>NW_028270159.1:16151183-16765558 GCF_037043375.1 Chiloscyllium plagiosum
CAGCTGCAACATGACCTCCCAACTCCTGTACTCACTACTCTGACTGATAAAGGAAAGCATACCAAATGCCTTCTTCACTATCCTATCTACCTGTGTCTCCACTTTCAAGGAGCTATGAACCTGCACTCCAAGGTCTCTTTGTTCAGCAACACTCCCTAGGACCTTACCATTAAGTGTATATGTCCTGCTAAGATTTGCTTTCCCAAAATGCAGCATGTTGCATTTATCTAAATTAAACTCCATCTGCCACTTCTTAACCCATTGGTCCATCTGATCAAGATCCCATTGTAATCTGAAGTAACCTTCTTCGCTGTCCACTACACCTCCAATTTTGGTGTCATCTGCAAACTTACTAACTATACCTCCTATGTTCATATCCAAATTATTTATATAAATGATGAAAAGTAGTGGACCCAACACCACTCCTTGTGGCATTCCACTGGTCACAAGTCTCCAGTCTGAAAAACAACCCTCCACCACCACCTCTGTCTTCTACCTTTGAGCCAGTTCTGTATCCAAATGGCTGGTTCTCCTTGTATTCCATGATATCAAACCTAGCTAACCAGTCTCCCATGGGGAACCTTGTCGAATGCTTTACTGAAGTCCATATAGATCACATCTACTGCTCTGCCCTCATCAATCCTCTTTGTTACTTCTTCAAAAAACTCAATCAAGTTTTTGAGACATGATTTCCCACGCACAAAGCCATGTTGACTATCCCTAATCAGTCATTGCTTTTCCAAGTACATGTCCCTCAGGATTCCCTCCAACAACTTGCCCACCACCAACATCAGGCTCACTGGTCTATAGCTGGACCCTGGCTTGTCCTTACCACCTTTCTTAAACATTGGCACCACGTTAGCCAACCTCTAGTCGTCCGACACTTCACCTGTGACTATCAATAATACAAATGTCTCAGCAAGAGGCTCAACAATCGCTTCTCTAGCTTCCCACAGAGTTCTAGGTTACACCTGATCAGGTCCTGGGAATTTATCCACTTTATGCAGTTCAAGTCATCCAGCACTTCCTCCTTTGTAATATGGACATTTTGCAAGATGTCACCATGTATTTCCCTATAGTCTATACTTTCCATATCCTTTTCCACATTAAATACTGATGCAAAGTACTCATTTAGTATCTCCCCCATTTTCTGTGGCTCCACACAAAGGCTGCCTTGCTGATCTTTGAGGGGCCCTATTTTCTCCCTAGTTACCCTTTTGTCCTTAATGTATTTGTGAAAACCCTTTGGATTTTCCTTAATTCTATTTGCCCTCCTGATTTCCCTCTTAAGTCTACTCTTACTTCCTTTATACTCTTCTAAGGATTCACTCGATCTATCCTGTCTATACCTTACATATGCTTCCTTCTTTTTCTTAAGCAAACCCTCAATTTCTTTAGTTATCCAGCATTCCCTATACCTACCAGCATTTCCTCTCACCCTGACAGGAATATACTTTCTCTGGATTCTCGTTATCTCATTTCTAAAGGCTCCCCATTTTCCAGCCGTCCCTTTACCTGGGAACATCTGCTCCCAATCAGCTTTTGAAATTCTTGCCTAATATCATCAGAATTGGCCTTTCTCCAATTTAGAACTTCAACTTTTAGATCTGGTCTATCCTTTTCCATCATTATTTTAAATCTAATAGAATCATGGTTGCTGGTCTCGCTGCTGGCCACAGAAACATCTGTCTGTACCACAGACTAAAGAATCCTCTAACACAATTGATCTCTTGGAACCCGAAGTACCCCTCATTGCATTAGAGCCAGTCTCAATACCAGAAACTTGGCTGTTCATGCTACGTTTGAAGTGGGTATATCCACAAAAGATTCCGGCACTAGCTGCCTACCTCTCTTACCTTTCCTGGAGTTAACCCATCTATGTGACTGTATCTGAGACTTTATCCACTTCCTATAACTGCCATCCACAACATACTATTGCTGTTGCAAATTCCTCATTGCTTCTAACTGTGCTATTCTTTGTCGTATAAACAGAGTAGCTCTTCTTGATATCAATAGGGTGCTTTGGATTCCATAGTATATCTAAGGTATGATATCCTCTGCTACATCCAGTGGTGCTACAAATATATACTGTTGCTATCATGTATCCAAGGTAATACAACCGGGGCCTGGCATTTCTATCCAGGATGTGATGTTTTCCACATCATAAGCAGGATGTTCTATTCCCATATGTTTGATAAGTTTTTTTCAGTTATCAACCTGAAACTGAGGGCGGCACGGTGGCACAGTGGGCGGCACGGTGGCACAGTGGTTAGCACTGCTGCCTCGCAGCGCCAGAGATCCGGGTTCAATTCCCGCCTCAGGCGACTGACTGTGTGGAGTTTGCACATTCTCCCCGTGTCTGCGTGGGTTTCCTCCGGGTGCTCCGGTTTCCTCCCACAGGCCAAAGATGTGCAGGTCAGGTGAATTGGCCATGCTAAATTGCCCATAGTGTTAGGTAAGGGGTAAATGTAGGGGTATGGGTGGTTTGCGCTTCGGCGGGGCGGTGTGGACTTGTTGGGCCGAAGGGCCTGTTTCCACACTGTAAAGTAATCTAATCTAATCTAAAGTAATCTAATCTAATCTAAAAAAAAATCTAATCAACCTTACAAAGTGAAACAATATTGTGTACTATCTACAAGATTCATTTAGCAATTCACCAAGTCTCCTTAGATAATATCTTCCAAACCTGCAACTCCGACAACCACAAGGACAAGGGCAGCAGACACATGGGAAAGCTACCACATGAAAGTTTCCCTCTTAATCACACACTTTATTGACTTGAAATAATGTCGCTGTTTTTCACTGTTGCTGGGTCAAAATCCTCAACTTCGTCCCTAACAGCGCTGTGCATGTACCTATACAACATAGATTTCAGTGATTCAATACCACATTCTAAAGGGCAGGTAGTGAAGGACAATAAGTGCTAGCCTTGGCAGTGACACCTATATTCCATGAATTAATTTTAAGAAGTCAGGATAATGCTGTTTTCGATACTACATACACGGTGGTTTCTTGATCCCTCGATAATATGTACAGGCTAATCTATTCTTCCAGTGGCATACACACAAAGTGGTAGTTTACTCATTTATTGCCATTCAAGCTGATGCTATCCTCCCTCTTCTACATACAAACTGAGAGCTCTATTCTTTTATAATACATAAAGTGCAATGATTCTTGATAATATAACAACATAGACTTTTCCACTGTAATAGAGACAACTCCACTATTTCTCAACAGAAAGAAAGCAAAAATAATGTCATTGCGTTTCTGGAGCTGCACTCCAGAAATTCTACATTCAAACATTCCCTCAGAACTTGGGCATCTGATATAGCTTGACATTTCAGTGCAGTAGTAAAAGAGTGCAACATTGGTGGAAGAGCTGATTTTTAGATGAGACATTAAATTGACCCATTTTCTGTCTAATTCGGTGGATGTAAAAGATTCCCTGCAGTTTGGAAGAAGACCAGGGTGGATTTATCCCTCAAGTAACAGCATAAATTCAAATTACCTCACTACTGTTTGTGAGACCCAATGTGCATAAACTATCTGCCAAGTTGACCTCTGTAATGAAAAGTAATTAATTGGCTGTGATATGTTTCAGGATATCACTGGGGAGTGAAAGGTGCTTATATAAATGTAAGTATTTTTCATTTCTCTATTATAGATTTATGCTGGCATTATTCTGTAGGGTTAACCAGGTTTAATTGTATGGTTAATGCCTGCCCATTGCATTTGTTATGTGCTGTTTCAAAGATTGGACCTTCTTCTTGAAGTAATAGTTTCAACAACTGGGCAGCTTGTGTAGTTTCCACACGGCGAATAGTCGTGTGTAAGCCAGACTAACAGCGTGTTTCTTCTCTACATTCTTTACACCATTTGCCTTTGTCCCTATAATATGTACAGAGATTTCAGTAATATACCATGAAATTACATCCAATAACACTTCCATTATGACCAAATAATTCAGTGGCAGGACCCTGTCAATCACATTTGTCCCCAGTGGTAATTCCTGTACATATAACTATTTATGGAAACAGCAGATTGCTGTAGGTGAGTTCAAACCTATTTCATCTGATACCAACGTTAACAAGCCATTTTTTCTTGTATCTGAAATTGTGGTATTGTAACCATGCTTTACTCCTTACAGCTTTTGTTAGAATAAAGGCAAGCTATTTAACAGTATACATTTCCATTTCTGACATCTAAAATCATAGAATCCCTACAATGTGGAAGCAGGCCATTTAGCTTATCAAATCCATGCTATCCCTCTGAACAGACCCAGACCAGCCAATTCCTGGAATTCCACATTTCCTGTGGCTAATCCATCTATCTTACACATCACTGGACATGATGAGTGATTTAGCAATCCACCTAACCTGCACACCTTTGGACTGTGGGAGGAAACCCACACAGAGAGGGGGAGAATATGCAAGCTCCACACAGACTGTCACCTGAGGCTGGACTTGAACCCAGGTCCCTTGCATTATGAGGCAGCAGTGCTAACCACTGAACCACCGTGCCACAATGCTTCCCAACAATATATCTAGGTTCATTTATGTTGTCTCTTTTACCTTGTTGCCAACAGTCCCCTTATTCCATGTGAATTCTCTGCGAGATTATATCAAAATGAAGTCAGTGAAGACAGCTGTGCTGTTTCATCTCTGGATGTCATTCATGGAGCAGTCCATTCAGAATAAAGGGCCACATGTTCAGCAATTTGAGACCTTTCAGTGAGACAGTTACCTGAGGCAGGTTAAAAAATGAGTGCCATTTCCTCAAGAATCACATCAATCCAAAGAAACATACTGATGGATTTGGTCATCACTCATGTTATAGCAGATGGTCTTTAGCAAGAAAGGAAATACTTTTATATGAGACATGTTTCTCTCCTTTTATTGTCTTTCTTTCTGGTAACCTTTTACTCTTTCCTCCAGGCATTAGATAGATCTTGAAAGTGATATACATATATCGGTTATATACCTGTTAAGTAATATGGCAACCTCAGGGGTTACAGCCTTGTGTGTATAAGTGTTCTTTGTTCAGTGGATTTTTGTATTAGATCAGGAATCAATCTGTACCAGTCCTATCAATCAAAGAAGCTGATGGAGCAGAAGCCAAGTATAAAAAAAGCTTTAGACACTCCAGCAGATCTACTGTAATAAAGCATCTACCAAACCCATCACAATAGTTGCTGATAAGGAAGGAGGATAGAATGCACATTGGTAATCTGGAAGGCTGAAGGACTTATGCCTAAAATGTCGATTCTCCTCCTCCTCAAATGCTGCCTGAACTACTGTGCTTTTCCAGCAGCACACTCGACTCTGATCTCTAGCATCTTCAGTTCTCACTTTCACCCTGCCCAATTTATCAGCTTGTAGCAAGGAGGTCTTTGCAACGTTTGGCTGGAAACAGTGTAATGAGTCAGAGGTTATCTGAGTCAGAGGCTCTGATAGTCAAAAACTCCAGAATATTCTTGCTTGTCACAGATCCCTGGGTTAAGGTTGATAAGGTCAGCATTTATTGTCCATCCTCAGTTGCTCTGAGATGCTTGTTATAGCAATTTGATACAACCAAGTGGCTTGCTTGACTACTTCAGATGTCATCTACACTGACCTTGCAAAGAGAATCCCACCTAGACCTACCCCCACCCGTATAACCCTGCATTTCTCATGGCTAATCCACCTAGCCTGCACATCCCTGGACACTATGGGGCAGTTTAGCACAGCCAATCCACCTAACCTGCACATCTTTGGACTGTGGGACACCCCCACAGATGCAGGGAGAATGTGCAAACTCTACAGAGACAGTCACTCAAGGCTGGAATTGAACCCAGGTCTCTGGTGCTGTGAGGCAGTAGTGCTAACCACCATGCCAGCCATATCATTTAAGAGTTAACTATATCGGTGTCATGTAGGTCAGAATGGGTGAGGATGAAAAGTTTACTTCACTAACTGAAAGAAATCTGAATTTAAATAACAGGAAAAGAGTAACAATCTCTGAGCCATTCCAAATCAGCAGCCAATGCTATGAGTTCCTTAAAATTCAGGGAGGAATAGGAAGATTTGTGTATGGGAGTCTTACAGTTTAGTGTGAATTGAGGCTTACATTTCTGTCTCGTCTTTTCTTCATTTTATTAGCAAAAGTCTCAGGTGAAGGGAGCCTGACATTTCCATTGGCAGTTGCACCATTCGTAAAGCTCTTAACCAATGTTGCTAGCTTTAGTAGGGCTTAATCAAATTTTGTCAAATTTTCAAGTTTTATCAAATTTTCTCCCCCAGGAACTACCCTGTTAAACAGCATTTTACACTGGCTGGTATATTTTTATCACCAGTAAAGGAAAGTGATTATAAAATGAACAAAAACTAACATTTTTTAAGAAACGTAAATGCAAAAATGCTCCAGTCAATTTCGTCCTGGGTTGCTCACATCAGTGATTAATCTTCCTTTCTTGGAGATAGCAGGACTCTTCTGGAGGGTTGGAAACCCAATCTATGTCTGCCTCTGATCCACCACCTCAACATATCATTTTGCAGGGTTAATCTGGAGTCCTCAGGACTGAAAGGGTCACTGCTCAATCAGCTAATCCTCCAGAGGGATGCAGCAGATAGCCTGAAAGCTAAATAATCCATTATTTGGGAGAATTTATAAAGTCAGTCTGTTACGTTAGGGGATGAGATAAACTGTTAAACATGTTGAATTGATTTGAAAGACATTAACCATTTCACGGTTTGAAAGTGAATGGCTCCTCAGTGGAAACCAAACCTGAAGATCAATGTCCACGGCGAATACTCTCTGGCCTTTAGCGTGATTAATTTGTTGCTGGTGGGAGTGTTGCAGAATGCAATTTGGTGATTTTTCTGTTGCTTCATTCTTTCAAACTTGTTTTTTAAAATTCATGTGGACAAACAATAATTGGAAAGCAACAAATTACACACAGAAAGCAATGGCGCAAGGGAATAGACAAAATTGTTTCTCTCAGAGGTTTAAGAGTCTTTGGAACTTTCTTCCTGAAAAAATTGAAAGCTGAGTCCTTCCTGAAAAGATTGACAGCTGAATATATTGTAGACAGAGGTGGGTAGACTGTTTTGAATAAGGGATGAAATGTTATCAAGGGTAGGTGGGAATGTAGATGTAAAGCTACAATCAAATTAGCCATGATCTTATTGAATAGCAGAGCAGGCTTGAGGGGCTGAATGGCCTCCTGCTCCTTGTTCATAGATCTCCCTCAGTCTCTCAACTATCAACAATGTTGGAGAGAGAGAGAGAAGGCATTCAATAGTTAAAGAGTTAAAGAAATATATATATTTTAAAAGTAGATAATAACTTTGGTGCATATTTATACAGTTTTCCTAAATAAGGATATTTTGCCAATATTTTATGTCAAATGCCATGCTGACTGTGAATGGTAAATTAAATCCCAGGCAATGCTGGATGGTTACCAGTCATCATTGGAAGGCCCTGGCTGAATTAGTGAGTTTTACCGCCCATTTTCTGTGATGAAGCAACTGACCTTGGCTCAATGTCTCCCTTAGGACATAATTCCCCATTTAACCAATACAATGTGCTAAAACAATTGATTAAAAACATGAAGCTGAGCATTGCCTGCTGCTCACTCCTGAGCTTGCAATATTTGGTGAAATGATAAAGGGATTTCAATACCTTGATGAGTTGCCCTACCCTGTTTGAACTACTGTAGGAATGTTGTAACTAGCCTTAGCATCGCTGGATTAGGAAGAGGTTAATACCAAGTGTTTCTTGATCACTACCCAGTGACCACTAACATACATATGTGTGAATTTCAGCACATGGCATAGGCTGTTATTCCTGCACAATACTGAGGGAGTGCTCTCTGTCAGAAATATTGTCTTTTGGATGAGACATTAAACTGAGATACTGTCTGCCCTCTCAAACAGTTCCAGAGCATTATTTCAGAAGTTCTCTGCAGTTTTCTGACCAATATGTGACCTTCAGCCAGCATATCATCTTACATTATCATATTGCTGTTTGGGAGAGCTTGTGGCACACAAAATGGTTGCTGTGTTTCTGACATTGCAACAGTGGCTATACTTCAAAAACACTTATTTGATGTAAAGTAGTTCAGAAAGCCTTGAGTCACAAGGATGCTACATAATTGCAAGTTTTAAAAGTTGGGTAAGATCAAATTCAATTGTGAAATTGCTGGTGTATGGACATACCCATGAGGTACCAAAGAGCTCATGAAAATGAGCCCCACAATAAATCAGAGGATTGAAACAATTGATATATATTTATATGTGTCTTTTCTAAACTCAGGACTGCTAATTGAATACTGTTTGTGTTTAATTGTATGCTGGTGATGAACATTAACTTGTGTAATAAAAAAGCACAGACTGAAACTCATCTTTGAGTGAGTAACTGGGTAAATAAATTCTTATAAAAGACGGCTCCAATTGTATCCTTCAGGACATTCCAATATACTTTACAGCTAATTAAGTACTTTTGAAATATAGTCACTGTTGTGACACACGGAGGACACATGAGAGACAATTTGCACTAGCAAGCTGCCAGCTACACTTTTCGTTTCATGAAAAATAATCTGTTTTTAACCTTGTTGTATATTATGTATGACTGTTACATATTACTAATAAGTATTATAGTTTTGATACACTATTTACTTTTTGGACAGTACCACGAGATCCTTTATGTCCATCTGAGAGGGTGTATAATGTTTCATCCAGAAAATACACCTCTACTACCAGAGCACTGTTTCAACACCACACTGGGGAGTGTCAGCCAAGACTTATTTGCTCAAATTTCGGAAATAAGCCCATAACCTTCTGATTCAGAGGCATGAATGTCACCCACTGAACCATAATGCAAGGCTGATCCAACGGCAGGTTGAAACAAATGAAAGAGTTAACTGCTCCCTGTGACACTGCAGTGTCTGACAGAAGCACCAACAAATGTGTCACAGTTAGCAAAAATCAAAATTCTCTTTTTTTCCAATTTGGTTTGTTCAGCAAGTTCTCTGTCCACAGAACCAAAAAGCCTGATGTAGCCAAGACAAAAAATAAATCCCTGCATTCAATTGGATGAGAGAGCTCCTCGTTTGATAGCACAGCATTAGAAAATAGATCAGCAGACTGTTCAGAGTAGAAAGGGATTTAAATAATTTAATTCAAGTACAACTATGTGCAGAGTAAGATAAAGAACCATGTCATGTGTCCCTGCCCCCATTTGTTCGCGCTCCCTGGAGTCCTAACTCATTGTTGTGCCGAGTCCCTAATCTCTGCAATTAAAGTCATATTGAACACCAATTGGAGCCCTATTCAAGACGCCATGTTCAATTTAGGAATGCTGGAGTTAAACTGTTACAGCCTTGGGCCTCAGACGCATTAGGAATAATAGGGTTAGAGTAAGGGCTGCCACTCCCAGCTGAAGGAGATATTACAATTGCAGGAATCACTGCCCTTTTCCAGTTTTGTGTAAATCCTATCCCGTCCTCTTAGAATTGTTTTTGCTTTGGAAAAGGATTTCTCTCTATTCCTGTGATTGACTGGAGCATTAATGCTCTTACAACAGATTGGGTGTTATTTGGTTCATGATGTGACATTTCTGAAATATAGGATGTTTTGTCTTTTTTTTTAAAACAGGGTATAAGAAAGATAAGCAAATTCAGAATTTCCACCATTGGATTCCATCACATTTTGTCTATCTTTAAGTAATTAAACCCTTTATCTCTGTTAGGTCATCCCTCTTCTTTACAAGAATGATTTCCTCTGATTAGATTTTAGATTTTTTTTAGATTACATTACAGTGTGGAAACAGGCCCTTCGGCCCAACAAGTCCACACCGACCCGCCGAAGCGCAACCCACCCAGACCCCTACATTTGCCCCTTACCTAACACTACGGGCAATTTAGCATGGCCAATTCACCTGACCTGCACATCTTTGGACAGTGGGAGGAAACCGGAGCACCCAGAGGAAACCCACTCAGACACGGGGAGAACGTGCAAACTCCACACAGTCAGTCGCTTGAGGCGGGAATTGAACCCGGGTCTCAGGCGCTGTGAGGCAGCAGTGCTAACCACTGTGCCACTGTGCCACCGTGCCGCCCACAAATTAGGTATCATTCTTGTACATCCTTTTTGTATTTTCCCAGTGCCTTTGTGTCCTTTATTATAATAATTCATTATAATAGTTTATTATAATATTTGTTCACAAAACTCCAAGTATAGTCTAAGCAAGGGTTGATATGCATTTAACATCCTTTCTCTTCTTTTCAATTCTATTCCCTTAGAAATGAACCCGTGTTCAATTATCTGTTTTTAATGGCCTTATTAATAAGCATTGTTTCTTTTACTGATTATGAATATGCACCCCTAGATCCCTTTACACCCTTCCCCCATTCAAACTTATTACTTAAGGGGTATCTAGCTCCTTTAATCTTTCCATCAAGATACAAATATCTGTACTAAAATCCATTTGCTAATTAAACACCCGTTTGCACATTTATTCATGTCTTAACTTTGGTGGGGAAAACAGCTTCAAAGGATGAATTTATTTTTTAGGGAAATATAACTGTGATGGAGGTGAAGTGCATGACATGGATCAGTTTGATGAATTCAGACATATTAAAACGCTTCAGATTAACCATCTGTGGAAGCTGAAGGATGGCTGTCTGACAAAATAAATAAATAAATAATCCACACACATTTTATACTGTTTTATGAAGAATTGGATCAAGAATTCCCCAGCTTAAATTCAGATTAAAGCTGTTTCAACAGTGTGACCAACACCAGGCCAGAACCTCATGGAACATTATTGTGGTTCTTTCAGTTTCCCACAATGAAATCCCAATTGAATGAGCCAGACTGCCAATTAATGCCAGCTTTGTAATGTGTGGCCACAGCCAACATTGGGTTGAGATCAACCCAAGCACATTGCAGCCAGCAATTAGGAAAGTCTTGTGTTCTTTCAGTTGGGCCCAGAACTGGCCCAGAAGTCCAGAAGTGATGAGCCCATGTCTAACCCAGTGCACCAACAAGTATGTTACCTTGGACAGAACTATAAAGATGGAGTCAGCACATTTGTGCTGTATGAGACTCATTTACAGAGATAATCTGCTTTCCTGCTGCATTCTGATTGTGTTTGCAATATTAATTAACCAGCCAGAGTAACTTGCTTCTCAATATCGACCCACTCGACCTGAGAGATGTTAACACTATTGCTTCGTAAGGGATTTTTTTTTCATTACTACATGCTCTGGCAAGGAATTGTGATGCTGTTTGCAGGGCTTGTAGATGTTCAAGTTTATGGCTGAAGGAGTTTTTAGAGTCATGACCTATTAATAGGCAAGATTCAAGTGCTTTTGAATTGAAGGGAGTCCTGGCACCTAGCATAGCAGCTTGGGGTGTAATGGTATTACAGGGACTCTGCTCAATGAGGTGAGGGGGGAGGTGTGGGCGCAGGTTTTGCAATTCCTGCGGTGGCAGGGGAAGGTGCCAGGAGGGACTGTGGGGGGAGTGGACCTAACAAGGGAATCACAGAGGGAATGGTCTTTACAGAAAGTGGAAAGGGGTGGGGAGGGAAATATATGATGGGAAATATGTGATGGGATACCAGCCTCTGGTGGTGGGGTCCATTTGTATGTGGCTGAAAAAGCGGAGGGTTTTAATGAGGTCAGACAGATTGACCTCATAGAATATGAGTTCTCTGATTCAGGCTGTTAATCTGGTCCACTCAGGGACCCCTGGCTGACAGATAGAAGTGGGAGTGTCAGAGGTTCTGGTCACTCTAAGAGCTGGCTCTGAGGAATGCAGTCTCAATGACTTTACACATGTAAATCATGGGTGACTTGGTGATGGGATACCAGTCTCTGTGGAGTTATTTTATTTACCAATTGAGCAATTGGACAAAGCTAAACAGTAAATTAATTGACTAAATTTCAATCGGTTTCAATGGCGACATACAGATTTTGTACAGATCCAGATGGAAACAGTTTTTAAAACCATTGACCATTATTTCAAGAGCAGCTTTGCACTGGTCTAGAGGGACCACTAGTGGTGGGAGCCTAAAACAGCAGGCAAATGAAGTCTAAAAGTGACAAAAATGGTTATGATCTTTCATCTTTCTACCTATCTTACTACAGATCGTTTTAGCTCTTATATCTTAAGATCACCATAATGGGAGATTGGCAACTCTCCACAGCTCTGAGTGCTTCAAACCTAATCCCACGATCAAGTATAGTTTTACATATCATGGCTGAGAAAATGAAGCAGAAAGCTCTAATGCTAATTTATCTCCTTCATGGATCGTGAGCATCACTAGCCAGCATTTTTGCCTGTCCCTAATTACTATTGAGTAGGTGGTGGTCAGTCACCTTCCCAAACCACTCCAGTTCATGTGGTGCAGGTACAGTTGCGGTATTGCTAGGGAGGGAATTCCAGTCATTTGGAAAAAGCAGACAACTGAAATTACCAGGGAGCCCTGCTCTGACTTTCATGCTCAGAATTCTCAGCAGCTAGGCTGTTCAATGTATTTGGTAAGAAAGGAAGTTGCACATTAATGAGCTAAATATGCCATTAATAAGGTCATTAACAAGAAGAAAAGGCAACTCGCTGCTGGCTAATGAGAATTTCACCTCGATGTCTGGCATCACAAACGATGCAGTATATTTCTCCCAATGTTGAGATAGCACTCGCTGGAATTCCTAAATGATTCTGCCACAAATCTTACCACAACCCACATTGCTCAGACCCTCACACAGTTGGAAGGAACCAAGAACTGAAGATTGTGGGTGAAATGGGATCCATTGTCACTGTGTTAGACTGTCTATAGGGATCAAGCAAGGCAATATCTGTGCCATCAGGACTGTCATGACCCAAGTGAGAGGGGTTTGGTGTCTTACGGTAGGTAACCAGGGTTGTAGACATCTCATGGAAACAATGACATCACCGCCCAAACAAGTCCAGTATCATTAAATGATGGTTTAATTTACTAAAAGTGTAAATATTTTCACTATCCATCTTGATTTTACAGATTAAAGTATTAAAAGGTCAGGCTGTGAGCTGCTGCTGTTACAGCCCAATTCCCAAAAAGATTTAAATTCAAGGTGCCAAAAGGGCAACCCACTCAAAATGCAAAAGGATCTGAGTCCTCTGAATCAGGGAACATGCACATGAATCTGACTAAGGGCCAAAATCATTGAGTAGCAAGTGGAGAGATCCTACTTAGGTAGTGGCTGAGTTGGAAACACTATGAGGACGGTACATAGTTTGATGTGTCTAGTGCCTATTAAGGGTCTCAACAAAGGCTCAGATATAGCAGACCTTTATATGACATTGCATGTGTCAGCTGCAGGTGGTACAACGCTGCACTGACGCTCTGCTGACTCAGATTCTAAGAAGATGGTTCCCCACAACAATTGCAACGTAAGCGGTGGGGTAGTTGGGGGGGGTTAGTGTCTGCAGGAATGATAAGTTTTATTTACAAAACTGATTACTGAAATAAGGCCATTACTGGCAGGACCAGGATTCTGCTCACTGTGTCCTCTTAAGAGCAAGTGGTGATGAGGTACTCGAATCAAGACTGCCCACTGTGCTGTCATGAATGGAGCTCTAGGATTTTGACTCAGAAATAGAGTCATAGAGTCATAGAGATGTACAGCACAGAAACAGACCCTTTGGTCCAACTCGCCCATGCCAACCAGATATCCTAAACCAATCCAGTCCCATTTGCCAGCACCCGGCCCATATCCCTCTAAACCCATCCTAATCCTATACCCATCCAGATGCCTTTCAAATGTTGCAATTGTACCAGCCTCCACTACTTCTTCTGGCAGCTCATTCCATACATGCATCACCTTCTGCATGAAAAAGTTGCCCGTTAGGCCCTTTCAAATGTTTCCCCTCTCACCCTACACCTATGTTCTCTAGTTCTGGACTCCCCCACCCCATGGAAAAGACCTTGTCCATTTACCCTCCATGCCCCTCATGATTTTATAAACCTCTAAAAGGTCATCCCTCAGCCTCAGACGCTCCAGGGAACACAGTCCAAGTTATTCAGCCTCTCCCTATAGCTCAAACCCTCCAACCCTAGCAGCATCCTTGTAAATCTTTTCTGAACCCTTTCAAGTTTCACAACATCCTTCCTTCAGCAGGAAGACCAGAATTGCACACAATATCCCCAAAGTAGCCTAACCAACATCCTCTACAGCTGCAATATGACCTCTCAACTCCTATACTCAAATGCACTGATCAGTAAAGGAAAGCATACCAAAAGCCTTCCTCAGTATCCTATCCACCTAGAACTCTATTTTCAAGGAACTATGAACCTGCACTCCAAGGTCTCTTTGTTTAGCAACACTCTCCTGGACCTTGCCATTAAGTATATAAGTCCTGCCCCAATTTGTCTTTCCAAAATGCAGCACCTCACATTTATCTAAATTAAACTCCATCTGCCACTTCTCAGCCCATTGGCCCATATGATCAAGATCCTGTTGTACTCTGAAGTAACCTTCTTTGCTGACCTCTATTTTGCACACAATATTCCCAAAGTGGCCTAACCAACATCCTCTACAGCTGCAATATTACCTCTCAACTCCTATACTCAAATGCACTGATCAATAAAGGAAAGCACCACCTACTTTGGCATTAGCTGCAAACTTACTAACTATACCTCCTATGTTCACAACCAAATCATTCACGTAAATGATGAAAAGCAGAGAATCTAGCAAAGATCCATGGGGCATACCAGCAGACACAGGCCTCCAATCTGAAAAGCAACCCTCCATGACCACCCTCTATCTTCTATCTTCCAGCCAGCTCTGTATCCAAATAGCTAGTTCTCCTTGTATTCTAAGTGATCCAACCTTGCTAACCAGTCTATCAAGAGGAACTTTGTTGAATGCCTTATTGAAGTCCATATAAATCATGTCCACTGCTCGGCCCACATCAATCCTCTTCGTTACTTTTTCAAAAGACTCAATCATATTTGTGAGACATGATTTCCCAAATACACAGCAATGTTGACTATCCCTAATTAGTCTTTGCCTATCCAAATGGATGTAACTCCCTCAGAAACAATGTGCCCATCACCAATGTCAGGCTTACCAGTCTACAGTACCCTGGCTTTTCCTTTTCCACTCTTCTTAAATAGTGGCACCGCATCCGCCAACCTCCAGTCTTCTGATACCTCAACTGTGACTATCGATGATACAAACATCTCAGCAAGGGGCCTAGCAATCACCTCCCTAACTTCCCACAGAGTTCTAGGACATATCCGATCAGGTCCTGGAGATTTATCCACCTTTATGCATTTTAAGATATTCAGCACTTCCTCCTCTGTAATATGGACATTTTTCAAGATGTCACCATCTATTTCCCCACGTTCTGCATCTTCCATCTGTTTCTCCACAGTAAACATTGAAGCCAACTACCCGTTTAGTATTTCCCCATCTTTTGTGGTTCCACACATGGGCAGCCTTGCTAATCTTGGAGGGGTCCTATTTACCCTTTTGTCATGAAATGTACTTATGCAATCCCTTTCGTTCTCCTTAAACCTATTTGCTTCATTTTTTTTAAGAAAGTTTGGTTTGGAAATTGTTATGTATCATGATAGGTGGTAGATATTACACTGACCAAATTAGATGTAAAGTCACTTTCAATATTAGAACTCAAACTGAACAAAGCTGAAACCCAGACTATTCCTGAAAAACGAAGAAGCTATTGGTGATATGTCTTTGAAATTTACTATGCCAGAGAGTTGCAGGTACTCTAATGCCATGTGTATTCAAGGCTGAGAGACAGAATTTTTAGCTGTCATTGAATCACGGGTGTGAGGAGTGGGTGAGAGGGAAGAATTGAAGCAAAAGATAAGCCATGAGGGCAGTGAATAATGGAGCGGGCACAATGGCTATATGGGCTCCTTCTGAGCTTATTTCTAATATTCTTATATTTCCAAATCGAAGTGGCATGCAACTTGACGGGGAACCTGTATGTGATGTCCCCATGCCTGCTGCCCTTGTCCTTCAAGAGGGTAGAGATTATGAATTTGAGAATGTCAAAGTCACAGTGGTGCTTTTTGGGGATGGTATCCACAGCAGCCATTGTCTGTCAGTGGTAGAGGAAGGCAATGATTAAATGGTAAATGAGGTGCCAGTCTTGAACAGTGAAGGATTAAGGGCTATGTTGAGTGGACAGGTAAGTGGAGCTGGGTACACAAACAAGATTAGCTATGATCTTATTGAATGGTGGAGCAGGCTCAAGGAGCCAGATGGCCTACTCCTTTGCTCCTATTTCTAATATTCTTATGTTCAGTCAAGTGAATTACTTTGTCCTACATCTTGGCAGATGTGCTCATACAGTTTTGGTTCTGCCTTATCCCTGGCATGCCTCCTTTAGTTTGCAGTGCCAATGAAAACAAGACAGACTGCGATTAAAACATATCCAAAGAAGCCATCAATATTACGGTTGATCAAGCATCGGTCTGTGTTAATGGTGTCAGCATGTCTGCCAGCCTGTTTCCCTTTCGAAAGAGGAAACTCGTCATTGGCCTAACCTCTTGGGAAATAAGGCAGGACAGGTGACTGAGTGTCAGTGGGGGAGCAGTTTGGGGCCAGCAACCATAATTCTATTAGTTTTAAAATAGTAATGGAAAAGGATAGACCAGGTCTAAAAGTTGAAGTTGTAAATTGGAGAAAGGCCAATTCTGATGATATTAGGCAAGAACTTTCAAAAGCTGATTGGGAGCAGATGTTCACAGGTAAAGGGACAACTGGAAAATGGGAAGCCTACAGAAATGAGATAACAAGAGTCCAGAGAAAGTATATTCTTGTTAGGGTGAAGGGAAAGGCTGGTAGATACAGCGAATGCTGGATGACTAAAGAAATTGAGGGTTTGGTTAAGAAAAAGAACAGGATAGATCGTGTGAATCCTTAGAAGAGTATAAGGGCAGTAGGAGTATACTTGAGAGAGAAATCAGGAGGACAAAAAGGGGACATGAGATAGTTTTTGAAAATAGAGTTAAGGAGAATCCAAAGGACTTTTACAAATACATTAAGGACAAAAGGGTAATTAGGGAGAGAATAGGGCCCCTCAAAGATCAGCAAGGCGGCCTTTGTGTGGAGCCACCGGAAATGGGGGAGATACTAGATGAGTATTTTGTATCATTATTTACTGTGGAAAAGGACATGGAATATATAGAATGTAGGGAAATAGATGGTGACATATTGAAAAATGTCCATATTACAGAGGAGGAAGTGCTGGATATCTTGAAACGCATAAAAGTGAATAAATCCCCAGGACCTGATCAGGTGTACCCAAGAACTCTGTAGGAAGCTAGGGAGTGATTGCTGGGCCTCTTACTGAGATATTTGTATCATCAATAGTCACAGGTGAGGTGTCGGAAGACTGGAGGTTGGCAAACGTGATGCCACTATTTAAGAAGGGTGGTAATGACAAGCCAGGGAACTATAGGCCAGTGAGCCTGACGTCAGTGGTGGGCAAGTTGTTGGAGGGAATCCTGAAGGACAGGATGTACATGTATTTGGAAAGGCAAGGACTGATTAGGGATAGTCAACATGGTGTAGTGCGTGGGAAATCATGTCTCACAAACTTGTTTGAGTTTTTTGAAGAAGTGACAAAAAGGATTGAGGAGGGCAGAGTGGTGGACGTGATCTATATGGACTTCAGTAAGGCATTCGACAAGGTTCCCCATAGGAGACTGGTTAGCAAGATTAGATCTCATGGAAAAGAGGGAGAACTCACCATTTGGATACAGAACTGGCTGAAAGGTAGGAGACAGAGGGTGGTGATGGAGGGTTGTTTTTCAGACTGGAGGTCTGTGATCAGTGGAGTGCCACAAGGATTAGTGCTGTGTTCACTACTTTTCATCATTTATTAAATGATTTGAATGTGAGCATAAGAGGTATAGTTAGTAAGTTTGCTGATGACACCAAAATTGGAGGTATAATGGACAGCGAAGGTCATCTCAGATTACAATGGGATCTTAATCAGATGGCCCAATGGGCTGAGAAGTGGAGATGCTGCATTTTGGGAAAGCAAATATTAGCAGGACTTGTACACATAATGGTAAGGTCCTAGGGAGTGTTTTTGAACAAAGAATCCTTGGAATGCAGGTTCATAGCTCCTTGAAAGTAGAGACGCAGGTAGATAGGATAGTGAAGAAGGCGCATGGTATGCTTTCCTTTATTGGTCAGAGTATTGGTCAGGGTTGGGAGGTCATGTTGCGGCTGTACAGCACATTGGTTAGGCCACTGTTGGAATATTGCATATAATTCTGGTCTCCTTTGTATCGGAAAGATGTTGTGAAACTTGAAAGGGTTCAGAAAAGATTTACAGGGATGTTGCCAGGGTTGGAAGATTTGAGCTATAGGGAGAGGTTGAACAGACTAGAGCTGTTTTCCCTGCAGCGTCGGAGGCTTTATAGAGGTTTATAAAATCATGAGGGGCATGAAGAGGATAAATAGACAAAGTCTTTTCCCTGGGGTGGGGGAGTCCAGAACTAGAGGGAATAGGTTTAGGGTGAGAGGGGAAAGACATAAAACAGACCTAAGATTAGATTCCCTACAGTGTGGAAACAGACCCTTCGGCCCAACCAATCCACACTGACCCTCCAAAGAGTAACCCACACAGACCCACTTCCCCGCTGACTAATGTACCTAACACTATGGGCAATTTAGCATAGCCAATTCACCTGCCCTGCACATCTTTGGACTGTGGGAGGAAACTGGAGCACCCGGAGGAAACCCATGCAGACACAGGGAGAATGTGCAAACTCCGCACAGACAGTCGCCCGAGGCTGGAATCGAATCTGGGACCCTGGTGCTGTGAGGCAGCAATGCTAACCACTGAGCCACCGTGCCATTAAGGGGCAACTATTTCACTCAGAGAGTGGTACGTGTATGGAATGAGCTGCCAGAGGAAGTGGTGGAGGCTAGTACAATTGCAACATTTAAAAGACATCTGGATAGGTATATGAATAGGAAGGGTTTGGAGGGATTTGGGGTGGGTGCTGGCAGGTGGGACTAGATTGGAGTGGGATATCTGGTCAGCATGGATGAGTTGGACCAAAGGGTTTGGACCAAAGGGTTTGATTCCGTGCTGTATATCTCTATGACTCTATGACCAACTAGCCATCAATGTCGCAGATGTTGAATGTATGGGTACCTGTGGATAGGCACAGTTTGTTGTGACCTCCTGTGGTAGAAGGTGAAGTTCAGTGCCACCAAGGGCAAAAGGTACAGTGTCTGGCATAACTCTCTGATTTAAAAGCCTCCTCTTTTCAAGAGCTATCATTCCCTTTAGTTGATACAATTGATATCAACCTGCACTTTCAGCTCGCTAGATAAAAGGGAGTGGGAGAAACACACCAGCAAAACAGCAAGGCTGCAGAACGTGAGAATTTGCTGGCCTTAATTATGATGAAGATGGGATTAGAAAAAAGCTGACAATTCAATCAGGCCAATATAACAAGCTTGAAAGGCACTGGGGTTGTCAAGATACAGCAAGTGTCGCTATGCAGGCTTCCTGTCAAATGTCTTCTGTTTCCTCCCCTGCACACAATGTTCTTGACGACCACGGTCATTTCCCTTCAGCCCTGCCTCAGTCGGATGTACCATTATGAACTCCCAGCAGGCCAAAAAGATGCACCAGGACTATCGTGAAATCTCCAAACAGGAAACAATGACATCACCTTCCAAGCAAGTCCAGTATCATTAAATGATGGTTTAATTTATTAATCATCAGAGGCAGGATTTCCACCATGAATCAGTGGGCAGAGAGGGAGGATCTGAAAGTGTAAATATTTTTCACTATCCATCTTGATTTTACAGATTAAAGTATTAAAAGGTCAGGCTGTGAGCTGCTGCTGTTACAACCCAATTCCCAAAAAGATTTAAATTCAAGATGCCAAAGGGGCATCCCACTCAAAATGCAAAAGGATCTGAATCCTCTGAATCAGGGAGCATGCACATGACAATAAAGACTCCACTTCATGAAAGCACTTTGAAATATCTTAAAAACATGCATGGACTATATAATTATCAGTTCTTTTTAATATAGAACCATCAACTCCATCAGAGCACTCAAAATATAAGTGCTAATTAGCAACTTAATGTTTTGTAGATAGAGAGTAGGCACACCCTGGAAGCTATCAGATATGGGAAATTGTCCTGTCGTGAGCACTTTTTATTAATTAGTAAAATGAATTAGTTACTGAAATGAAAGGTTGGGAAATGCTCTACACAAAAGACTGCACTCGTAGTCTATCCCCCCAGCGAATAAACAAGAGGAAACTGCAAGAAACCAATGAGTATACAGTGTTCATTTTAAAATCTAGAGAACATTTGCAGCACAATTCATTAAAGTATCTCTAATTTTTACAGGAGCTATTTCTGTTTAGTTCTAACTCTGTCTTTATTAATGATATTGCAAAAAGGTTTTCCCATAACACTTTGCAGTAATAGGTTGCTATGTTGCAACTTTGGTGTGTTTTGGAATGGTATAGCCAAAATTAATTTGAGATAATGTTAATAAAAATTGATATTGTTGGATATATGCTGCTGCAAGAATTTTTAAAATCCAAATTGTGCAGATAACATCAGTTTGCTAAAAATTTTCATGATTTCACCAAAGTCCCCAAGGGTACTTTCTTCTCACTTCCCGAGATGTCAATTCTTTGCATTTGCTTTATCTCTCCATGCAGTTAATAAAGAGGATTTTTACAACACAACTGTCTGACTAGCCAAACTCAAGAATGTAAATGGAAACTGCCTCAACTGTTAGCAGCTCAAGTAAGGAATACTGAACACCTCCTCCATAACGCTGCTGAATATATTGGACATAGAAGTTGCTAATCCTCACAGCTTTGCAGCCGCTGTTCCAACACAACAGTCTCTCAGCCTTTTAAATCTACTTCTCTTGCTTTGCAGGCATCAGGAACATTTCTGTGCAGAGGGAAATTTTATAATTTTTTTTCTAAATAGCACCCAGTGTAAATCTTCTCTGAATGCATGAATTGAACATAATCAATACTTTTTGCCATATTTACAATTTGTGAATGCAAATGTCCAAAATCTGAGCCTTTGCATTCTCTGATGAATCAACCACATTGCCAATGATCACCCCCCTCCCCCCCCCCCCCTCCTTTAACACTGCACCCATCAACTCAGTCCTGGTTATTACCAGCTTGTTTACTGTTCAAAGCCAGAAGTTCACTTGTAAGGTGCAAAATTCAACAGCAAACTGTAAGCTGCAATAGGAGATGGGAGAGGGACAATGGTCCTGTCAAATGCTGCACACTTCATTAGTCCCATACTATACAGCTCATAAAGTTTATTGGGTCAGGGGTAAGAAAGCATGAAATAGACCCAGTTTCATCCAAGCAAGAGGAACCCAGAACAAACATTTACACAGACCATTGATTGCCTCTCCACCTTGATTTCACACAGCAGGTCCAGCATCGAGACCGCAAGCAAGACCCCACTTATTGTTTCTGGGATTTTCGTTTATAATCGTTATTTGTCCCTCTCTCTATTCCTGAAGGTGCTAACTCTTGCAGGGATAGGATTCTACAGGAACAGACTGCTCTCCCGTATTAAAGCAAGCAAATTATGTTTGATTTGCAAGATCTGTGCATCATCCACTTCATTCACTCCACCCTTCCCCACCTGTGATAGCCATCTCTTCAACTGTTTAAGCCCTAAGCTATAGTGTCCCTCCATAAGGTTTTCTGTCTCCCATTTCTCTCTCCACAGTTAAGACACTTCAGCAACCCTAACATTTCCTTTTGACCATTTCTCTTCATTCTGTTGCTCAATACCAACATTTTCTTCCAATAATGTTCCTGTGAAGAACCTTGCGTTGTTTCGCTACTTTAATGGTGCTGTAGAGATACAGGGGGTTAAGTTATACACAGCAACTGCTGACTGATCATTTGACTGGGCCATCACAGCAGTATCAAAACTCACCTGCCAATGTCTACCAACAGGTCACTATTAGTGATGAGAAACTGATATTCCAGCTGCTTTTTATTTTCTTTACTTACTAGTTCAAACTGTGCTGCTTATAGCCACAATTCTCATAAAAATTGGGGTGATGTCTGCAGTATTGGAGCCCTCTATTTTAGTCCACCATGGTGCAGCCTTGAAATAGCTCCATATCATTTGGAAAGTACCAATTTAAATTCCTTGTCACAAATAAATTGTTCAACAAACCCTGGGGCAGAGATACTTTATTCTTTCTGTTAGATTTGTTTGTGTTTAGAAAATAAGTGTAAACTTGCTTGACTGGGATTTAGTGTGGACTAACTGCAATACCGGCATTTCAAGCAAATGTCTTTCAGATCACTACATTCTCTTAGTGTTGACAGCCAGAAAGCAACAGAGTGTGAACAATTACCACTGTGTGCCCAATACATTCAAATCCTTCATGTTTCTCTTGCTGGGAAACTCTTACAAAGGTCTATTTTTTCTTTCCTTTTATATTGCAATGGAAAGGATGGCAAAGGAAGGAAAATACCCAAATGGCTTCATTCTTGGAGTTAAGCACAAAAAAGCAAACTAGCCCCAATAGTTTCAAAATATTAAGCTCAGGGGTCTCTCTTGTTCGGAGTTTGCAATGATACAGACAAGGTATCAGCCTGGTGCTTTTGCTCTGATGATTCAGGAGTCTCTTCAGATGCTTATTTTTTTAGATTAGATTAGATTACTTACAGTGTGGAAACAGGCCCATCGGCCCAACAAGTCCACACCGCCCCGCCGAAGCACAACCCACCCATACCCCTACACATCTACCCCTTACCTAACACTACGGGCAATTCACCTGACCTGCACATCTTTGGACTGTGGGAGGAAACCGGAGCACCCGGAGGAAACCCACGCAGACACGGGGAGAATGTGCAAACTCCAACAGTCAGTCGCCTGAGGCGGGAATTGAACCTGGGTCTCTGGCGCTGTGAGGCAGCAGTGCTAACCACTGTGCCACTGTGCCACCTCCATTATCTCCATTCAACTCCCAAATCAGTGAGTTCTGTTAGTCCGAAAGAACTGCAAATGCTGTAAATCAGAAACAACAATAGAAATTGCTGGAAAAGCTCAGCAGGTCTGGCAGCATCCATGGAGAGAACTCATAGTTAACGTTTCAGGTCGAGTGACCCTTCCTTAGAACTGATGGTAGCTAGGAAAATGTCAGTTTTTAAACAGAAGATAGGGTGTGGGGAGGGGGTAAGAAGTAAACGATAGGTGGGAATAGAGCCCAAAGAGAAAGAGGAGCTGTTGGACAGACAATGGAGTAAATAACAATCTGGCTACGAGGGTGAATAACTGCTAATGGGAACTGTTAGTGACTAACAAAGGGTGGTATGAAATAGCAGGCTATGTGATAACAAGGCCTGGTTGTGGGGATTAAGGTAAGGACATGGGAGAGCTCAAGCCCTAAAGTTATTGAACTTGATATTAAGTTCAGAAGGCTGCAGGGTCACCAAGCAGAAAAGGAGGTGCTGTTCTTCCAGCTTTGCTGGAACAGTGCAGCAAGCCTGAGAAAGAGATGTTGGCTAGGGAATAGGATGGCAGGCAACTGGAAACTCAGGGTCTTTTGTGCACTGCTTCACCTGGAAGGTGTGTTTAGGCCCTTGGATACTGAGGAAGGAGGAACTAAACAGACATGTTGAGGGCGGCACGGTGGCACAGTGGTTAGCACTGCTGCCTCACAGCGCCAGAGACCCGGGTTCAATCCCCGCCTCAGGCGACTGACTGTGTGGAGTTTGCACGTTCTCCCCGTGTCTGCGTGGGTTTCCTCCGGGTGCTTCGGTTTCCTCCCACCATCCGAAGATGTGCAGGGTCAGGTGAATTGGCCATACTAAATTGCCTGTAGTGTTAGGTAAGGGGTAAATGTAGGGGTATGGGTGGGTTTCGCTTCAGCGGGTCGGTGTGGACTTGTTGGGCCGAAAGACCTGTTTCCACACTGTAATCTAATCTCTAATCTCTAATGTGTTACACCTTCGGTCCTGATGAAGGGCTTTTGCCCGAAACGTCGATTTTCCTGCTCCTCGGATGCTGCCTGACCTGCTGTGCTTTTCCAGCATCACTCTGATCTAGACTCTGGTTTCCAGCATCTGCAGTCCTTGTTTTTACCTATGTGTTACACCTTCTGCAGATGCAATGGAAGGTACTGTGAGTGGATGTTCGTAGTGAAAGAAGAGTGGACCAGGAAGTCCCGGAGGGGAGGGAGATATGTATCTGGTGGTGGCATCTCACTGGAAATGGCAGCTGATGATTTTCTGAAGTGAGTGCTGGTGGGATGGTAGCTAAGGGCAAAGGGGACCCTATCGTTGTTGCGGAAAGGAAGAGAGGGGTGAGGGCTGAAGTGCAGGAGATGGGGTGTCGTGTTTTACTGCAGTGCTCTAGCGAAGCTCAGTGCAAGCTGAAAGAACAGCATCTCACATGGGGACCCTGCAGCCTTCCAGACTCAATATCGAGTTCAAAATCTTTAGGGCTTGAGCTCTCCCATGTGCTCATCCTAACCCCAAAAACCAGGTCTTGTCATCAGAACTCCTGATGAAGGGCTTTTGCCCAAAATGTTGACTCTCCTGCTCCTTGGATGCTGCCTGACCTGCTGTGCTTTTCCAGCACCACAATCTCAACTCTAACCTTCAGCATCTGCAGTCCTAACTTTTGCCTTGTTATCACAAAGCCTGCTATTACACATCACCCATTGTTAGCCACTAACAGTCCCCATTAATAGCTATTCACCATCCTAGCTAGATCGTTATCCACTCCTTTGTCTGTCTAACAGCTCTTCTCTCTCTCTGGGCTCTATCCCCACTTAAGATTTACTCCCCCCACCCTATCTTCTGCAGATAAACTGACATTTTCCTAGCTACCATCAGTTCTGAGGAAGGATCACTCAACCCAAAACATTAACTCTGATTTCTCTCCACAGATGCTGCCAGACCTGCTTAGTTTTTCCAGCAATTTTATTCTTAGTTCCATTAATCCTCTCCCTTCATCACAAACCTACTTGTCTCTGATCTATTTATACTATAGTCATCATGAATTCTCTAAACTTCTTTGCTTGTTTCTCCTCAGCTGCAAGCATAACATCAAGAATGTTCTTTTCTTTTCTTGCAAACTCATTGTTATTAAACTTAAAACTCACTGAGCCTTATAGAAAACTTTGAAATTCCTCACCTCCATCCATCCATCCTCCTGTGGCCAAAGGCTTTTAGTCCAATGTTGGAACTGACTAATTACTCCTCCTTGATCTGTATGCCCTTCTGTCCTACTGTTTGCAAACTGGTGATGTCCTGACAATGGGGCCTTGAGCTTTTCCCTAGATCTCTCAATGCAAAAACAAATTGTTGCAATATTAAAGGATTTAGCGAGCCCGCCTGTATCTACAACTCAGTATGTCTGCTAAAACAAAATTATAAGCAAACTGGAAATAGAGTTGCTTGAGCATGTCAATGAATATCTCATGTTCTACTCAAAAGTCGATATTTAAGTTAAAAAGATTCTTCAAAAAATTATGTCACATCATGAGATGCTAAACCTTCATAAAAATTCTGGTTTTCCTCAACTGGAGCTTTGTGTTTAATTCCAGCCTCAGAAAGGATACAGGAGAGATTTATAATAATGGAAGTGGGAAGACTTCAATTACATTGGATTGGCTGGGGTTGTTCTCCTTGGTACTGTAAAGACTGGGAGAAGATTTCATCGAACATATTCCAAACTGTGAATGGTTTTGATAGAGTACATAAAGAGGAATAAACTTCCAGAGAAGACATAGATTTAAGGTATTGGCAAAAAGAATCACAGCTGACACAAGAAAACATCTTGTTAGTTGTGACCTGGAAGTTCGATAAGAATGGGGACAGCAGATTCAACACCGACATTTAGGAGGAAATTGAATAAATACTTGAAGGGAAAATGTGAGCCATGGAGAAGGATCCTGAAAGTGGGCTTAAATTGAATGGCTGGACTAAAGAGCTGGCACAGGCTTGATGGAGTGAATGGCCTCCTCCTGTGATATAACATTTGAAGATTCTATGTTGAGATAAGCTGCAGAATTGACATCTCACCCATTTATTTAATTTGTTCAATATCTTACACACTCTGGTGATATTAAAATTATATTGTTGTTTGAGGCCTCAGTATCAGTGACTAAACATTGATACTGAGTTCTTAGCAGGAGTTTAGCATTTTACTGGCTGAAATGCACTCCGGTGTTCCTCATCTCCTATTAACTCTTCCTCATTCTTTCCTTCTGTGTTGGATGGCAGGTCACAAATCCATAAGCGATAAGCCCTGCACTAAATGCGATACTCCTCTGACCATAAACTATGCGTGAGGGACATTCCTGATGAAGAGCTTATGCTCAAAATGTCAACTCTCCTGCTCCTTGGATGCTGCCTGACCAGCTATGCTCTTCCAGCTTTTTGACTCTGATCTCCAGCATCTGCAGTCCTCACTTTCTCCTACCATTTCCATGCTGATCATCTTTATGACTCTATGACTCTATTAACTATAGTAAGTTAACCATACAAGAATTGCCTAGGGATTAAAGCTAATTACAGATATACAGTGTGAATATACATTTATCTTACTGTTAGTACAATTCCTTAGATAATACACTACCTGGGAAAAACAGCTTTAGGAGACTATGGATATTACAAACCATACAATAAAAAAACTGTATATATTCAGTGTTCAATAACACTAAATAATAACATCCATTCAGTCATCAGGATCACTACATGCAACCTCTCTTCCCGTTGATGCAGTGCATTCAAGCTGTGCTGTGCTATTGGCATTATTCTGCACTACACTCTAGCCATCTAAGATTATGGAGGCAAATGCAATACACGCCATATTCAAGGGAGCTGTTTGTAGGTGCTTTTTTAAAGTCGTAGGATGATTGGCAGCAGAAGCCTTAGCTAACTTTCATCCACTGATACCAATTCTAGAGAGACGGTAACACAGCACAAATCAATCTCAGCAAACAGTGCTGTAAGGGAACCTAATGCTTTCAGACTTGATTGCTCAGCCCCACCAGGGGAAGTTGCCACACTGAAGTGGCATCTAATCTTCTGGTTGGAACAACTAATTGGTTAAAGCAGTCCCAGAATGGGCTGCTCCTCAGAGGGGAAATTTTTACTCAGTAAGCCCAGGGAGATTGTTCTGAAATTTTTGCAGTAAATCGGTTCTGTGAGAAGTCAGTACATAAATAGGCTGTCAGCTCCACTAAGCATGGCACTCCTTCAAGAAACCACAAGTTATTCTCACCTTGACATATTCCGACTTGGAATCCATGTTCTGTAAGTTACTGTAGAGAGAAAGAAAAAGGAAAATTATTGAGGCACATGGCGATTAGACAGTTGGTTACAATGCCATTGGCATTAGGAAGATGACTCAGTGAACTGGAGAACCATGTACTGTGCCCAGAGGGTGGAGACGTTGCCAAACTCAAGAAGGGAAGTAGACAGAATACATAAGGAGTCTCTCCAAGCCTCTGCACCATATGTTCAGGAGGCTGTTACAACCCTCTTGGGAAAATACATTGATTCTTCAGCCCCACTACTCCCAGGGGATGACTCAAAACTTAGTGATTGAATCAAAATGCACAAAGTCTCCAATTTACCTGTGTTTTGAAATCAAATTTACAGAGAATACTGACCAAATTCCTGTACAATCGATTCTACTATAATGCATGCTTCTCCAACACGAATTGGCTTTAATGCAATTGAAGAATTTAGAGCGTTATTTTTAGAACGTGAACTTTTCTTATCTGTATTGGCTATTAGTTTAAATGGCGCAGCTATTGTGCTATTTTCTTATAACGCAAGATCGCACGAGGGCTGAACTATCACATTATATCAGAATTCACTGTGCTTAACAAAAACCACAGTTGGTTCTGATATAACACGATAGTTCCATTCTCATGCGATCTTGCTTATAATAAATTCACGCAACAGCTGCATCATTTCAACTAATGAGGTGGAATTGCATTATTCCAGCAGGCTACTAAGCTTACCTAGGCTGTGTTAATGTTTATACTCCACATAAGGCTTTGTCTATTGCATCTTTGGTATCCCAGCCTGTCTTTCTGTTCCCTTTTCTCTCATGCACTTACCTGGTTTCCTGATATAAGCATCTATGCAGGAGGCTGAAGCTTGTGAATAGATCATTCACCCACCCCTGTACTTGGGGAATCCACAAGTGAGAGACAATTGTTGGAGGGGTGAAAACGAAAGGATAAATACCATCAGCATTTCTCCTTTCCTACCCACTCAAGAGAATCCAACGTTTCTTAGCATAATCCTGAATTTGACCAGTTGCCACAACACTCCCTAAAATTATACAAAATACAAAGACTTAACTTCACACTTCTGTTTTCCCGTCTTGTTCTCACTAAAATCCAAGTAGGGCATCACACACCCCAAGTCCTCATTGTGCTGAATTCAAGGATCAGCATTGTCTCCTTCTCACAATCCATGCTTTGCCCTACCTCGCCAACCAGAGAACTCTTGACATCACTTAGCAATCGCTCCATCCTACATCCACAGGCTTTAAAACATGACAACACCCAACCATTCCTTCTGGACCGTCCTCTTTTTCACTCTTATTCTTTTCGATTTCCTATATGGTATTCTATATAACATTCCTCCAATTTTCACCCGGCTTATTTGTCTCAAAACATTCATTCAGTTTAATTCGTGAACGTTGACAAGGACTGAGGATTGTTCTACACTTGGTTCTAAGGGGAATGAGATGATATACATCAATCTAGGAAACAATCAGCAATGAAACTTGCAATGAATCAAGAGAGAGAGAGAGGAGCAGAAGAGCCTAACTCTTATTTTCCTTTTGTAAATCGACAGGGAGAGGAGCCTTGTTAATCATAATTCACCTCAGGGTTCCATCTGACTTCCAGCTATTCAAACTCTGTGATTCGCATTGATCTGGGAACGGAATCTGGATCTAATATTTGGACAGAACTGTTTCCTCCTGAGCTTCCTGGCTTGATTCGTCATCTCATCTTTCAGTGAAGGGAATTCTGACCTTTAAAGGAAAATTGCTATTTTGTGGGGAATTTAAGAGAATGCTAATAGTATTTTAAAATGATACAGGCATTTGAGAGGATAGACAGAAATAATATTTCTACTTGATGCGAAAACTAAAATTGCAGGTCATAAATATAAGATAGATAGTAATAAATCTGACAGGGAATTTGGGAGGAACAACTTTACTTGATTTGAATACAGGACTGGGTGTCACAAGGAATAGTTGAATTGAATAGGGTTGATGCATTTATGGGAAAGCTAGAAATGCTCATGAGGAGGCAAGAAATGGAAGGATATGTTAATTGGGTAAAATAATAAGGAGTGGAAGGAGGCTCATGCTGAAGGTAACACTAGCGTAGACCAGTTGAACCAATGGTCTGGTTCAGTTCTGTATTCTCAATGTTATTCTATATATTGTAAGCCTTGAGGTATTTATGACGATGGGCTCAGTGACACATATATACCTGCTTGACAGGTGAATGTGGATAGTAATGCTGGCCCAGAAATTTGGGGCATGAAACAGTCAGAACCACATTGCAAACTCTTTCAATTTCAAACTAATGAACATCAAAAGGAATATTTGCAACTAGTTCTTTGTGTGCATCATTATGGTAACATCAAAGGTATTTAACAATCAGAATAAACAGTTCACTTGTGACTAAGTTTTTGTGCATGTAGTGTGTGTCTCTCTCAAGTGTGTGTTGTGTCTATTCTGTGCGTGTTGAGTGAATGTGTTTACATGTGTTATGTATGTGTAGAGTAAGTGTGAATTGTATGTGTATGTGTTGTGAGTGTATGTTTATAAGTCTGTCTCTTCAATGATACCAGTACTGCTAAAAGTCACTCAGAGGAAGAAATATTTAGCTTTAGCTGATCTGAAAACAAAGTACAGCTCCTTCTGACCCCGGTTGTATTTCCACACTCTCTGAGTAGTTGAACTATATAGACAAACAATACTCCCAGAATTGATCCCTGGGTCTGTACAGAGTTTGCTAATTTCTGGTTTGTAAAAGTGCACAATCTGAGGGCACAAAGTTGCCCTCAGAATCCCAGGAGTAAGGAAGTATAATTTCTGATCATAGTCTGCTGGAACCTGCACAAGTCATCATGTAAAGACAGGATTAAGGCTAAAGGATGAAGGACCTGAGTATGATGCTCACATTGCCCTATTGCAGCAAGAATGAACTCTATGATCAGAGAAGAAATTTACTGCAGGAAAATCTCACAGTAAACTATGACACTTTCTTTTGTCCTTCCTAAAGACAGTGACGCATTGGCAAAATTATGTGGAAAACATTTTTTGGACAGGTTGAAATTTCCAAGGAATTACATTTTCTATAGCATTCATGCCTCAGAGCTGCCATCTGTGAGTAACAAATGATTGCAACATGACTTAAAATGGTGATGCAGGGAAAACTTTTTATGCAGGCCAATCTGACAGCGAGTGCCTAATTCAGGTGGGTAGCTTTAGTAATTTTACTGTTTGCGACAATGTTAAAGTTTTGCTGTCAAGTATATGTTACTTTCAGTTGGACATAGGAAGAATTGGCAAAGGCTGGATATCAATTTGATTGGTTCAATTTACAGATATTGATGGTTTATGATCAATTTATGGATATTGGCTTCCAAACGGTTTAAATAAATCAGCATGAGTCACTAGACAAAATGTGATTTATTGAAGAGACTGCGTAAAATTGGATAGATTATTTTAATAGTGCATAAGTGACATTCTGATGTGTAGATTTATTGTGATGTGTGCTGTACTCTAAAGATTTCATTTAACTTAGATTATTCATTTACTCCCCAAATACCACAGTGATATTGTCCAGTTAGCGCTCAATTGACAGAAAGAGTTTCTCTCAAGAGAGATGTCCAAGATCATTATGGAACATCTGTTTCTGCTACATTCAAAGTGAAAAGCATTTCAAACTCAGGAACTAGTGTTTTGGACATGTGCATCCTTTCAGACTGCCTCAGAAACGGATCCGGACAACTTCCAAGATTAACCCATTCAGCACTTGGCACAAATCAGATTTAGCTTTCAGATGAACTACTTTGTATGTTGACATTATCCAATGTGACCAACCTCTGAATACTGCTGGGGTCAGTTTATAAAATTCACCCTAGGAAGCACGTTTTCAACTGAACACAAAAGTGCAAAGGTTAACTCAGCAGGAAAAATTAATAACTCACTCTGACATTGCTAGACCATCTCACCAGACAGCTATGAGTTTACACACTCGTACAGGTTTTAGAGACAACAGACTTCCTTCCTCAAAGGACACCAGATAGGTTTTTACAGTAATCCACTAGGTACATTGCAGCCACATCATGACAGGGTTTCCCCACTCTTAATCCATTACCCAGATGATCATGTGCAAAGATGGAAATGTGTTGCTGGAAAAGCGCAGCAGGTCAGGCAGCATCTAGGGAACAGGAGAATCGACGTTTCGGGCATTAGCCCTTCTTCCTGATCATGTGCAAAGCCTAGTGAGGGCAGAATAGGTTTGGTTGCAATACCTCTCACAATTGAAAAGCTCAACAAGAATCACTCTGGAAACTCACATGTCCCAAGTCCACGAGGATGGGCAGCATGTGTGTGATTCAGCACACTGCCCTCTCAGGGCAGGAAGAGAATGTACTGGGGGAAAAAATAATACAACACAAAGATCCTTTTTCAACAGTGAGTGCTCTAGTGCAGTGAGCTGCATCAAGTAAAGAGTTAATGTTTCACAGTCTGTTTCCTTTCCCATTATGGGTAATGTTTTGATTTAAAGTGGGGGGGAATATGAAGAAGCAATTAAAAGCAATTACCAGGAGATAAAGTGGCTATTAACAAGACATTAACATGATATAAAACATAGTAGCTGTGCAACAATGAATGGTTGTGTAATGATGCTATTAATTAACTGCAGTTAGCTCATCTACTCTCAGTCATCTTTTATTTAATACATAACATGGAGTGTTATCTCCTTGCTGCCCTCAAGGCACTAACTTGTGTCATGGCTTCAAAGGCTGTTGTTTGCTAACTTGTCCAAATATGGCTAGTCTTTGTTTGTGAACCTTGACAGTGAGTGTGGGCAATGATTGCGTGTGCTTAGATGTAAAACCATTCCTTCCCAACGTGAACACCCACCCATGTGCAGAAGGCTTTGAACTGGGATCACTAGATAATAATAGATCAGGAACACTGGGTAATTCTTCCCTTCCCCAACCCAAGAGCTTTGAGGCTATTTATGATGCCCAGTTTGAGATCAACTAAACAGAGAAGTTGAATCCTGATTAATATGGTGTTATCACCCAGTAAACTGGTGGAAGAACCCCATGGTTTTATAATACTGCTTCTCCACTGAATTGTCTATTCTACTGACGATAATTCTTACATCCTTTAATTATCAGATCATCAACTAGACTAACCAGCCCATACAGAACAAGCAAAGCAAATTAATTTTAAGCAATAAAATATTAATAGTAAATTAAACAGATGAACTTTAAAGGGATTTTGAAAGCGGGATCCATTGATTGCCAGAATAGGAAGAGTGAGTGACTAGTTCTCCAGAGGAGGCAATTTGTTGAAAGATATTTAGACAAGTGTTGAGTGTACAGGAGTGCTGACTGTCAAGAATGCAGGCAGTTGTATAATCTGTTGTTATACAGGTGCTTCTCAAGTTACAGATCCATAAGCAGCTGTTCACGAAGCATCTGACAAGCAAGTGAACTGAACTGAGACTTTACATGGATTGTGAGTCTGAACACTGCAATGTCCATTTAAAACCATCATCTCTTTGAAGGTATAATGCAGCCAAAAAATCCTGATTTTTACATAGCGGCTATCGCAACAGTGGGATGTCACCAAACATTCATTGTTGTAATGTAGGAGACATTGCCGTGAAGTAGGAGACATGGCAGCCAATTTGTACATAGCAAACACTCACAAACAAGATGATAATGATCAGATAATTTATTTTAACATAATGCTGACTGAGGGATAAATATTGGCCAGAACACCCAGAGTAACCTTCCCCACTCTTCTTAAGGATAGCTTTTTAAATTCATTCGGGGGACCTGGACATTTATCACCTGTTCCTAGTTATAAAGTCATCAAGTCATGCAGCAGGGAAACAGACCCTTCAGTCTAACTCATCCATGTCAACCAGGTTTCCCAAGCTAAACTAGTCCCATTTGCCATCATTTAGCCCTCTAAACCTTTCCTATTCATGTACTTGTCCAAATGTCTTTGAGGTATTGGCAGTGTACCTGCATCTACCACTTCCTCTGGCAGTTCATTCCATATACGCACCACCCTCTATGTGAAGAGGTTTCCCCTCAAGTCTCATTTAAAACTTTCCCCTCTCACCTTAAATTTATGCCCTTTAGTTTTGAATTCCCCTACCCTGGGAAGAAAAGACCTTTGCTATTCACCTTAATTATGCCCCTCATGATTTTATAGACCTCTATAAAGTCACCCCTTAGCCTCCTACACACCGGGAAAAAGAAGTCCCAGCCTATCCAGCCTCTTCTTAGATGGTGGTGAGCTGCCTTCTTGAACGACTGAGATCCATGAGATCCCAGTCCATGTTAGGAAGGAATGCTGTTAGGAAGGAAATCCCATGATTCTGACTCAACAACATCGAAGGAATAGTGCCTGGGGACCTTTTACATCTAACCAAGAAGGCAAACAGGATTTCAGTTTAACTTTCAAAAGACAGGTCAGCCAATAGCGCAGAGGAAAGCTCCCTCAGTACAGTATTGGAATGTTAACCTAGAATTCATGCCTAAAGTCTCTGGTGTTGAATTTGAACCTTAACCTTATGACTCAGAGGTGAGTGCATTACAAACTGAGTCACAGCTGGAAGCAGTATGGAGAATAACACATCAGCTTCTAAAAACCAAACACAAGTTTGGGAATTAAAACACAATCTTGAGAGAAGTTACATGACAGAGCCACTATTCCTTTACTTCAGATATTTTCACCTTATCCACTGAAGGTGCTGGAGAGGGGTCATGGTTCAGAGAAAGCCATGTGATAGGTTGTACAATTGGTATCAGTTGGCAATATAGGGGATAACCGCCAGGTTCCATCCTTTTTCTCATCAAAACACGCAAACACAAAACTTGCAGCTGCATCCAGAGCAGGAATCCTGCTTCATTCGTTTCCTAAGTAACCCAGGGGCGTTTCCCTTCAGCTGCTGAGGTGGCTCAGAGCAGCCAGCTCAGCCCAGAAGGGATACGGAATGCTGAGACCCTGCTGTGCTGTATGTCTGCAAACTACACACAACTGGGTGAGTGCATTAAACAACGTAACCACATTCTGCAAATTAGTGCAGGTTAAATGTGAAAACCTACAGCACAGAATCCCCTGCTGCTCATTTGAGATATTTCTTCAGAGGAGGTTATCATATGTGCAAGCCAATCTGCCTGGAGCTGATGTAGTGCTCACTCCCTCTCCTCTTGTTGACACTGGATTAGTTCCACCATCAATCACCCAACGATATGTGTTTCCTCTGCACTGGTCTCCATGACAACAGATTACTACAATCAAACCTAAATAACCTCCCATTTACTTATTTTGTTCATTTCTTTGTTGTTTTTTTACCTAACTCTCCTTTTTCCTAGACAGGAGGGAGACAGTTCCTGCATTGAGGTCTTAAATCAGACCCTAGAGCATTGCTGTGTCACAGTCTCTCATGAACAGGAGTCACCAAGGTCGAGAGTTTCTTCTGTCCTAGTGTTGAGGGGCTATGGGCAGGTATGATGGGGGAGGTAAGGCGTGCAGCTGAGGGGGGGTGGCAAGATGCTCTAAGTTCACCACTGTCGTTAAACTGCAACCTACTGTCTTGTCCTGCTGCATGGTGCCTGGGATATAATGGCCATGGTGCACCTCAGGTTTTCTCTTAATGTACGCGATTCTTAAGTGAGTAAAAAGTACAAAGACAGTGGACACATTTCTTCATAAAATGGTGAACAATCTTGCAGAAAAGAAGATGAGCGTTCAAATTCATCTGAGCCTATAGCCCAACTCTCAATGCAGTAACTAACCGTATTTTAAAATGGATAGTGCAAAGCCATATGGTTGTTAGTTCAGGCACTGCTGTATAGGGACTCAAACATATAACCTAGATTGACACTACAATCCAGCACTGAGGAACTGTTGCAGATGCTGTCTTTCTGATGAGACATTAAACTAAGGTGTTATCTCCCCTTTCAGCTGGATGTAATACATTCTCATGATACAGTTCAAAAAACAAACAATGTCCAATTGCTATCTATATCAATCCTGCAATCGTCATTTCTCACAGATTATCTGATGATTATCACATTGCTCTTTATGGGACCTTGATGTGCATTAATTGGCTGTTGAGTTTCCAATATTGTTACGTTACCCTTCAAAAATATGTCATCAGATTGAGTTTGGTAATTTTGAGATTGGCACTGTATCCACAAACATCTATTTCCTCCACCACTGACGCTCAGTAGCAGCAATATGTTCTATCTATAAGATGCACTGCAGAAATTGCCCAACATCCTTAACTGCACCTTCCAAAGAACAACTACTTCCATCTAGAAAGACAGAACAACAGATACATGGGAGCAGCAGCATCTGCAAGTTCCCCTCCAAGCCACTCACCATCCTAAATTGGAAATATATTGCTGTTCCTTCACTGCCATTGGGTTGAAATTATGGAATTCTAGTGTGGATCAACCTATAGCATGTGGACCACAGCAGTTCAACAGATAGCTCACCACCACCTTCTCAAAGGCAACGAGGGACAGACAATAAATGCTGGCCAAACAGCAATACCCACATCCCACAAGAGAATACATTAAAAATCTGATTATAATTCGCTATGTCATCCTGTAAAGTCCACAGTGTAAAGCTAGTCCGATTGAGGAAAGTACCCACTTGCTATCAGACAGGATGTGAGAAATGGAAAAATGTCACATGAGTGCCTTTTTAAAATATGGTCTGAGTAGAAGAGACTTTAGATTGGGTTTAATGGCAAAATATTCTTACTAATGTGTGAAGTGAAGGCAGAATTTTCTCAGCCATCTGGAGACTGTTTTGGAGGTGATGGGAATAAGGATATGATAAATTTCCCAGAGACAGGCTCACAATGGCAGCAGTCACCAATTAAGCAGTGGTAGGTAACAGATTAAGGTGCTTCAAAAGGGAAATTAGCCCTGATTTAGTTTTGCCAACATGCAGTGAGAGGAGGTTGTTGGTCCAGCCCCCCACAGCACTTCCACAGGTCTCACAGACAGTGTTGCCTTATATCTATTGCACTGTACTTTAAAACTAAGGTGAGTAGTACAAAGACAGAAGGTTGTTGGTTCATGTACTACTAATTATGGACTAAAACAGGTAACCCACGCTGAGACTACATTCCACTGCTGTACTGCATCCTGCTGCCAGAACCCACTGGTCTTCCTAAATGAATGGTGAATGCAGAGTTGGCTTATTCATTGGACATCCCCCGTAAAATATATTTTGTGTGCGCGTGTGTGTGTCTGTATAGTGTGGTAGGGCAGTGTGGACCTCAGATACAAGGATTGGGGTTGGAAATGGTTCCATTGTCAGAATCCTGACTCCTGAGGGAGAGCTTAGCCTAAACGGTACAAAACATTAAGTCAAATGCACGAGAACGAGGTCAATTTCATTTATATAAAGCAGCAAATGCTAGAAATACAGAGCAGGTCAGGCAACACCTGTGAAGAGAGAAATAGAGTTAACATTTCAGGTCAAGGACTTTTCTTGAAAATTGAGAAATTATACAAGTGTGATAGGGTTTGGACAAGGTTTGATAATGTTTAATAATATGTTTAATAATAAGATGGAAGACAGAGAGTTTGACTGACAGAAGAATTGATCTTACTCCACCGGGGAAATAGTGTTAAGGCAATGAAAGAAACAAAGAAATGGAGCAGGTGCTGCTGTCTAAAAGTGAAACCAAGAGAAAAAACAAAATATATAAAGACAAGGAAACAAAATAGGAAGACAGAGTCTGCATGATGAAAATGTGAACTCAGGTGTTGAATCCAGAAGGCCGTATAATACCTAATCAAAAGATGTAGTGCTGTTTCTTAAAGTTTCACTAGAACAGTGCAGCAGATTTAGAACAGATATGTCAGTGTGAGAGAAAGTTGGAGAATTAAAATGACAGATAATAGAAACTCAAGGCAATTCTTGTAGACTAAATGGAGCTGATAAAATGTGGAGCTGGAGAAAGCACAGCAGGTCAAGCAGGATCAGAGGAGCAGGAGAGTCGACATTTTGGGCAGGATCTTTCATCATGGGAAATGCAGCTGCTCTACTAAGTTGTCAGCCAATTGGTGTTTAGTGGGTAGACATCATTGAATACAGTAGATTCAAATAAAAGACAAACATATAAATTGCTGCTTCACCCCGAAAAGAATGTTTGGGCCTTGGATGGTAAGGAAAGGAGGAGGAGGAGAAGGGAAGACGTTATATCTCAGGGTCAGTGCTGGGGCTTCAACACTTTACAATATATAGAAATTATTTGGAATGAAGGGACTGAAGGTATGGTAGCTACATTTGCTGATGACACAAAGATAGGTAGGAAAGCCTACAAAGGAATATAGATGGGTTAATGGGTAAAGATTTGGCAAATAGAGTACAATGTGGGAAACTGCAGAATTGCCCATTTGACAAAAAGAATAAAAAGGCATATTTTCAAAATGGTGAAATGTTGCAGAGCTCTGAGATGCAGAGAGACCCTAAGGCATGAATCAGAGGAAGTTATTTTGAAGGTAAAGCAAGTACTCAGAAACCCTAATTGAATGTTATGGTTTATTGTGCAAGTGTGCAGAGGTAATACGTCAGTTATATAAGGCATTAGTGAGGCCATACCTGGAGCATTATGTATAGTACTGGTCAGCATACTTACAGAAGGATGTTAATGTGTTAGAAGCTGCTCGGGTAAGGTTTACTGGATTTTTATCTAGAATGAGCAGATTGCCTTATGAGGAAAGGCTAGACAGGCTTGGCCTGTATCGTCTGGAGTTTAGAAGAGTCAGAGATGACTTAATTGAAACATAAAAGATCCTGAGGGGATCTGAATAGTTGGATGTCAAAAAAATGCTTTCTCTTCTGGGAAAATCTAGAATTGGGGGTCATAGTTTAAAAATAAGAGAGTGCACACTTAAAACAGAAATATTTTTTCCTCTCAAAAGATTGAGAAAGTTTGGACTTCTCTTCCACAAAGAAAGCAGCAGGTGCACCATCTTTAACATCTTCTGGCAGAAATAGATAGATTTTTGAATACCAAGGGGATGAAAGAATATCAGGAACATTCAGGAATGAGAAGTTGAGGTTAAAATCAGATCAACCATGATGTCAATGAATAGCTCAAAGGGCCAAGTGACCTACTCTTCTTCCTTGTTTGTACCTCCCATGTTTATAAGGAAGGGTACCATAGAAAGGGGACAGAGTGTGGAGGCGATTAAAGAGTGATCAAAGGTATCATGAAAGGAATGTCCCTTCTTAATGCTGGAAGGGAAAGTTTTTTAAAATCACTCATGGGACATGGGCATTGCTGGCTGGGCCAGCATTTATTGTCTGTCCCTAGCTACCCTTGAGAAGGTGGTAGTGAGCTGCCCTCTTGAATTGCTGCAGTTCAATCCCTGTTCTGTGTTAACTTATGGTAGTCAGATTGGGTAGGACTGCTGACTCTGGGGTGGGGACAAAAATCAAATTGAATTCACAAGTTAAATAATGACGCATTCCGATAGTGCATACTACTCCATTGTAAACATAATGTGTAAAGATTTGGCAATTGGAGCACGATGTGGGAAAGTGCAGAATTGTCCACTTCACGGAAAGATTAAAGAAGTGTATTTTCAAAATGGTGAAAGGTTGCAGAGCTCTGAGATGCCGAGACCTGAAGGCATGAATCACAGGAGGTTAGTTTGCAGGTAAAGCAAGTACTCAGGAATGGTAATCAAATTTTATGGTTTTCTGTGAGGGGAATCAAATACAAGAGTGCAGTCATATAAGGTACGAGAGAAACTGCATCTGGAGTACTGTGTACAATATCTGTCAGCATACTTACAGAAGGATGTTAATGTGTGAGAAACAGTTCTAATCCTGGGATAGGTGAATAACCAAAATTACGGTCGAGTTCAAAACTGACTTCCTTCACTAAGAATGAAACTTCATTCCATGCGGAGACAGACTTGGGGAGGGTGAGCACATTTTCCTTCCTCAATTCCTGTGGCTTCTCTCAAAGCATCACAAGTTGAACTTCCCCAATGTTACTATGACAAACCCGGGAGGCACAGTCACTCTGTCCCAAAACCATAAACTCTTTTGGTATTGTTTGGAATATCTAATTTTGGGTAGAGTAATGGGGCTGGGAGGCCAGTTTAAGGACTTCTGAGTGAGAATATAATTTCTTTCACAAGATTTAGGAATAAAGATGTTTGTGATGAGGTCAGCGTGCCATGCAATATTATTAAAGTCACTTATCGTTATTACAACAACAAAACTAAATTATGCTTACTGATATCTGTTGGTTCAGTGATACTCACAAGATCACAGAAACGTTTTGGTGCAGTGGGAGTCCATTCAGCCCGTCATTCTGTACCAGCTCCTCAAATGAGCATTATTACCTCCTGCCAACTCCCCATTTCCTTGCACTTTATTCCTACCCAATGCATCAAATTGAACCTACCTTCACCATGCTTCCACAAAAAGTAGCAGGTGCACAATCTTTAACATCTTCTGGCAGAAATAGATAGATTTTTGAATACCAAGGGGATGAAAGAATATCAGGAACATTCAGGAATGAGAAGTTGAGGTTAAAATCAGATCAATCATGATGTTAATGAATAGCTCAAAGGACCAAGTAACTTACTCTTTTTCCTTGTTTGTATCTCCTATGTTTGTAAGGAAGGGTTCCTATAAAGGAGGCAGTGTATTCCAGACTCTAACTGCTCACTGTTTGAAAAGGTTTTTCTTATATCACATTTGCTCCTTTTTGAAAATTGTAATCTATTTCTGCTCCTATGGTCTTACATCACATTAAATCTGCATCCTCTTAACGAACAGGAGAAGTTTTTCCTTATCTACTCTATCTAGCCCACTCATGATTTTGAAAACTTCTATTACATCTCCTCCTAGCCTTTTTCTCTCCAAGGAGAACAATCACAACTTCTTCAATCTAGCCTCATATATGAAATTTCTCATACCGCATCAGACTCAATATCTGGTTTTAGGTGAGTTAAATGATCTCTGTCAGGGTATTGGTTAGAGAACATAAGTTGATTTGCATTCACTTAAAGAGGAAAAGGACCAGCCAAGGGATCTTGAGTATGATTATTATTCAGTAACTCCCAATGTAAAGCACATGTTTAAGGGCATTAGTATGTTAGTTGTCAGCAAAAATGGCCATGAAGCTATCACATTGTTGTACAAAGCCCATACATTCACTCATGTACTTTTGGGAAGGAAATTTGCTAATGTTACCCAGTTTAACCTCTACGTGATTCCAGTTCCACACTGTGATGGCTTTATTCCTAACTGCTTCCCAATATGATCCAGGAAGTTATTTGATGTTAGAAATGGGAAACAAGTTCCAACTTTGGCTGTGATGTCCCCACACAACGCCAGATTTGTTTGGAAGCACTAGCTTTCGGCGCGCTACAAGAGAATGAATAATGAATCATTACTGTGAAGACTTTTGTTGCTGAATAGTCTCCATAAGTTGTTATTTACTGCGCTTATTTGGCTGAATCCTCCACCTTTTGTTTTAAGTGAGACCATTTCCAGGTTTCTGACCATACTCTACTTGTCAGACATCTTCCCAGAATTGGTCCATTACGAAGAAGCTCCCAGATTTGCTGTCCAATTATGGATGGTGGACAGGCTTTGTGGCAGCAGAGTCAATCAGAGGGCCTGGAGCCTTGACACTGTGACTATTGAACAGGGGAATACAAGGACATCACCATCTGATAGCACCCCACTGAACAGATTAGGTTTGTTGCACACACCACTATTCATATATTGAAATAGACAGCAAAAGGCTCTCAGAGATATCTCAGAATATCATTGTTATTCATAGATTAGTATATATATCAGTTTCCACCTTTTACTTCTTGATCCTATCCCTGTACAGAATCCAATCGGGAAAGAACCCATCAAATTAGCAAACCACCTAACCAACAAATTAGAAACACTGCCTCTGGCAGAGAAAAAAAATCAAAAGTGGGTGAAAACAAGGTAGGGGTCTTAATCAAAATAGTGTTATTGGGGGAAATAATGCCCCTTCCCACTGCTATGTCCACCTATTTTGAAAAATTCAAGAATACCAGGGAATACCACATGCTCCCACCCCAAAGATAAATAACTCAGCTCATTTTTGTAATTATCTAAATAGAAAATTAATAAATTACAAGTACTGCCTACCAGGGACAGTGTTACAATAACAAAACTAAACAAAAATGTGGGGAAATAAGGGAAGGAACAAGAACCTATCTCTTCCAGGTGGTTATTGAATTTAAGTTTCACCATCCGCTATAGTGGGGTCTCTGCATTATTAAGTCAGTGAATTGGAGGTGCCGGTGTTGGACTAGGGTGGACAAAGTTAAAAATCACACAATACCAGGTTAAAGTACAACAGGTTTATTTGGGAGCACTAGCTTTCGGAGCACCGCTCCAAAACCACCAGATGAAGGAACAGCGCGCCGAAAGCTAGTGCTTCCAAAAAACATGTTGGACTATAACCTTGCGTTGTGTGACTTTTAACTAATTCAGTGAGATTACCATTACTCCTCAACCTCTCCAGGAGCCCATCTCTTTTTCCTTTTCTAAAATTGGGCCTTACGGCCATAGCAGCACAATGAGGTCCCAAAATCTCAGCTTTCAGGCTTTTATGACCTACCACTGAAGCAATTAGCACTTCGAATCCAGGCCTCCTGGCTCAAAGGCAGGGGCACTACAGCTGAACCATAACACTCTCAGATGAACCCAGTTCTTATATACATAGTCCAATGAGTAAACCCCTCCATCAACTCAGGAACTACCTGTTTGAGCATGAAAGGGGAAATTCCTTCCAGTGATATCCAGTGATTTCAGCTGTGCCCCACCAATGGTTGTGGCTGTGGTGGGGAGGGTGGAGAACAATAGGAACCCTGTGAGTCTCCCAGACAAGTCTCCAGCTGGCTGCCACCACTAGCTGCTAGGGGGCTTTGACCCTCAATAGAGGTCTCAGCCAACTCCAGGAAGAAAATAGCAGCATCACTCCCATAAACCCACAAATAGACAGTCTAAATGGTATGGATTAGCTACCCATCTCTAGGAAGATCAATCCCAAAACCGGAGCTTCTGTCCCAAATCCCTGGCACTTTGTGCGTGGGATAAACTTAATTGTGATAGCCTTCTACAGGTAGATTCCCCATACACAGTGGGTAAAAACAATGACTGCAGATGCTGGAAACCAGATTCTGGATTAGTGGTGCTGGAAGAGCACAGCAGTTCAGGCAGCATCCGAGGAGCAGTAAAATCGATGTTTCGGGCAAAAGCCCTTCATCAGGAATAAAGGCAGAGAGCCTGAAGGGTGGAGAGATAAGCTAGAGGAGGGTGGGGGTGGGGAGAAAGTAGCATAGAGTACAATAGGTGAGTGGGGGAGGGGATGAAGGTGATAGGTCAAGGAGGAGGGTGGAGTGGATAGGTGGAAAAGAAGATAGGCAGGTAGGACAACCCATACACAGTACCTGATGTTAGAGATCTCACTACTGAAATGGAAGCCAGGGGCTGTGTATCTAAGTCCAACTTTGGCTAGTGATGATGGAAACTGAGGAATCAGGGAAGTTCAGTGTTTCATCACATACATTCTTATATTCGCTCTCTGATAGATGCTGCCTCATCTGATGGAGATTTTTTAGCATTTTATGTTGCATTTCTTCCTGTTCTTCACAGTCTCTCTGCAACCAGAGGTTCCTATAATTGTCTTAAACTAGCTGCTCTTGAGATCAAAAGGGGAAGAATATCCACTAGCTTGATCTGTCTAATTTTTACTTCTTATCTTCTCTGCCTGGCTTCATCTGTCACACTGACTCGATGTCTCAACTCTGTTCCCATTCACCTCCCATAGAGAAATTTGGAGAGGACATTTCATTTCAGAAATCAATGTTTAACTTAAAATCTACAACACTAATCTTTAGGGAGGCGATGGCCAGCTGTATTATCATTAGGCTATTAATCCAGACATTCAGCTAATGTTCTGGGGAACAGGGCTCAAATCCCACTGTGGCAGATGGTAAATTCAATAATAATCTGGAATTAAGAATCTACTGATGACCATGAAACATGTGACTCCAGATCTGCAGCAATGTGATTGACTCTTAACTGCCCTCTGAAATGGCCTTGCAAGCCCTATAGTTCAAAGGCAACTAAGGACTGACAATAAATGCGGGCCATTCAGCAACACTCAAGTCCCACAAGTGATTTTAAAAACAACTCTAGGAATGACAAAGGAAGGAAGATGAGTGCTCAAAGAAGCGAAGCTAAGGAAAATAGTACTGAAACAATTCTGAAGTCAAACATTGAAGGGGAAATCCTCTTGTAACAAGCTCCAAGAATCTGACTAACTTCCTTTATGCTGCAGAAGTCAATAATTTATAGCATCCTTTGTACTGAGGCCATGTGAGGTTTATCTAACATTTGAAGCAGTTTTAAAGTTTCACCCAGAACTGGGAGCTGCCAATCTCCAAAGCTTCCATTCTGACACTGGGCAACATTGGTGCTGCAATAGACTGACAATGCCTTGACCCTTAAACCTTCTGATGCTCAAATCTCTCCATGCCTTTCTATTCCCCCCTATCTCCTCTAATCCTATAAACACCCACACTCCACCCTGAGATATCTGTGCTCCTCCAATTCTTCCCTCTTGATCATTTTGGATCTTAATTGTTACACCAGCAGTGGCCTGAGACTGCAGCTTGCCTGGGTGAAATTCCCTCCTTAATCCGCTCTCTCCTGTTTCAACTGGCTTTCTAAACTGTGCTCGGTTTTTGGTTACCTATCTTAATATTGTCTTATGTGAGTCAGAATTAAAACATCCTTGATACTACTCAAGTGAAGAGCCTCGGCGCATCTTTTTTCAGATTAGATTTCCTATAGTATAGAAACAGACCATTTGGCCCAACATATCCACACCAACCCTCCAAAGAGTAACCCACCTGGACCCATTCCCTACCTACATTTTACCTCTGACTAATGCACCTAATATTATGGGCAATTTAGCATGGCCAATTCACCTGACCTGCACATCTTTGGATTGTGGGAGGAAACCGGAGCACCCGGATGAAACACAAGCAGACACGGGGAGAATGTGCAAACTCCACACAGATCGAGGAATCGAACCCAAGTCCCTGGTGCTGTGAGGCAGCAGTGCTAACCACTGAGCCACTGCATTAAAGATGCTGTATAAATTTAAGTTGTTGTCCTTATAATTGTGTTTCCTATCATAAAGGAGAACTTTTGCAGAACCATCTTCCAATTGGTTTTTTAAAAAATTATATTTTCCAAAGCTTATTCTTAAAGGAATATTACTCTCATTTCAGACTTCGCACAATCTTAAACCATTGGCTATTTGGTGGTGAGACAGCTGCACAGGTACCTGATACCCTTTGGAACCTTCCTTATGTGACCCGAGGCAGCCAGAATGCAAACCTCTTCAATCACGGCACAGTGCGTGGACATCTCACCTGCAATCCTCTCATCCTCATCTGATGTCCAGTATAAATCACAGTTTGCTAATCGGGAACAGGAATCTTAGTTGGTTTGATCCTTCTGCACACACATACACTCCCCCACCCTGAGGCCAACTGTGGTGCCCCAACTAAAACCAAGCAATGGAGCAAGAGACAGGAATCAAACCTGGCACCGTTTCTCTACATGGCTCAGTGCCTCTTGGTGTATTCTACTGCTGAGCCTTAGACAGAGGGTGAACGTGAGGAAATTGTTGGTGGAGCCAATAGGTGGCTTCATAATGGCAGCCGTCCAGTGACCTGTCAATAGTGGGAGAGAGGAGAAGGCAATACCTAGAAAAATTTTATTAAACAAGTAAATCTAGAAGTTGCTAAATAAGTGGACCTAAATAGTACACAACAGAAAGAATGCTCTTCTCTTCAGTTTGTCTGTATTTCTTTTCAATTAATTTTTGATCTTTAAAAGCATTTTTTCTTCTGTTGTCCTTTCTGGCTTGTTGTCTGTTTTCCATGATTCGCTCTCTGACATTTCTCATTGTGTTTTAGTCTCCATCCTCTTGGCCCACTGTCCATCTCTTGAGTATCTGCTAACAGTCGTCCTCATGCCCTCTGTCTCACTTGTATTTGACTTTCTCGTCGTCTCTTTGACAATCTATCGGACTCTTTGACAGTCTGTCCCTGGCTTTCTCTCTTCTGGGCGTCCCCAGAGTTTGGTCACAGCGGGACCTGCCTTTATCTATCCTCACACAAAGCGCTCTCAGGCAGATGTGGACTGAGAGCCACAGCAGCTGAGCGTCTGCATAAGCGATAGAGCAAGCTTATACTGTAGCAATGATGAAGAAAGTTGTTTCTGAAACAAAACAGAAAACAGAGAGAGAACGCCACGGACTTTTCACAGTGCAGGCTGAACAACCAAATTCCTTCAAACCAACAGCTGGATTAGGTTAACCTCACTGAACTTTGAAGAACGGCAGGGAGGGGGCTAGAAACTAAAGCCCATCAGACATACCTCAGACCCATGGTCCAGCCCTCACTGGTTAGTTCGGCCATTTGGCCTCAACCGCTCCCCCACGATATCACGGACAGCAGACGGTGACTGTTGTCTTGCGCTTTACACAACTAAAACAGCAAGTGACCAACTGACAGTCTCACACAGAGACTGCTCCAATCTGAACAAAACTCTCGGAGAGGGGAGGGCGGAATAGTTGAGAAAGACGGAGAGAGAGAGAGAGGAAAGAACTACTAATGGAATGTACCAATCCCAGCCAACTAGAGGGCATGCACTTAATCCCATTTAGCCTGGGTAGTGAGAGCTTTCTTCAGTGGATTTTATAAGATTACTAAAAGACGCATAGTATTAGAGAGTTGGAACTTGTGAATGGGATTACAGGATTGTACTAAAACCTCAAGGCTCTCCCACACAGTGAATGAACACTCTGTCTTGTTGCCCAGAATTTTTTCTCCATCACTTTCTCACACATCTTTTCTGTTTGTTGGATTGGTGCTGGAGAAAAATGCTGTAAACTAAGACTGTGCATTAAACCTAGTCGTTTTTTTTTCGCCTGCGTGTCTGTGGGACACAACATTCTCTTTTCCTGAACCTATAATGAACGTGTTTTTTTTAAAGAAAGTACGATTAATGCTAATCAGTAGAATGTTTGTTTGTCGAGTCTCCATGTCTAGAACACATTTTCCCAGTTTGATTAAATATAATCTCCAACGGTTGTTCTTCAGTGTTTTACTTCTAATTGGATTCTTGAAAGTTACACACAGGCAGTTTTCATGGGAGGACTTGACGGTGAAGCCCTCCACAGTCAAATAGACTAGTGACATACACATGGATACTGTCCATGCAAGGAGATACAGGCAGCTTGCCATTGCTGTTTGAATTGTAAGGGATGGGAACTGGAGCAGAAGCAGGTCGTTCAGCCCTTCAAACCTGCCCTGCTGTTCCAATATGATCCTGGTTGATTGTTTACCTGAATTCGAAATTCCTGCATGATCGCTGTACCTTTTGACTCATAGTTTAAAAGTCTGCTGATCTCTGTCCTCAAAATACTCAGGGACTGAGCATCCACAGCTCTTGAAACAGAGAATTCCTCACACCCATAACTCTGAGTGAAAAATATTCTCATCTCAGTCCAAAATGGTTGACCACAATTCTGAGATTGACACTCTTAGTTCTAGACTCTCCAGCCACATTTACTCACCATCTAGTTTGTCAAATTCCTTGCAATTTATGATTCAGTAAGGTGATCGCTCATTCTTACAACCTCTAGGGATTATAGGCCTAGTCTTTTCAATTTACTTCTCTATTCCATGAAGCATTTGTAGTGAGCAGGCAGAATCTTCAAGAGAGGCAGGGAGGTACTTTAAAATGTTACAAACAGGTGAGCACAGCTAAATAGGCTCCCCTCTTCTAAACCCTTTGGTTGGTCACAACAAGGATTTTTAATTCTTTCCAGCACACAGATATATCACACTTCATTTAACACCTAGGTACTAGATCTGGATTAAGGATCTAATTGTAAACCTTCCTTGAGTGAAAGAAAGAGGAATTTTATTATTTATTAATGCTGAGAAAAATGATAAAACAAACACACAGAAACATGGCTATAAAGTTTTACAAAGAGTTTTGTAAAATAGGAAGATAAAAAATGCATTTTAAAAGTTCTTAGAATCCTTAAGTTGTCAAAGTTGAACCTGAGACCATAGCTGTTGTATCAATGTCCTGTAACTGTTGCAAAATTTACAGAATCCTTGAGGTCTCAGTGAATGGATGTTTCTCTGATTTGTTTCTTCTGGTGTTAGCTTTTGAGGTGATGAGAAGGAAGCCTAGAGTGAGATTCTTCCTGTCCTTGCTGAAAGAGGAAGTCAATATGAGCAGAAGTGCTGTTGTTAGCAGTTTCCCAAGCAATCAGTGCTGGGAATAAGTCCTGAGAAGCTTAGGGGTCAGTGGGAAGAAAGGTGGGAAGATACAGAAGGCTGTATCATTGAGATGATAGCATGGGAGATAGCCTTACGGAAGACATGAGTTTTGGGGATTCAATGCTAAGTAATAAGTGAACTGAGTTAGCATTTGTTTCAAGGATCTTGGGAAGATATATTAACTAAAGAAAATAGTTTGGAATGAAAGGAAGCTGATTACAGCTGTGCCAGTTGACCAAGAAGATAGAGATAGTGATGACTCTTCACTGAGATTGACTCTTCACTGTAACATTACTGCACAGTTCAAAAGATGACTCTTTCTTATACTTGTAATGAGATTGTTCCCATAATTCTTCTATGATGCGATTTGGATTGTGTTTTATTTTCTTTTATGAAATAGACTTGTATGCTCTTATAGAATCATGGATCCTGACTTTTATAAAATCACAGATCCCGCCCTTACGGGATCACAGATCCCAGCCCCTCAAGGATCATAGATCCCAACCTTACAGATTCAGATCCCAGTCTTTAGAAGGGGATACAACTGGAGAAAACATTCCTGTCCTGAATAAATCTGGGCAGGCTCCAGTTGACCTGATCTCTCCAGTTTGTGGACAAAGTCAAGTCGATCTGATTAGATTTAATTTAGACAATACCATGTTGCTTGGGACAGCTGTGGGTAGATCTGTGCAGACTCAGATTGATCTGGGTATACTTACATCAATCTGACAAGTCCTGGGTTGATGCACACAATCCTGGGCAGATCTTGGAAAACCAGCAGTCAAGATTAATTTTAAACCACACCAAGTAATTTTAGGTAGATCTGGTCAGAACTGCATTGGTTTAGATCATTGAATCATAGAATGGTCATCCCCTGATGACTCTGCATGAGCATCTCGGCCAATCCCATTTTGCTGCTATACCCCCTCCCCAGGCCTAAGAGTCTTTCATCTTCAAATTATGATCCATTTCACTTTTGGAAGCTGAGAGAATCAGCCTGCACTACACTCTATGAGGCAATGCATTCCAGATCCTAAATTCTTGATGCAAGCTTTTCCTCATGTCATTTTTTCTTCTTTTGATAATCACCTCAAATGAGCATCCTCTGACCATAAGACCATAAGGCATATGAGCAGAAGGAAGCCATTCAGCCCATTGAGTCTGCTCTGCCATTCAGTAAGATCATGGCTGATATGATAATCCTCAACTCTACTTTCCTTCCTTTTCCTCATTATCCTTGACTCCCTTACTGATTAAAAATCTACCTGTCTCAACCTTGAATATACTTAATGACCCAGCCTCTACAGCCCTCTGTGGTAAAGGTAGCTTCAACCTCTCCCTCCTACAAGCCAAAGTCCCCACCTACTTCAAGAAGACCATCATCATCCCGGGACCTAAGAAACCGGCACGGTGGGGCGGCACAGTGGCACAATGGTTAGCATTGCTGCCAGGGACCCAGATTCAATTCCTGCCTTGGGTGACTGACTGTGTGGAGTTTGCACATTCTCCCAGTGTCTGCATGCGTTTCCTCCAGGTGCTCCGATTTCCTCTCACAATCCAAAGATGTGCAGGTTAGGTGAATTGGTCATGCTAAAATTGCCCATAGTCAGAAGTGAATATAGGGAATGGGTCTGGGTGGGTTACTCTTCTGAGGGGCGGTATGCACTTGGTGGGGTGAAGGGCCTGTTTCCATACTGTAGGGAATCTAATCTAATCTAATCTAAAAGCACATGCAATGTGCCTTAATGACTACTGCCCAGTGGTTCTGACCTCCATAATCATGAAGTGTTTCAAGAGGCTGGTCATGGCCCACGTCAACTCCAGTCTCCCAGCCTGCCTCGATTCCATGCAATTTGCCTACTGATGTAACAGGTCCACAGCGGACACCATGTCCCTAGCCCTGCTGGACAACAACAACTCATGTTTATTGACTACAGCTCTGTCTTCAACACCATTATCCCATCCAGACTGATCTCAAAACTCCGAGATCTAGGTGTTGGCTCTGCCCTCTGCAACTGGGTTCTTGTCTTCCTGACCCATAGAACATAACCAGTGAAGAAAAGCAACTGCACATCCTCTATGATAACTCAACACTGGAACCCCTGAAAGACATATTCTTAGCCCCCTACTGTACTCCCACAACAGGGTTGCCAAATTGCGAACAAATGCCATTTACAAGTTTGCTGATGACACCACTGTGGTAGGAAGGATATCAAATAATGATGAGTCAGAATACAGAAAGGAGATAGCAGACTTGGTGATGTGGTGCAATGATAACAACCTCTCTTTCAATGTCAGCAAAACTAAAGAACTGACCATTGACTTCAGAAAGGAAGGAGGAGAATGAGCCCCCATCCATATCAATGGAGCGGAGATTGAGAGGGTTGAGAGAGTCAAGTTCCTAGGCGTGACTAAAAACTGACAACATGTCCTGGACTTGCCACATAGATGCAACGGTCAATAAGGCACAACAACACCTCTTCTTCCTCAGGCAGTTCAGGAAATTTGGCATGTCCATAAGGACCATCACCAACTTTTACTGATGCACCACTGAAAGCATACTGTCCGGGTACACAACAGCCTGGTATGACAACTGCTCTGCCTAGGACTGTAAGTAACTACAAAAGGCTATGTGCACAGCCCAGACCATCACAGATGCCAACCTCCCATCCATGAACTCCATTTACATGGCTCATTGCCACAGAAAGGCTGCCAACATCATCAAAGACCAATCCCACCCTGTAATGCCCTCCTACAACCTCTTCCATCAGGCAGAAGATACAGAAGCTTGAACACAGGCAGGTTCAGGGACAGCTTCTTCCCTGCCGTTATTAGACTGATGAATGGACTCTCTAACTTTAAATAATATTGATCTTATTAATGTTGATCTTGACTTGCACACGTTCCTGTGCAGTAAAAAGCCCCACTCTGTCCAAGTCTTTTTCACTCCATGATCTGTAGGTACTTGTTTACTATGATCATTCTGCACTGCTCACAAACAAAACTTTTCACTGTTCTTCAGATACTTGTGAAAATAAATCAAATCAAATCAATCAATGAGAATCACAGTCTCTGAGGGAAGAAATTCCTCCTCATTTCTGTCTTAAGTGGGTGACCCCTTATGAATATTCCCTCTGGTCTAGATTCTGCCATAGGGCAAACAACCTCTCAGCCTGTGAAATACTGTCATATCCCTGAAGAATCCTATACATTTCAATAGGGCATTTTCAAAGTATATATCCACCAACGGGGCAATTTCTCCCTATCCACTTTGCCCAGAGCCCTCATGATTTTGAAAACTTTCATCAAACCTGTTCTCAACTTTGCCTTCTCCCAGAAACAAAACCCCAGTTGTTCAAGTCACTTGAAGCGTTCACAGAGCATTTTTCTGTATTTTGTCTAATTTAAGTAGTTTTAATATTACACTGAGTTCTTCATCTCTTTATGCAACTGTTAGATTAAGGTGTTCAACACAGGACATAGTGAGTACATTGGTGAGTTTTAAGCAGATTGGCATTCTTCCCCAGCCTGAAAGCATACAATTAACCACAAAGAAGACATTCCAAAGAGATTTTGGCAAACCTTTTATTTAAATACAAAGGATTCCATATCATCAGCAGTTTCAGTTTAGCTGAGGGAAACCGTAACTCACCTTCTCCAAAATGCCTTCTCCTAAAAAGATTTATGCTGTAACAAACACTGAATATACACAAGTGGTTCAGAGGCAGTGAGCTATCTGCTCTACCCGTTGCACTGCCTCGCTTTTATCCTCACTATTTTCTCAGTCAGTTTGTCCCCTGCCCTCACCATATCATCATGGCATGCTTGATTGGTATCACATCCACAAGCAAACACTCCTTCCACCACTAATGCTCAGTGTACTATCTACATGCATGGCAGAAATTCACCCAAGATCCTTAGACAGCATCTTCCAAACTTTCAGCAGGAAGGACAATGACAGCATATATATATGGGAACACCATCACCTGCAAGTTCCTCTCCAAACCATTTTGACTTGGAAATAAATCATGGTTCCTTCATGTCGCAGGATCAGAATCCTGGAATTCCTTCCCGAACAATATTGTGTGTCTACCTACAGCACATGGGCTGCAGCAGTTCAACAAGGCACCTCACTCCCACCTTCTCAAGGGCAATCAGGGACAGGCAATAAATTGCTGGCCAGTCAGGGATGCTCACGTCCCATGTGATCAATAAAAAATTGGTAGTGAAGACCTTAACTCCTCACCGTTCAACAGCTACTGCCAACTCTCCCAACTGGCAATGGAAGGCTGGAATGCCCTCCTCTATAAAGTAGTTCAGGCTGTGGTTGGGGTGACATGAGGGTTGTCACTGGAAAATTTCAGAGCTGATATTGACGCACTTCTGTTGGGCAGGGGTACTCATGGCCACAGGACCAAGGTACATAGATACAGTTAGGATTCAGGCCTGTCATGACCTATGACGGAACTGGCTGAAAGAGTTGAATGTCCCACATTGTTCCTATGTTTCACGCTTCTTGAATGTCAGTAGAGTGAGTGTGTGTGTGTGTGTGTAGGCAGCTGGGGTGGTTGGAGTGAGATGGTCAGGAGATAGCTCCTAGCCCAGCTCTGTGATCCCTGAATAGGAATCTGAAACTGAAGAATGAATGCTTTCAACCCCTCACCCCACTCCCTCCACACACCAGCCCAAAGGCAGAATGGAAGCAGGACAGCAGGCTGCGAATATACTGCCATTGGGCAGTGATTTGGTTGTTAGCAAATTGTAACTCCTCCGTGCAGACAAGTGATCATGGTGACCTCGCTGCTTTTTATGGTTTGTTTATAATATCTTCTGATTTAAAATGTTGCTGAGAGGGTACCTTCTTTTTTAATGCTGTCTCTCAGATACTAACCTTTTACAGCAGCATGATGCTCCTGCGAGAAGACATAAGAAAAAGGAGCAGGAAAAGGCCATTCAGCCCATCCAGCCTACTCTGCTGATCTAAGGCTGATCTAATCTTGGACTTCAACTGCATTTTCCCACTAATTCCCCATATCCTTCAATTCCCCGTGAGGCCAAAATTGCCTGAAATTAGAAGGCCTTTCATTGGTCATCCACCTTCAAGAGTTTGTCAAGCCTCTGTTATAGAATCATAGCCATAGAGATGTATAGCATGGAAACAGACCCTTCGGTCCAACTCGTCCATGGCGACCAGATATCCCATCCCAATCTAGTCCTCCCTGCCAGCACCCGGCCCATATCCCACCAAACCCTTCCTATTCGTATACCCATCCAGGTGCCTTTTTTTAAGAAAAAATAGATTTTTAAATATTACAACAAATACAAAACAATGCAATTCAAAACAGTACAAAAATAGTACAAAACTAAACCCAAATAATAAAAACAAATTCCCCAACCCACCCTTCTATACGAATGTATAAACATATACAGAGAAGTATAAAATTAAAAAAAAACCTAAACTAGCTATTTAACTAACTAAATAAATACCTAACAACAAACAAATAAATTGTAATAACTCAGCCCAGCCAAACAAAACACTCATACATTCACAATTCCTCCTCCCTGGATATTGGACTCATGAAACACAATCGTTACGGCTATATAAAAGCCCTTGTTAGTGTGGCAGATAAATCTGTGACCAGGTATTTCAAAAAGGGTTGCCATGTCTTGTAAAAATTCTCAGTTTTGTGGTGTACCATATTTGTGAGAAAATCCAGGAGAATATGCTCCATAACAATCTTCCGCCAACCCAACAGGCCTGGGGGGTTTTCTGATATCCAACCTAGCAAGATATTCTTCCTTGCACAGAATGTAAGAATATTGAAAAGTTTTGCCTTATGCGAGTCTGCAGGAAATACAATGGGTAGGCCCAAAAGGAGCGAAATAGGGTCCTTCTCCACCCCTACACCTAAAATCCTCTCCATTGCACCCACCACAGCGCTCCAATATGTTTGAAGCCTGTCACAAGACCAAAGACAACGGGTAAGAGTACCCGTACAGACCTTGCACTTGGGGCATACTGAAGATACCCCTGGTTTAAATTTTGACAAACAGTCTGAGGCTAAGTGGACCCTGTGGAGAATCTTCAACTGTAAAGCATGGGTCCTATTGCAAATTGATATCTTCCTTGCATTCTTCCAAATATCCTCCCATGCCTCTGAAGAAACTTCAACACCCAGCTCTCTTTCCCACATCTTGCAGAGTCGATCAGACTCATCTGAGGTGGCACCCCCAACTGGTGATATAGAGTACTGACAGAGAGTGTGCTCTTAGCCTTTAATACCCCTCTTTCTATGTCAGATTTGTAGGGATCAGTCAAAAGTGTGGTCCTTTTTTGAACAAAATCCCTAACTTGAAAAAAACGAAAGAGGTCTCTATTAGGTAACTCGTACTTCCGTACTAACTGATCGAAGGACATCATTACATCTCCCTCAAATAAATCACCCATGCAAGGCATACCCCTAGCTGCCCAACATTTAATTCCTGAATCTATCATACCTGGTTGAAAACCCGGCATACCTACTAAAGGTGTAAACAAAGATGTTTTGCCAATATTACCTTCCATCTGCCAAATTGTCCTCCATGCTTTAACAGTATTGATGACTATTGGGTTATGGCAATATTCCCTAACTGTCCTCACCCTAACCAAAAACAGCAAACTGGTAAGGGGGCACCTTGCCTGGGAGACTTCGATATCTAGCCATATTGAAAGAGGGTCCCCACAAACCCAATTACTTACATAGGTCAAAAGCGAGCTTAATTGGTAATTTTTAATGTCTGGAAGGTCTCCTCCCCCCAATCTGTGAGGCAACTGCAGTTTGACTAATTTAATGAGGGGCCGTTTACGGTGCCAGATAAAGGTGCTGAACCAACTGTTCAGTCTCCTGAGTGTTTGTTTATTGAAAATCAGGGAGAGCATCCGTATAGGGTATAGCAAACGAGGGAGAATATTCATCTTAATAAGCGCTATCCGACCCAACCATGAGACTGGAAGTGCCTCCCATCTTTGGAGATCTTGTTTAATATTTTCAAATAATTGAGTAAAATTGGCTTTGAACAGCCAATCCAGAACTGGAGTAATGAATACACAAAACGCCCCTGTGACCACCTAAATGGGAATCTATAGTCACTCTCAAGAGCCAACTCTTTCGTAAAACCACCCACAGGCATAGCCTCTGATTTAGCAAAAGTAATCTTATACCCTGAAAAAGCACCAAACGCGTAAATGCATTGTATCAGGCAAGGTACTGAGACTGCTGGATTTGTCAAGAAAATTAGAACATCATCTGCATACAGCGAGATCTTATGTAATTTTGACCCCACTTCTGGAGCTGATATATTGAGATCCCTACGAACGGCCTCTGCCAACGGCTCAATCACCAACATAAAAAGTAATGGTGAAAGGGGACAGCCCTGCTGGCTGCCCCTAGAAATATTAAAATTGCTTGATCATACCCCGTTGGTAATCACTGCAGCGAGAGATACACTGTAGAGAATCTTTACCCATCATATGAAAACTTCGCCTAGACCAAACCGGTCTAGAGTATAGAAAAGGTACGGCCACTCAACTCAGTCAAATGCCTTCTCTGCATCTAAAGAAATCACCAATCCCTGTATTGACTGCTGTTGGCATGCTTGAATTACATTAAGCAGCCTCCTAACGTTATTGGAGGATCTACGACCCTTTATGAAGCCCGTCTGATCCTCTTTAATAATAGAAGGTAACACAGTCTCCAGCCTTAACGCAAGAGCCTTAGAAAGGATCTTAAAGTCCACATTTAAGAGCGAGATGGGCCTGTATGAAGCACTGTCTTCCGGATCCTTCCCTTTTTTAAGGATAAGTGAAATATTGACCTCTCTCAGAGATGGCGGGACACAAACATGGCTGTATGAATCATTAAACATATTCAGCATTGGGCCTGACAGTATACTTATAAATTCCTTATAGAATTCACTGGGAAGTCCATCAGGACTGGGTGCCTTTCCACTCTGAAGCTGCCTCGCAGCTTCCTGCACTTCTTGCTTAATAATGGGGCATTGAGAAAGAACTGTTGTTCGGGAGTCACACCCGGGAGCTTCAGATCTCTAAAAAAGGATTCCATTTTGGCCTGCCCCTCCTCACAATTCTCAGACTGATATAATTTAGAGTAGAATCTCTGGATTAATCTTTTTAGAATCACATGTTAGGTTCCCAGATCCTTCCCTAATCGCTGTAATGGTTTGTGGGGCACTTTTCTTTCTGGCAAGGTATGCTAAGTATTTGTCTGGCTTGTCACCATGCTCATATAACCTTTGCTTTGCAAAAGCCAGCTCCTACTTTGCCGTCTGTGTGAGCACGGAATTTAGTGCAGACCACAGTGCCATAATCCTCTGTAGTTTGACCAACGAGGATCTGTCAAAATAGGCCTTCTCGGCTGCCTTCAACCGTGCTTCATGGAGACGTTGCTGCTCACCCTTCTGTCACTTCCTACTTTTGGAATATGAAATAACTAACCATCTGGCATAAGGTTTGGCAGTTTCCCAGAGAACAGATGAGCTATCAACTGAACCTATGTTGATGTCTAGGAATGCCCGAAATTCCCTAGAGAAATACTCCACAAACTTGCTGTCCATGAGAATAAAGGGGTCCATTCACCAGCATCTTGAATCCACTGTAACATCCTTAATTTTAACCATGAGGTACATTGGAGCATGATCGGAAATGGCAATATTACCAATCGTACAGGATGCCACCAGATCCAGGGTTATCGCAGGGGTCAGAAAAAAAATCAATCCTTGTGTGACATCTATGCAGATTGGAGAAAAATGTGAAATCCCTACCTGTAGGGTGGAGACATCTCCAGACGTACACCAATCCTAATTCCCCACACAAACCCAATAACTGTTTAGTTTGTGCCGAGGGTATCGAGGGACCTTTAGGCAACCTGTCTACTGTGGGGTCCATGAGGCAGTTAAAATCTCCCCCTATAATGATGTGCCGAGACTTGACACTTATCAGTTTAGAAAAAGCATCTACCAAGAATTTAAGAGGATGAGCTGGGGGACAATAAACATTTAAAATGCCATATTCTTCCCCATTTATCAAGGCTTTAAGAATTACAAACCTCCCATATGTGTCTTTAACACATTCCGACAATTTAAATGAGAGATTTTTTCTAACCAATATAGCCACTCCCTTACTTCTGATATAAAATGATGAAAAATAAACTCGGTCAAAGCCGTTCTGCTGTAATTTCAGATGCTCCTTGTCATCCAAATGTGTCTCCTGTAACAAAGCAATATCTACCTTCTCCTTTCTAAGACTCAAGAGTACCTTCTTCCTCTTAATTGGTGAGTGACTTCCCTTGATATTCCAGGTACACCATTTAATCAAATCATTAGCCATAATCTTCTGCAATTACATTTAAATTCCAGAGAGGAGGAACCCGAACTACAAATTGCTGGGCCTTAGTGTTGCATGATCCACCAAATATAAAAACTACATAAACTAAAAGCACTACACTTAACAAACATACAAAATTATTAAAAGTAAAAAACAACAAAAACCAGAAAACAAACCAACATATAAAGCACCAATAGCGCTGAGTAGGGGAACTCACCCCCTGCCCGGAGAGGCAACTACCCATCCCGAACTGCCCATAAATAGGCATCTAACCATCTCAACCCCTTCACTTCTCCCAGCTAAAGCCGCATCACAAGCACAAGCTAAAAAGAATAAACACTCCATAGAATATCAATATGAATAAAAAAACCATTCTTTTATAAAAAAAACAGGGAATAAATACCCCATCCATCCTTTGGTATGTCCTAACTTACAAATTTAAAATGTACATCTTAACCACTGCCAGACATAGTTTGAACCAAATTATTATCAATAGAGGTAAAAAAAAAAGGGAAAAACAAAGCTCCAACTGGATTTCCTCCATTTCTTTTACAGAACGATAAACGCATACCCAAGCAACAATATTTATACATACTACAATTGTTTAAATTAAGTTAGTTTGTCCACAAAATCTCTTGCCTTCTCCGATGTGTCAAAGAAATGCATAGATCCATCTAAGGTGATCCGAAGCACTGCCGGATATCTCGGGGAGTACTGAATCCCAAGTCCCTTCAATCTTCTCTTGACACCATCATACGATTTTCGTTTCTGGATCACCGTCGCTGAAAAGTCCTGAAAAAACATGATCTTAGACCCCTCGTAAATTAGGGCCTTTGGATCCTTTCCCTGGAGTCTGGAAGCCTCCATGACTCTCTCCTTATCCCGGTAATGATGGAACCGCACCAGGAAAGGAGGAGGGCGTTGACCCAGACTTGACCTCCGTGCTGCGACCCGGTGAGCCCTCTCTATCTTCAATCCTCTCATGCCAGTCTCCAAGTCAAGGAATTTCGGAAGCCAATCTTCAACAAATTCCACAGGCCGCTCACCTTCCTTACCCTCAGGCAGACCGATGATCCGAATGATTTTTCTCCTGCCCCTGTTTTCAAGATCATCCACTTGGTCACACAAATTACGAACCTGCGTCTTCAGGGCTTGGAACTCTTCCTTGAATGAACTGGCATCAGCTTCCACCACTGTGACCCTGTGCTCCACCTCATCCATCCTCCTCTCCAGGTTTCCCAGCTGCTGCTCATGCTTCTGCAGTATGAGAGAGACTGGAGCCAGCTTATCTTCAATCTGTTTCCCCAACATCTTGCGAGATTTTGAGAGCTGGTTCACCAGGTCCTGAAGAGTAATCTGCTCTGAGGCTGCTGCAGGCTGAGCTGCAGGCCCGGCCTCAGATGCTCCTCCTCCCTTTTTAGGCATTTCTGGACAGCTGAAAATACAGGTAAGTCAATTTTTAAATGTTTCTTGGGCTCCACAATCTTTCCAACACTCCAAGAAATCCTGATGACCTGGGTTGGGTGGGTTAAAGGACTGTCCTCCTCCTGCTGCGATGCGAAGTTCTGCAGTGTGATCTTCTCAGATCGCCGCCATCTTAGATCCCTCATCCAGGTGCCTTTTAAATGTTGCAATTGTACCAGCCTCCACCATTTCCTCTGGCAGCCCATTCAACACATGCACCACTCTCTGTGTGAAAAAGTTGCTCCTTAGGTCTCTTTTACATTTTTCCCCTCACCCTAAACCTATGCCCTCCACCACCCAGGAAAAAGATGTTATGTATTTACCTTATCCATGCCTCTCATGATTTTATAAACCTCTATAAGGTCACCCCTCAGCCTCTGACGCTCCATGGAAAACAGCCCCAGCCTGTTCAGCCCCTCCCTATAGCTCAAATCCTCCAACCCTGGCAACATTCTTGTAAATCTTTTCTGAACCCTTTCAAGTTTCACAACATCCTTCTGATACGAAGGAGACCAGAATTGCATGCAATATTCCAACAGTGGCCTAACCTATGTCCTGTACAGCTGCAACATGACCTCCCAACCCCTGTACTCAATACTCCGACCAATAAAGGAAAGCATACCAAACGCCTTCTTCAATATCCTATCTACCTGTGATTCTACTTTCATGGAGCTATGAACCTGTACTCCAAAGTCTCTTTGTTCAGCAATGCTCCCTCAGACCTTACCATTAAGTGTATATGTCCTGCTAAGATTTGCTTTCCCAAAATGCAGCACATTGCATTTATCTAAATTAAACTCCATCTACTGCACCTCAGCTCATTGGTCCATCTGATCAAGATCCCATTGTAATCTGAAGTAAGCTTCTTCACTGTCCACTACACTTCCAATTTTGGTGTCATCTGCAAACTTACTAACTATACCTCCTGTGTTCATATCCAAATCATTTATATAAATGATGAAAAGTAGTGGACCCAGCATCGATCCTTGTGGCATTCCACTGGTCACAAGTCTCCAGTCTGAAAAACAACCCTCCACCACCACCCTCTGTCTTCTACCTTTGAGCCAGTTCTGTATCCAAATGGCTAGTTCTCCCTGTATTCCATGAGATCTAACCTTGCTAATCAGTCTCCCATGGGGTACCTTGTCGATCGCCTTACTGAAGTCCATATAGATCACATCTACTGCTCTCCCCTAATCAATCCTCTTTGTTACTTCTTCAAAAAACTCAATCAAGTTTGTGAGACATGATTTCCCAAGCACAAAACCATGTTGACAATCAGTCATTGCTTTTCCAAATACATGTACATCCTGTCCCTCAGGATTCCCTCCAACAACTTGCCCACCACCAACATCAGGCTCACTGGTCTATAGTTCCCTGGCTTGTTCTTACCACCTTTCTTAAACATTGGCATCACGTTAGCCAACCTCCAGTCGTCCGACACCTCACCTGTGACTATCGATGATACAAATGTCTCAGCAAGAGGCCCAGCAATCGCTTCCCTAGCTTCCCACAAAGTTCTAGGATTCACCTGATCAGGTCCACGGGATTTATCCACTTTTGTGCTTAGCAAGACATCCAGCACTTCCTCCTCTGTAATGTGGACATTTTTCAAGCTATCACCATCTATTTCCCTACATTCTATATCTTCCATATCCTTTTCCACAGTAAATACTGATGCAAAATAATCATTTAGCATCTTCCCTGTCTCCTGTGGCTCCACCTTGCTGATCTTTGAGGGGCCCTATTCTCTCCCTAGTTACCCTTTTGTCCTTAATATATTTGTAAAAACCCTTTTTGCCCTCCTGATTTCCCTCTTAAGTATACTCCTACTGCCTTTATACTCTTCTAAGGATTCACTCGATCTATTCTGTCTATACCAGACATATGCTTCCTTCTTTTTCTTAACCAAACCCTCAATTTCTTTAGTCATTCAGCATTCCCAATACCTACCAGCCTTTCCTTTCACACTAACTGGAATATGCTGTCTCTGGAATCTTGTTATCTCATTTCTGAAGGCTTCCCATTTTCCAACTGTCCCTTTACCTGCGAACATCTGTCCCCAATCAGCTTTTGAGAGTTCTTGCCTGATACCATCAAAATTAACCTTTCTCCAGTTTAGAACTTCAACTTTTAGATCTGGTCTATCCTTTTCCATCAATATTTTAAAACTAATAGAATTATTGTCGCTGGCCCGAAAGTGCTCCCCCACTAACACCTGTCACCTGCCCTGCCTTATTTCCCAAGAGTAGTTCAAGTTTTGCAAATTCTCTAGTAGGTACATCCACATACTGAATCAGGAAAGTTTCTTGTACACACTTAACAAATTCCTCTCCATCTAAACCCTTAATACTATGGCAGTCCCAGTCTATGTTTGAAAAGTTAAAATCCCCTGCCATAACCACCCTATTATTCTTACAGATAACTAAAATCTCCTTACAAATCTGTTTCTCAATTTCCCTCTGACAATTGGGGGGTCTATAATACAATCCCAATAAGGTGATCATCCCTTTCTTATTTCTCAGTTCCACCCAAATAACATCCCTGGATATATTTCTGGGGTATATCCTCCCTCAGCATAGCTGTAATGCTATCTCTTATTAAAAACACCACTCCCTGTCCTCTCTTGCCTCACTTTCTGTCCTTCCTGTAGCATTTGTATCCTGGAACATTAAGCTACCAGTCCTGTCTATCCCTGAGCTATGATATCCCAGTCCCATGTTCCTAACCATGCCCTGAGTTCATCTGCCTTCCCCGTTAGGCCTCTTGCACTGAAATAAGTAGTTTAATTTATTAGTCCTACCTTGTTCTGCTTTTCACTGCATGCCCTGACTGTTTGACTCGCTTTTGTTCTCAACTGTACTAGTCTCTGATTGATCTCTTTCCCCACTATTTCCCTGGGTGCCACACCCCTATCTTATTAGTTTAAATCCTCCCGAACAGCTCTGCAACTCTCCCTGCCGGTATATTAGTCCCCTTCCAATTCAGGTGAAATCCGTCCTTCTTATACAGGTCATTTCTACCGCAGAAGAGATTCCAATGATCCAAAAATGTGAATCCTTCTCCAATACACCAGCTCCTCACCAATGCATTCATCTGCTCTATCCTCCTATTCCTGCCTTTATTAGCTCGCAGCACCGGGAGTAATCCAGATATTACTACTCTCGAGGACTTCCTTTTTAAATTCCTGCCTAACTCGCTATGTCCTCCCTTCAGAATCTCATCCATTTCCCTTCCTATGTCGTTGGTTCCAATGTGTACAATGACCTCCTGCTGGGCCCTCTCCCCCTTGAGAACATCTGCACCCTCTTTGAGACATCCTTGATCCTGGCACCAGGGAGGCAACACAACATTCTGATTTTTTGCTGCTGGCCACAGAAACATTTGTCTGTGCCTCTGACTAGAAAGTCCCCTAGCACAATCGATCTCTTGGAACCCGACGTACCACTGATTACATTAGCCAGTCTCAATACTAGATACTTGGCTGTTTGTGCTATATTCCCCTGAGAATCCATCACCTTCCACATTGCTGGTTGATCAAGGAACCTGTTTCCTCACCAATTAAGGGCTCACCCACTTGAAAGACCTAACATTAATTAGTTCTCTCCCTCAATCCTTACACTAAGCCCCTGCCTACCTTACATTCCACCACCATCTCGTGGACAAATGTTTATGACTCAACAACAAACATAGTCCTTGTTTCCCGTCTCCAGTGCGAAACTCTGATTTTTCCCTTGCTAACTCCATTACGCATCTTTCAATTGGAACATCCCAATCTCTCCCCTGTCACAAAACAGTTCACTTTGAACAGACTGAATGTGGAATGTTCCGAATCTGTACATTTCTATGAATTGCTATGTTAACCAGGCGAGCTGTCAGTAAGCTGCTCATTGACTATCAGCAGAGTCTTTTCAGCGAAGTTAGCTGATTTTTCCTACTTCAGTGAGAAGGTCATCGCAATGGATTTTTTCACCACTCAACTACAGAAAGGAACTTCGAAGATTGCCTCTCCTGCGCATTGCCCTGTGGCATACATGTGTGTGGTAATGGACAAAGTGAGGACTGCAGATGCTGGAGATCAGAGTTGAAAACTGTGGCAGCTGGAAAAGCACAGCACGTCAGACAGCATCCGAGGAGCAGGAGTATCCAGGTTTCGGGCTTCATCAGGAATGTGCGGGGGAGGGGTCTGAGAGATATATAGAAAGGTAAGGGTAGGGCTGGAGGAAGGTAGCTGGGAAGGGAATAGGTAGATGCAAGTAGGGTGTGATAGTGATAGGTCAGTGGGGAGGGTGTGAAGGAAGAGGGACAGGTAGGACAGTTCAAGAGGGCAGTGCTGAGTTGGAGGGTTCGATCTGGGACAAGGTGAGGAATGGAGAGATGAGGAAACTGGTGAAATCGACGTTGATGCCATGTAGTTGGAGGATCCCAAGACAGAAGATGAGACATTCTTCCTCCAGGCACGGGTGGCTTGGATTTGGTGGTGCAGGCGTCCCAGGACTTGTATGTCCTTGGGGGAGTGGTCTGCCACAGGGCAGTGAGATTGTTTGGTTTATGTGTCCCAGAGATTTTCCCTGATACATTCCATGAGTTGGTGTCCTGTCTCCTCAATCTAGAGGAGATCACATTGAGAACAGCAGACACAGTAGATGAGGTGTTTGGACGTGCAGGAATATCTCTGCCGAATGTGGAAGGATCCTTTAGGGCCATGGATGGAGATGAGGGGGGAGATGTGTGCACAGATTTTACACCTCGTGGTGGCAAGGGAAGATGCCGGGGTGGAGGATGGGTTGGTGGGGGACATGGACCTAACGAGGAAGTCGTGGAGAGAATCAGTGACTTAGCTGACCTAGAACTTTTCTGTCTATCTCCCATAACCCTTGAATCATAGAAACAGAAAAATAGGAATAGGAGTGGGCCATTCAAGACTGGTATGGTCATGGTTGATCATCCAACTCAGTACCCTGTACCTGCTTTCTCCCTATAACCTTCGATCCAAGATCTTATGCGGTTGCAGCAAGAATCCCTGTTCCTGTATCCAAATCTTCTCACAATGAAGGCCAACACACAACTTTTCTTCTTCACTGCCTGCTGCACCTGCATGCTTACTTTCAGTGACTGGTACACAAGAACAAACTCTAATTGAAACAGTTTGCAATATCTGGACAATAATTTTTGAGCCAATCAAGATTTAAGGATACATCAAGTAACCAAAGTTCAGAATCAGTGTCCCTCACTAATATTGACATTTTGGGCAAAAGCCCTTCCTGATGAAGGGCTTTTGCCCGAAACATCGATATTTCTGCTCCTTGGATGCTGCCTGACCTGCTGTGCTTTTCCAGCACCACTCTAATCTTGACTCTGATCTCCAGCATCTGCAGTCCTCACTTTTGCCTACCCCTCCTCAATCATTAGTTTCTGTTAAAATTATCCTGCACTAATTGTGCCACAGAGCGATGAATTTGTGAATGAGAATCACCAATGAGAGCAGCTGAGCCTGAGATCCTCTCAAATTCTTCACAAGAAAAGCTGGATGAACATCTGGTGAGAAGAGAATTAATAGTTATAGGACCAGCTACAGATTGAGGGTGATTAAATACTCCATAAAGCACAATGGTTCCACTCCTGTTTGGGTGCATCGAGTCAGCTGTGGCTGTGTGTATTAGAATGTTGCAGGTTCACATCTTTTTCCAGGATCTGAGTTCAACAAGCAAGCCTGAGGTTCTAGTGCAGTATTGAGGGAGTACTGCACTGTCAGGCGTGTTGTCAGGATAAGATTTGAAACTGGGACTCTATTTGTTTTCTCAGGTGGGTTTTAAATGGAAGGTGGTAGTATAGTGGCACTGTTAATAGACTAGTCATCCAGGGACTGAGGCCAATGCTCCGGGGAAATGGGTTCAAATTCCCCCATGGTAGCTGGTGAAGTTATAAATTCACTTAATTTTTTTAAAAGTCTGGAATTAAAAGCAGTTTCAGAAACTACCCTTGACTGTTGAAAATTCATCTGGTTCACTCATGTCCTTTAAGGAAGGAAACCTGATGTGGTCTGGTGACAGCAGGCCAACAGCAATATGGGTGACTCTGCAAATGGCCTAGTAAACTGCTCAGTTCAAGAGATGAGCAACAAATATTGCCATTGCTAGTGATTCCCACATCCCACATCCTCTGTTTGAAGAATAGGAAACAAGTGATCCCTGGTGTCCTGCCTAAAATGTATTCCTCAATCGACATCACAGAAACAGATGACCTATATTATCACATTATTGTTTGTTTGAGTTTGCCATTAGAAATTAGCTGCTTTCACTCCATTGGAGAAACTTAATTGACTGTAAAGCACAATTTGTGTCCTGTCATCCATAGATGCTATATGAACGCAAGTCTATCTTTCTTTTTAGTTTATGAGAAAACAGCAGACCAGAAATACATAGTGCAGAGTTGGGGTAATGGGTGAATACACTGCACATCATTTGATAACTTCTGCTTATTAGGGCAGGAGATTTGAGAGCCAGATTGATCTGACCTTTGGAAACAGTCAACTTAATGGGCATAGTCTTTTGTCACACTATATTTGCTCAGTTTTATTTTTATGAAGGATCTACAATTACTGAAGCTCACAATTTACAAATTTCAAACAATTTAAATAATACTTGGAAAAGGTGCATTTGATGCACAGAAAGAGGTCATTCAGCGCAGAGTCGTACAGCACGGAAACAGACCCTTCAGTCCAACTTATCCATGCTGACCACACCTCCCAATCCGACTTAGTCCCATTTGCCAGCATTTGGCCCATATCCCTGTAAACCCTTCTTATTCACATACCCATCCAGATGCCTTCTAAGTGTTGTAATTGTACCAGCCTTCACCACTTCCTCTGGTAGCTTGTTCAACACGCACTGTCCTCTGCGTGGAAAAAGTTGCCCCTCAGGTCCTTTTTAAATCTTTCCCCCTAACCTTAAACCTATAGTTTTGTATTCCCCCATCCCAGAAAACAGACCTGGGCTATTAACCCTATCTATAAACCTCAAAAAGGTCACCCTTCAGTCTCTGATGCTCCAGGGAAAGAACCCAGCCTATTCAGCCTCTCCCAATAGCTCAATAGACAATAGACAATAGGTGCAGGAGTAGGCCATTCAGCCCTTCGAGCCTGCACTGCCATTCAATATAATCATGGCTGATCATTCCTAATCAGTATCCTGTTCCTGCCTTATCTCCATAACCCTTGATTCCACTATCTTTGAGAGCTCTATCCAACTCTTTCTTAAATGAATCCAGAGAGTGGGCCTCCACTGCCCTTTGTGGAGTGGGCCTCCACAAAGCCACCACTCTCTGGGTGAAGAAGTTTCTCCTGAGCTCTGTCCTAAATGGTCTTCCCCGTATTTTTAAGCTGTGTCCTCTGGTTCGGCACTCACCCATCAGTGGAAATATGTTTCCTACTGCCAGAGTGTCCAATCCTTTCATAATCTTATACGTCTCAATCAGATCCCCTCTCAATCTTTGAAACTCAAGGGTATACAAGCCCAGTCGCTTCAGTCTTTCAGTGTAAGGTAATCCTGCCATTCCAGGAATTGACCTCGTGAACCTATGCTGCACTCCCTGAATAGCCAGAATGTATTTTCTCAAATTTGGAGACCAGAACTGCACACAGTACTCCAGGTGTGGTCTCACCAGGGCCCTGTACAGCTGCAGAAGCACCTCTTTGCTTCTATACTCAATTCCTCTTGTTATGAAGGCCAGCATGCTATTAGCCTTCTTCACTACCTGCTGTACCTGCATGCTTGCCTTCATTGACTGGTGTACAAGAACACCCAGATCTCTCTGTACTGCCCCTTTACATAAATTGATTCCATTGAGGTAGTAGTCTGCCTTGCTGTTCTTGCTACCAAAGTGGATAACCATACATTTATCCACATTAAACTGCATCTGCCATGCATCTGCCCACTCACTTAACTTGTCCAGGTCACCCTGTAATCTCCTAACATCCTCATCACATTTCACCCTGCCACCCAGCTTTGTATCATCAGCAAATGTGCTAATGTTATTGCTGATACCATCTTCTATATCATTAACATATATTGTAAAAAGCTGTGGTCCCAGCACGGATCCCTGCGGTACCCCACTGGTCACTGCCTGCCATTCCAAAAAGGAGCCATTTATCACTACCCTTTGTTTCCTATTAGCCAACCAATTTTCAATCCAATCTGGTACTTTGCCCCCAATACCATGCACCCTAATTTTACTCACTAACCTCCTGTGTGGGACTTTATCAAAAGCTTTCTGAAAGTCCAGGTACACTACATCTACTGGATTTCCCTCGTCCATCTTCATAGTTACATCCTCAAAAAATTCAAGAAAATTAGTCAAGCATGATTTCCCCTTCATAAATCCATGCTGACTCTGTCCTATCCTGTTACTACTATCCAGATGTGCAGTAATTTCATCCTTTATAATAGACTCCATCATCTTTCCCACCACTGAGGTCAGACTAACTGGTCTATAATTTCCTGCTTTCTCTCGCCCACCTTTCTTAAAAAGTGGTATGACATTAGCCACCCTCCAATCCTCAGGAACCGACCCCGAATCTATTGAACTCTGGAAAATAATCACCAACGCATCCACGATTTCCCGAGCCACCTCCTTCAGTACCCTGAGATGCAGACAATCAGGCCCCGGAGACTTATCAACCTTCAGACCTAACAGTCTCTCCAACACCAAATCCTGGCAAATATAAATTCCCTTAAGTTCAGGTCCTTCAGCCACTGTTACCTCAGGGAGATTGCTTGTGTCTTCCCTAGTGAACACAGATCTGAAGTACCCATTTAATTCCTCTGCCATTTCTTTGTTCCTAGTAAATATTCCCCTGTTTCTGTCTTCAAGGGCCCAATTTTTGTCCTAACCATTTTTTTGCCTTGCACATACCTAAAAAAGCTTTTACTATCCTCCTTAATATTCTTGGCCAGTTTACCTTCGTACCTCATTTTTCCTCTGCTTATTTCCTTCTTAGTAATCCTCTGTTGCTCTTTAAAAGCTTCCCAGTCCTCAGTTTTCCCACTTATCTTTGCTATGTTGTACTTTTTCTCTTTTAACTTTATATGTTTCTTTACTTCCCTCGTCAGCCATGGCCGCCCATGCCTCCTCCTGGGATCTTTCTTCCTTTTAGGAATGAACTGATCCTGCACCTTCTGCATTATACACAGAAATATCCGCCATTGTTCCTCCATGGTCATCCCTGCTAAGGTATTGCACCATTGAACTTTGTCCAGCTCCTCCCTCATAGCTCCATAGTTCCCTTTATTCAACAGAAGTACTGTCACTTCTGACTGTACCCTCTCCCTCTCAAATTGCAGATTGAAGCTTATTGTATTATGGTCACTACTTCCCAATGGCTCCTTCACTTCGAGGTCTCTGACCAATTCTGGTTCGTTACACAATACCAGATCCAGAATTGCCTTCTCCCTGGTCGGCTCCAGCACCAGCTGCTCTAAGAATCCATCTCTGAGGCACTCCACAAAGTCTCTTTCTTGAGGCCCAATACCATCCTGATTCTCCCAGTCTACCTGCATGTTAAAATCCCCCATAACAACTGTAGTGACATCTTTGCAATAGGCCAATTTCAGCTCCTGATTTAACTTACATCTGACATCCAGACTACTGTTTGGGGGCCTGTAGATGACTCCCAAGAGGGTCTTTTTACCCTTAGTATTTCGAAGCTCTATCCACACTGACTCTACATCCCCTGACTCTAGGTCCCCCCGCGCAAGGGACTGAATATCGTCCCTTACCAACAAGGCCACCCCACCCCCTCTGCCCATCAGTCTGTCCTTACGATAGCACGTGTATCCTTGAATATTCATTTCCCAGGCCCTGTCCACTTGAAGCCACGTCTCAGTTATCCCCACAATATCGTATCTGCCAATTTCCAAAAGAGCCTCAAGCTCATCCATCTTATGTCTAATGCTTTGTGCATTCATGTATAGTATTTTTAATTTGTTACTGCTCTCACCCTTCCCATCAACCCTTATTTCACTCAACCTTACAGCATGATGCCTTTCAGAGTTTTCTGCCTCATTGATACAGTTGTCTTTCTTGACTTCTCTTGTTCTAACTTTCCCTTCAATTTCCTTTTTAAACATCCAGCTTGTCCCCTCCGCCGCCCCCCCACCCCCCCGCTACTTAGCTTAAATGTAGCGGTGTTGCAGTCCCTTCAGTCCCAGCAACATCCTTGGAATTCTTTTCTGTACCCTCTCATGTTTAACAACATTCCTCCTATAAAAAGGTGACCAGGATTGTATGCAGTATTCCAAAAGTGGTCTCACCAATGTCCTGTACAACCACAGCATGACCTCCCAACTCCTATACTCAATGTTCTGACTCCTATACTCAATGTTCTGACCAATGAAGGCAAGAATGCCAAACACCTTCTTCATTTCTCCATCTGCGACTCCACTTTCAAGGAACTATGCACCTGCACCCCTAGGTCCCTTTGTTCAACAACACACCCTAGGGCCCTACTATGAACTGTATAAGTGCTGCCCTGGTTTGCCTTACCAAAATGCAACACCTCACATTTATCTAAATTAAATTCCGTCTGCCACTCGTTGGCCCAGGGACCCATCTGATCAAGGTCCTGTTGTACTGTGAGATAACCATCTCTGGTGTTCACTACACCTGTTACAAAGCTCGTCCTTTTTTTTTCTGAATGCTGTTCCTTGGCTCAAGGAGACTCTGTCCTTGGTTTTTTCTCGAGGGGCAATACACCAGATTAGGCTCCAATCAGACTGGTTTGCTACAGAGATGAAAAGGATTTTAAGAGGCCTTTTGCTTATATGTAAACAGATGAGACTTCAGGCCAAAGTGGTCATGCTTTAGAAGTGACCTGTAGAATGAAAGGGGAGTGGTCAGCTTTCTAGTTGAGCAGTTTAGTTCACTCCAGAACTGGATGGGAGTTCAACAGTGAGCTATGTGGAAACTCTTCTGCCCTTCTAACTTCAACCTGTAAGTATCTGACCCTTTTTTGAATTCTGTTTAAAGGGGGTTTGTTATTGGGACTGTTGCATATATTCGGAACAGAATACTTAAGTCTAGTTTGGATAGGTTGAGTTTTATTGGGGTTCTTTATTCTGTTCTTTGTGTTTCATTGTGTAATATTGTGAATAAATTTTTTGTCTGTTTTAAATCTGGTAGTCAACCTCACTAACTTAATCCAGTTAATTTTCACTATACACTTACTGAAATAAATTGCAAAGTTATGGTCAGGGCTGCCTCCTTAAGAATGTTTTGAGTGGTCTGACCTAATCCATAACAGACTAGGGGCTCATCGCATGATTTTAAACAGCGAGTGGTAGGTGCTAGTGTCTTTATTTCAGGTGAAAGTGAGGACTGCAGATGCTGGAGATCAGACCTGAAAATGTGTTGCTGGAAAAGCACAGCAGGTCAGGCAGCATCCAAGGAACAGGAGAATCGACGTTTCGGGCATGAGCCTGAAGAAGGGCTCATGCCCGAAACGTCGATTCTCTTGTTCCTTGGATGCTGCCTGACCTGCTGTGCTTTTCCAGCAACACATTTTCAGCTCTTTATTTCAGGTGTTGGTTTGGTTGAGTAGACAAAGCTTAGGATAGTAATGGCTCTTTCAGTCGCCACAAGTTTTCTGGAAGTGGATGTGGTGACTTTGGAAGGTTTGCAGAAGGTGAATAAGACCAAGCTGCAGGAATTAGCAGACCAGCTGTGATTGGATCTGCCTGCTTCTGTGAGGAAAGGAGAGATAATTACATCAATAGCTCAGTATTTAAACTTGCTGGAGAAACCATCAGAATCTATAGAGATGGCAAGAATTCAATTGCAAATGAAGCAGCTTGAGTTAGAGACAAGAGATAAGGAAAGGGCAGCAGAAATGAAACAATTTGAGTTACGATTAAAAGCAGAAGAGAGAGAAAATGAGAGAGCAGAGAAAGAAAAAGAGAGAGCTTTTGACCTTCAAAAACTGACACTTAAAAAGGAAAGTCAGCTTGAAAGGCTGGAAATAAAGGCTGAGGGTAGGCTTAGTGAAGAATAGAGTGAGGATGAGCAAGCCCCTGGTAGTCAGAAGCCTAGTGAGAAGCTGTTTAAGTGTGTTCAAGCATTGCCTCAATTTGATGAGAAGGATGTGGAAGCCTTTTTTATCTCATTTGAAAAGGTGGCTAAACAAATGTAGTGACCAGTGGCAATGTGGGTTTTGTTGATCCAAACAAAACTTGTAGGTAGTTCTAGTAAGGTATTGGCATCACTAACAGAGGAGGTACCTGAGGAATATGAGGAGGTTAAAAAAAACCATTTTAAGTGCATATGAGCTTGTATCAGAAGCCTATAGACAACACTTCAGAAATCTAAGGAAGGACCTTGGTCAAACCTATACTGAGTTTGAAAGGATCAAACAGAGTAATTTCAATAGACGGATAAGAGTTTGAAAAATCAAGCAAACCTATGATGCCCTTAGGGAGGTAATTATTTTGGAGGAATTCAAAAATTCACTGCCTGAAGTAGTGTAAATTCATGTGGAAGAGCAGAGAGTTAAAACAGCAAGGTCAGCAGCTGAAGTGGCTGATGATTATGAGCTCGTCCATAAAACTCAGCTTGGCTTCCAGAAACAATTTCAGTCCATGAGGGATCAAAATTGGGCCAAAGAGAAATCCTCATGTGGAAAGGGAAAGGTGGATCTCAGTGAAGATCATAAGGATAATTTACCACAGTTTAAAAAGGAAACCCTTGAAGGGGACAAAGAAGTCAAAAAGTTTCTGGTATTTTCATTGTAATAAAGTGGGCCACACAAAATCAGTGTTGGTGGGCTAGGAGAAAGCCAAATGTAGGAAAACCAGACAAGCCTGGAAGTTTTGTTGGACTCGTAACAAGAAGCACAAGGGAAGTTAGACAACTGCCTCAGTGTGTACAAGATGATCAGAGGTTGATTAAGGAGGAAGAGCCAGATCTGCTTAAAAAAACATACATTCAAGGGTAAAGTTTATTCACATAGGCCAGGAGCAGTAGGTAAGGAGGTTACAATATTAACGGACACAGGATCCTCTCAGTCTTTAATGCTGAAGGATGAGGAGATATGTACTCCTGAGGAAGATTGCCAGAAAAGGTGCTGGTAACAGGAATTCATGGTGAGACAAAAAAGTGCTCAATTATATAAAGTGAGGCTACAGAGTCCAGAGAGGAGTGGAGAATTTGTGGTAGGAGTACTGGACAAACTCCCAGCTCCAGGAATACAACTTGTCATTGCAAATGATATAACTGATTCACTGGTAGGCGTGCTGCCTACTCTAGTTGAAAAGCCAGTGGAGACACAGGCAACTGAAGACATGAAGAATATTTATCCAGGAATTTTCCCAGATTGTATGGTCACAAGATCATAGAGGCACAAGCTGATGCAGGAGAGATCAAAAGGCACAAATAAGGAAGCTGACATAGTGTTATCCATGACCTTTTTTGATCAGACAAGTGGAACAGAAAAGGAGCAAATAGGTAAACATGCAAGTATCTTTAGCCCTGCTAAGCTGATTGAATTACAGCAGAAAGATGGAATTAAAACAGTTATGTCAAAAGGCATTTACAGAGGAGAGTGAATGCATCCCTGTGTGTTATTACTTAACAAATGATGTCTTAATGAGGAAATGAAGACCATCACGCATTCAAGCAGATGAGAAATGGACAGAGATTCATCAAATTGTTTTGACAGTAGGGTATAGAAAGGAGGTGCTGCGAGTGGTGCATGAGCTACCACTTTGCGTCATTTAGGGGTGAGGAAAACACAGACTAAAATACAAAGACATTTTTACTGGCCCAGACTACACAAAGATGTCATTGAATTTTGCCAGATGTGTCAAGCATGTCACTAATCAGAAAACCACAAGCAGTAATAAAACCTGCACCTTTAATACCTATTCCAGCATTTGATTAACCTTTTACAAGAGTCTTGATTGATTGCGTAGGTCCCCTACCTCAAACAGAAAGTGGGAATAAGTATTTATTAACAATAATGGATGTGTTGACTAGCTTTCTAGAGGCAATCCCATTATGCAACATCACAGCTAAAAGGGTTGTTGAAGAATTACTTAAATGTTTTACTAAATACAGACTGCCAATATAGATCCGGTCAGATCAAGGATCAAACTTCACATCCAAACTATTCAAGGAAGTTATGGATAGCTTGGGAATAAAGCAATTCAAATCTACTGCGTACCATCTGGAATAACAGGGAGCACTAGAGAGATGGCATCAAACACTGAAGACCATGTTAAGGGCTTATGGTCAGGATTATCCAGATAATTGGGATAAGGGAGTTCCATTTTGTACTTTTTGCGATCAGAGATGCACTGAACGAATCGACCATATTCAGTCTATTTGAATTAATTTTTGGGCATGAAGTAAGAAAACTGTTAAAATTAATTGAAGAGAAATTCATAAGTCAGAATTCAGAGACCACCTATTTGGAATATGTGTCAAATTTTAGAGAACGATTAAATAGAGCTGGAAGTTGGCTACACAGCATTTAAAAGTATCACAGCTTACAATGAAAAAGGAAGCAGATAATAAATCATAAATTCACAATTTTACAATTGGGGTAAGTTTTTGTTGTTACTTCAGTAACAGGTGAGCCTTTAAAAGCAAGGTTTAGTGGACCTTATCAAATTGAGAAGAAATTGAGTTGGGTGAACTACTTAATGAGGACTCCAGACAGGAAGAAATCTCACCGAGTGTATCATGTGACAATGCTCAAAAGGTATTTTGATAGGGCAGGAAAGCAAGAGGGGAAGTGTTAATAATTACAGCACAGAAGGAAGAACCAAACCTAGAGAATTCTGAATTGGACATTCCTCAAATCAAATTGGGCAATGAGGAAATTGTCAAAAATTGAGATAAATTATTGAGTTACCTTCCATAAGAAAATCAAAATGACCTGAAAAAGAGTTATTACTATCACACAGGGAGATATGCAGAAATAAACTGAGAAGTACTAACCTAATTGTGCATGATGTAGAGATAGGAAATGCTGTTCCGATTAAACAATATCCTTAAAGGCATGACCCTCCAAAATTTGTACAGGTTCAGATGGAGATAGAACACATGCTCCACGATGGCATAATCGAAGTGAGTTATAGTGACTGGAGCTCACCCATGGTCATGGTGTCAAAGCCAGATGATACCCAACAGTTATGTGTGGACTATCGTAAAGTCAACACCATTACAAAGACTGATGCATATCCAGTTCCATGGTTGGAGGACTGTGTCAAAAAAGTGGGACAAGCAACCTACATTTCTAAGTTGGACTTGCTCAGAGGCTACTGGCAAGTACCTCTGTCAGAGAGAGCAAAGGCAATATCGGCTTTCATAACGCCAAATGGACTATATCAGTTCAAGGCGAAAGTGAGGACTGCAGATGCTTGCGATCGGAGTCAAGATTAGAGTGGTCCTGGAAAAGCATAGCAGGTCAGGCAGCAGCCGAGAAACAGGAAAAGCGACGTTTCGGGCAAAAGCCCTTCATCGGGACCTCATTCGTGATGAAGGCCTTTTGCCCGCAACGTCGATTTTCCTGCTCCTCGGATGCTGCTTGACCTGCTGTGCTTTTCCAGCACCACTCTAATCTTGACTATATCAGTTCGAGGTCATGCCATTTGGTATGAAAAACACTCCAGGCACATTTCAGAGACTGACTAATAAGGTCATTGCTGGGTTACCCAATTGTGTTGTTTACATTGATGAACTGGTGATTTTTAGTCACTCATGGAAGGAACATTTACAGTATTTATTGGACTTGTTTGATCGACTTTGGAAGGCAGGCTTGGTGGTAAACTTAGCTAAAAGTGAACTTGCCAAGTCACCTTCCTGGGCCATGTTACTGGACATGGACAAATGGCTCCACGGGATGTGAAAACAAAAGTAATTGGGGAATTTCCCACACCATCAATGAAAAAAGTAGTACTATGGTTCCTGGGTTTGAGTGGATTTTACTGGAAGATTGTACCGAACTTTAGCAGTGTGGCTGCTCCACTCACCAAATTTTTAAAAAAAGGGCAAGAAGTTTCAGTGGATAGTGGAGTGTCAAAAGGCATTTGACAGCCTAAACACTGTGTTAACCACTGCCCCAGTATTAACCACACCGGATTGCACGAAGCCTTTCAAGGTGGCAACTGATGCCAATGATGTGGGTGTCGGTGCGATGGTCCTGAAGGAGGATGACGAGGGAATAGAAAGACCCATCGGGATTTTTGAACATGCATCAACATAAATATTCAACAGTGGAGAAAGAGACTTTAGCTTGGTGTTGGCATTACAACATTTCAGTGTTTATATTACCAGCAAAGCATCTGAGACAATCGTATACACTGATCATAACCTATTGACATTTAAGTATTTAAGGATAAAAATGCCAGACTATTTAGATGAAGATTGTTGTTGCAGCCATACAATTTGGCAATTCAGCACGTGGCAGGTCACGAAATCATGATTGCCAATGTGTTATCGAGACTTGAATGAGATATGGGGGAATTTGGTGGAGGGTGTGCCATGGCCTGAATTCACATGTGGTTGTGCATGTTTGCATGTTAATACTTAATATTGCGTACATGAGCATTTTAACTACTAACCAGTTTGTTTTTGAAGGGTTTTAAAAATGAAGCCCTTTTGGTGTTGATGGTTCATTATCTTTAAGGGGGGAGGTGTCAGAAAACTAGTCCTTTTACTTCTAAAAGCTATTCCTTGGCCCAAGGATACTTTGTCCTTGATTTTTTTCAGAGGGGTAATCAACCAAGCCAGGCTCCGATCAGACTGGTTTGGTACAGAGCTAAAAAGGATTTTGAGAGGCCTTTTGTTTATATGTCAACAGATGAGACTTAGGCCAAAATGGTCATGTTTTAGAAGTAGAATAAAAGGGGAGTGGTCAGCTCTTTAGCTCTTTAGCTGAGCAGTTTAGTTCAGTTCAGAACTGGTTGGGAATTCAACAGTGAGCTATGTGGAAACTCTTCGGCCCTTCTAATTTCAACCTGTCAGCATCTGACCCTTTTTTATACTGTGTTTTACAGGCGGTTTGCCTATTGGTACTGTTGTGTATATTCAGAACAGCATACTTAACACGAGTTTGGATTGACTGAGTTCTGTAGGGGTTCTTTATTCTGTTCTTTGTGTTTCATTGTGTAATTTTGTGAATAAACTTTTCGTCTGTTTTAAACCTGGTAGTCAACCTCGTTAACTTAATCCAGATAATTTTCACCGTACACTTCCGAAATAAATTGCAAAATTATGGTTAGGGCTGCCTGCTTAAGAATGTTTTGTGTGGTCTGGCCTAGTCCATTACATACCACATAATTTTGTGTCATCTGCAAACTTACTAACCATCCCTCCTATATTCACAACCAAATCATTTGTATAAATGATGAAAAGCAGTGGACTCAGCACCAATCCTTGTGACACACCACTGGTCACAGGCCTCCAGTCCAAATGCAAACCTGCACCTGCACCCTCTGTCTCCAACCTTCCAAGTTAAAAATCATACAACACCAGGTTAAAGTCAATTTTGTATCCAATTGATTTGCTCCCCTGGATCCCATGTGATCTAACCTTGCTCACCAGTCTACCACGTGGAACCTCATCAAACATCTTGCTGAAGTCCATATAGACAACGCTGTGCCTTCATCAACCTTCTTTGTCACCTCTTCAATCAAGTTAGTGAGACATAATTTCCCACGCACAAAGCCATAGTGACTATCCCTAATCAGTCCTTGCCTTTCCAAATGCATATAAATCCTATCCCTCAGAATCCCCTCCAACAACTTGCCACCACTGACATAAGGCGCACAAGTCATTGGTTCCCTGGCATTTTCTTATAGCCTTTCTTAAATAATGGCACCACATTAGCCAACCTCCAGTCTTCTGGCACCTCATCTATGTCTGTTAATTATACAAATATCTCAGCAACAGGCCCAGTTATCTCTTTGCTAGTTTCCCACAAAGTTCTGGGAAATATCTGATCAGGTCCTGGAAATTTATCTACCTTTATGCATTTTAAGACCTCCAGTACCTATTTTGTAATTTAAATTCTTTTCAAGACCTCACTATTTATTTCGCCAAGTTCTCTAAGTTCCACGTCCTTCTCCACAGTGAACACTGATGCAAATATTTGTTTAGTATCTTAACCATCTCTTGTGGTTCCACACATAAGGGGCCATATTGATCTTTAAGCAGCCCTTTTCTCTCCCTAGTTACTCTTTTGCATTGATAGAAATCTCTTTGGATTCTCCTTAACTCTATTTCCCAAAGGTATCTCATGTCCCCTTTTTGTCCTCCTGATTTCCCTCTTAAGTATACTCTTACTGCCTTCCTAGCTTTCCATACCTGATACATGCTCTTTTTCTTGACCAGAGCATCAGTTTCTTTTGTTATCCAGCATTCCTTACACTTACCAACTTGTCCGACACATTGACAGGAACATACTGTCTTTGAACTCAAATTATTTCATTTTTAAAGGCATCCCACTTTCCAACAATCCCTCTGCCTGTGAATAGCCTCCCTCAATCAACATTTGAAAGTTTCTGTCTAATACCATCAATTGTATCTATGCCAGCTGAATAAACCAACCACCCATTCTAACTTTCCCACTTTCAGCACTTGGTCTGTAGCCTTACAGGTTACAATGCTTCAGGTCCTGATCCAGATTCCTTTTAAAGGAATTGAGGATTTCCACCTCAACTACCAAACTGGGCAGTGTATTCCAGCTCCTATACAGCTGCTCCAAGATTTGTGCACATCAATCGGAGTAATTGGCATGACAATGCACCGACTTCTGGGTTTGGAAGTAACTCCTGTACACAGGCCTCAGAGTTCACACACTGAAAAGAAATTTAGAGGGAACATTGCTTTTTGGGTGAAAAACCTTTTACACGTGTCCGTCTAACCCCTTTACTAATCACTTTGATCGAACTGACAACTTAAAGGCAGAAATGAAAAACAGTTGAAGTGAAATTTTACACCAGAACCACAAGCTTCAGCAGCCTAGACCTACCTTTTATCAGGTGCTGATTCAATTTAACCTTTAGTGACAATGATTATCAGAGCACAATGATAAGGGAACAAATTAACCGAGGGGGTTTAACCATCAAATTTCAAATGATTAAAGAACAATTTTCTTGTCATATGTGAGACAAATTGTACTAAATAGAGCCTAGAATACAGACCAGATATGAACTCTGATGAACATACCTGTCATCGATTAGCTCACTCTTGCTATCGCTTGCCCCATCTTCAGGCGAAAGTGTTTTGGTCTGGCCATTGGCGTTTTCTGGTGCATTCAATCTTCTTTGGGTCTCCATGACTTGTGATTCAACTGGTATAGACCTGTCACTTTTATTCTGAAGTGTGTCTGATTTGGCCGAGGGTTTGGCAGTATTTGACATTGCTGCATTGGAGTCAGAGAACACAGGCTGTGAACAACTGGGACTCAGACATCCCTGAGCTGGTGTGACCTCTTCACCTGACTCAGACGGTGCAGGTCCCTTCCCTGATGGCTCACCTTGGTCACTGTTTGGCACTGGTGGCAGTGGTCCCAGTCTTCCCCTCCCTCCAGCCTGTGCATCTGAAGTACTGGGACTTTTGACTGGTTTCTGCACCCTGTTGGAGTTTCGGCGTGGCATTGTGCCAATGTAGGTGTACATTTCGCTTGAATGGGCATAGCTGGGGCTCCGTGGTATAGTTTCCAAATCATCTACCGTTTCCTGTCCTTTCTCCTGATGAATCTGGAGGCCCAAGTGGTTCCCTTCCAATTGCTTCTTCTTCTCATCAAGGGCACTGCTTGAAGATCGTCGTAGTGACAGATTCCGTGGGATGTTGGTTAAACTGCCAAAGCCTTTAAACTTAAAGAACTCTGAAACAAAAGCAACAAATGGTTTGTAATTTAAAAAAATTATAAAAGATAACCACTGAGCCTATTAATTTTCTTCCTTCCACCAACTATTCCCTAGCCAATATTCAATCAACAACTAACTGGATAATCTGATCATTTAGGAACAAATTACTGCAAATGCTGAAGTCTGTGCTGAAAACAACCAAATGATGGAGTTCACAGCAGGTCACACAGCATCCATGGAGAGACTGCAAGCTAACGTTTCAAGTCTAGATGATTCTTCAACAAAGTTGTTCAGCTCTGATGAAGAGTCACCTATTCTCGAAATATTAGCTTGCTCTCTCTCCACGGATGCTGAATCACCCTCTATAATCTTCAGCATTGGTTGTTTTCAGTAATCTGATCACTTGTAGAATTGCTGTTTGTGCACATTTGTTGTGTGTGAATTAGCTGCTGCTGTTATTATATTACAATAGTAACTACATTTCAAAATCAACCATTAAGTATTGTGGGGCACCCAGAGGCTGTAAAATATGCTATATTATTATAAGTTATTCATTTACTCCTTTTTAATATCATGAACCATGTACTGCATGTTTAACTCAATGAATGTTTGGTTTCAAACACATAGAGTGGTTAGAATATGGCTTTTGTATCACATGAATTAAATGAGTTTGAGTTTGATTTATGGTTATCACATATATCAAGATACAGTGAAAAGTTTTGATTTGCGTACTATACAGGCAGCACATATAATACAATAAAACTAGGTATGTATATAAGAGAGAAAGGGATAGCACAGTATGTTAATGGGATAAAGTGTAAGTATAATGGGAAGGGGTTTGTGTGTATCATAAACACTGGTACGTAGTAGTTAGACTGAATGGCAGATTTCTGTCTGTAACTTGTATGTAATTCTATGCGATATAAATACTTTGTAATCTTCAAAGATGTTCACCCAAATCTCTATAATATTCAAAATTCTAAATCGAAAATATTGGGAATATTCAACTGGCAACATCTGTGGACAAAGAAAGAGCATTAATGTTACGACAAGAAAGATCACAACCTAAAACGTTAACTCTGTTTTTCTTTCGACTGGTTTATTCAGACCTGCTGAGTCTTCTCAGCATTTTATGTTCTGATTTCAGATTATTATTATACTCAGTGTTTTGCTTTTATTTTAGTGATCAACCATTCTTAAACTTTGCTCTGCTGCCCTTTTTAGCCAACATTCATCAAACCCCACTCCAGAAGCTAGAGGAACCACCATGACTATGAAGTGATTCATCAACCAAATCTGTACATGTCCCTGGAGACACTTAACTTTGTTTCCAATCAAATCCCCATCAAAAGAAAGATTTAGTCTTAAATGCTTTTGCTAAAAGTCTGTGCCAGATTTGCTGTTCGATCAGAGAAATGAGAAAGGACTTGTATTTCTTTCAGTCTTTAATCTCAATCGAGGCTTGTGTCTCTTTAACCTTTGATTAAAGGTTAACTGCATTCAGACTAAATTAGGATTGAGGACTAAGAACCATGACTTCACCAGCTCAAGGCAATGGGCTGAAGTTTGAAGACTGATGCCTTCATCTACTAATATTGCATACAGTTGATATTTTAGAGGGATGGTCATATTTTTTCTCTGCAAACAAGAAAAACTCTCTTCAAACCTCTCCAGGTAAGCCCTGTTCCTCTAATGCATGAGGTACACTTGAATGTTTGAAAGCTATTTCTCAATTTCTGTTTAATGCACCACAAAATGTTTACTGGTGACATATCTGTGGAAATTCCCTGTAGCAATATGGACAAAACGTCTGACTCCTATTGTGTGAGACCGCAATCCCCTGTAAACAGAACATCAGAAAGATTTGCATTCTAGAAGCTCCATTCTCTACCTCAGGATGGTCTCAAAGCATTTTACAGCCAATTAGGATTGTTTAACATGTAGCCGTAACAGGAGAAAAAATTATGTGGAGGAGCTGGTGTCGGACTGGGGTGGATGAAGTTAAAAATCACACAACGCCAGGTTATAGTCCAACAGATTAATTTGGAAGCACTAGCTTTCGGAGCCTTGCTCCTTCATAAGGTGCTGAAAATGTGTTGCTGGAAAAGTGCAGCAGGTCAGGCAGCATCCAAGGAGCAGGAGATTCGACGTTTCGGGCATGAGCCCTTCTTCAGGAATGAGGAAAGTGTGTCCAGCAGGCTAAGATAAAAGGTAGGGAGGAGGGACTTTGGGGAGAGGTGTGGGAAATGCGATAGGTGGAAGGAGGTCAAGGTGAGGGTGATAGGCCAGAGTGGGGGTGGGGCGGAGAGGTCAGGAAGAAGATTGCAGGTTAGGAAGGCGGTGCTGAGTTCGAGGGTTGGGACTGAGACAAGGTGGGGGGAGGGGAAATGAGGAAACTGGAGAAGTCTGAGTTCATCCCTTGTGGTTGGAGGGTTCCTAGGAGGAAGATGAGGCGCTCTTCCTCCAGCTGTCATGTTGCTATGGTCTGGCAATGGAGGAGTCCAAGGACCTGCAGGTCCTTGGTGGAGTGGGAGGGGGAGTTGAAGTGTTGAGCCACGGGGTGGTTCGGTTGGTTGGTCCGGGTGTCCCAGAGGTGTTCTCTGAAACGTTTCGCAAGTAGGCGGCCTGTCTCCCCAATATAGAGGAGGCCACACCGGGTGCAGCGGATGCAGTAAATGATGTGTGTGGAGATGTAGGTGAATTTGCTGCGGATATCCAACCACAAGGGATGAACTCAGACTTCTCCAGTTTCCTCATTTTCCCTCCCCCCACCTTGTCTCAGTCCCAACCCTCGAACTCAGCACCACCTTCCTAACCTGCAATCTTCTTCCTGACCTCTCCGCCCCCATCCCCACTCTGGCCTATCACCCTCACCTTGACCTCCTTCCATCTATCGCATTTCCAATACCCCTCCCCCAAGTCCCTCCTCCCTATCTTTTATCTTAGCCTGCTGGACACACTTTCCTCATTCCTGAAGAAGGGCTCATGCCCGAAACGTCGATTCTCCTGCTCCTTGGATGCTGCCTGACCTGCTGCGCTTTTCCAGCAACACATTTTCAGCTCTGATCTCCAGCATCTGTAGTCCTCACTTTCTCCTCCTTCATAAGGTGGTCATAGAGTCATAAGAGATGTACAGCACGGAAGCAGACCCTTCAGTCCAAAATGTTGTGTGATTTTTAACAAAAAAATGGAGTAAGCTGTGTGGTAAAAGATAAACATGGAATATCATCTCAAGGGATTATTGTTTTTCGGAACTCTGTGTATTCAATATTCCTGAACATAAGCACCCCGACTGGTATGGGAGGCAAATACATCATAAGAAACCATTTCCATATTTGGTGTAGAGTAGCCGAGTCTTGATGCTCCTGGAGAAGTAAACATTAGGAGTGAATTCACCATAATAATGCAATGAACTTGAACTCAACAAAAATCTGGCAACTGTGGGCCAGCACCAGAGAAGTAACCATGAAAGCTTCTGGTCTGTTGTAAAAACCATGATTTGGAAATGCCAGAGTTAGATTGGTGTGGGCAAGGTCAAAACTCAAATGAGACTAGGTTATTGAGGCAGTGAGGTCTGCAGATGCTGGAGATCAGGGTTGACTGTGTGATGCTGGAAAAGCACAGCAGGTCAGGCAGCATCCGAGGAGCAGGAGAATCGACGTTTCGGGCCAGAGCCCTTCATCAGGAATGATGAGGGGCTCCGGCCCGAAACGTCAATTTTCCTGCTCCTCGGATGCTGCCTGGCCTGCTGTGCTTTTCCAGCAAAACACTCACCACACCAGGTTATTGTCCAACAGGTTTATTTGAAATTGCAAGTTGTAAAAACCCAATATGGTTTACTAATGTCCTTCAGATATACAGCCCACTAACCAGCCTATCTTACTGGTGATTCCAGGTATGGCTGATTCTTATGCTCTCTGGAGACCTCGGAAGGACAATTAATCCAGCCTTGCCATTGTAGCCCATATCTGAAAATGTGTTGCTGGAAAAGTGCAGCAGGTCAGGCCCTGAAGAAGGGCTTATGCCCGAAACGTCGATTCTCCTGTTCCTTGGATGCTGCCTGACTTGCTGCGCTTTTCCAGCAACACATTTTCAGCTCTGATCTCCAGCATCTGCAGTCCTCACTTACTCCTCATTGTAGCCCATATCCCAAGAACACATTTTTAAAAATACTTCTACATAGTGAAAGAATATAGAACCTGGGAGGGAGTATGCCCATTGGATCTGTGAGTGTCTGAGCTCAGATATGATCAGTTAGATGAAGGTGATTCAGTCTTGAGGTGCTGAAGTTCAGATCTTTCTTCGCCCTCCCTCCTCCCACTGTTCTATTAGTGAAGAATTACCATTAGAGGGGGAGGGGAGCAGGGGAAGCCAGAAACAAAACCTGTGTCAGCAGGCAAGAGTTCCACAGCAGCAGGAGACTCAGACAATTAAACTAAACACAGGGGAAAAAAAATTCAACGAGGAGAAATATCTTGCTAATCTTCCAACAATATCTTACTGCTAATAAAAACTAAAGTGTGCAGTAAAAGCCCCTTAGCAGACAAAAAAGGGAAATGTGGTTCACATTTAAATTACAGATGAAAGGTCTCCCCGAGACAGCATTTTAACCTGTTTCCAGATGCCGCACCATCTGCTGTGTATTTTTTAAAAAGTGTTATTTTGACTCTTCTGCACCTCCTTGTGGCTGGACAGAGGATGACAACGGCATTGTTCCTAACCTCAAACCCAGCCCCCACCATCTCTGGATGAGCTCACCTTACCTGCCTTAGGGAATTTATTGGTGAGAGGGAAACTTGAGCTAATCATCTGGAACAGAAATATCAGCCCATGCATCCCCTGTGGGCAGGACGCAGAAAATGAATAGCGTTACGTTAAAAACAGCATATTTGATTTTGAATAGTTCAAGAGGAACCGGGATTCAAAGGAGATGTTTTTTTATAAGACGCTGCCCCATTCAGAAAGTCTACACAGTCTATATTTTTCAAAATGGCTTTGAACATCTTTGAGAGTGTAAGAGACTACATATTTTTGACCAAAAAAGCAGGATTGCTGGAAGAACCCAGCAGATCTGACAGCATCTGTGGGGAGAAAGCAGAATTAACGTGACCAAGGTGACCCTTTCTCAGAACTACATGTTTTATTTATTTTGGGGATTATAAAATGGAATCGGACTGCTAGAACTAAAATAGAAGAACGTTTTGCAACTTGAAAATCAAGTGTCTTGTATTGTATTGAGCTATACAATGCAATGTAGCTTTTGGAAGAAAAAAAGGGGGGAGGGTTTCGAGAATGATTGACAACAAGGATCTTTCTACCTGGAAATCTACTTGGCAACAACAACCCTTTGCTTAGTAGAGTTGCAGTGTGTTTAAAAACCTGTTAACTGCCAAGCTGCCAATCGCATTAATATTTTTTAGATCGCCTACCACCAAACAGAAAATAAAATGTCCTAAAATAAAATCATTTTCTTTACCTAGAACAAAATAAATATTAAGATTTACACATTGAGAGTAGAATTTAAAATAACCTGTCAAATGTTTAAAAATTAATGCTCAACTTGCCTTAAAAATTCACTATTTTTTTTTAAGAGCACTTCATGATTGAAAAATACATTTTCTCAGGATCAATTGTAAATTTTATTCATCATATTTGCCATCTGAAAAGACAAGGGCAACAGATATATGGGAACACCACCACCTACAAGTTCCCTTCCAAGCCACTTATCTTCCTGACTTGGAAGTATATCCTTCAATGTTATGGGTCAAAATCCTGGAACTTCCTTCCTAATGGCGTTGTGCATCTCTACACCACAAGGACTAAAGCAGTTCAAGAAGGCAGCTCACCACCTCCTCCTGGGCAGTCAGGAATGCACAATGAATGCTGGTCCAGCCAGCAATGTCTACATCTCATGCAAAGATAATCACCTCATTAAAGAGGCATAGTTTTGTAAAGGGCTTTGAATGGCAATACAGGGCAGAAAAATTAAAATTCCCTTGATTTCAGTGATTCCCTGTTCATGAGGGAGCTACAGTCTGGTCTGCCACTGTCACCCTGAGTGACAGGCAGTGACCTCAGGATGTCCATACTAATTTGCATATTCCCAATATCTCAAAGTTATGGTCTGTTTCAGAGGAATAATGAGAGTGAATGTTGTCAGCTCACCATCAAACCCTTCTCCCTCCCCCACCAAAATATACCAGCTAAATTAAGGAACTTGTGTTGAAATAAGTTTGATTGCAAAATAAAAACTGGGACATAATTTAAATGATTGAGCTGTTTTCTCTTTCACAAAACTAATTTCAGGCAGCACTGTTTCTTTTGTAGAGTGCCCGGTGAGTTGCCTGTTCAATAGCCACTGTGAACCTGCCTTTGGTTGAATTGTGGTTTCATTCTGATTGTTGCCCTCCCAGGATTTGATACAATCAGTCTCCTGTGGGTCTGGATCCCTCAGTTTAATAAATAAGTAGTATTTTAAAATAATAGCAAGTTTTAGCAATCACACTGGTAATAGTTGTACTGGGAGTCCAGAATCAATAACGTGGAACAGTCTGTTGAGGTGGGGTACATCTTGCACTTTGCAAATCTCTTACTTAAATTTGACATTTTAAACAGCAAAAGCTCAAACCAAAGGAACCCTGTCATCAACAGCTTTTTCATAATCTGCAGCCTCTTCAAATGGAAGTGGGTTGTGTAATGTCCTGTGGGGTAGGGGGAGAAGACCACATTATGAGGCTAATTTCACAGCAACCACTGTTTGTAAGCCAGCAGCGTGAACTAGGGTAAGGCTGCCATGGGTTGGCTGGTGAATTCCAGCATCCTTCTCGGAATGCTCCGCCTGAATGGCAAGGCCAAGGGGCTGGTCAACTGTTCACTCCTGACATCCTGTCCAACAACGTGTGCACAAAGATTGCCATCAGGAGGAGGGACCCTGAAGCTTTTCTTTTTGCCCTTCACTTGTCCAAATTGCAGCACCCATCCCACCAACCCCAAATCACTTTAGAAATTTCATCCAGTCATGGAATTTTCAAAAGAAAAGAAATATTTGAGTTTTATTGGCCAGTGTGTGTACAAAATTCTGACACCCCAGTATAACTAGGGGTCACGGGATTTACAAATTAGTCAGTGAGGGCCATCTACAGTTGCGGGGGAGAAGAGAAAGTTGAGAAGTTCCCAGGGCTTGGGAGTTCAATTGTTTGGGAGCCAGGAGAATTCAAATGCTCTCAGCTATTTCTGGATTGCATTCCAACCCAGCATGTGTGGTTGATTATGAGAATGCCTGGTGCGGTTTAGTGACTTAATGACATCTTAAAATAACAATCAGTCTATGAGACCTCTGTTTAATGAAATTATGTAGTTTGGGAATGATGTTATGTTTGCTTTTAATCATGGCCTTCTCAGTGGCTTTGAGGTTAAAGCTGTAAGGCTGAATGGAAATGTGCATTTTTTGTACAGGATTCAGTGACAAGGTTAGAGTTTTCCCAGCCAGCTCTCATTAACCCAGACTGGGTCCCTGTAAGCAGATGTCAAACATCTGTAGACGCAAGGGGAAGAGAATGCTTATCCCCACCATATGAAGAAAGAAACGATGGGAAGTTACTCTTGGATGTAGTTCTATGTCTTCCTGTGATTTGTTAAAAAGATAAAGCAAAGCATGCATTTAGAAAGCACCTTTTTATGCACTTGAGATTCCCAAAGCACTTCCAGCTCATTATGTACTATTAAAATGTAGTTACTTTTTTATTATTAGAGACATAGCAGACAGTAACCTTGCACAGACATAACCGAACGGTTGCAACACAGATGCAGGCCATTCATCTCATCATGTCTGTGCCACTCCCTGCAATGGCAGCTCAGCTAATCCCACTCCCTTGCCTTTTCGCACAGCCCTGCAATTCTTTTCTCCTCTGATTGTAACCCTTCAGGAAGCTGTGATTGAATCTGCCTCCAGCACACCATCAGTTGTACATTCTAATCCTAACTAGTTGCCGTGTGAAAATGTGTCTCCACATGTCCAGTGTCCCTCTAAGTTGTGCGCGGCCACTCTGAGAATGTGTGTACACCAAGTAGCATTCCAACCTCATTCTGATGCATTCACTTCTACTTTTTCCAGCTGTTGCCAAACACAGCTCTCAGAAATCCATGTTGAGGTTGGAGAAATTCAAGGGAACATTGCTCATATCGCCATTGCTTGTTTTGCCAATCATCATAAATTGGAGTCCTTTGGTTCTTGACTCTGCATCCAGTCGAAACAATTTCTCCTTTTCTACATTGTACAGACCCCTCATGATTTCAAACATTTTGATGAAATCTCTTCACAGTCTTCCCTAGAGAAGATCAACAAGATAATCACGAGGTAATCTTTTTAAGAGTTAAATGCTGACCAGATTAACTCCACAACTCTGCTTTCGTATAGTGCTGTGTTTCATATGATAAAAAGTCCCTTGAGCACCACTCCCACAGTTCTACACTAAAGTGTCAGCTTAGATAATAATGCATATAAGTATCATTTGTACCCAAAGCTTTCTGACTCTGTGGTGTGAGTGACACCCTCTCAGTACAACAAATATTGGCTGTAGCCAGGGAGAATCGCAAAACTCTTCACAAAAAATATGCTACTGGCCTTAAATTCAACCATACAGTTCATTGTTAACCAGGAATACAGAGGAATTTACAGAGAAATAGTCCACTGTGTGAAACTTTGGAATATTTCCTTGGCAGTAATTCTGTGAATTATTGACATAATACCTCAACATATCTAAATAATACAATCACTGGGTTCAGTATGATTTCATGAATAGAATGTTCCATCTTTCTTTCTGATTGGTGTGTGCTAACCCTGTGCTATTCTACAAGCAACCAATCAGAGTCAAGAATCATACCTCACTGCATTATATTTTTCAAGACAAAATTAATTTTTAAATAAGTGACATAACTTCAGCTTCTCAAAGCAGAGGTGAATAGATTCAGTAGGAAGTTCAATGGTTATTGGAGGTAAATGGAACTCAAATTACAAACATGTTAGCTATGATCTTATTCAATAACAGAGCAGCCTCAAAGCTCAAATAGCCTACCTCTACCCCTAGTTCAAATGTGTGTAAAGGTCCCCAAGAGTCAAGTGCAGGTCAGAGTTTGAACAAAACTATGGGCCACTGAATTAGCAATAGAGACAGTTAATGAACAATTGTGTACCTGTCATCAATGTCACAGGAGGTCAGCTAACATTCAACAATGATATGCCATGGTGAACTTTCATCTTTACCACCACTCTGAAAATGGGGGATAGTGGAATGGGTGGAGAAGGGCAGGACTTGATGATAAACTTCAGCACATTGTTCCCCAAATAATGCATTATCAGATTCTGTGTGACATTCTTGCAATTATAATATTATAACACGAAATCTCACCCAGATAGAGTCATAGAGTCATAGAGATGTACAGCATGGAAACAGACCCTTTGGTCCAACCCGTCCATGCTGACCAGATATCCCAACCCAATCTAATCCCACCGGCCAGCACCCGGCCCATATCCCTCCAAACCCTTCCTATTCATATACCCATCCAAATGCCTCTTAAATGTTGCAATTGTACCAGCCTCCACCACATCCTCTGGCAGCTCATTCCATACACGTACCATCCTCTGCGTGAAAAAGTTGCCCCTTAGGTCTCTTTTATATCTTTCCCCTCTCACCCTAAACCTATGCCCTCTAGTTCTGAACTCTCCCACCCCAAGGAAAAGACTTTGTCTATTTATCCTATCCATGCCCCTCATCATTTTGTAAACCTCTATAAGGTCACCCCTCAGCCTCCGACGCTCCAGGGAAAACAGCCCCAGCCTGTTCAGCCTCTCCATATAGCTCAAATCCTCCAACCCTGGCAACATCCTTGTAAATCTTTTCTGAACCCTTTCAAGTTTCACAACATCTTTCCGATAGGAAGGAGACCAGAATTGCATGCAATATTCCAACAGTGGCCTAACCAATGTCCTGTACAGCCGCAACATGACCTCCCAACTCCTATACTCAATACTCTGACCAATAAAGGAAAGCATACCAAACGCCTTCTTCACTATCCTATCTACCTACGACTCCACTTTCAAGGAGCTATGAACCTGCACTCCAAGGTCTCTTTGTTCAGCAACACTCCCTAGGACCTTACCATTAAGTGTGTAAGTCCTGCTAAGATTTGCTTTCCCAAAATGCAGTACCTCGCATTTATCTGAATTAAACTCCATCTGCCACTTCTCAGCCTATTGGCCCATCTGGTCCAGATCCTGTTGTAATCTGAGGTAACCCTCTTCGCTGTCCACTATCAACTCCAATTTTGGTGTCATCTGCAAACTTACTAACTGTACCTCTTATGCTCGCATCCAAATCATTTATGTAAATGACAAAAAGTAGAGGGCCCAGCACCGATCCTTGTGGCACTCCACTGGTCACAGGCCTCCAGTCTGAAAAGCAACCCTCCACGATCACCCTCTGTCTTCTACCTTTGAGCCAGTTCTGTGTCCAAATGGCTAATTCTCCCTGTATTCCATGAGATCTAACCTTGCTAATCAGTCTCCCATGGGGTACCTTGTCGATCGCCTTACTGAAGTCCATATAGATCACATCTACTGCTCTGCCCTCATCAATCTTCTTTGTTGCTTCTTCAATAAACTCAATCAAGTTTGTGAGACATGATTTCCCACGCACAAAGCCATGTTGACTATCCCGAATCAGTCCTTGCCTTTCCAAATACATTACATCTGTCTCTCAGGATTCCCTCCAACAGCTTGCCCACCACCAAGGTCAGGCTCACCAGTCTATAGTTCCCTGGCTTGCCTTTATCGCCCTTCTTAAACAGTGGCACTACGTTTGCCAACCTCCAGTCTTCCGGCACATCACCTGTGACTATCGATGATATCTCAGCAAGAGCCCAGCAATTGCTTCTCTAGCTTCCCACAGAGTTCTCGGGTACACCTGATCAGGTCCTGGGGATTTATCCGCCTTTAACCGTTTCAAAACATCCAGCACTCCCTCCTCTGTAATCTGGACAGTTTGCAAGATGTCACCATCTATTTCCCTACAGTCTATATCTTCCATATCCTTTTCCACAGTAAATACTGATGCAAAATATTCATTTAGTATCTCCCCCATTTTCTGTGGCTCCACACAAAGGCCACCTTGCTGATCTTTGAGGGGCCCTATTCTCTCCCTAGTTACCCTTTTGTCCTTAATATATTTATAAAACCCCTTTGGATTCTCCTTAATTCTATTTGCCAAAGCTATGTCATGTCCCCGTTTTACTCTCCTGATTTCCCTCTTAAGTATACTCCTACTTTCTTTATACTCTAAGGATTCACTCGATCTATCCTGTCTGTAGCTGACATATGCTTCTTTCTTTTTCTTAACCAAACCCTCAATTTCTTTAGTCATCCAGCATTCCCTATACCTATCAGCCTTCCCTTTCACCCTGACAGGAATATACTTTCTCTGGATTCTTGTTATCTCATTTCTGAAGGCTTCCCATTTTCCAGCTGTCCCTTTACCTGCGAACATCTGCCTCCAATCAGCTTTTGAAAGCTCTTGCCTAATACCGTCAAAATTGGCCTTTCTCCAATTTAGAACTTCAACTTTTAGATCTGGTCTATCCTTTTCCATCACTATTTTAAAACGAATAGAATTATGGTCGCTGGGCCCAAAGTGCTCCCCCACTGACACCTCAGTCACCTGTCCTGCCTTATTTCCCAAAAGTAGGTCAAGGTTTGTAGGTACATCCACATACTGAATCAGAAAATTGTCTTGTACACACTTAAGAAATTCCTCTCCATCTAAACCTTTAACACTATGGGAGTCCCAGTCGATGTTTGGAAAGTTAAAATCCCCTACCATAATTACCCTATTATTCTTACAGATAGCTGAGATCTCCTTACAAGTTTGTTTCTCAATTTCCCTCTGACTATTGGGGGAGGTCTATAATACAATCCCAATAAGGTGATCATCCCTTTCTTATTTCTCAGTTCCACTCAAATAACTTCCCTGAATGTATTTCTGAGTAAGTAGGAATTGGGATATTATGTTGCAGCTGTACAGGACATTGGTGAGGCCATTTTTGGAATACTGTGTACTGTACAATTATGGTTGCCCTTCTAATGGAAAGATGTTGTTAAACTTAAAAGGATTCAGCAAAGATTTACAAGGATGTTGCCAGAACTGGAAAGTTTGAGCTATAGGCAGAGGCTGAATAGGCTGGAGCTTTTTTCCCTGGAGTGTCGGAGATTGAGGGTTGATCTTATAGAAGTTTATAAAATTGTGAGGAGCATGGGTAGAAGCCAAAGTCTTTTTCCTAAGGTGGAGGTGTTCACAATTAGAGGACATGGGTTTAAGGTGAGAGAGGAAAGATTTTAAAAATATCTGAGGGGTAACTTTTTCACTCAGAGCATGATGTGTGTTTGGAATCAGCTGCCAGAGGAAGTGGCAGAGATGGGTACAATTACAAAATTAAAAGGCACCTAGATCATAGATCTGCTACAGTGCAGAAGGAGGCCGTCTGGTCTATCAGGTCCATGCCAATAATCCAAAAAGCATCTCACCCAAGCCTACTGTATTCCATAACCCTACATTTCCCATGGCTAATCCACCTAACCTACATATCCCACAACACAATGGACAATTTCAGCATGGCCAATCCACCTAACCTCCACATCTTTGGACTGTGGAAGGAAACTGGAGCACCTCGAGGGGAACCACGCAGAAGCATGGAGAACATGCAACCTTTGCACAGCCTGAGGTTGGAATCAAACCCATGTCCCTGGCGCTGCTAGGCAGCAAAAAAGGTTTCGAGGGATATGAGCCGAATGCTGGCAAATGAGACTAGGTCAGATTGGGATGTTTGGTTGGCGCTGATGAGTTGGACCAAAGGATCTGTTTACCTGCTGTATGATTCTAAGATTAAATTCTTGCAAATAAATCACAACAACACAATTTGGGTGGAATGTGTATATTGGGGTTGCATTTTTGCTTTAGCACTCCAGTATATCATCAAATAACATGAAATCATATTTTGCATTAAATAAATTGGATCAAACACATTCTTGTGTCAACCACAGCTCAGTTTATACGATATTTGCCTGTAAGGTTTTGAGATGAAACCCTGCCTCATTACTTAAGCACCAAAATCTTACTTGGCACTCCAGTGCACTATGGAGGGACTGCTGTACTGTTGGAGGTACCATGCTTTGAATAAGACATTAGACTGGGGTCCTGTCTGCTCTCTCAGTTAGTTGTAATAGATTCTAAGGCAAGATGTCAAAGAAAAGCAGGGAGTTATCCCTGGTGTCCTGACTAGTATTCGACATCCACAGTGGTTAAAAAAAAATTGACTGGTCATTGCTAAGCTATGTGGGAACTATGTGGGAATAAATTGACTGCAATGAGGACACTTAAAAAGTACTTCTACAATGTTAGAGCACTTCAATACATCTTATGGGCATAACAGGTGCTATCTAAATGTAAATTTTTCTTGTTTATTCCATTTTTATTCATCAGTTTAAATTAAGCAGCATAACTAGTGAAACAAAGTAGGCATTTACTGCTAAACATGAATTAATAAATAATTAAAATTTTACTCATTTATGAGGCGTTTACTATGACTTTATATGTGATGTTAAGTACTTAACACTCCTGCACGTGAATACATAAATTCTGCGTGTTACAGAGAGTGGTAAAAACAATGACTGCAGATGCTGGAAACCAGATTCTGGATCAGTGGTGCTGGAAGAGCACAGCAATTCAGGCAGCATCCGAAGACAGAGAGTAACATTCCAATGAGAGAAAGTGAGGGCTGCAGATGCTGGAGATCAGAGCTGAAAATGTGTTGCTGGAAAAGCGCAGCAGGTCAGGCAGCATCCAAGGAACAGGAGAATCGACGTTTCGGGCATAAGCCCTTCTTCAGGATTCCTGAAGAAGGGCTTATGCCCGAAACGTCGATTCTCCTGTTCCTTGGATGCTGCCTGACCTGCTGCGCTTTTCCAGCAACACATTTTCAGTAACATTCCAATGTATTGTTTACCACACATAATGTAACCTAATGATTGTACAGATTATCATGACAAAAGTCTCTGACCGAAAACGAAAGATGTGAAAGTAATTTTGTGCTGCAAACTCCAGTTTGAAGCTGAGTAATCTGAGCTGGGGAATATCCGTCTAAAATATTTCTTACTTTTTCAATTCATTTTTCATCACATTAAAATGTCAGTGAGGTGGAATTTGATTGCAAATGCTGAATATTGAGCACGGAGAGGTGATAAAGCCCAAGGGACCAGCGCCATCTAGCTGATCTCCCTCTTGCTCTTTCTTCACGCTCTGAGCCCCAGCTGTCTGCAGCAAGATAATCACCACAAATACATTTCCTGGCTTGCAAAACAGCTGCAAATACATTCCAGTGACATATTTTACCACGTTTACAAAACCGTGCGTTTCCTCACACTGAACAGTCGCACAGCATTATGAAATTCAACCACTGGTGTGTCAAAGGACCCCTTTTCCCAACACGAACCTATGTATATTTTAAAAATTCAAAAACTGTAATTACATTTTTTTTCTTCCTCACGGAGTTTTTCTTTTGACTATTTTTGGTCAATCATGGAATGGTGATTGTACTAACAGGGAAACTAGCTGGGAGCAGTCACCGAGCCTCACTGGGTGAGGCTCTGACTTTTGCTGTGTTTGTTAATTCAGTTCTCTCACAGCATAACACCTGGAAACTACTTTAACCTAGAGTATCTAATGATGTTATCACTAAGGGGGTGCTGCACTGTTAGAGGCACTAGTTTTCAGATGAAATATTAAACTGAGATCTCCAATCTGCCCTCTCAATTTTTTCATAGGTTCCCATCTATTTTGAGGTAGAGCGGGGAATTTACCCCTGATGTGCTGATCCATATTTATCCATCAACCAATATCATCGAAACAGATTATCTGGTAGTTATTTCATTACTGTTTTGGGATCCTGTTGTGTACAGGTTGACTACTGTATTTCCTACAACAACATTTTAAACAAAAACTTGATTAGCTGTAGAACACTGGAATATCTTGTAACTGTGAGGTAATACCAAGTTCTACTGCATTTTAAAATGATAATCCAACATTTAAATTCACATCTTTTTCTGTAGCAAAATGGAGGAAGGCACCACGTAGGATCCCTTGTCTGTTTTCAGTTACTTTTCTCACTCGCTGAGGACTGGCACCAATGGGTGTCACTGGATAGGAGGTACAACTATGGTGGATTATTTTCTCAGATCCACTTCCTCTCCAACTATCTGTGACTTAGTCGTGTCACAAAATTGATACTAGTTAATTCAAGTCAAATTAAAACAAAAACTAGCAATAGTGAAGAAAGAACAAGTTTGACGCACAATCTGTCCCATCGATTGAGGCAAACATCGACTTCCCCTTCTGCCACACTGTGCATTTGCCCACTGATCCATCAGGTGGAGCTAGTCTCCCATTGGGTCAGGATTGCCAGGTTTATACATGAATGACAATTGAAAGGGATATGACCAGAGAGTAAGAGGTCTACATCTTGTTTTGTTGCTCAATCTGAAATGCAATTTTTAGCTGAGAGATCACAGAAAACAGAATAATAATGTCAGAACATGTACTGGAGCAAACAGATTCTAATCTTGTTGATTCTCTGTTTTGCTCTCTATCTTGATCTCAGTTCTTTTTGGCTCCTTCTTGGTTATGGTCTGTCTGTTTATCTGTCTATCTCTCCTTCTCCTTCACTTTTGCTCATTTTCAATTTATCTTTTTGTCTGTTTTTCTCTCTCTGATAGCTCTGTCTATATGTTTGTCTACCAATCCCTTAATCTGCCCATCTGAGCCATTCTATGATCTGCCTATCTTAGTTTTTCTTTTTCATTAGTTTTCTATAAAACTTTCTATAGTTTTGACTGTCTTTAAAACAAAATTATTTGGGGTTTGGATGTACATTTGCAATTTATGAAACTGCTGTGCACATTACAGCACGTCATACATATCGTCTACCAATTTTGAATTTAGTCACTAATTTATTTGCATACAGAAATCCAAGTCAGTTGGATCAGAAATAGTTTGACTATTTTAACTTCTCTTTTACAGTTTCTGTTAGGTTTTGTTTACCTTCCAAAGTGATTTAAAAATAAACAAAAAACCCCAACTCCCTTCCTGAATATGGTCCTTTCTGATTCCCCTGTCATATTTCTTTCTCCCAACAGCTTCAATGTTTTCCCACAATTGAGAGAAATGTGTCTTTCAACAGGATTAACCCAAGGCTTGTTCACTGAACCTGTGACCCTGGTGAAAAATGTAAGTGAGGGGTAAAATTCATATCTGCCAATTGCAACTCATGGGTTTGCCACTCATTTACCCTGAGAAGTTGTTGGTATTTCAGAGGAGACCGTGGCCTTACTTTATAAAATAGACAGGAATTGTCTTCAATACCCTGGCAATATTTGTACCTCCATTAACATTATAAAGACAGATGATCTGGTCATGGCATTGCACTTTGTTTGTGTGCGAACTGGCTTCCACACTTCCTACATTGCAACCGTGACTACTCCTCAAAAATACTTCAATGACTGTAAAGTGCTGTTAGACATCCTGAGGTCATGACAGAGTTTAAATAGCTTGACCCAATTTTTCTTCTTTTAAAACCAAACCGTGTTGAAGAGCTGCCTCCTCTTTTTAACCACAGCCTCCAGCGACGAGAGGCCACTACCACATCCTGTACTCTCAGCTAATATTCTGCATTCATGACAACTCTGGTTAACCAGGCAACATGGGGCATGTTCTCTTTAAAGTAATTCCTGTTCTATTCAAATTGTGCTTTTATCTGACCAGAAACTCAGTTTGCACTGAAGCTTTGTGAAGCAAAGTGGGGGAATGGGAGGAAGTCAGGGTAGTCGAATGCATGTTTAGATGTTGCAAAGAGCATGAATGCTCTGCACCAAATGTATGCAATGACAGCTTTAGCGCTATCTCAGAGATGTCTTGCATTAGTTGGTTGAGAGATGCCGTGCAGTGTTTTGATACAAGCATGTAAGGGCACAGCACTGAGACAGATGCTATCTATTCACTTCCAAAGAAAAAGATGGCATCTAAGCCACTCATCTTCAAGTGACACCATCTCTCTTCTCAGTCTCATATTATTCCATATTTTGCAGTTTATAATGCAGCTCATTAAGGGGAAGCTATTTGTATCTCTGACAGGAAACTGCTTCACCCATCAAGACTAACCAGATTCAGCACTCAAAGGCAATGTCTGTTTTTCAGATTTCCGTAACATGCAAATGTTTTTTTGAGTTTATAACTGTAAATTTAGCACTGAAACCATTACCTTCCCATTTCGCACTGAAGCTGTTATCTGCAGAAGCCAATTCTCTCCTCTCCCAAAACTACTGTAAAGGAGAATCAACTTGCATTTTTAAAAACTAACTCACCGGATCTAGTTATTGCTGACAAGCCCAGCATTTAATTGCCAATCCCCAACTGTCCTTGACCTAACTGTCTTTCCAGGGCCATTTAAGAAGGCAGTCAAAAGTCAACTACATTGCTGAGGGTCTGGAGTCAGTAGATAATAGCAGCAGATTTCCTTCCCTGAAGGACCTTAGTGAACCAGATGGAATTTCACTACAATTGACTGTAGCTAGTAATAAGATAGCTTTTAATTCCAGATTTTATTGAATTCAAGTCACCATCTGCCTTGTTGGGATTTGAACTCCTATCCACAAAATCTATCCTGAGGCCTCTGGATTACAAGGCAAGTGATATCACCATCAGGTGAAAGGCCATCAACCTGAAGCATAACTGTTTCTCTCTCCACAGATTCTGCCTGACCTCGTGACCTGTTTTTACTTCAGACGTCCAGCACTTTCAGCCATTGGCATTTGTATTTGTTCTTGTGATGTTGATTGGCAAGATTTTTACTGGGCTTGTTCTGGCTAAGTCTGAGTTGTGTCAAGTTTTGGGAGGAATTCCCTTTGTGAGGCCTAGTGAGTCTTTTCATCATATCTCACCAGGTTCGCCTCATTAACGCACAGCCCTGCCCTATTGCATTCTTGTAATCAGATCCCGGCTGCATTGTGCCATACACCCTCTGGGAACTACTCACCACTCAGCAGTTATCCCACTATCACGTACACTCACCCCATCATTAAAAGACGCTGAGCATCCGGACAAGCACTGCCAGTCTGAACCTGTCTTGCATGGCTTCTGACATTTGCCCCAGACACGGCAGACAAGAGAAATATAGTGCCCTGCTTTGGGGGCGGGTTCTTGGAGATCCTGCTGGATGGAATGGTGCACAGCTGGGACCTCTTCCTCCTCCAGGATCAGCAGTGGAGGTCATGACATCAGACTCTGCCAGTCTGGACTGTGGTTGCTACCTGGGTCAGTGGGGTTTTAACCATCTGGAGAACGCTCAGCAATGTAGGAAGAAAGTCAATGACCTTCTCCACCCTGCCAGAGAAAGCGCCACCATATTCTTTTCATTACCACTCATTTACTCTGTCTCTGCTACAATACCCATCTCACCAAGCTTCACTATTGCCTGCAACATCCTCCCCACTTGTTCTCAACCCCCTTAGCCCAAATACCACCAAATCCTGCACACCCTGTGTGCTGCCTACTCACTCACTCAGGACACCTCCCCATCTGTGCCAAATGCTGCACCACTCATTTTCATCTCTCTTACTACTTATCTCTCTCTTTCTCATTGCAGGATCAAAATAGCACCCAGTAGGGCAAAGAGAGTCAAGACTGTTAATGGGCTCCCTGACAGCTTCCCGCTGCTTAGGTGAGGAGCACAACACCGAATGACTGACTAACCATTTCCAAGCCCTTGCACTGGTATCAGAGGCTGCCCTTAACTTACTGTGCCAGGACCCTCTGACTGAAGGCTATCACCACTGAATTGTCTGAAGCCTGCTGACAACCATGACGAACTTCCTTTCTTTGTCTCTGTACAAAATGGTAAATCTAGGCAAAGCAAGGCAGAAACGCTGTGAGCATCCAGGTAAGAGTGAGTGTGTGCGAAGTGAGCAAGTGAACAGCCCAGTGATGCAGCCTGTCCCTGGTCCATGTTTCTGAGCACACAGTGTGCTTGTTGATGTATTATAACAATCGGAACTGCCAATGCAGCCTGAGGTGCAGCATTGAAATTGCAGAAAAGTCCTGTAATTCAAGGAGTCTGCTTCCACACCTTTTCAGGAAGGTGCCATCACAATTCTTAGAGGCTGACACATATCGGATGCCAATGTCCATGGACATTGGGTGCATGTTGGCAATGCCCATGGAGCATGCTCTGAGAAAGTATTGCCTGGTCCAACGTTTTGGTTTCTATGTCAAATTTTGAGGTTAGATTCCCTTCAGTGTGGAAACAAGCCCTTCAGCCCAACCAGTCCACACCGACCCTCCGAAGAGTAACCCACCCAGACCCATTTCCTTCTGACTAATGCACCTAACACTATGGGGAATTTAACATGGCCAATTCACCTGACTTGCACATCTTTGGACTGTGGGAGGAAACCGAAGCACCCAGAGGAAACCCATGCAGACACTGGGAGAATGTGCAAACTCCACACAGACAGTTGCCAGAGGCTGGAATCGAACCTGGGACCCTGGCACTGTGAGGCAGCAGTGCTAACCACTGAGCCACCATGCCACCCCATCCTTGGCATCCAACTTGTTTGGTGAGTTTGGTAAGATAGCAAGTTGAATATTAGGGAGACGAATTGGAGAATCAGTGAGTTTTTTCCTTTACTCACCACCGCCTAGCAAAAATCTCACCATGCTGCTTATGTAAACCATGGAAAATGAAGTGAGCGCCTAACATCAAGATCGGCCTCATCTACTTCCTGCCCGATTCTGCCACACATCTCACCACAGCCCACATCACTCAGACCCCTGCAAGATTCCATGTAATGAGACTGCTTCTGGAGTACGGTATTGATCATCTTATTATAAGGAAACATATAAAAGCATTGGAGGCTTTTTAGAGAAAATTAACCATAGAGGGGTGGGGGTGGGGTGGAGCATTGGTTGCCTTATGAGGAAAGGTTGGGACATGTCAGGCTTGTATCCACCGGAGTTTAGAGGCTATTTGATTGAAACATAAAATCCTGAGGGACCTTGATTGGATGGATGTTTAGAAATCAGGGGTTACTCATTTAAAACAAAGATCAGGTGAAATATTTTCTATCAGAGAATCATGAGTCTTTGGAACTCTCTTCCTGAAAAGGCATGGGGGCGGACTGCCTGAATATTTTAAGGCAGAGGTAGATAGATTGCCATTATGCAAGGAGTTGAAAGGTTATCAGGTTGGCATTTCTCTGGCGCTAGAAAACATAATTCCAGACTAAGGAGTTGCCCATTTAGGATAGAGGTGAGGAGGAACTAACACTTTCACCCAGGTCTTGTCTTGGAGTTAAAATTCTGATCCTTGTTTTCAAATCCCTCCATGGCTTCAGCCCTCAGTAATCTCCTTCAGTCGCCCCACTGTTCCCCTCCCCCCCCCCAACTAAAATCTTCTAAATATCTGCAGTCCTCTCATTCTGACTGCATTAACATCCCTGATTTTAATCGTTCCACCATTGATTCCCATGTTGCCTAGGCCCTAAGCTACACAATTCCCTTTTCTACAGCTCTCTAAGACCACCACCCCCCTCCCCACCTCCTTGAAGCCATTCACAATTTGACAAGGCATTTGGTCATCATCGGATCAACTATCCTCCATGACATTTTTTGTTTTTATGATCCCTCTGTGAAGCAATTTAGAACATCTTGTTACATCAAAGCTGCTATATAAATATAAGTTGGCATTTACTCAACCATCTTCACTCTTTCACATTACAGGACAGCTACACACAATAATGGGTTGTCATTCATGAAATGACAGTGCTCACATATGCTGACCGCAAGCCACTGCACTGGCCAATTGTACAATGACTGTAAATGATTGTAAAATGTTCAAAAATTTAACAATAATAAAAAAATCTGGAGCAAATCCAGCCAAAAAATCCCCTGGCTTTAAGCATGGATCCTAATGGAGAGACCGCCATTAATGGAATAGAATGTGTAGGATTTGGTCCTGGAATAGAGTCAAATTTCCACTGATCAAAATATCTGGGTAACTTCCTTTCCAACCCTGAATAAATTAAGAATCCTATGTAGGTTGTAAACTTTTCTTCCCTGGTATGAATGAAAAACTGTGGATTACTTTATGGAAAATGAATGGGAACTATTTAAAGAGACACTTTAAATCCTAAAAGGGATGTATTGAATACAAAACCCTTTCATGATATCAGACTTCTGACACAGTCCCATTCAGGACAGGGAAAAAAACAAGTTTCAAAGTGAATGTTTCTCATTTACTAAGAGATAAGTCGTTGCTGGGGAAATGTCTTTGCAAATCTTCCCTCAATTTCTGTAAGTTAGCGATGTATATGTGAGCCAGAACAACCCGCATTTATGTCGTGCCTTTAGCATAGCACGTCTTCTCATGTATTATCAGACAAAAATGAGCTACTCTTCTTTTTATTAACTAACCAACGTTTTGAAGAAAATAAAACATTTGGGGTCCCTGGATGACCCTGTTATTAACGGTGCTGTCCAATCTACTATTGAGCCACTCATATTAAATTGGATCCCATTCATCTGACCCCCCACCCCAAGGCATATGCACTACCAACTGAGCCACAGCCCATGAGAGTCTGATTCACAGTATTACAGCCTGGTTAAGAAGAATCACTCCCCACTGATGTCTTTGTTCCAGCTTTGTAGTGCAGGAATGTGGGTATTTCAGGGGAGAGTTTAATTGGATTGTAGCAGTTCAAGAAGGAAGCTCACCACCAATTACTGAAGGCCAACTATGAATGGGCAATAAATGCTGAGTTTTTCCAGCTATTTCTGTTTTTGCTTCTGATTTCCAGCATCCACATTTCTTTGTTTTATTTGTTTAGCAGCTACAACAATGACTACTACTGCAACAGCTTTTCCTTCCTGTCTGATTGTGTTAATCTTTTCGTGCCTTCTAAATGTACTGCAGTATGTTCACATTTGTGGCTGCTAACTGGGACTGTTTTCTCCATATTTCAGTGGTGCCCATCTCCAATGGAGAGGCTACTGATCTTTCAGTGCCATGTGTCCTCCTATGGTCCATCCAGATTTCGGAGCCCATACCACACAGAGGGGAAAATAGCTCCACCTGTTGGTCTCCCAGAAAGTGTGGGTTCAGGACCTCCATTTGGTTGCAAAGTCAAGGTCCCATATCCCATGGGAAAATCCTGCCTACAGTCCATGGTTGCCAAGCATTGACTGTTTTGGACCACGTGAAGAGTGTAACCGAGCCATCTAAATGAGAAGGGTTCATTGTCACTCTGTACTGACTTCGGCTGGGCCAGTGATAGGGATGTTCGTCAAAGTTCCAATCTAGAATATTCACTAACATAACTCAAAAAGCAGACAACTGCTCAAGAACATCTCTGAAACTGTCCTTTGGCCAAGCCCGAGACTCAGTCAGTTAAACTAACTTTCATTATGCCGATTGCCAACCTTTTCCAGCATTTTGAAGATCACATTTCACAATATGACTTATTAATACAGAATAAAGTGGGTCTTAGTCTCCACACGTGACATGAGTGAGAAGATGTGAACACAACATCGGAGTGATTTTGACTTTAGGCAATGAGAGAAATGTGTCAAGTATTGATTTGACCACCACTTAGAAACTGCCCATTTTCATAGAGTCCGTACAGTGTGGAAACAGCCCATTCAGCCTCCAAAGAGTAGCCCACCCAGACCCATATCTTCAACATTTACCCTGACTAAAGCACCTAACATACACATCCCTGAACACCATGGGCAACTTAACACAGCCAATTCACCTAACCTACACATCTTTGGATGGTGGGAGTGAAACGAAAGCACCTGGAGGAAACCTGCACAGACACAGGTCCACACAGACAGTGCCCAAGGATGGAATCAAGCCCGGGTCCCTGGTGCTGTGAGGCAGCAGTGCTAACTACTTAGCCACTGTGCCACCCATCATTTTGTGTTCCCATGGAAACAGATTTTAGAAATTGAGTCTAACAAGTAGTTGAGTATCATGTTAAGCTATTGTGTAAAGTCAAGGTGACCTCAGCGTGCAGTGTAGTGTAAGTTAAAACTTCAGATATAGACAGTAGGACTATGTTTGAGATAGCATTTGAAGTTTGAAACTTCAATCACCAGCATCTGCATAAATTATGAGTAATTTTCAATCCATTCAAGTGCTAATAAGTCATAATCTAACAAAGTCCTATCAGTGTGGAATGTTGATGGCTAGTATGGTTACGCCCAGTTCCTATGCAATTATCAGGATCACACAGGATACTCAAATTCTCAAGCTTCTGGATGAAGCATCCTTCTTTGTTCATCTGCGATGTCAGCTGGTCACAATAAGGTTAATTTAGAAAGGATCCTTTTCATAGAGTAATAGAGTCATACAGCACAGAAATAGCCTCTTTGGACCAACCGGTCCATGCTGAACATAATCCCAAACTAAACTAGTCCCACCTGCCTGCCCCTGACCAACATCCCTCCAAACCTTTCCTGTTCATGTACTTATCTAAATGTCTTTTAAATGTTGTAATTGTACCTACATCCACCACTTCCTCAGGAAGTTCATTCCACACGCGAACCACCCTCTGTGTAAAAGATTTGCCTCATGTCTTTTTTAATCTCTCTCCTCTCACCTTAAAAATGTACCCCCAGTCTTGAAATCCCACATCCGAGGAAAAAGACAACTACCATTAACTCTATCCATGCCTCTCATTATTTTATAAGCTTTTACCAGGTTGCCTCTCAACTCACTACCTCCAGTGAAAAAAATGCCAGTCTATCCAGCCTTTCTTAATAACTCAAACCTTCCATACAAAGCAATATCCTGGTAAATCTCTTCTGAACTCTCTCCAGCTTGATAATATCCTTCCTATAACTGGGTGACAAGAACTGGACACAATATTCCAGAAGTGGTCGCACCAATGTCAAGTACAACCTCAACATGACCATCACAACTCCTGTACTCAAAGGACTGAGCAATGAAGGCAAGCATATCAAATGCCTTTTTAACCACCCTGTCTATATTTGACGCAAGCTTCAAAGAATTATGTACCTGCACCCCTAGGTCCCTCTGTTCTACAACACTGCCCAAGGGCCTACCATTAATTGTCTACACCCTACCCTTGTTTGTTGTGCTAAAATGCAATACCTCATGTTTATCCAGATTGAAGTCCATCTGCTATTTTTCAGCCCATTGACCCATTTGATCAAGAGCCCTTTGTAATCTTAGAAAACCTTGTTCACTGTCTACTGTGCCACCAATTTTGGTGTTGTCCATGAACTTACTAACAATGCCTTCTATATTCTCAACCAAATTATTTATGTAAATGATAAACAAAAGAGGACCCAGAACTGATCTCTGTGGAACATACTGCTGGTCACAGGCCTCAGTCCCAAGAGCAACCCTCCACCACCACCACCCTCTGTCACCTGGCTTAACCTTGGATTGGCTTTCTCACAGACCAATTAAAATGAAATGATCTCTCAAAAAAAGCCAACTTTGCCATGCTTTCTTGAGCTAACAAAACTGTGAATTTATTAGTTACCAAACGCAAGAAGAAACATAAAGCAACACACATGTACAGAATTAAAAATAAGAGGTGAATCCAACACAGATAAAAGCTAAAGATATTCTGAATCAGTCTCTGAGATCCATCAAGAGTTGATGATGCGATATTAAAGATAGTAAGTTGGATGATTCTGGCAGCACTGATTGTTGTGAATGAGCAATTGATTTTGATATACTTGGCTTTATAGATCTGCTAAAAAGTCTTCACCCTATTTTCTTTCAATGTGATTTCACTAGCTTTCTGGCTTCAGAAAAGAGAGAGACTTCCTTTCTCTTTTTTCACTTGCAGCACAGGAATGAGTAGTGGTTTTCTTAGTTGTGAACTTCACAGCACACACCTTCACTCATTCGTACTCATAGACATGTACTGAAATCAATTTTAACCCTGTTCTTGTGTATTGTTGAAAGGAGAAGACACAAGCATGTCTTTCAAGCACACTGCTGTATTTGCTTCTGTCATGTTCACAGTCTGTGATAACTCACAGGAGGTTACAGTTCAGTTTGCAGTTCATCTCTCCCTTTTGAACTCATTCTCTTTGACACTCACTAGGTGTGATATTCCAGGATCTCCTTTGAGGTTGAGGGAAATCCATACATGCCTTACAGATAGACACTGAATTACAATGCTCAGAATGTACACTCTCAATTGTGTTTCTTGTTACAATACTGCAAAGTCATAAGACAAGGTGTAATATTGGTTTGCTACAGGAATCTGTGCTCAAGCCAATTAACAGATATCTGATCAACTTGGTGGCTATCAGGCGTAAATACTGTGCCAGTTTCTGTTGTTTCTTTGCATTTTATCAGCTCTGCAATGATACCAGCAAGGGATGCTTCATCTTCAGCTAGAAAGTTCTTCAGCTGTTCCATCAATCATCTTCCTTCTGTCATAAAATCAGACATGGGAATGTTTGCTGATGGTTGCACAATGTTCAGTAATATTTGCAACTCCTCAGATACTGAAGCAATCCATGCCTAAATGCAATAAGGCCTAAACAATATCTAGGCTTGGACTGATAAGTGGCAATTTACATTCATGCCACACAAGTGCCAGGAAATTACCATTTCAAACAAGATTGAACCTCACCATTGTCCTTTGATGTTCAATAGGACAAATATTACAGGATACTTCACTGTCAATATGCTGAGGGTTATTATTGACTAGAAACTATAATGAACCAGCATCTAAATACAGTGGCAACAAGAACAGGTCAGAGGCTGGGAATTCTGTAACAGTTAATTCATTTCTTGTTTCCCTGAAGCCTCTCGACTACCTACAAGGCACAAGTTAGGTGTGTGATAGAATGCTCCCCATTTGCCTAGATGATTGCAACTCTAACCACACTCAAGAAACTAGACACTATCCAAGATGAAAGCAATCCATTTGACTGGCACCCTATTCACCATTTTGAACATTCACTTCTTCTACCACTGTGAAACAGTGGCAGCAGTGTGTACCATCTACAAGATACATTAATAACTCGCTAAGGCTCCTCTGGCAGTATCTTCCAAACCTGTGACCTAGATCACCTAGAAGAACAAGGGCAGCAGATGCAGGGGAACACCATCATCTGCAAGGTCTCATTGAAAACGCCAACCTGACTTGGAAGTATAATTGCTGTTCCTTCACAGTAGTTGATTCAAAATGGTGGAACTCACTCCCGAAAAATGTTGTGTGTGTATCTACATCACAAAGTCTACGGTTGTTCAAGCAGATAGCTCAATGACATCTACTCGAGAGCAATTAGCGATAGATAAAAATGCTGCCCTAGCCAGTTACACCAAATTCTCTGAACAAATACAAAAAAAATCTGCCTCAGGTGCTGTATCTCCAGAGTACACAGGTCTACAGCAGTGAGGCTGACATTTGTGATAGAGGGTCAGATATATCATGTCAGTTCTTTACCCTTCGGGTGAGTGGATTTAAGACTGAGACAGATAGGCTCTTGATTATCAAGGGGATCAATGGTTTTCAGGAGAAAGCAGGAGATTGGGGTTAAGAAACTTATCAGCCATGATTAAATGATGGAGCAGTCTCGGTGGGCTGAATGGCCTAACTTCTGGTCCTTTGTCTTATGGGCTTATGATCTTATTAATTTAATGTGGTCCATGCCCCCAAAGTATTCCGTAGTCCTGAAAGCTCAATTTACTCAAATGCTGATCCAATTCCTTTTGAAACAAATTTGTTGCTTTCTCTTCCACATCCCTGACAGGCAAAGGTTTCTGGGTGAGCTATAGTTAGTTTTGTTATTCCTTCACAGCATGCTGGTGTCTCTGGCTGGGCCAGCATTTATTGTCCATCACTAATTGCCCTCAAGAACACGTTGGTGAGCTGCTCTTTTTGAACCACTGCAGTCCATGAAATAAAATAATTGCTTCCTAGACTCTTATTGGTTTTGATAGAAAATGTTGCCACTTTGCTGAGGCTAAAATGCACTGACTCAGCTCTTGTGGAAATGAGAAGTTGGACAAAGTTTTAATGTGGACAATATTTTCCCTGATCAGGAGCCAACAAAAGTCACCTGACTGGGCATGTGCAGAAGGTACTTTCAAAGCATTCTGGGAACCTTCAGTTGAATTGCCAGAAATTCAAATTCCACATTGTCACTGAATTCTAATGTTTAACTGGAGATGAGAATGGCCAGACGTCTGGTTTCCTACTAGATGGTTCGATATTTAGCTGTGCTGGCTGCTGTTGTAGGTCAGATGTCCGAACATCTCTGTAGTTCACTGCAGATGGATAGTCACACTCAGATAAAAGACATTTGTAAGGAGTCACACGAAGCTGGAAGATACTCCCACCTTGCTTTCTAGAGATAATTATTCTCTTTTCTCAGCTCGCATAATCTCTATTGTCACTACAAAAACAGTTAAGGGGTTAAAATAATGCAGCAAAAAAACCTTGGAGAGAATCATGTGCCTCTAGTTGGCTGACAGCTCTCACAAAGGGTGACCCTTCATTGCTGGGGTCCTTGATCTGGGGAAGGTCCACCGCTGGCCAGTCTCATGCTTGAATGGAACAAGGTAAGGTCAGCTTTGCTGAAAAGGGGTGACTTGGACTCTTATCAACACTTCAGCTGGTGTCCACAAGATTCCTCCCAGACTTAATATTCATTAGTTGAGTTTTATTTTTTGGTAGAACAGTTCGACGATCTAAATTGCTCAGAAACTATCATAACATATTCAATATTTAATCATTTCTAACACTGCATACAAATCATTTGATTTGAGCCAAAAACGTTGCCTTACAATTTGAAGGTTTTGCAGCTGTAAAGCTTTAGCTGGTTCTTTTCCTCAAGATTGACATTGTTGCCTTTGTGAGTGAGATTCTAGTTTATTCAGAGTCAGCTAATCAAGGTGCTTTGGGTAGATATGGGAAAATATTTTCTCTGTTGGTGTAATCAACAACAAGACAGCATTAATATTAAAGTTAGAACTGGAGCCTCAAATTCAGGAATCATGTTTTCTAAATAAAAAGTGGTGAAATCAGAACATCTTGCCTCAGAAGGATGCCAATTTAAATTTCATTGAAATTGAGATTTTCTAGACTGATGTCAATGGATTTTAGTTGGTTAAGGCTGTCTCAGGATATGCAGCACAGGCCATAAATGGAGGTAAGGAGCAGGTTGCATGTATGCTCGCTGAACTGGTAGATTTATTCTCAGATGTATCGTTACCATGCTAGGTAACATCATCAGTGAGCCTCCAATGGAGTGCTGGTGTTCTGAGCCGCTTGCTATTTATGTGTCTTGGTCTGTTGTGGTGAGTGATATCACTTCCAGTTCTATTTCTGAGAGGTTGGTAAATGGGGTCCAAATCAATATGTTTATTGATGGAGTTCCAGTTTGAAGGCCAGGCCTCTAGGAATTCCCATGCAAGCCTCTGTTTAGCCTGTCCCAGGATGGATGTACTGTCCTAGTCAAACATATCCGTCTTCGTCTGTGGGTATGGATATTTGTGATAGTTTGTCATGTCTTTTGGTGGCTAGTTGGTGCTCATGTATCCTGGTGGTTAGTTTCCTGTCCATCTGTCCAATGTAATATTTGTTTGCAGTCTTTGCAGGGTATTCTGTATATGATTTCATTCTGATGGTTGCAGGTAAGGTGCCCTTTAAATTCATTAGGAGCTGTTTCAGCGATGTGGTTGGTTTGTGGGCGACCATGTTGCTTCGGGACCAGAGTGGTTCTGGTTGTCATCTCCGAGATTTCTTTAATGTATGGCAGGGTGGCTAGAGTTTCTGGGCATGTTGTGTCTTTTTGTTTAGGTCTGTTGTGTAGGAATCAGCGGACTGCACTGATCGGGTACCCGTTGTTCCTGATTATACTGTAGCTCATTTAAATAATGTCCTGATGCAGCTCTGTTTGTGGGTGTTGGGATGATTGCTCCTGTAGTTGAGTATCTGGTCAGTGTGTGTGGCTTTCCTGTAAACGCTGGTCTGCAGATCTCCTTTGGCTTTACGTCCCACCGTGGAATCTAGGAAGGAGAGTCTGTTGTTGTTCTCTTCCTCTTTGGTGAACTTTATACCAGTAAGGATGTTGTTTATGTTTTTGTGGGTTTCTTCTAATTTGTTGCGTTTCGTGATGACAAAGGTGTCATCCACATAGCAGACCCAAAGCTTGGGTTGGATTGTGGGAAGGGTTGTTCATTCTAACCACTGCTAAGAGTCCTGATATTAGTGATCCCACAGGCATCCCATTGATTTGTTTGTAGGTCTTGTTGTTGAAAGTGATGCGGGTTGTGAGGTACAGGTCTACTAGTTTGAGGATGCTGTCCTTGCTAATGGAGTTGGTGCTGTCAGGTGTTTGCGTCCTTGGTACCTCCAGCAGTGAGGCCAGTGTTTCTTTGGCCAGGCTGATGTTTATTGATGTGAATAGGACTGTCATGTCGAAGAAAACCATGACCTCATTGTCCTCTACCTTGGTGTCTTTGATGATGTTCAGGAATTCATGGGTGGAGTGGATGGAGTGGCTTGAGTCTTCTACTAGGTTTCAGTTTGCATTGCAGTTCCTTTGTTAGCCTGTATGTCGGTATACCAGGAAGTGAGACTGTGGGTCTGAAGGGGGTGGGGGGGGGCATGTTTATGTACCTTTGTAGTCTGCAGAAACGGGATGTGTTGGATGCTTCATGTTTCATTCTTTGGAGGTCTGTCTTGTTAATTTCACCTGTGTTGTGAAGTTTCCTCAGGGTATGCTGTAATACAGTTTTCTAGCTGTTGAGTTGGGTCCATCACCACTGGTTGGTAGGTATCGGTATCTGCGAGTAGTGTGTTTGCTTTTTCAGTGTATTGTGTTCTGTTCAGGATGATGGTCATGCGCCCTTTGTCTGCTGGTAGGATTAAAATATTTCTAACTTTTCTGAGTCCTTCCAGGTCTTTCCTTTCCTGTGTGTTGAGGGTGTTCCCTTCTTTCTTTCTGCTTAGTACTACTGTCTGTCTGATAGCCTGCTGGCTTTCTTCTGGAAGTCTGTTGTATTTCAGGGTGGATTCAATGCTGCTAAGGAAGTCCTTTTTGTCCGGGTCCTGGGAGTTCATCCCTCGTACTAGGCCAATTTTTTCCGTGTCTGCGAGTGGTCAGTCTGACAGGTTCTTTATCCAAGCTTCTGAATTGTCTGTGAGCTTGGCCAGTTTTTCTTGTAGGTTTGGTCTTTTCTTTGTCTTGGTTTGCTGTTGTTTAGTGTTGATAGTTTGTTCTAGTGTACTTGTCTATTCATGGTCAGTCGCGTTAGCGTACAGAGTTTTTTGGCGCAAAATTTCTCATTTATATTTGTGGAGTCATTTGTTATCATCATTTATTATTTCTTGTAGCATCCTGCAGCTATTCTGTTCTGCTGTTCTTCTGGCTTGTGGGGTGTTGAGCAGTGGTTTGTATTTGACACATCTTGGTAAATCTTGGTTTTCCTGAAGGGAGGTAAGGAGTTTCTCAGCTCTGATCCAACTGAAAATTGGAATTAGCACAAGGGATCGGAATGGCTCACTCTGTTCCTAATGTTGTTATTCTCCACAGTAGGATTCAACGTAGAAACATAGAAACATAGAAAATGGGCATAGAAGTAGTCCATTTGGCCCTGTAGCCTGCTCTACCATTCAATGATCATCCAACTCAGTACCCTGTTCCCATTTTCTCCCCATATTCTTTGACTCCTTTACTCTTAAGATCTATACTTAACCCTTCCTTGAAAACATTCAATGTTTTCACCTCAACTGCTTACTGTGGCAGAGAATTCCATGAGCTCACCACTCTCTGGGTGATGACATTTCTCTCATAGCAGTTGTAAATAGCCTGCCCCATCTAGTTAAACTATGGTTCTTGGTTCTCAACTCACTAGTCATTGGCAACATCCTTCCTGCATTTATTCTGTCTAGTCCTGTTAAGATTGTAATGAAATTCCCCCTCATTCTTCTAAACACCAATGCCTATAGTTCCTCTACTGCTTTGGCTTACTCCTGGATGCAGATAATAATGAGTTTTGCAATGAGAATATATTCACCTGCATCTAACAATTAGGTCTGAAAACTTGTCCAAGCATGCAATGAACAGTTGACAGGCTAACTGCAGATCACAGAAAGACTAAACAGCCCAAGGTGCATTATCTGACAATAAAATTAAGAATAGTTTGGTAAAGTATCAATGTTCTGTCCTTGAAACTGAAGGCATTTATTTTCTCCCTTGCTTATAGTCTCTATGTTACCAGGCTAGCTTTCACATGCAGCAATGGGACTGAATAGATCAGCTAAGCAACATCCACGCAACATTCTCTGATGAGCTGTGCACAGATGTCTTCAGAATGTCACGTTGCTTTCTGCTCAGTACTACACCAAACTGGCACTGCTCCCAGGGAAACTGCTGCTGTACATGATGCAGTTATGCCATCCCATTTCTATGTATTTTATTGCTCTTTCATAGGATGTGAGTGCCATTGACTAGGCTAACAGTTACTGCCCATACCTAATTGCCCTTGAGAAGGTGGTGGGTTTTTTGTAATATTACAAAGAATGCTAAAAAATAATATTAATTAAACTGTAATAAGTTTTCATCTAGGGTTTCTGTGAAGGTCATTTATATGCAGCCTTCCACTCAGGCTCCCGATTTAATCTCTGGGAATTCAATACTGGTTTCAAGGCATCAGCACAAAGTGCTGAAGCTTATACAACAATATTGAGCAAGATTTTAACTCATTCAAGATCTAATCATTTATGCAAAATTTAAATCGGCTCTATTGATTCACCGTTTGGGCCCATTTTTAATTCCTTGTGGTTTTTGGTGAGTGGAGGTGGGATCTTACATACTGCTGCGAGAATTGGGGTTTTAACTCATGCCCCTTGTTAACATATTGCCTGTCTATGAATATAGCTGGTTAAAATCTGCTCCTCAATATCTTTTTACATGCGATACTCTAGATACTTTGTTAGCGATATATCCATGATTACATTGGAATTCCAGCACAGAAGCAGGCCATTCATCCTAACAATTCATGTTAGGATTTACCCTCCAAATGAGAAGTAGCTGTAATTTTTCATGCTCATGTTATTGCCAAGTTCTTTTATTTCCTTTTCATTTGACCCACCTTTCCACAATTCCTATTCTTAAACATTGTCATGGTTTCTGCTTCACTCACTAGTTCTGGTTGTCATCGTGTGAACAGTTTACTCCTGCTCTCAGCCCTAAATCTTTCCTGTTTAATCTCAAATCTATGTCCCCTCATCCTAGATGCCTCGTCATTGGAAATGGTTTGTTTGTTTATCTATACCAAGGCTTCACTATTTTAAACATGTCCAAAATTCACCTCACAAATTTCTTTGTCAAAACAAAATCATCAAATGTTTTATCCAATAGGTACCTGCCTCTCAACTGAGATATAGTCATAGAGTCATAGAGATGTACAGCACGGAAACAGACCCTTCGGTCCAACTTGTCCATGCTGACCAGATATCCCAACCAAATCTAGGCCCATCTGCCAGCACCCAGCCCTTATCCCTCCAAACCCTTCCTATGCACGTACCCATCCAGATGCCTTTTAAATGTTGTAATTGTACCAGCCTCCACCACTTCCTCTGGCAGCTGATTCCATAAACGTACCACCTTCTGCATGAAAAAAGTGCCCCTTAGGTCTCTTTTATATCTTTCCCTTCTCAACCTAAACCTATGCCCTCTAGTTCTGGACTCCCACACCCCAGGGAAGAGACTTTGTCTATTTATCTTCCCCATGCCCCTCATGATTTTATAAACCTTTATAATGTCACCCCTCAGCCTCCGACACTCCAGGGAAAGCAGCCCCAGCCTATTCAACCTCTCCCTATAGCTCAAATCTTCCAATCCTGGCAACATCCTTGTAAATATTTTCTGAACCCTTTCAAGTATCACAACATCTTTCCAATAAGATGGAGATCAGAATTGCATGCAATATTCCAAATGTGGCCTAACCAATGTCCTGTACAGCCGCAACATTACCTCCAAACTCCTGTACTCAATACTGTGACCAATAAAGAAAAGCATATCAAACACCTTCTTCACTATCTTATCTGCCTGCGTCTCTACTTTCAAGGAGCTATGAACCTGCACTCCAAGGTCTCTTCATTCAGCAACACTCCCTAAGAACTTACCATTAAGTGTATAAGTCCTGCTAAGATTTGCTTTCCCAAAATGCAGCACCTCACATTTATCTAAATTTGATCTATGGCAACATTTGCTACATTAAAGGTATCTCATAAATGTAAAATGTTGTTATTGTTTTGACCTACTTTATGCTACTGGGAATCCCAACAGGATCCTTGAATGAAAGAAAAGCTAAGCTCCTTGTTTAATTCTTGTTTATGGGACCTTCTTATTCACTGAAGTACAGTTGGGATTATTGTCGAGAATTTAAGACCAGAAAGGATGAGGAGGAAGTGGTTAACTCTTGTTAAAAATTTCACTACTATAAATGGAGTCAAATTATTCTCTCATTTTCAATGTCATTATACTTCTCTCCATGCTTTGCAACATTCCCTGATGATAAAGGCAGATTGATAAACTGCTGCCAGGCATTTACTAGATAATATTCTGAAATAGCCTCAGTTGACTACCCATGTGTTTAAAAATGGTATTTCAATTCCCCTATCCTCCCTTTTTACATCGGCTCGTGGCAGGAGCACCAGTAAGAATGTGAACTGTGTCCTCTACCAAGAACTATAAACAAAGTTGTGCAGCAATGAAGTTTTCAATTACCATTTAAATTGCGCAAAAGTACCATTTTAAAGTTATCTTTAGAAAGTTCTATTTTCTTCCTTCATTATGTCAAAACTGATGAGTCTGACAATAATAAGACTGAGGGGTTGGGGCTGAATTTTCTCTGTCAGGGGTATGTTGCCAAATAGTTCAGTGATGTCATAGATTGTTTTTCAAATAGTACATTTTAAAAAAAAGACCACTCCTAAAGTAACATTGCCTTTCCTAATACACCAACACCCAACTTTCACAACCTCATCTACTATACACACAAAAATACTGCTACCCCTCCACCCACAATTTGTACACACTCACCCATATGCATAACACATTTGCACACCCACTCCACCCACAGTCATAATCCTCTTGCATATATGTACAAATACCACTTCACCTTGTTTATATCACTCATCCCATTTACATAACACATATCCCTCGCACACACCACTCTTATATTTGTGCACATACCACTGTCGCCATTTGCATACACACCACTTTCACAATTATACACGCATGCACAATTCACCTGCACGCTATTCTCTCACACAAACACATCACTCTCACAATCAGATCACACACATTATTCTCAGATGTACACACACACTCACACTTATCAAATTCAGAAATCCAGCAGGTGCACACTCCACTCTTACACACATACTATTCTTACACTTCCCCTATTCTTGTAATCATACTGCTTTTACATATAAACACTCACAACAATTTAGATACACCACTCCTACATATATACACATACCACTGTCATACATGCACCTCTCATGTACATTTACTCTCAGACCTCTCATGTACGTTTACTCTCAGACCTCTCATGTACGTTTACTTTCAGACACCAGTCTCTCTCATGTGCATATACCACTCCTGTGCCAGCAAACACACATCTGTCTCTCACGTGTCACTCTAATGCAGGCATACGCATTACTCTCTCATGAGCATACATCAGCCTTATGCACAGACACATCACTATCATGCGCATGCACCATTCTTGTGCACATGCACGCATGACTTTTCATACTCACCACTTTAATGCACATGCACATCACTCTTCCTTCATGTGCACTCACCACTTGTGTACATGCAGACACTACTTGAGTGGCGAGGGCATAGACTAATGACACATACACACACCACTTCAATACATGAACATCATTCTTACTTACACACACAACTCTCATGCATACACAGCAACGCTTACACCACTCCTTCTCACATACATACACACACTACTCTCTCTCTTTCTGACTCTCGTATACACACATTCTCCACTCAGACACACAAACACTACCCTCTTTCAAACACACACATACATACACCACTAACACATAACAGTAAGACACATCATTCTCACAATAAAAGACAGATCTCAAAGTATCAAAAACATTTTGAAGAATAAAAGCAGCAAAAGTCACAGACTGCATTCATATTTTCCATTGAGAAACTTTCCCTTTAAATCATCTGACATTTCAATATATCAGAACAAGCACAAGATAGCTATCTGCACAGAACAAAAATGCTTCTTTCAGCTCCTAGTGAAATCAACGGTTGACACTTACTTAGTTTTTTCAAACTCATGGTGGTTCCTGTTGTTAGAGATTTCCTCTCTTTTGGAAAGGCAGTGAGGGATGGTAGATGCACTGTTATGAAGAAGAAGAAAACACTTTTCTGTGTCAGTCAGAAACCTCCATACTTTTACAAAATCTCCATTGCAATAGCGGCAGCTCTCTTTCTGCTTCTTGCATAGAATCATTGCACAGTCACTTCCTGAGAACTGTCAAATGCCTGCGCTGCCTTCTCAATTAACAAAGTCGCTTTATGCATCTACGAGTATCTTAAATGTCATGTTTACTGTTTCTTTTCTGAACTCTCAGTTTCATTTGTTACCTAGATTCTATCTTCTGTTTTTCTTCACTTGTAAAATGCAGTAAGGCACCTAATGGTTTCTTTCTGACAGTTATCCAAGACATCTGTATTCATTTCATTTCTCTGAGGAGTTTCCCTTTAACCCATTGGAGACTGTAACTTGTGTTTTACTCATTTTTGTACTTGATATGATAAAGGGGTATTGCACTATGTTTTTCATATCTGTTCCAGTATCAAACCTTCTCGGGGAAGGATTTGCTCTGGTTGCTGGGTGTTAGTGAAATTGTAAACATGGCAGTAAACATATCACATGCTTTATTGGCCATGTGTTAGCAATATTGCAGATTGAAAGGATTTTGTTTTCTGTGCATTATACACTCATGACATTGTAAACATGGAGGGAAGGTATCTTCCACTTTTTATTTTTCACAATAACATAAAGGTAGATGCTTTAAAACACTTTTGATTTTATTAGGAAGATTGGTCTATTATATTTAGGATATTGTTGACACACAAGGATGAGAGGATGTGTTGATTTTAAATCAAGGAAAGTTTGTTGCAAAATTAAAAACAAATCTGCTCTGCCTCATCATCATTCCTCAGGCAAGCACACCCTGTTTCATTTCCCACTCATGGCTTGTTTGCGCCAGTTTGGCAACAAAATTGTTCCTTCCATTGGAATGCCAACTTGCATTTGGCCAAGGGCAATTTGATCCATGAATTCACCTCAGCCAGACATTGAGCTCATATTCTATCTCATCTGCAAAACATAAAATTCTTGTGTCTGCCCAATTTGAGTAATGGTGCAGAAAGAGTTTCCCTGCGTGACTAATCCTGACAGCGCCCAAACAAGCCCGATACTGACCTTGGGTGGACACCACTGCACTTCCTGAAGATTCACCAAAGATAAATGCTTAGCTTCAACCCAGGGCATCATTCAGATGCCGCAACGATGGATGTGATAAATAACAAAAGAAAAAGACACGTATTCACATAGCACCCTTGTGACCTCAGCGTAACCCAAAGCACTTTTCAGCCAATGTTAAGCTGTAGCCACTGCCACAATGCAGCAAAATCCCGGAGGGAACAATGTGATAATGACCAGATCATTTTGATGTTAGTTGATACCTGAGATAAGGAGCCAGAAAAACGTACAATCTCTTGCATAAGGTGAGATGATTGAAAAAAAACCTGACTCTTTTCAGAGGACATGAAATATGAAATTCTTTACCACAAGAGGCTGACGAGGCTCGGTCATTAATGATATTCAAGGCTGAAAGAGACAGATTTTTAATCAGTAAGGGAATCAAAGGTTAAGGGGAGGATTATCACATAAGCCATGATTTCATTAAATGGTGGATTAGATTCAATGGGTTGAATGGCTTACTTCTGCTCCAATAGCTTATGGATTCAGTTGTTGTCAAACTGACTGATATAACATTGCTAACTAGATTGAACACATTGCAGGGTGTCTTATCACATGGTCTCCCACACCCAACTGCCCCTAACTCTCCAAATGAAGGCTACCTGGCACAATCATTTCCATGGTGCCTTGTCTTATTCCCACACCAATTGGAAAATGAACACTCCCTTTCAGTTGGATTTTGTTTCAGCGTTGGGATCCCGACATCCGGATTAAATCCAGGTCCTCACCCCCACACCATGTTAGAGACAGTTCCCTGACAGGATTTCAGAAGGAATAGCCACACAACGAGTTTGCTATCCAATTAAGGACTGTAAGTGGGCACAGGGCTAATAGGAAGCCTCTCTCCAAGTCTGACATGGTAACAGTTTGTCAACACACATAAGATTGAGAAAGAGAAAGAGATAGAGTGATGGCATCTCAAGTTGTAGGTACCCTCTAACTTCCAACTGTCCACAGCTACTAGTCCATCATGGTAGAGGACGATCTTATTCAGAGGGCAAGTGATGGCAACAAACTGTGACCATCCTTCATGGCAATTGTGGGGATGGTCACATGGGTTAGTGAGAGGGAGGGGCTCTTTGGTTTCATGTTAATATAATGCTGCCCTCTCTCTCAGTCCATGCTGCAGCTGAGAAAGGCCACCCCTTTGCACTGGCTGTATTTTGGTCATCTTTGGGTGTCAAGAGAAGAAAATTTTAGTCATTCCATGAAGGGGGTTCTGACTGGCCTCTTCATTATCCTTCTGCAAACATCCCCCCCTACCCCCACATTCCCCACCTCACTTTGCAGATGACAGGACATCTTAACAAAGCAGTTTCTAATAAAATAAATGTGACCCTAAGCATTATAAATGTATGGAGTACAAAAACCAAGGAGTAATGCTAACCCTACATAAAGCATCAGCTCAGTTACAGCTAGAATATTGCGTTCAACTCTGGGCACTACATTTTAGGAAGGATCTAAAGATCTTGGAGAAATTTAACTTAGCACAGTTCTACTTGTGAAATAATATAATTACATGGTTAGCTGGGGAGTTCACCTTACAGCAGAGAAAGGTAAGAGAAAATTTGGTAGTAATATCCGGAAGTTCACAAAGGGATTAGATAGAGTAAGTAAAGAGAAGTCTTTCCAACAGCTGAAGGGTCAATAACTAGAGGGCACAGCTGTAAGGTGATTGCAACAACATAAGGGCAGACCTTTTTAACGTAATGTGTGGGTAGAATTTAGAATGCAAACGGCAAGGCAATAGAGAAAATATGGGCAGTGGGACTAATTAGATTGTCCTTTGAAAGAGCTTGTACACGTCAGAGGATCAAATGGCCTCCTATGTTCTTATTCTCTGATCCTGTTTCTAATATTTTTCTAAATAATAATTTAGAATGTATAAAATTAATTAATTAATGAATATTAATAAAAAGTATTGAATTAAAAAGAAAACTTTTAAATACCCGTTTTATGTATCTCCTGACATGCTTTTAGCGTTATCTTTGAGGTTAATCTTTAATTCCAGGAAACTCCAGGGAGCATTAGCACTATCCGCACGTAAGTCATCTCTATGAAAGAGATATCACTGTAACTCACTGGTCCTACAAGCATGGATGTTTATCACGTCTCACTGCAGCATCTCAAGGTTTGAGAGGTTGAGTAAGGTACCTGATCCCTGTTCCATGCTGATGCCCCTTTAGAAAGCTGCAGCTCTTGAGAGAATGTTTCTGATTAAACAATCTTGAAAAGTAATATTTTTTCCTACTGAGTACCCTTGAACTGCAAATACCCACATGCACCCTACTCTATCCCAGTTAATGAGTTCATGAGCTCAGTTGGGTTCCCAACAATTGAGTACAAATTACCAGTAACATGGGGTATAGAGAATGGCATGGATGAAATGCAAAATATGAATTACCAATTTAAAAGCAAACACAGCTTTCACAGAATTGTTGATATCCTTCAGAGATAGTCAGATATTTGTGAAGGAAGTCCTGCAGACTTCAGTACTGCAATCGAGTGGGAAATTTTAAATAGAAATTTATTACTTGCCATTTATTTACCTTCCCATAAACTATTCCCCACCCAACCTTACTCTTACAAAGCTATTCCATAACCAAACACTGAGTAATGTTAAGCTGATGTGGAGACCAGGAATTTGCAAACCACAGTTTATGAGGTCCCATTTTTCCAACTTTTTTGACCCAGTATTATTAGTTCAGCCTGATGAAAATTAAGCAATTTATACAAATATGATTGGATTCTTTGCTGTTTATGGTGAGATCTAGCTTGTGTTTCATTAACTCAGCAGTGACAAGTGATACTTAAGATTTCCTGAAAAGTTCCCTTCATATTTGTGTGTTAGTACTTGAATGACAGTTTAACTGAGGCATTAGAATTTTGCATTCATTCTGGAAGAGTCCATGTGAAGAGGTTTGACTACTTGGCATTGTGCAGATTAGACTGAACAGTAAGGAATTTGTACATTTCAGGGCTTCATCATCAGATAAATATGGGATTGGCTGCCAATTTACTCTTAAGCAGATGGCATTGTCATTCTTAAATTTCCCAGCACCTCACTAATGATATTAAATAAACACTTTTAAATTATTCTGTTTAATTCTAGTTGGGTACTGTCATGGGGAGCTGATAACATAATCAGATAGTGGGGTCAAGCTGTTAACAATCATCTATCAAGATCCAGCCTTTAAAATCTGCCATTTATGTCAATACCACATGGCAGGGAAGGATATTAAAGAGAAATAATGAGATTTTGTCAGAAGGATACAATGATTATTATGGGGGGATTTTAGTCTACATAAAGATGGGAGATATCAGATTGACAAAAGTAGCCTAGATGAGGAATTCATAAAATGTTTTGAGATAGTTTGTGCAGAACAGCACCTTCTGGACAAACCAGACAGCAGACTATACTAGACCTGGTATACGAGACGAGATTAATTAATTACCTTCTCAAGAAGGTACCTCTAAGTAGCAGTGATCATAATATGATTGAATTTTACGTATAGTTTTAAAGAGAGAAGAGTGGGACTAAATCTAATATTTTGTACTTAAAAAAGGGCAATTCTGGGGGCATGAAACCAGAGCTTGAGGAAGTGTTTCTGGTAACTTAATGAATAGGCCAATAGAGACATAGAGACATAGTGACAGACTTTTAAGGAAACATTTCAGAATGCACAGAATAGATACATGTCAAAGGGAAAGAAACACTACAAGGGAGAACCCCCTGTCCATGGTTAATTAAAAGGTTCAAGATAATATTAAACTGAAAGAGTAAGCATATAATTGTGCAAAAGCAGATCAAAAGATTTGATGCACTATAAAAGAAAATAAACAATGATTAAAATGTTAAGAAGAAAGCAAACATTAGAGCATAAGAGAAAGCTAGTTAAAATATAAAGGCAGATAGTAGAAGTTCCTACAGCTAGTTAAAAATGAAACCTTTTAGCAAAGTAAGTGTCAGTACAGTAGAAAATGAGACTGGGAATTATAACAGAAAATGAGAAGAGGAATTGAATGAATGTTTTTGGTCAGTCATGACCAAAGAGGATGCAAATAACATCTCAAAAATAGCAATCTATTAGGAATTGGAAGGGACAGATGACATCCAGAAACTTACTATCACCAAGGAAGTAGCTCTTAACAAATTGTTGGAACTGTATGGCAACAAGTCATGCGTCCTGATGGTTTCCATCCTAGGGTCTTAGAAGAACTAGCTGTGTGAGTCATTGCTTTTATTTCTTTTTCAAAATTCACTAAGATCAGGGAAAGTTCCACTAAACTGGAAACTAGCTAATGTAAATCCCTTACTCAAAAAGAAAGGGACACAGATAATAGGAAATATAGGCCAGTCAGTTTAACATCTGTCATAAGGAAAATTAGAAGCTAATGACGTGGTTACAGGGAAATGCAATGAATTCAAGATAATCAGATCGAGTCAACTAGAATCATGGAATCCCTACAGTATGGAAGCAGGCCATTTGGCCCATTGAGTTTCTACTGACCATCCAGAGAGCAACCCAACCAGACACACACACCCCCTACCCAATCCCTGTAACCCTGCATTTCCCATGGCTAATCCATCTGGCTGGCACATCCTTGGACACTATGGGTAATTTAGCATGGCCAATCCACCTAACCTGCACATCTTTGGACTGTGGGAGGAAACCCACACAGACAAGAGGAGAACATGCAAACTCCACACAATCACTTGAGGCTGATTGTTGTGGTTCTGTTCGCTGAGCTGGGAATTTGTGTTGCAAACGTTTCATCCCCTGTCTAGGTGACATCCTCAGTGCTTGGGAGCCTCCTGTGTCGCACTTCTGTGATGTTTCCTCCAGCATCACATGCTGGAGGAAACGTCACAGAAGCGCTTCACAGGAGGCTCCCAAGCACTGAGGATATCACCTAGACAGGGGACGAAATGTCTGCAACACAAATTCCCAGCTCGGCGAACAGAACCACAACAACGAGCACCTGAGCTACAAATCTTCTCACAAACTTTGAACTTGAGGCTGAAATCAAACCTGGGTCCATGGTGCTGTGAGCCCAGTGCTAATCACTGAGTAGCCATGCCACCCCCACAAACAGTTTTGTGAAAAGAAAATATGTTTAACCAATTTATTCTCTGATGTTCTCATTTGAGCTATTGGAAAAAGTAACATGTACTGAGAATAAAGCAGAACTGTGGATGTACTACACTTAGATCTTCAGAAAGTATTTGATAAGGTGCCACGCCAAACGTCATTGTGGAAAATAAAAACTCATGCTATTGGTGTAATATATTATCAAGGATAGAAGACTGACTAGCTAACAGGAAACAGAGAAGGCATAAATAGGTAATTTTCTGTTTGGTAAGACATAACAAGTGGTTTGCCAAAGCAAACAATGCTGAAGCCTCAATTCTTTTCATTTAATGTGTGGATGAAGCTACCAAAAGTATGGTTGTTAAATTTACCGATGATACAAAGATAGGTAGGAAAATAAGTTGTGAAGCCAATGTTTGGCAAGTGGAATATAATGTGAAAAGTATGAAGTTGTCCATTTTGGCAGGAGAACAAAATGAAGCATATCTCAATGGTAAGAGATTGCAGAGCTCTTGAGATGTAGAGGAATCTGGTTGTCCTACAGTGTGACTATTAAAAGGTAAGTATGCAAGTACAGCAAGTAATTAGGAAAAATAACGGAGCATTATTGTTTATTTAGTACAAAAGTAGGGAAGCTATACTTCAGTTATATAGGGTCAGAAGTCACACGACTCCAGGTTGTGGTCCAACAGGTATATTTGAAATCACAGAGTGCTTTCAGAGTACTCCTTTGTCAGATGCCACACCACAGCCTTAGATCTGAAGGTCTTTGACTACTAGAATCATGTTTAAATGCAGAAGGAAAAGGCTTTGTATAATTGCAATTGCTTGCATTTCAGATATCAATTGCTTTTCCATTCACTATATTGCCCAACAAAAGCTGCTACTCTGATGAACCTCAAAGAACTTCTATAGTTAGCATTCTACCATTGGCAGCTATATCTTCAACAGCATTGGCCACAAGTTCTGGAATTGTCTCACTGTCTCTCTTGCTTCTTTTTCCTACTTCTTTGACATCATTTTTGGCCACCTCTCCTAATATTTATTTGCCTGGGTCAACCTCAGGGTTTTCAATCCTCCAGGAATTGGAGTTCAATCTCCAGGATACTGCTGCATGCAACTTGGAGAAAAAATCAAGAAGCTATTAAACAAAAAGATTGTTTTGCATACTTCTTTGAACATTTCTCTTTGCCAATTAGAAGGATATTGAAAATGGGAAGAAACAAAAGCGATTTGACTGATAGTCAAACAGGAACCAATTGGTTAGTGAGTCTTTTTGCTTTCTGATTGGTATAGAGAAATGGATGTCTTGGCCAACTCATGGCTGAAGCATGGAGGCCAGTCATATGATGAAACTTACAGGAATAGACTTGATCACAGTTGACATCTCAAAGTTCAGTGTCTAAATGTGTTTGATTGTTAATGCTATAAAATGCCTTGGGACATTTTACAACACCAAGGATGCTTACAACATCACAACAGAGATTGTGCTACAGAAATACTTTTGTTTTACTTTGTTGGCTGTAGAGTCTGTTCAGATGTCCTGAGGTCTCAGAGGTGTAATATAAATGAAAATATTTTATATAAATACAAATTATTGTTTACAACATAAGTTTGTGTTGGGATAAACATCTATACACAGCACAGATCCTGGAATTCCTCCATTACCCAGGCTTCAAAGAATATGTAACTATTCTGACTGCCCTTACTTTCCTCCCTGGTTATATACTTGCACAATCTCCTTGTCATTCTTTCTCATATATATTAGACTGCATATCAAGCAACATTGGGCAAACACATTGCAAAATATCCACAATGACTGGAAACATTGAGGAATCGAGAGAAAGTATTTGCTTTACTCTCCCCTAAAGGCTGAGGAATGACTCCACAATCATGCACATAGTATTTTCCCAGGTGGCAAATGTTCATGAGATATTTGACTACATAGTATATCACTGCTTCTGTCTTGACTCCAAATGCATGTACTTTCTCTCAGGATTATACAATAATCAAGAGCTTGGAACCATGGCTAATTTCCACCCCACCTACCCTGCCCTGCCTCGCTGTTTTCAATTAGTGCCTTCAAAGCTGAGACTGATTAATGCATTACTAACTGGAACTGAACCCATGACCTTCCTGGGCTGTTTGGCTCAGTACTACATCAAGTGGTGCAAATAAACGCCATCCCATGAGGATGGGACTCTTTCATTTTCTCCTTTTAAACAGTGATGATATCTCATGGTCTGCTATTTGTGAACAGATGACGAGATCCCTTTAAAAAGTTTCTGAATTTCATTACAGCACTCCACAAGCATGACAAAAGCTGGAGCCCTGTAGCTGGAATTAATCAAAAACATGTGCACATCTGAGTAAATAAAGAGAAACAGCCTCCAGTGGCAGTTGGGGGCAGTAACCAAAGGACAAAGATTGAAGGTAAAAGTACCGAAGGCAACATGAAGAAATACTTTTTCTCATTAGGGTGTTATTTGGAATGTTCCACCTTAATTTGTGATGTCAATAAATGTAATATTAATATTAAAAAGCGAATTCATCGAATCACAGAATGGGTACAGCACAGAGGTGGCCACTGGACCCGTTACATCAATACTAGCTCTCTGATGAACAATTCATCCCACATCACTCTGCCTTTGCTCCTGAAGCTCTGCACATTCTGTTTCTAATTCTTTTCAAAATTTACAAAGTTAACAGGAAAGGTAAGGGAGTCAAACCTTCACAAACCTTGCGGAGTCAAAATAGTTTGGCTAGCTTTACGCAAAGGGCCAGAAAAAGCATGGGAGGGTGAGTGGCTTCTTTCTGTGCTGTGTTATTTTATGATTCTATGAAGTATGTCAGGAAGAAAAGAGGATGGGAAAGCAAGGAATGCTGGCCAGTTTTCCTCCTTTGACCTGGGGCAATGAAAGCAAATATAAACCCATTTTAAAAAAAGCCAACTCTAGGCCCTATTCTGTAAGATGACCTCAACTAGGATCAGCTAACTCACTGCAGACCAAGTATTGAATCTAAACAAAAACCAGCAACTTCAGCATAGCTCCATTTATAACACTTTCATCTCTGAATCAGAATACAGTGGCTTCAAACACACACTACAGACTTGAGAACATAGTTTAGGATTGCATTATGGGAATGCTGCATTGCTAGAGGCACTGACTTTGGGATGAAGCGTTAAACTGAAACACCCATTTGCCTGCACTCATACTTAAATATCCATGCACAATTTAAAAGATATCAAGATAATTACCCTGGGGTCCTGATGAACATGCCTTTTTCGACGGCTCCAACAAAACCACTTCAACTGGTCATTTGCTAATGCTGAGATTTTACTTTGGAAATTGGCCACATTTGTCATCAAAATAATAGCTTCTGCTTTTTAAATAGTATTCATTGGTGGCAAAGTGCTGAAAATGTTATGAAATGCTGCAAAAATTAACATTTCTTTACCCTTTCTTTACGAAAAGGGAAGGACCGGAGCAGGGCGGGTGCCAGTATGTAGCAAAAACTTTTAGAGGCTGCAAGAGTTTGTGCTGTTCTCTTTAATCTATCACAGTCTTGCATTGCACTCAACCAACATGCCTGAGTTATAACTTCATATCTTAATTAAATTAGCCTGCCTATTAAATAGCAGTGGTTTCATCACTCAGTGAGAATCTCCCACTCTCAACTTTGGCCTTGTTCCTCAATCTTGTTCTGTGGAGGGGTAACGACTGTGTGTTCCATGTGGAAAAGAAAATGTTCTTTATTCAGGTTACATGCATTGTATTGAACCTTCTTTACTGCTCCCTGGCCATTGACCTCCTCACAAGATATTGTCATTGATGTGTTTTATGGGTTGCTGCAGCACTGTTGAAAGTCTGATGAACTCCAGCCTGTCACTACCAGAGCTGAACTCTGTTAAGCCCGGTGAAGTAAACATATAGAGGTCTGCCAGAATGGCAGATTTACATGTATATAGCATTCTTCACAACTTCAAACTGTCCCAAAGGACTTTACAGACACTTTTTGTGTAGAAATGTTGCAATGTGGGAAATGCATCAGTCAACTTGCGCAATTTATTCTGCAATCAACAATGATTAGTTCACTTGTTTTTGTGATGTTTGAGGGATAAATAGTCGTAATTCAAAATCCGAAGGATACTCAACATTCCAGAGAAATAGGTAAAAGGGAAAAGGAGCTTGGTTTGCTTTGTTAATAATGGAAGTATCATTGTGGCGGTGAGTAGTGATATAGTAGATCTTGTACTTTCTGACGATGGCTTACCAAGCCATAGCTGACAACAGTGAGGGAGCAACTCGATTACTGCAATATGAAATGTGATGTTGGTAGAGTTTGGCTGAAATTAAGGAATAGTAAGGGAAAGGAGTCATGGATGGGAAGTTGTCTACACGCCCCAAAGAACTGCCTCACTATAGGACCAAGAAAAAATTCGGAAATAACAGGGACAGATAAGAAGGGCATTACAATTATCAGGGTAATTTTAATCTGCACTTTGACTGGACAAATTAGCAGAGTGAGGGTAACATAGATGCATAGAAGTGTATCAGGGCTTGTTTCTTAGAGCAGAACCTATCCAGGAACAACCTATTTTAGATCTATTCATATGTAATGAAGTAGGACTACTAACAGACCTTGTAGTTCAGGATCCATTAGGGGTAGCAATCACAACTTTGTAGAATTTCAAATTCAGTTTCAGGTCTCAGATCAGGTCCTCAACTTAAATAAGGGCCATTACAGATGTGCGGAGAAAGCATTATCTTAAACAAACTGGGAAAATAGACTGAGGGGAAGGTCATTGCATATGCAGTGGCAGACATTTAAGCAGATATTTAAAACACTCAGCAAAAATTTATTCCAGTCAAAAAGGTTAACTAAAGTTTAACTGCCTATAATTAACAAAGGCAGCAATGATAATATTCAATCAAAACCTAAGGCATAAAAAACAGAGGATTGGGTATTTTTTAGCAACCAGCAACAGTTGGCTAAAAAGCTAATAAAGAGGGCAAATATTGATTATGAAAGTAAATTGACAAGAAATATAAAAACAAAGAGCAAGAGCTCTGTGGAAATATGAAAAAGCAATAGCTAAGATAAGTAAGGGACCCTTGGGAATTAATAAGAGGAATGAGGAAGTGGCAGATAATTTAAGGCAATATTTTGCATAGGTCTTCACCATAGAGGAAACTATAAACATTCTAAATATATCAGATAACAAAGCTACTAATGAGAATACAATACAATACAGCACAAGAACGGGCCAGCAAGTCTGCATTGTTTCCTAATCCTTATTTAAAGCCAATACGTATTGGCCGTGTGCAGTATCTATTCCTCTGGTCGGCTCACATTCATGTGTCTAACAAGATACTTCTAAACTTTTTCCCCTAAAGTTTTTTCCCTTCTCACATTGAACCTGTACCTTCTTGTAGTTGACCTTTCCACTCTGGGAAAAAGCCTTCTACTATCCACTCCATCTATGCCTCTTATAATTTTATGCACCTCTATCAGGTCACCACTCAGCCTCTATCTTTCCAGTGAAAACAATTCGAGTTTATCCAACCTCTCCTCATACCTTAAGCCCTCCAGACCAGGTGACTGGTAGTGTGGTGACCAGAACTGCACACAATATTCCAAATGTGGCCTAACTAAAGTTTGTCAGCTGTAACACAAATTGCCAAGTTTTATATTCAATGCCCCGGCCAATGAAGGTAAGTGTGCTGTATGCCTTCTTGACCAATGTATTCACCTATCTTGCCACTTTCAGGAATCTGTGGGCCTATACACCCAGATCCTTCTGTATGTCAATGCTCCTAAGGGTTCTGCCATTTATTGTATAATTTGCACTTGGATTTGATCTTCCAAAATGCATCACCTCCCATTTTGTCCAGATTTCTCTGTCCAAATCTGCAAACTATCTATATCCCACTGTACCATTTGACAATTCACCTCACTATTTGCAACTCTGCCAATTTTGCTGTCATCCACAAATCAGACCACCTGCATTTTCCTCCAGATCATTTATATATATATATTAGAAACAACAAAGGTCCCAGCGCTGATCCTTGCAGAACTCCACAAGTTACTAATTTCCATTCCAAAAATCATCCTTCCACCATTATTCTCTGTCTTCTATGACTAAGCGAGTTCTGTATCCATCTAGCCAGCTCACCCTGGATCCAAGTAGACTCGACTGTTTGTACCAGCCTGCCATGAGGTACCTTATCAAATGTCTTACAAAATCATGTAGATAACATCCACTGCCCTTATCCCAATAATCAATCTTGTCACCTACTCAAAAAGCTTAATCAAGTTGGTGAGACGTGACCTTCCCCGCACAAACCTGTGCTGTCGATTACAAACAAGTCCATTTGCTTCAGCACCTTCTCCAACAGCTTCCCCATCACTGACATCAGGCTCACTATATTGTAATTACCTGGATTATCCCTGTTTCCCTTCTTAAACAAAAGTACAACATTAGCTTTTCTCCAGTCTTCTGGAACTTTGCTGGAGGCCAAAGAGGATGTAAAGCTATCTGTTAAGGCCCCAGCTATTTCCTCTCTTGCCTCGCACAGTATCCTGGGATAGATCCTGTCTGGCCCTGGGGACTTGAAAACCTTATTGTATTTCAAGAAGAAAGATCTTGTAACAGATCTCCATCACATCGGACAAACTATTTGACAAACTAATGGGACTAATGGCAGACAAGTCACCAGGATCTGATGGCCTGCATCAAAGGGTTTTAAAGGAAGTGGCTGCAGAGATGGTCTATGCCTTGTTTGAAATTTTTCAGAACTCATTGGATTCTGGGAGTGGCCCAGCAGTTTGGAAGCCATTAACATGACACTCCTGTTCAAGAAGAGAAGAAGACAGAAAGCAGGAAATTAAAGGTCAGTTAACCTTACGTTGTCATTGGTAAAATGCTGAACTCCATTACTAAGGAAGAAATAGAAGAATAATGAGAAGAGCTTAATGTAATCAGACGGAATCAACATGGCTTTGTCAAACAGAAATCATTGTCTGACGAATTTACTAGAGTTCTTTGAGGATGTAACAAGCAGAATTGATAAAAGGAAACTGGGATATGTAGGGGACAGTGAAAGTGGTCAATAAAATGCTACATAAAATGTTATAGAGTCATAGAGATGTAGAGCATAGGAACAGGCCCTTCGGTCCAACCCATCCATGCCGACCAGATATCCCAACCCAATCTAGTCCCACCTACCAGCACCCGGCCCATATCCCTCCAAACCCTTCCTGTTCATATACCCATCCAAATGCCTTTTAAATGTTGCAATCGTACCAGCCTCCACCACTTCCTCTGGCAGCTCATTCCAAACACGTACCACTCTCTGTGAAAAGGTTGCCCTTTAGGTCTCTTTTATATCTTTCCCCTCTCAACCTAAACCTATGCCCTCTAGTTCTGGACTCCCTGACCGCAGGGAAAAGACTTTGTCTATTTATCCTATCCATGCCCCTAATAATTTTGTAAACCTCTATAAGGTCACCCCTCAGCCTCTGATGCTCCAGGGAAAAACAGCCCCAGCCTGTTCAGCCTCTCCCTATAGCTCAAATCCTCCAACCCTGGTAACATCCTTGTAAATCTTTTCTGAACCCTTTCAAGTTTCACAACATCCTTCCGATGTAACTAGTGGAATGCCACAAGGATCAGTTATAGGGTTTCAATTCTTTACGATCTATATTACTGACTTGAAGGAAGGGCAGAGTGTAATGTATCGAATTTGCAGATGATATAAAAACAGGCAAGAGGGCATGTCATGATGAGGACATAAGCAATTTACAAGGGAATAAAGGTAGGTCTAAATGATTGGGCAAAATTTAGCAGAGGGTACTTAATTTAGGCAACTTAGGTCATATACTTTGGGAGGATGAATCAAATGGCAGATTATTATTTAAATGGTGTGAGACTCCATAAAAGTGCAACACAGATTGATTTGGTTATTCTTGCACATGAAACACAAAGTTAGCATGCAGGTGCAGCACGTAATTTATTGTGAGTAAGTTAGAGTTTAAAAATTGGGAAGTTCAACTAAAACTGTATAGGGTATTGGTGAGGCCACATCTATAGACCTGTGTAGAGTTTTGGTCCCTGTATTTAAGAAAGGATATCTTGCCACAGACGGCAATTCAAAAGAGATTCACAAGAATGATTCCTGGGATAAAGGGTCTGAACTATTTAGAACAGCTAAACAGTTTACACATTTATGCATTAAAGCTGAGATGAATGAATGGTGATCCCAATGAAAAGTGGAAGAATGAGCAGGCTTGAATGGATCAATGTTTGATAACGTTCCACTAGTGAACTAGGGGATGTAGTTCCAGAATAAGGGGCATTCATTTCAAATTTAAGTACAAGGAATTTTTTTTCTCAGAATGTCGTGAATGTCTGGAATTCTCTTATCCAGAGAGCTGTAAGGCTAGATCACTTAAATATTTAAAGAGGATGTGGAACAACCTTACAATATCAAGGAATTGAGAATTATAAAGAATTGGCAGGAAAGAGGAACTGAGGCCTAGGGCAGATCAGCCAACATATGTTGGAATAGACCTAAGGGGCCAATGAGTTATGTCTGCTCCAATTTTTAATGTTCTAATTTTAAAGCAATTCTCCAAGATCTGCACTGATCTACAAGATGAAACATCTTTCCCAAGTGTATCTTGTCATGACAATTCAAGATTTCATACACTTCACTTGGGTCACCCCTCACTCTTATAATACCAGTAAGAACAAATCCAACTTGTCCAACCTATCCTCATAAGACAGTCCACTCGTTCCAGGTATCAATCTAGCATCTATAGAGAGAAAGCAGAGTTAATATTTCAGGTCCATTGACCCTTCTCCAGAACTGATGATAGCTGGAAAAAAGATGGTATATATGGGTTGGGGTGGGGTGGAGTGGTGAGTACACAATAAGCAGAGACAGAGCCCAGAGAAAGAGAAAGACAAGCGGACAAAAATATGGATAATGGTAAGCCAAGGAGAAAGAAAAGCTGATAATAGGGACCATTTATAGGTGAAAATGGATTGGGTCTGCTGAAAGCAGCCCATTTAATGATAGGGCCTGGGGTGGGAGGTGTAAAGAACATAGAAGAAAGTCTTCAGGCCCTAAAATTATTACATTTGACATTGAAGTCTCCAGGTCCCCAAGTGAAAAATGAGATGCTGTTCTTTCAGCTTGCACTGAGCTTCGTTTCATGTGGTTGACTCTCAGGGCCCCCTAAGTATGTATATATTTGTCATACCAAGTGACATATTCCAGCATAGAACCATGTCACACAATATTATTCATATTTCTGCCCACATAAATAACACAAAATACTTGTGGCCTGTGATCTTGAATGATCCGGTTCTCAGATTATTCATAACTTCTTCATTTTGTGCTCAGAGATGGTCACAGTGATAAATTGGGATAACTGCTCCCTAAATTTTCATTTTGGAAGTGTGTGTGGGAACCTAATGCATTATTATTAATGTTTGCCTGGCACTGCGCAGATTGTGTTTCATTAGGTAGTCTCTGGTGTCACTAGAGATAGAGAACACAACAAGAAACTCAGTGATTTACCTCCCACCAGTGGTTTGAATTTATTGGGCTATGAGTGGGATTTAAATCCTGTCCCACAACATATTTTGTACATTAAGCAATAACCTAGACCATGAGTTATTCTGGTCACATTCTCAGAATCTTATTTTATTCAGAAACATATTATGGGCCCCCGATGATTGCTTACCTCTGTATTTCTCACCTCTGTATTTCTCGTGCTTGGGGTAAATATGGATGCTGGACATAGTTGAGGGATGTCGTCTGTTTTCTGGCTATCACAGCTCTACAAATTGACAGTAAAAGTAGCCTGTGAAGGGAACAGAAATAGTTCAGCATCCCACAAAATAAGGAAAGATTTCAACTTTACTGCTGGCAATTTCTATGAATGGCTCAATCTTCTCACAGTTAATAGCACCGATATAGTTCTGGTGTACTGTGTTACAAATTCCATCCATTTAATAATTACATACCACACACTGGGATCACTTTGCTGGAATGCTTTATAAAGAGCTTTGCTTTCTGTGAATTCTGCACATTGGGAGTGAATTAATGTTGCCAACCTCCCTGGATGGGTCGTCAGTCGTCAGTTATGGCCTAGGAGAACTTTGTCCTTCAAATTTTTCACAGCAATAGCAGCTTCTTGTTCCCCTCCCCTGCTCCAAGATGTCACCATAGTGAAACCTCAGGCTCTGGGCTCCATTATTCCTTTCACCACTACAGTGAGTGGCAATAGGCAGGGGGTAAGGGAGAGCAGCATCCGAGGAGCAGGAACATTGATGGTTCAGGCAGAAGCCCTTCCTCATGAAAGGCTTTTGTCTGAAACATTGATTTTCCTGCTGCTTGGATGCTGCCTGACCTGCCGTGCTTTTCCAGCACCACGCTAATCTCCAGCATCTGCAGTACCCACCTCTGCCCAGTGGGAAAAGGAGAGACAGGTGAATAGAGTGTGGGGCAGGCATAATTTCCAGCAGGGCTGGGAACATTAGCAGCATGGGGCACCTGGGAAGTTAGCACTGTGAGAGGGGCAACCAGTAAAGCTGAACAAAACCTGGGTCCATATTTTGGTGCATAGTAAAAGCATGTTTCTTCTGGTATTGGAGATGGAGGACAACAGACAAAGACCAAGGATTCACACTGGAAGAACCAAAGGGGAAGAGAGGAGAAAGGTTTTTGTATTGAGAGCTATTATGGGGTTATTCACCATGAATGGTTATTGATCCACAACAGCTATTTTTATTCTTTCCAAGATTGTTACCATTGCTGCCTGGGCCAGAATTTGTTATCCTTCCATAAGTGAGAATTGAAGAGGTGGTGTTGAGCAGTCTTCTTCCATTGTGCAGTCCAGTGCTGTTCGGAAGAGAATTCCAGGTTTTTGACCCAGCAACAATGAAAGATGGATGATATATTTCCATGATGGTGCATAGCATAGAGAAAAACCTGCAGGCAGTAATGTCTTGCCCTTGTCCTTCTAGACAGTAAAAGCCATGGGTTTGGAAGCTGCTATTGAAGTTTGATAATTTGCTACCATGTTTCCTGTAGTTGGTACACTCTGCTACCACTATGTGTTGGTAATGTAAGAAGTGAATGTTTAATGTGCTCAATAGAATGATGATCAAACAGCTGCTTTTTCCTGGATGGTGTTGAGCATCTTGTGTTATTGGAGCTGTATCCATTCACGCCAGTACAGGATATTTCATCAAAATCCTGCCTTGTAAATGGTGGACTCACATTGAGGAGTCAGGAGGTGAGATACTCACCAGAGAATTGCCAGACTTGGATCTGTTCTTGTAACTATAGTATTTATGTGTTCAGTTAGGTGTCTGGTTAATGGTAACTTCCAGGATGTTGATGTCAGAAAGATAATCAAATGGAGATGTAGGATAAATGCAATATATCTTGCTGATATCACATTATCAAACCATCTGTGATCAAATGGTGCACATAGAGGGAACACAGGATCAGGATACCATTTGATCAAGTCTCCAGGAATAACTCCAGCCAGGGAGGACAACTCCAGAATGGATAGGAAAAGATTGAACATTGTGGCTTGAGCATAACAGTTTCTCACTGGGAAGGTTACACACTGTTGCTTCTTTGTTAGAGAAGTGGTGAGTTCATTCCAATTCCAAGCTCCTGATTTTTGGACGAGCTGTTGGATTTAATGTTTTTTGAGTTGAAGTTATGCCACAGTGAAGCCTAGTGCCATCAGTGACACAAAGTTAAATTGACAGCTGCTGCATTTTAAAGTATAAATAAAGCTAAAGTTTTGCTCTGAATGTGGGAATTCTGAGAACTCGTTGTTTACACAACACTGAGGTCAGGTTGACCCAAGTGGGAATATCTCCCCACATGATTTATACACTTTTCAAAGTGACTGACTGTAAATTGATCCAACTTCAATCTCTGCCTCAGTCTATGAAATAACATACACCCACAAACCTTGCAGACCTGAAAGGCAAGGAAATAGGCAAGATACTGAGTACAAACTGTAATCACATGTAATTTATTCCACACAATTTATTCCTTGAACAACCTTCATATAACCCTCAATATTGCCTCACCTGATCTGCAGCAGAGTTATGGCAGTACAAAACCAGATCACTATCTGTTGTTACAAACTCTCCCTGTTATTCAATTCATAACAATCAGAGCAACAACCGGATAAGTAGCCCACTTCCAATTCAGAATAATGTGAGTGCCACAGGTTAGGCAGTGCAGTGGTTATCACTCGCTTTCTCTAATCCCTCTAACTATTTGTCATGGAACCCATGGCAACAACCTCTGCATGAAGTCCTTTCACATGGGAGGCTGTTGTACTACCACCACTGCATGCTTCTGGCTAACATGGAACTTCTTATCACTTGCTGTAAATATGCTGGAAGTGATTTGCAGGTTGATAATTAACCTGTTGGGTCATGTCACAAACGTATCTTCCATGACTATCAAAGCCTGGACTGGGATCCGAATGTGGGGCTTTTGGCTCCAAGGTAGGGGTGCTACTTATTGCAATGCACGATGGTCATGGGGGCCAGTACTGAGCAGCATTGAAACCAGCCACCCTGGTGACACATGCCAGGTAATGAGAACACGTACACAGTGGCAGCATCCTATTTGGAGATTCTTTTCTATTGGGCAGTCAGCGGGGAGCAGGTTGTAAATTAAATACAAAAACTGTATCAAAAAAACCTTACTCTTGCTTCCAAGTTGCATCGAAGCTGATGTAGATAGGGAGGGAGTCAAGCATAAAGCCCAGCCATTGCTTTACTGAGAGGACTAAGAGTCAAAGCACTATTGTGGAGCCTTCTGGTTCCAGATAATGGCCAGACCAGCTGAAAAATGGACAGTCCATTACAAAACTATACTGTCTGTTAGTAAGCTGAGCTGTCCACTACAAAACCAGATTGTCCACTACTAAACCAACTACTCGCTACTAAACCAGATGGTCCACTCCAAAACTACTTGGTCCACTACAAAACCCCACTGCCCGCTTCAAAACCAGAAGTCTACCCGCTGTAGGTGATTAAGGGAGCTGTAAAAACACTGATGAGCTGTGATGCATATGTCTGGCAGTACAGGAGATGGACAGTCACTGCAGCAAAGCTTTCTCTCTGCCTAAGGTTCTTTACAAGGAAGACAATGTAAGCTCTTGGTCACATTATTTGACTACTGTCCACATTCTCAGAATTAATTACCAAGACTACAAATGGACATTGCAGACTAGTAATGACACGACAATCCTCATAAACTAGCTGAAGACCTTTGGGATGTAAAGGTCAAATTATACAGGCCTGTAAACTCAGTGCTGATCCCAGGAGAGCAGGTTCCCATTGAGTTTTATCCCCACACAGTATCATCAGGCCCTGACTTAGAAATACAAAAGAAGCCACCCAGAAAGTCAGTGTTGTCGCAAGCTGTGATAATAATGGGCAAGATTCAGTACAAGATTCCAGTTAAAATATTATAAAGCTATATATCGGAAACATACATTTAATAAAAACAGAATGCTGCAATTAACCATAGGGAGACATGCGCACATGGGATATTAAAGAAAAGATTTGCATTTGTATAGCACCTTTCACAACACCAGGATGTCTCAGAGTGGTTTTACAGACTTTTATATACTTTTGAAGTGTGATCACTGTTGCAATGTAAGGAACGTGGCAACCACTTTGCGGAAACCAAAATTCCACAAAAAGCAATTTGATAATGTCTCTGAAATTCTTCTTTTTGTAGTAGTTCAGTTCAATTTTAGCATTCAAAATATAAGTGTAATTTAGCAACTCAGTGTTTTGATGCACTTAGAGCAGAGGCAGCATGGAACCCTTCAATTGTGGAGAATTACCCCTCCAAGTGCCATCATGAGCAATCCTTAATAATGACTGAATGGAGACTTCACAATGTCAGGACTATGTAGGCCCTTTGTGGTAATTTTTCTGCAGCAGTGAATTTTGTGCAGCAATGTAAGAATCATTGATTAGTCCATTTTCATGACTTTGGTTAAGAAATAAGTAATGAATGGGACATTGCTAAGAATTTAAATCATTAAAACCACTTACATTTTGCAAGTACATTCATATGTTGTTTCTCTGCGTCATTTCATCAGCTAACACACCAATGAATGTCTGTGAAAAATCGTTTTCCAGACTATTTTAACATAGATTGTTTAACACAGACATGTTTATTTTACACAGTGCATTAGTTGCAAGCGTGAAACAGAGAACACTGTTTCAAAAGTCACTGGAGTCAGGGAAAGTCCCGGATGATTGGAAGATCACTGTTGTAACCCCCTTGTTCAAGAAAGGATCAAGGCAAAAGATGGAAAATTGTAGGCCAATTAGCCTAACCTCGGTTGTTGGTAAAATTCTAGAATCCATCATTAAGAATGAGGTTTCTAAATTCTTGGAAGAGCAGGGTCGGATTAGAACAAGTCAACATGGATTTAGTAAGGGGAGGCCATGCCTGACAAACCTGTTGGAGTTCTTTGAAGAGGTGACAAGTAGGTTAGACCAGGGAAACCCAGTAGATGTTATCTACCTAGACTTCCAAAAGGCCTTTGATAAGGTGCCACACGGGAGGCTGCTGAGCAAGGTAAGGGCCCATGGTGTTCGAGGTGAGCTACTGGTATGGATTGAGGATTGGCTGTCTGACAGAAGGCAGAGAGTTGGGATAAAAGGTTCTTTTTCGGAATGGTAGCCGGTGACAAGCGGTGTCCCGCAGGGTTCATTGTTGGGGCCACAGCTGTTCGCATTATATATTAATGATCTGGATGAAGGGACTGGGGGCATTCTAGCCAAGTTTGCTGATGATACAAAGTTAGGTGGACAGGCAGGTAGTACTGAGGAAGTGGGGAGGCTGCAGAAGGATCTAGACAGTTTGGAAGAGTGGTCCATGAAATGGCTGATGGAATTCAATGTGAGCAAATGCGAGGTCTTGCACTTTGGAAAAAAAAATACAAGCATGGACTACTTTCAAAACGGTGAGAAAATTCGTAAAGCCAAAGTACAGAGGGATCTGGGAGTGCTAGTTGAGGATTCTCTAAAGGTAAACATGCAGGTTGAGTCCGTGATTAGGAAAGTGAATGCAATGTTGTCATTTATCTCAAGAGGGTTGGAATATAAAAGCATTGTTGTGCTACTGAGACTTTATAAAGCTCTGGTTAGGCCCCTTTTGGAGTACTGTGTCCAGTTTTGGTCCCCACACCTCAGGAAGGACATACTGGCACTGGAGCGTGTCCAGCGGAGATTCACACGGATGATCCCTGGAATGATAGGTCTAACATACGAGGAACGGCTGAGGATCCTGGGATTGTATTCATTGGAGTTTAGAAGATTTAGGGGAGATCTAATAGAAACTTACAAGATAATACATGGCTTGGAGAGGGTGGACGCTAGGAAATTGTTTCCGTTAGGCGAGGAGACTAGGACCCGTGGACACAGCCTTAGAATTAGAGGGGGTAAATTCAGAACAGAAATGCGGAGACATTTCTTCAGCCAGAGAGTGGTGAGCCTGTGGAATTCATTGCCACAGAGTGCAGTGGAGGCTGGGACGCTAAATGTCTTCAAGGCAGAAATTGATAAATTCTTGATGTCACAAGGAATTAAGGGCTACGGGGAGAATGTGGGTAAGTGGAGTTGAAATGCCCATCAGCCATGATTGAATGGCGGAGTGGACTCGATGGGCCGAATGGCCTTACTTCCGCTCCTATGTCTTATGGTCTAACATGAATATGTTCAGAGCTAACTGTACTACTTAAACCATAATTAGTTTTCTGCAGGCAACAGTTGAGCTACAAGGGAGTGGGTGGCTGTCCTGTCCAAAGCCCTCCACTAGCAATGCTTGGAACGTAAGTCTAAGACACAAGAGTGAGCCAGGCATATAGATTCATACAGTCATAGAGATATACAACATGGAAACAGACCCTTTGATCCAAATTGGCTCTGCCAACTAGATATCTGAAATAAATCTAGTCCCATTTGCCAGCATTTGGCCCATATCCCTCTAAACCCCTCCTATTCATATACTCATCCAGATGCCTTTTGAATGCTGTAGTTGTACCAGCCTCTACCTCTTCCTCTGGCAGCTCATTCCATACATACACCACCCTCTGTGAGAAAATGTTGCCCCTTAGGTCCCTTTTAAATCTTCCTGTCACTTTAAATCTACGCCCCCTAGTTTTGGACTCCCCCACTCCAGGGGAAAGACCTTGTCTATTTACCCTATCCATGCTCCTCATGATTTTATAAACCTTTATAAGGTCATCGCTCAGCCTCTGACGCTTCAGGGAAAATAGCCCCAACCTATTCAGCCTCCCCCTATAGCTCAAATCCTCCAACCCTGGCAACGTCCTTGTAAATCTTTTCTGAACCCTTTCAAGTTTCACAACTTCCTTCCTGCAGCAGGGAGACCATAATTGCATACAGTATTTCAAAGTGGCTTACCAATGTTTTGTACAACCACAGCATGACCTCCAAACCCTTATGCATCTTCAATCTCAGTCTTCTCCCATACTGTGGAGAGACATTAGATCTCTGTTTGCAATGCCAATAGCACAGTCTATTCAACAGGGTTTTCTTACATCATGACTTGTTTTCAGCTTCATAAAGAAAGTTTTAATGGAGTCATTGAAACCTACTGCACAGAAGGAACCATTTGTGGGCGGCACGGTGGCACAGTGGTTAGCACTGCCTCACAGCGCCAGAGACCCGGGTTCAATTCCCGCCTCAGGCGACTGACTGTGTGGAGTTTGCACGTTCTCCCCGTGTCTGCGTGGGTTTCCTCCGGGTGCTCCGGTTTCCTCCCACAATCCAAAAGATGTGCAGGTCAGGTGAATTGGCCATGCTAAATTGCCCGTAGTGTTAGGTAAGGGGTAAATGTAGGGGTATGGGTGGGTTGCGCTTCAGCGGGGCGGTGTGGACTTGTTGGGCTGAAGGGCCTGTTTCCACACTGTAAGTAATCTAATCTAAGCCAGTAATCTAAATCTAAGTAATTTCTGCTTTTCGTAAACATGTTGTCCCTTTGAAAAAGTAGTTGCCTTCATCCCCCATCCTCTGCATTTTGTCCAAAGCCCTGAAAGTTCCTCATCCCCAAGCCCTTGCCCAACACTACTTCTAAATTAATTAGAGAATCAACACTTTTTAAGTTAGAATTTCAAGATCTGACAATTCTGAGGGAAATCATTTCTCATATATCAAAACACATAACTTCAATACCTTGTTTGGAAATTAATTTAAATGAGTTTGTAATGGACCAATTTTATGAGTTGTGCAAAGTGTTTGAAATGTAATGGAAAAATCTGTTGACAACTAACTGTGTATTGTATCTAACTATGACAACTAAGTATTGGAAGTAATTCTGGGAATTTTATAATAAGAAGGATATTGTTTAGTTAAAGGATGCAGAGAAGCAAAGAAAATAAATCCAAATTAAAAATTTAAGTTATAAAGGTAGTGAAGATGTTAAGAGAGCAATTGGAACTTTAAAGATTGTAAAGGCTCCAACGCTTAATAGTTACAGACTCATAGAGATGTACAGCACGGAAATAGACCTTTTGGTCCAATTTGTCTGCACCAACGAGATATCCTAAACCGATCTGGTTACATTTGCCAGCACTTGGCCCATTTCCATCTAACCTTTCTTATTCAGGTACCCAACGAGGTGCCTTTTAAATGTTGTAATTGTACCAGTTTCCACCAGTTCCTCTGGCAGTTCATTATAGACATGTATAGACATGCAACACTCTCTTTGGGAAAAGTTGCTCCATAGATGTCTTTTAAATCTTTCCCCTTTCACCTTAAACATATGCCCTCCAGCTTTGGACTCCCACATCCCAGAGGAAAAGACCTTGGCTATTCACCCTATCCATGTCCCTCACTCTTCTATAAGCCTCTGTAAGGTCACCCTTCAGCCTCTGATGTTCCAGAGAGAAAAGCCCCAGCCAATTCATCTCTCCCTAAAACCCAAACCCTCCAACCCTGGTAACATCCTTGTAAATCTTTTCTGAGGTCTTTTAAGTTTAACAACATTTTTCCTACAGCAGGGAGACCAAAATCGAATGCAGTATTCTAAAAGTGGCCTTGCCAATGTTCTATACAGCCGCAAAGTGACATGCCAACCTCTATACTCAATGGACTGAATTCAAAAATATGAAACTGAAGAAGAGAAAAAGGAAACTCTATTTCATACTTCAAAAGACTAATAGACTTGTGGAATAAGCTGGCAAATAAGGCCTAAGGAAACTGAATAATTATCTAAAAATGATTAGTGGAATTGAGATCTTTCAAAAGAGGCTTGTAGGAACTTACAGCAATCTCCTTCTCATAAACCTTCATCTAAGAGTACAGCCCAGTGGTATGAGAGTTCCTTTAATAATGATAGATATTGATTCTGGCATGGTTTTTTAAATTAAATGACAAAAATGCACAAGCCACTGAACTGCTTACAATGATTCACATCTACAGAGGCGTTCAAACTAAACAACAGTCCAGTATTTACTAAATAATAGATCCAATACAAAATAGAGTATTAATCCAAACCTTAAAGCACTAAGCCCCAGTCAATTCTATCTTCCTACAAAGTGTATTTGTGTCCAGTTAAAATATCCTGTGAATTAGTCTGTAACTAGCCCAAGGGACATCTGTAGGGACATTAGATGAAAGTGACAAAGACAAAACCTGACCAGCATTTTCCTTCCTGTTTCTCCCAATGTTCCTGCCCACTTCTCTTCTCTTTTGCTGAGGGTGCTGACTATAGTCAAAGTATGATACATTAATGTGGGCACCAGAAGCTTGTTGGCATCTAACCAAAGTGGCTATTCTTTGGTAGACATGCCACTGTACGCAACGTAGAGTAAGCTACATTGAGAATGAAAGAAGAAAATTAGCACAACTAAAATTTATTAAAATTAACTAAATTAGGAGACATATATGACTTCTTCATTAAAATTACATTTTATGGTTATTTTTTAAAGCAAATTCTCTGTGCTGATTTGATAAGGTTAGATTGTCTACAAATCCCCTCCTTACAGGAGTATGAATCTCATTGGGAACTAGTATTGCTTAAACATACTTAGACAAGAACATGCAAACTACTTTCATTAAAATCTAGAGAGTTTGCTGTCAGTTTAGAAGTACCTGTTGGTTGTGAGCCTGTGTCCCAGGTATGGAGCAGATCTCTCCGGCGCTGTTACTGAAATAAACCCCGCAGACTTGTCTCCCCTTTTGGAAACTCTGAAAACGGATGTGACAGTCAATGGCTGGAGTGTCTCAGACAAATAAGGACAGTGGGAGCCTTGTATCAGTTTTGAACAAGCTGAGCTTCAGTTGCTTCTCTAAGGGAACTCTGGACATCAGAAGGGGTGAAGGTCAAGTGATGAGAAGAATGCTATGGAGAGCTGGATAGAATGGTGCAGTCAGAAGGGGCAAGTCGAAACTGAAGTGAAGTACGGCACACACAGTGGAAGCTTGTTGGAGATAAAGGAGGGACCAACATTTTTAAAGCAACTGACCTTGCAGCCAATCAGATATGTATAGTAATTGTGCACTGTATGTGTGTCTGTGTCTGGAAGGGGGATGGATGGAGGGGGAGGGATTTGGTGTTACTCAATTTGGTGCTGAATTGAACTCTTTATTCCAAGGAAAGTCTTTACTTGAAATAGAAGAGTTATGGCAAGTTAAAAGCTCAGGACTATGATGAGGGATTCCACTTCGAAGGTTAATCTGCTTTCTCACTGCTCAATCTTTTCCAGTGTTTTCTGTCTTTATGTCAGTTTTCTTTTCATTTGTGTTTTTCACTTCATCTCTGATTCAGAAAGTAATAGGCTGCAGGCTTTCACAGACAGTGTACTGCTGGAGAACTGACAATGGTGATTGACTGCTGTCTACTGCAGCTCCAAACACAATAAAATTAAAAGTGCAAACTCTGGAACTCTGACAAAACAAAGCAAAAATGTGAGAAATGCAGGGTCATTGGTGAAGGGAATATTACTTTGTCAGAGAAAACTCAGATAAGCAAGTATTTTTGTAGTTTGTTTCTTTCACAGATACGATTTCCTTGAAGGTTAGAAAGGGTTTCGAAAATCTGTTCTTTTTTAGTAACCTGGTTTAGTAGGCCTGGGCTCCCTAGGTTGCTATGACTACCTGACCTAAATATACAGGGCTGAAAGATTGAACAAACAAGGTCAAGCAATGCCAGAAATGAGAAAGTCACAATTTCAAATGGTCGAGTTTCTAATTCTTTTTCGACATGCTGTCCCAGGAATCTTGATTTGGATTTGCCTTAGTTTCTTTATCATTTATCTTTCTTCATCATTTATCTTTTGCCCTCCAACTGTCCTCCTGATGACGATGATTCCTGCTACAGCACAGTTACATGGTCGTAGAATGCTTTTCAATAAATCATCCAGGCAGCTATTCTTTGTGAATGAATCTGGACAGTAGGTCGTTTGGCCATGAAGACTAGCACAGCTCAGCAGCTACTGTCCTTGCATAGACCTTGTAGCAAGGTTTGTTGCTAATTGTGAAAGAGATGTTGATAAAAATTCAAATGGAATGGAACAAGGTCTGACAATATCTGTGGAGAGAGAAAGAGGGTTAGAATCATAGAATCCCTACAGTAAGGAAAGAGGCCATTCAGCCCAATGATTAATGCTTCTAGCCCAACACCTTATCTTTGGAACAATTCAATTTAATTTCATTTAAATATTTATTTCAAGGTATTTTCCTCCCACTGTTTCATGTTCTTTAAGTTTGGGTGAAATCCTTCAAGTATTGTTGTTTAGTCACACATTTTATTGCTGACTGCTTCTAGTTCCAGCTAGTAAAAAATGTACACCATATACAAGTAATGCCCACACTCCAGATATTGCCATTCCAAAAATCTGGATTTTTCTTTGCTAATGTTCTCTCTTCGCCACTCAGTTAAGGACAAGAAGAATAACGTTCCTTGAGGGCTTTACTGATATCTTGCCATAACCCCCACAAGCCACCCACAGAAACCCCAGGAAAGTGGGGGCACCCTGATAATGACAGGCCTCTGTTGTTTCTAACAGCAGAAGTCACACAACACCAAGTTATAGTCCAACAGTTTTATTTGAAATCATAAGCTTTTGGAGCACTGCTCCTTTGTCAAGTGGAGCCTTCTCCTCATGAAGGAGAAGTACTCTGAAAGCTTGTGATTTCAAATCAACCAGTTGGACCAAAACTTGGTGTCACGCGACTTCTGACCTTCAGGAATAAAAGAATGACTAGGGTAGGAATAGGTCCAGTCAAGGATAGTAGTGGGAAGTTGCGTGCGGAGGCTGAAGAGATTGGGGAGACACTGAATGAATACTTTTCGTCAGTATTCACTCAGGAACAGGACATTGTAGCCGATGTGAATACTGAGTCACAATTAAGTAGAATGAATGGCTTTGAGGTATGTAGGGAAGAGGTGTTGGAAATTCTGGAAAGGATGAAAATAGATAAGTCCCCTGGGCCTGATGGCATTTATCCTAGGATTCTCTGGGAAGCAAGGGAGGAGATTGCAGAGCAGTTGGCCTTGATTTTTATGTCCTCGTTGTCTACAGGAGTAGTGCCAGAAGACTGGAGGCTAGCAAATGTGGTTCCCTTGTTCAAGAAGGGGAGTAGGGATAACCCTAGTAACTATAGGCCGGTGAGTCTCACTTCTGTTGTGGGCAAAGTCTTAGAGAGAATTGTAAGGGATAGGATTTATGAACATCTGGATAGGAATAATGTGATCAAGGGTAGTCAGCATGGTTTTGTGAAGGGCAGGTCGTGCCTCACAAACCTTATCAAATTCTTTGAGAAGGTGACTAAGGAGGTGGACGAGGGGAAAGTGGTAGATGTGGTGTATATGGATTTTAGTAAGGCGTTTGATAAGGTTCCCCATGGTAGGCTAGTTCACAAAATACGGAGGTATGGTATTGAGGGTGAGTTGGAGGTTTGGATTAGGAATTGGCTGGCTGGAAGAAGACAGAGGGTAGTAGTTGATGGTAAAGGTTCATCTTGGAGTGCCGTCACTAGCGGTGTTCCGCAAGGATCTGTTTTGGGACCATTGCTGTTTGTCATTTTTATAAATGACCTGGAGGAGGGGCTAGAAGGTTGGGTGAGCAAGTTTGGGGATGATACGAAAGTCGGAGGAGTTGTTGACAGTGAGGAAGGATGTGGCAGGTTACAGCGGGATATAGATAAGCTGCAGAACTGGGCAGAAAGGTGGCAAATGGAGTTCAATGTAGCTAAGTGTGAGGTGATTCACTTTGGTAAGAGTAACAAAAAGATGGGGTACTGGGCTAATGGTCGGATACTTGGTAGTGTGGATGAGCAGAGGGATCTTGGTGTCCATGTACACAGATCTTTGAAAGTTGCCACCCAGGTAAATAGTGCGGTGAAGAAGGCATATGGCGTACTGGCTTTTATTGGTAGAGGAATTGAGTTCCGGAGTCCTGAGATTATGTTGCAGTTGTATAAGACTCTGGTGCGGCCGCATCTGGAGTATTGTGTGCAGTTTTGGTCACCATACTATAGGAAGGATGTGGAGGCACTGGAACGGGTGCAGAGGAGGTTTACCAGGATGTTGCCTGGTATGGTAGGAAGATCGTATGAGGAAAGGCTGAGGCACTTGGGGTTGTTTTCATTGGAAAAAAGAAGGTTTAGGGGTGACTTGATAGAGTTGTACAAGATGATTAGGGGTTTAGATAGGGTTGACCGTGAGAACCTTTTTCCACGTATGGAGTCAGCTATTACGAGGGGGCATAGCTTTAAATTAAGGGGTGTAGGTACAGGACAGATGTTAGGGGTAGGTTCTTTACTCAGCGAGTCGTGAGTTCATGGAATGCCCTGCCAGTGGTGGACTCTCCCTCTTTATGGGCATTTAAGCGGGCATTGGATAGGCATATGGAGTATAGTGGGCTACTGTAGGTTAGGTGGGCTTGGATCGGCACAACATCGAGGGCCAAAGGGCCTGTACTGCGCTGTATTCTTCTATGTTCTATGTTCTACGTTGTCCACCCCAGTCCAACATGGGCACCTCCACATTGATTCTAAGAACATCCTTGCTACTGTCTAAGAAACTCTGTCTCTCAAGACAAATAATGGCCAATGTGTGAACTTCTTGATTTTGTACTTCCCAGCTGTGATGCTCGATGTGGGCTGAAGAAGTAATACAGCAGTATCATTAAGTCAATGGACATATGGTGATCTCCATAGGGAGTTATGTCGGCCTAGCTGCTGTCTAGCTCAGGCACCTAATAATTCATAACATGGTTTTCTTTTTTAACCTAGTTTAGCTTCCTTGCTCAGGTAGCAAAGGAGAATGGGTAAGGAGTTAGGCAATCAAAGGATTAGATTCTCTGGAATTTGGGAATGCTGCTGATGCTCATTGTCAGATGTATACATGAAAATTAGTCGCATGGATAAGAAACCAGAGGTTCACCAATGGGTTCTTGAGCACCCATCAAAATGGGTATGTAGGCAAGTTTCCATGAACGTGTGGATATCAAAGATAAACCCATAGTGGTCTGTTTAACCTAGAGCTAACCACCTACTGACCCCACACTAAAGCATCAATAACTTGATACAAGGAATATTAAGGTCATGGCAACTGTTATATTGATATTGGTGAACCTCTGGTTTCTTATCCATGCGACTAATTTTCATGTATACATCTGACAATGAGCATCAGCAGCATTCCCAAATTCCAGAGAATCTAATCCTTTGATTGCCTGACACCTACATGTGCACTACCTCCAATAGTAACCGTGGATTGTGATCCAAAGCAGAAACAGCTGGCTGATTTCCTGCCTGCACCCTCCAGGGCACTCAGAGTGTTTCCAACCTCTCAACCGATCAATTAATTCAGCACAAACTGCAAATCAAACTAGGAACTGTCCTGTTTTTCTTCACAGTTCAATTGTTCAGTCAATAAAATCTCCTGACCGATCAGTTAAAAATAACCCTGTATCTAAACCACTGCTTCACGAGCTGACCCTAGCAATTCAAACCGCAATATTTCTTCTCTTTATTAGTGAATATTCTTTCTAGAGCTGATTACCTCCAGGTAATTGTAACCTGAACATCGTACATCTGTGAAGGAAATATCTAACTGAACATTTCAATCCCCATGCTCTGCATATGCTCATTTACATGACAGCATGCTGAATAAAATGTGGCAATTTGCATTTACCTCGGGCTCCACATTGCTAATTAACTCCCACCACTACCCATTAATTGCCCTGAGGAGTCTCAGGCGATTACTGGTTGAAATTTTAAGTTCCTGATTTTATGTTTTTCTTTAATTCCATCCCCCAATGTTAAATCTTTCCCTTCTTTCTCGGTAGGGTTACAATTGTGCAGGCAGTAGCTCCTTCTTGTATATCTCATGCAACTGGATTCCATTTATCTGTGATTCAGAAAATGAGTGCAAACGTTATATTCAGCTGCAGGCACCCCAGCCAAACTTTATTCTATCCCTGCTCAACATGCAAAAACAGCATAAGGTTTTGGGGCCTTGCTTGTTTTGCGAATGGTGGTGGATGGAGCCCAAAAATACCAGAGTTAGCTGGAGTACTGGTTTCCTGTTCCCAGTATCAGTTTATTTTAGCTGGAGCAGATTCAGAGCGGCGAGAGCTTTTCTCTCTCACAAGACAGGCTGTCATTTAGGCTTATTTTTAAAAATTTACTCATGGGATGAGAGTTGCTGGCTGGCCAGCATTTGAGAAGATCATGATGAGCTGACTTCTTGCACTGCTACAGTCCATATGCTGTGTGTTGACCCACAATGCCTTTAGGGAGGGAATTCCAGGATTTTGGCCCAGCGACTCTGAAAGAACAGCAATATATTTCCAAGTCAGGAATGTGAGTGGTTTGGAGGGGAATTTGAAGGTGGTGTATCTGCTGCCCTTGTCCTTTGAGATTTTAGTGGTCTTGGGTCAGGAAAATGCTGAGTCAGGAGCCTTAGTGAATTTCTGAAGTGTGCCTTAAGAATGATAAACACTTCTGCTACTGAGCATTGGGGATAGACGGTGTGAATTGTTGTGGCCAATCATGGGCTATTGCTTTGTCTTGGATGTCATGTTGGGTGTTGTTGGAGCTGTAGTCATCCTAGCAAATGGAGACTATTCCTCTACACTCATGACTGGTGCCTTATAGATGATGGACAGGCTTTGGGAAGTTAGGAGATGAGTTACTTCTAGTTTCTGACCTGTTCTTATAGCCACTGTATTTAGATGGCTAGTCCAGTTTAGTTTGTGGCCAATAGTAATGCTCAGAATGTTGGTAGTGGACGATTCAGTGGTGGAACTGCCAAGAACGACAAGGAGCAATGGTTAATTGTCTCTCATTGGAGATGGTCATTGCTTGGCACTTGTGAGGCATGAATGTCACTTGCCAATTGTCAGCCCAAACCTGGATATTATCTAGGTCCTGCTATATTCAGGCTTGGACTGCTTCAGTATTTGAGGTGCTGCATATTGTGCGATCATTGGCGAACATCGCCACTTCTGATCTTATGATGGAGGGAAGGTCATTGATAAAGCAGCTGAAGAAGGTTGAGCCTAGAACACCACCCTGAGGAACTCCAGCAGAGATGTCTTGGAGCTGAGGTGAGAGATCTCCAACAACAAGATACATCTTCCTATGTGCCAGGAATGATTCAAATCAGATTTAAGAACCTTAAGGTAAGTCAAGAAGGTTGAATATGATTTTACTATTGTCCATGTGATGGGGAGGTCCCTTCCTCCCTGGGTGGAACGACAGCTATAGGCTGCTCTATAGACGATGGCTTGGCTGCTTGCTCTACCTTTTTAATTACAGTTTTAAAAAGTTTAAGAGAGGCGCTTTTCGCTGAAGTGTTCTCTCAGTCACTTATACTTTCCTGTAGTTGTTACCTACTTTGAAGCTAGCAGATCTCTGGCCCTCCAGCTTCAAGAGCACCATCCCTTAACTCCGATAGAGAAACTGCCTCCAAGCTAATTAGGGAAGATACTGGATAGAAAGCAAATGGTTTCCCTCCTCACATTCACGTCCCCAAGTGGATTCCAGATCACATTCAGACTAACACAGTTTGGACCTGAACAGGATACCTGGTAAGTTCTCTTCCCCAAGTTCAGTCCGATGGCTGCATTCTGACTGTGCTGCAACCTTTGTGGATGTTTTTCACTCAGCAAAGCTTGGGATTGGCCAGATCTTTCAAGTTTGGTCCCATTCCAGTGCTGCCACTCATAGTTGAATTGCCTATTGACAGTCATTGTCTTGCCTTACACTTGAAAAACTTTGTTAGAGATTGCTAGTGCCTGTGGAGCTGTCATCCAAACTGAGGCAGATCAAGATTGGAAGGCAATGAAGAAGTGTGGGTAGTGGGAAAGGAAGGGGATTGTGAAATAAGAAAGTCTTACCTTTATGTGATGCGTTGCACAGCAAATTAAATACTTTTAAAAGAGTAGTCACAGCTCTATTGTAAGAAATATGACAACCAGTTTGTATTCAGAAAGCTCACGTAGATAGATATAATCCCTACAGTGTGAAAACAGGGCATTCGGCCCAACAAGTCCACACAGAACAGACTCTCCAAAGAGCATCCCACCCAGACTCACCCCACTCTTGTAACCTTGCATTTCCCATGGCAAATCCACCTATCCCTGGATATTATGAGCAATTTAGCATGGTCAATCCATGCAATCTGCACATCTCTGGACTGTGGGAGGAAACCGAACCACCCAGAGTAAACCCACACAGATACAGGGAGAACGTGCAAACTCCACACAGACAGTCACCCAAGGTTGGAATTGAACCCGGGTACCTGGCGCTGTGAGGCAGTAGTGCTAACTGCTGAGCCACTGTGCTACCTAAGTTCAGCATCTCACCCAAACAATGGCATTCCTTTAATACTGCACAAAAACATTGATTTTGATTGTTTTGTGCTCATGGTCTCTGCTGTGATTCAAGCCCACAGCCTTTAGATTCAGAGGCCAGTGTGTGACCAACTGAGCCATAGCTGATAAACAATGAGGGCCAAAGGTAAGCAAGGTGACCAGTGAATGTGTGTTTTCAAAGTTTTAACATTATTTGTCCTCCTTCCTCCCGTTCTGGTATTGGGATCTTGGGCCATTTGGGCAACCATGCACAATTTAAAGCAAGAACAATGCATAGCACTTTGAGATTGCAAGAAATTGGGGTAAATATAATAGTATGGACTGAAAATTCTCAATAGGCAGAAAACAGAAAAACTTAAGCAGCTGCTCTAAGTTTCAAGCAAACAGTAAGTAGTGTTGGACAGATGAAGGACAAAGGATATTGGCTGGCAGCTGCTGCTAGTTTTGTTCTGGGTTTTACCACTCAAAAGGCTTTCCCCCTCTCTGCAGAAGGATACAAATTTCTGACAGACAGTTCAGGACTTCCCTGTGCTCCAAGAAGAGCACCTGATATAAATCACATTCCCAGGGATGATACACAAGACCGTCAGGTGAGATTCTTGCTGAGGTGGTGAAATGTCAGAACAATGGTGGAAAGGAACAGGAGTAACAAGATATAATGGTTCAACGTGGATTGAATCTTTAAGCAGTTACAGCTTCATCCAAGATCACTGACTCTATGCAACGAGTTTGAGATTTTCGAGGTAAGTGATATTTTTGTGCAATTTCCCTCTCAATATTTTTCAGTCTTAAAGAGGGGAGGTGGTTGGTGCTGGGGTATGAGGGAGGGACAGTCAGAGGCTAATGTGACTTCAAAAGCACCACAATACAAGCAAAACAATATTGGTGGACCTATCTTCAGGTTTGAGTGTTAGAGGTCGAGTTGGTTTGAGGCTGGATTGGCAGGATTGAGGCCAGGTCAACACATTAGAGTTAGACGGTGGTATAAATGGTGGGATTGGTATTACAGGTTGCTGGAAGGGGTTGAAGGCAATCTTCTTGAGTCAGATTTATGAAAAAAGTACAGGTTAGCAGCATTCAAGAAAAATAGGTGGGGTCGAAAGCTAACGAGTGCAGCCCTGCAGATTCATGTTTGACAAGCAGTAATGATTGCAGAAAGGATATTCTTCAGAGAATGAGGATTAGGACCCATTGTTATAGAAACATAGAAACTATGAGCAGGAATTGGCCAATAGTCCTTCAATCCTGCTCCACCATTTAATATAATCAGGTCTGATCCTCTATCTCAATGTCATATTCCTGCTTTCTCGTTATTGTAGGTTAGGGAGAGTTTTCTTTTCCAAAGAGGTTCGTAAGTTACTTCCTAAATAATTTGAATTATATAAATTATAATGTTGTAACAAGAGCATTTCAGCCTGAATAGGAATTGGATTTAGCTGGCATCAGGACAGATATTGGGATTGAGTGGACTCAGAGATTTGCCTGGATTTGTTATTGTGTGGAATGGGATGGGATGGTTTTGGAATTTGATCCTGACTTGCAGCCTTGGGATCATGATTTGAATCTGAGGAAACCTTTCTCATATGTTGACAGTTGCGCAGCGTTGGCTGAAATGAGGTCAGATTTGTCTCCCAAATTTAGATAGCTGCTGAAATTTGACACTGACTGAGTTGGCACCAATGTGGCAGCCTGACCATGGCATGTTACAGGAAAACTGAAAGGGCCAACTGAGAAATGATTGCTGTTCAGGACTGAGATTTGCCAGGGAAGTTCATTCTGCCATACAGAAGAATTTGTTTTGCATCCAGTGACTCTTCCTTGGACTACCCCTGCCGTGGGAATGCTGTCTCTCTTCTTTTCTCTCTCTCTCTTTCTATCTCTTTCCCTAACTTTCTCTCTTGCTCCCCACCCCACACCTCCCACCTCTCCAACAAAAGGGTTTAAGGTGAGAGGGGAAAAATTTAAAAGGGACCTAAATGGCAACTTTTTCAGGCAGAGGGTGGTACATGCATGGAATGAGCTGCCTGATGAAGTGGTGGGGGCTGGTACATCTAATAGCCACTTCAGTTAGAAAACCTTAGCATTGGGTGAAAGCAGGATTGGCCTTTGTCATACCTCTGTATTAGAATCATCTGTTTCCACTGCATTTTGCCTCAGATCTTTACACGATTTTGTGATATGAGCCGGACTGGTACAGCCAGCATTTAGTTGCTGTTCAAAACATTATAGTCAACTTTCTTCTAGAACTGTTGTATGGATTATCACTTCTATATCTACATTAACAAACCTTTTCTTAACCTTAAAAGCCTCTATCAGTGCATCTGTCAGTCTTCCACTAAATAAAAGCATTCCATCCTGTTCAGCTTTTCTTAGAAATTTGCAACTTATGTTTCAGTCATATTTCCTGAGTTGGTGTGAGTGGAGGAGTCCGTTGTAGGACGTGTAATCCTGGCTTTGCCTTCTCTCTTCTGAGGTTTCACAAAGGCCTTTGTAGTCATCACATTTCTGCCAATCTGATAAATGCCGATAAGCTATCTTCATTCTGACTTTCTATCTAAATATTTATCCACTCACATTCCTCAATCAAACATTGTGCAGTTGCTCCATGAGCCAATTTAAAGGGCCATCCACATAGACTTGAGCCACATCAGAGTTGCCACTAAGTCACCTCGACAAAGTGTACCTTTAATAATGACATAGCTAGGAAATGTTTTTTTTTTAAATATTCTTTATTGGGATCTGGGCCAGCTTTATTTGCCTGGACCAGCTTTATTTGCCCATTCCTAATTGCCCTTGACAAGGGAGTGATGAGCTGTCTCTGGAGTAGCTGCAGTACATATAGGAACACTATGTAGTTCGGGAAAGGAGTTTCAGGATTTTGACCCGGTGGCAGTGAAGGAATGGCAATATGGTTCCAAGTCTTGATGGTGTGTGGCTTAGAGAGGAATGTGCAACTGGTGTAGAATTGAAGTTTATCATATCAGCCATCCTCTCAGTGAATAGTGGGGCAAACTTGATTGGCTGAATGGTTTACTTGTACTCTTATAATCTTATGGTCTGAGGTGACAATGTTAGTTGAACTAGCACCAGTGGCTTGGTGCAATGTGCCTTTGATTCATCAGCATGTTCAGTCCACATGCATTACCTTAGTGTTAAGAAATGATTGCAAATGGATTGTAGCTAGAGTTTGTAAATGAATGCTTCATGTATTTGCCCCTTCAGTGTCCTAATGCCCAATAGACGTGGATCCCACATCTTTGGCCTTCAACCTCACACTGACTCTATCCACCCCGGGTGCTCACTCATTCATATTCCAATGGTATTTCATATTGGGATAACGGTGAGTGGTTGTAGGGAACACAGCTTGTGGGGGACAAAATTGGAATTAGGCTCCACCTGGTGAACCTCCATCGCTTCTTCTACCTCGCTGTGCCCCCCACAGCCTAATTTGACTCACCACATTGAACTTTGCTTCCAACTGTCCTCCCTGCTTCCTGAATCTCAACATTGCATCTTAGTAACTGCCCATCTTTGCTCCTGTACACTCCCCCTGTGGAGGCTGTGATGGCAGTCAGTCAATAATCTGCCACCCTGTAGCATACCACGCTCTCCAGTTCTGTTCCTCATTAGCATCCCCCCCCCCACCTCCAATACAGCTTGAGTTTCCCCATCACTGTCCTTGTTTCCCACTACCACAAATGCCTCTGACCTTCCCCTCCCCAGCTGGACTGAGGAGTAGCCCCCACCCACTTCTCAGTTTGACCATTTGGTTGAACACACATACCGTGTACTTACTGTGCAGGCAGCGGACACACATTCGATTCATGTCTCAATGTGCCATACAGCAAGCCACACCCCAGCACCCTAGAGAGATCCATAATGATAAGCATGGCCAGCAGTCTGTCTGTGTGTTTGCACAATACAGCACATCCATGCAGCAGTACTGTAGCCTTTGGCTCTGACTGAAGCTCTAACAGACACGGCCTGGCAAGGCATGAATGCTGCAAGCATTTAGGTAAGCACTAAGAAGCATGCACTAAGAAGCATACAGCAATGCTCCTAGTGCACTGAGATGCAGCCTGATTCAATCCGTGAATTAGGTGCAAAGTATTCTTTCTGCAACCTTTCAATGCTAGTTGCTGGTGCATCCTTCAATGCAAGTCTGTCCTAAATGACCTGAAAGTGGATCAAAGAGGTGCTCTGGTGGATGCAGGAAGTTGGCAAATATTGATTGCTAATGCCCGTGGACAATTGGTGCATATGGCTGGTGCCCAAGGATCATGCCAAGAATTGCCATTGGATGCCAAGTGGCAAGGAGGCCCTTCACAACCAGTGCCAAGAGGAAATCACCAGGTACCTGGCTCTGATTTTTCTGTTTTCTTGACATCCAGCTTCCCTGATGTGTTTGGTAAGATAGGAAGTTGACTATGAATGAGATGAGGCATTTAACACGCAATAATACCCTTCAATTGGCAATTGCCACCGCCTCACTTTGTACTTCAGTACAAACATAAAAGATGTAGTGAGATGCTCCCAAATTTGAAATGAGCCTGACCAAACTTCTTATCCAATTCTGCCACAGAGCTCATCATAGCTCTCATTGTTCAGACCCCTATAAGATTCCACCCAAAATTATTGCAATCAGATCTCCTCCATGGATGTAACTCCTGGACTCTCGGATTGACTCCAGGGAAGTTTAAAGGTTGTTGAGGGGATAAGCACAGTTTGGCCTCAAAGAAGAATGGTCAAGGATGTCACCTGGCTGTGCCAGCAGAGCATATAGCAATGCTCCTAGTGCACGTGGTGCTCCAGACAATACGTGACAGGGAATTTACCAATCATCTGTTCTCCTTTTCTCAAATGTAAGAAAACATTTGGGTTTTAGATTTTCAACAAAATAACTTCCTTAAGCCTTACTTCAAAAGTCAATCACCAACATTTAACTTGCTTCCTAACTCCCCTTCTTTCCCTCTCCTCACGCTGGGGTGAAATTAATCAACAGTCAATTGGTACCCATTTGCATCCCATCTGATTTTAGTTTCAACAGGAGACAAGAATGGGCCATTAAGCCTGACAAACCTGTGCCATTTAATAGATAAACTTGTATGTGTTCATTCAGAATCGCAATGCCTTATCTTCTCAGAAATACTTCCAGTAACAATATGAAGCCATTTGGTTAGTTTTCTGCAGCAACTTAATTTATGACTTTATTATATTCCTTCTTCCTCCAAATATCTCTAGATTTTTGGCCGTTGTAATTTGTAATTTGTAATTTGAATCCTTCATTGAATTTGCATAATCTCAGCTACCATCTTGAAATTCAATTCAAGCCAGCTTTAAACTTTTCAAACTTTCTTCATAACAAGTTTTTTCATATCTAATGTGCCTTGATTCTGTTTCTGTAAAGTGTGTAAAGCATCCTTCCTGAAATATACGTAAGGGCACAATACAATTGGCCAGGAATAAAGATTGGACAGAGAGGAATCTGACTCACCAGAATCCTTCATGAAGCTGAGGAACTCAGGAACAGGAGTGAAACTCATGGAATCCTGGCAAAAGAAAGGTTAGAAGGAATAAGAAGGACTCAGTAGTTACTAGCATCAGTGATTAATGGCCAGTCTATTGGAAGAGTCAAAGAAAGCAACCGCAAAATTCAAATTATTACATTGACCAATGTGTGGTCTCGAAATGTTTAATCAAGAATACAACAAGAATGAGATAACATTAACCTTTATGCATGGCAGAAGAAAAATTAACTGTGATCTGTATTTGAGATTTGACTCTTTCTGAAGAATTGAAAAATAAGAGATAAACATCTACTGGCAATGTGAGGTGCAAAAGAGCTTCTTGGAATCTAGTTGCAAAAAAATCAGCCAAGCGCTTCCTCTTTTGCAGGGGAAGGGGTGTGAGAGCTCTCTGTACTGTAAAGAGTTTGTAACATAAATTAGAAATGAAAAGAAACTAGAGAATTGCTTGATGCAATAGCTGCACAACAAGGATAGATTTTACTAACTTGCACTTCCAAATGACAACTCTAGAGTCAGAAATGTGAACAGAGGTGACTGACTCCCATCTGTAAAGGAACATTTGTGAAATCCATTCTGCAGTCCTCTAGCATGGCCTCATACGCATACCATCACTAAAGCTGCTCATTTCCACCTCTGTTACTTTGCCCAGTCCTAGCTCACCTGCTGCTGAAACCCTCATTCATTTCTATGCTGCATCACTTAAAGCCTCTCACATTCTATCCTGTGTAAAGCTGAGGTCATTCTGCTGCCTGTCTCTTAACTTGCAGTAAGTGCCATATCCCAATGCCCTTGCGCTTGCTAATTTATGTTGCTTGAAACACCTTACACTGGTAGAATCAGTATCTCCTCCCTTGCCCAGTTTTATGATTTGATCAAATCTATTAACAGGGACATAAGGGGAATTATCAAACTTGACCCCTTTTCCTGCTAATTCCCTCCCTTGGTTTACATCTGAGCAGGCTCAGGGGTGTAGGTTCCTTGTATGAACAATCACATAAGTTGATACAGAATTGTGTTCACACTTAGAAAAAGTACATGGTTGGTTGGTGCTTCATTAAAGTTGGAATTGAAATACAAGCTTCGGAACGTGGAACGTGGAGCTTTACTTCTGCCCTTTAATGTGCTGAGCACGAGATAAATATACGTCACAGGGCAGTTTCCAACATTAGAATATTCATCCACCTTCTTCTTCCCAATCATTGCCAGCTCAGGTTAAACACCATTAAAAGGAAAGAAAATCTCCTTTTATATTGCCCCAAAATTAACTCTCAACTTCTAAAAAAGGTGAAATATATAGAGCCTCCTTATGTTCAAACTAAGATGGGTAGTTAGCAGGGAGAGGAACAATGTTTAATAGTTCCAGTCGTGTTCCTATTAATAGCCAGATCATAAAACTGGTCACTTTAGACTTGCCACATGCAGGAGTTCGAAGGGTAAATAGCACCATATGCTTTCTATTTTTACTCTAATGTGGAATATCTTATAACGGTATTATCTTTTCCATATGTGTGTGTCATAGAATGTTATATCTTGTGTATTCTTTTTATCCACTGGGTTCCTTCCAACTGGGATTACTATGTTACATTGTATTATCTTCGAGCTAGGAGCTTCAATGAATGGCTGTTCCTTGTGTGTGAACCAGAACTGTGCGTGTTGGTGACTTCTCCAACTTGGGTGTAGAAGGATGGGCTAGTAAATTTGTGGATGTCAATAAGGTTGTTGTATTTATGGATAGTGCTGAAGGATGTTGCAAGTTACAGAGGGACATAGATCAGCTGCAGAGCTGGGCTGAGAGGTGGCAAATGGAGTTTAATGCAGAAAAGTGTGAGGTGATTCACTTTGGACAATAGGAATACAGAGTACTGGGCTAATCGTAAGATTCTTGGTAGTGTAGATGAGCAGAGAGATCTCAGTGTCCATGTACATAGATCCCTGAAAGTTGCCACTCAGGTTGATAGGGTTGTTAAGAAGGCATACAGTGAGTTAGCTTTTACTGGTAAAGGGATTGAGTTTCGGAGCCACGAGGTTTTGCTGCAGCTGTACAAAACTCTGTTGTGGCCACACTTGGAGTATTGCATGCAGTTCTGGCCACCGCATTATAGGAAGGATGTGGAAGCCTTTGAAAGGGTTCAGAGGATATTTACTAGGATGTATGGAGGGAAGGTCTTAAGAGGAAAGGCTGAGGAACCTGAGGCTATTTTCGTTAGAGAAGAAGGTTGAGAGGTGACTTATTTGAGATATACAAGACAATCAGAGGGTTAGATAGGGGGACAGTGAGAGCCTTTTTCCTCAGATGGTGATGGCTAACATGAGAGGACATGGCTTTAAGTTGAGAGATGATGAATATAGGACAGATGTCAGAGGTAGTTTCTTTAGTCAGAGAGTAGTAGGGGCATGGAATGCACTGCCTGCAAAAGTTGTAGACTCACCAGCTGTAAGGGCATTTAAAAGGTCATTGGATAGGCATATAGATGAAAATGGAATAGAATAGGTTAGATGGGCTTCAGATTGGTTCCACAGGTCAGCGCAACATCAAGGGCTGAATGGCCTGCACTGTGCTCCAATGTTCTATGTTCTACCTATGGAGGTAGCATCAAAGCCCAAGCCTACAGGAGTCACCAATTTGAGATTAAATCAGTTTAATCTACATGGTCCAGAATCAGGCCCTGTACTTGGTGCTGTAGCAAGCAATCTTGAAACTGAGCCAAAGGTTCTTCCATTCTATTTTTTTCTTCCTTAAACCTGAAAGAGTTGATATTTATTTCCTTCCCTTACAGATTGCACTCTTCTTAAATGCTCACTATCTCCAAACTCATTTTGGCCAATATTACCTAACAACAGACTACACAGAAGTTAGGACATGTGGCCAGTGTATGGTTGACATCCCAATTAGAATCTAGTGAAACCACTCAAGTAGCATAAATAGGCAACCTGTCAATGTAATTTTTAAAACGTTACTCATAAGATGTGGATGTTGCTGGTTATATCAGCATTTGTTGTCCTGCTCTAATTGTCTAGAGGGCAGTTCAGTGTCAACTATGTTGCTGCGGGTTTAGAGTGGTATGTAGGCCAAACCAAGAAAGGGTAGCCAATTTCATTTCTTAAAAGACAATGGGCTTTCACAACAATTGGCAGTTTTTAAATAGTCACCATTAGGCTAGCGTTTTAGCTAATTATGTATTGAATTCAAATTTCACCATCTGCTATGGTAGGATTTGAACCCACAATCCCAGAACATTAACCTGGGGCACTGGATTACCAGTACAGTAACACTGCCTTCTACATGGTCCTTCTTCAACCTGAGTCAGGAATCAAATAAACAGCAAGAGTCACACTCCTTATCATGAGCCAGTGAGCCCTCAGAATGCCATATGAGAGCAGGACAGGGATCAGCAAACTGGCCCTGCGCAACCGCCCCCCCACCCCCAACTCTTCATCCCACAGTTTCCCAATAGCCATTGTAAGTTAGTTTGGTGGACTCAAATGTGGAGTTTTAAAACCTTGATTTATTTTCATTGGTTGTTTACTGGCTCTGACTCAAAGATGCCACGAATAATATACAGGCTGTGGAAAACTGCTGTTCATTGTGTAAACACAGGGACATGGTCCTTGGAAAGACAAGGGAGAGAGAAGATGGTGTTGGAGGTGGGGGGGGGGGGGGGGGGGAGCTGGGGGAGAAGGGGGAAGTGGTGGGGGTGCATTGGCTCGAGAAGATAGAACCTAGGACAAAGGCAGCTGGGAAACTTGGTGCAGAAGTGTTAGGAGTGGTGGGAGCTGCAGTGTGACTTGCTGGGACTGAAGCATTTTAGCAGCTCAATTTTGGCAGCAATCAAAGTCCTGGGGGGATGGAGTGGGGGTGGCCAGAGGAATGGGAATTGTAAGTTGGAAAGCAAACTAGTAAAGGAACTGAGTTCTTTCCAGAGGCAGAAGGCAAGGTTGTGGGATGAGGTCTATTGTCTGTAACTATCAGCTGCACATCAGCAATAAAACCATTCAAACATGTGATGGATAATTTAACTCTGACAGGTTCTGCTGGATTTGGGAGACAGCATCAGTAAGGACAGGCAGAATCCTTTATCCAAACCTGTACCTGATCCTGTACCTGACCCTATGCCCGATCCTATATTCAATCCCATACCTGATCCTATATCTGATTTTATACTTGATATTGCCCCTGATCCTGTGCTTGATTCTGCATCCAGTGCTGCACCTGATTCTATACTTTATCCTGTACACGATCCTACACTCAATCCCATACTGGATCCACTGTCTTTCTTCTTTTATTGGGCTCTGCTGGTTATTGATTCCCACATATGCTGTGATACAAATCTCATTTTCAAAGTTGGTGTATCTACCTGCATTTCACATACCTACACAGACACACACACAATCATTGTAATAAGGATGTGCATACGCACACGTGCACATGCTCGGGCACACAAGTCCATTCATCTGGAATCACTGGGGAAGTTGCTTTAAGACATTACTTGAAGCCCTGGGGAAATGGTATAAATAGTTCAGGATTGCTGGCAAATGCCCATTAAAGTTACAGAAGAAAATCAGGAAAGGCTGACGTAAATTCTTCCACCTGTGTCCTATTAATTCATGGCCTTCTGTGAGAAGGGAGTACGTGCTCTTGAAGGTTAAAGGACAAAATGGGGGGAGGCTTTTAACACATTTGCTCCACCGCATGCAGCAGCAAGTGGAAGGTGCTAGGTTGACATCTGCGGCTTCAGAAGATGTCTCTGTGGGACTAGTAACCAGGACACATTCAGTGATAACAGTTTCTTCTTAAAGCTAACCTTCCACCCACTGACACTTCTGACTGCAAGTCACAGCTTTCACCACACTGTTCACCTTATATCGGCACCTTCTGTGTGAGTCATGAAACAACGTGCTGAATCATAATTTTTTTGGCTAAGTTGCAGTTGCATTGGGTTTTTTTGGAGGGCTTCTCATTCCACGGTCTAACATGTTTATTCATTATGTCTTACCAGATCTGCCTCATTAACTACCTACTGCACCTCATGGCATCCCTCTTATCTAATTCTAGCCCCATCTTACCACATGCCATTCCCAGAATAATTTGCCATTGCCAGGATATCTTGGGATTGACTGGCATTCTTGGCATTGCACCATCATTAAAAGGAAATTGTGCAGCCAGACAAGTGCTGTCATTTCAGGGGGGTCCTGTGTGGTTCCTGAAATTGCCCCAGACACGGCAAACAAGGGAAATTTGGCAACTGATATCCCAAAAATAGGACACAATCTACTCCAGCAGCCAAGGTTGCTACCATTATCAATGCAGTCTCAGCCATCTGGAAAAGTACCCACCCAGAATCCATCTTCACTGGACCATCTCCTCCCCACTAACTCACACCCAGTCCATCTCTGTTAACTGCACTCACAACCCACCAAGGCTCATGTTCTTACCTGCCACACCCTTCCTGACTCACTGTCACCCACCACAATACCCATTGCGACTAACCTTGATAACCCTAGCACATACCCTCTGCGCGACCCCACCCCCCCCCAACCAATGTTAATTGCTGTGCCACTCACTTTCATCTCTCTCAACATCTGTCTCTTTCTCATTCCAAGAGGAAAGCAGCCCATATTAAGATATAAAGAGACAGGATGGTGGTGGGCTGCTTGACATTCAGCTTTTCAGACCTGATGTAGAGAGCATCCTGACTCTGACTGCCCCGAGTGGCATTTTGACTGTGTCCAAGGTCCTGGTCTGATATCAGAAGCTGCTCCTGAGTTACTATGATGGGACCAATCCCCCCAACCTCAGCCCTGATCGAAGTCTATCTCCCTTAACTGAACACTGCCCAAAAACATACCAGCTTCATGGCTTTGTCTCTGCAATCAATATCCCAGCAACGCAGCAGGACCATGACTTGGTATCTCTGGCTGGGGAGGGAGTTGGAAAGCACAAAAAGATAAGATACAACAATGTGAGGCAGGGATACTGTGAGCACCCCAGGTAGGATTAGAGCATGCGAGTGCTAAGAGAGCAAAAGAACAGGCTGGTCATGTCATCTGGTTCAACCCATTAGATGTGTGTGTTCTTCCTAAGTACAGAGTGGTCGTACTGCAGCATTACAATGATACATCCTGAGGTACGTCTTTGAAGTGCAGAAGTGTCCTGTAAAGTGGATCAGAGTTGTGCCATGAGGGTTCTTAGACACTGGTACATATCAGATGCCAATGTCTCCGGGCATGGAGTGTGCGTGACTGGTGTTCATGGAGCATGCTGTGAAATGTTGGTTCAACATGGAGGTCCTTTGCAGTCACCAGAGTGCCTAAGACACCAGGGTCCTGCTTTGATTTCTATGTTGAGATTCCTCAGCATCTAGCTTGTTCACACATTGGATAAGATAGGAAGATGAATATTAATGAACCAAGGTGTGACATTAATAAAATGGTTAACAGGCTGTTAACTGGCAATGCTCTGCTGCCCAGTGAAAAACTTGCCTTAAAATAAAAGTAGGAGCTGCAGATGCAGGAAATCTGAAACAGAAATGAAAATTGCTGGAGAGAGAGCTACCGGTCGAGCAGCATCTGTGAAGAAAGGAACAAAATTCAATTCCCAAGAAGGGTTACTGGACTTGAAATGTTAACTCTATGTTCTCTCTCCACAGATGCTTCCAGACCTGCTGAGTTTATCCAGCAATTTCTGAGAAACCTACCACTCAGCAAATACATAAGAGATGCAACGAGTTGCTCCCAACATCAGGATAGGCCTCACCAGGTTTCCCATGCCATTCTGCCCCATATCTCATGACAACCCATGTCGCTAATGCCCCTGGTGTTTTTCACTCCTCTCTCAGTCTCGGGGGTAGGGACTCTATTCCTAAGCTGCTCCAAAAATTAAGTGATGGAATACAGTAACTACAGATACAACTTTACTTTTAGTTCTTTTTTTCTGTCCCCACCCACAGATGTATATAATCCAACAGGTAGATGGAAAAAGGCAATAATTCAGGGTGGTATTAGTGGTTGAGTGATTTGTCAGGTTGAGGTTCTGAACCCAGCTGCATAATACTATACAGGGTTCTTGGGTTCCAATCCCTATGGGAAGTTATAAAATTTATTTGAATCAATTTGTTCACTTAGAGACTGAGATCTGAAAAATACAGTACTGTTATAACCACCCAATACTGAATCAGAACTATCCCTCATTAAAGGGAGCTTGCAGCCTTTACCCATACTTTGCTGAGAGTGACTCTTATGCTATTCTGCAAGGCTGATTGATAATGCTGGATGTAATAGCCTTCCTGACCACTTTGATATAAATACAAATCACTATTACAGGAAAACACATGGTGGTTATGGATGGACAATAGTCACTGTCGTGATTTTGTTGCTAAGGTGTTTGGAGAACAGGATTAGGAGAATCAGGCTTATGATAGAGACATGATGTCGCTAAAGTTAACCAAGCAATGGCCAACAGCAAACAGCACAAGTCTGGCTTGGCTTCAATGGGCTGAATGGCCTCCACTGTGCCTTTATCACTCATGCAGGAGATTCACTTGAACATGTGGTTGTCAGCCTAAAGGAGAGAAGTACGCATTTTGGGCAGTGATGTGGTGGGAGACATATGGACTGAAGGTCATTGAGCAGATGTCGGGTGAAGGAGAAAGGTTTGGCATTCAGAATGGTTTTGGAGAGCATGCAAGGGATTGTTTGTCTCCAGGGACAGGCTTTGACATGTAAGGCATGGGAGATAAAGGAGAGAGAGGGTTCTCTGTGAGAATTGAGAGAGTTCAAGGACGAGATGGACTCATCAAACACAACCTGGTGGTGAGGAGAACATGTAGAATGAGGATGAAGGGCTGGGGCTGTGATTCGGAAAGATGATGTCCTGACTGACATTGAGTGAACAGAGCAGAAAGATATTGGCAGAGGTAGAACTCATCAATGACTGGCTAGTGTTTTAAAAGGATGAGACCAAGTGAGCCAGAATCCTAATGCCTTAGGTGTGTTAAGCAGTTTGGAGATGAATAATAACTCCACCTTTATGTTGTTCTCAGATATGGGTGACATAGGAAAGGCTGCATCCACTGCCTGTCCCTAGCTGGCCTAGGATGGATGTGGGGGACCATTTTCCTGAGTTGCTGTTCTTCTTACACTGATAATGCTCTCCCTATGATGACAGATGGGGAAAATTCCTGGATTTTCACCCAAAAATCAGGTCAGAACAGCAGTTTAGGACCAAGTCATGATGGCATATTTCATGACGGGAAATATGGAAATGACTCAGTCCCTACAACCTTACTGCTGATAGAGCTCACCCACCCAAAGTCAGCTTAGTGAGTTGCTGCAGTGCATCCTGTAGATAACACTCACAGTGAGGACACGTATTCTGGTGGTTAAGGGAATGGTTTGTCACAGAAATTATTTTAAAAAGAGGACAATTGTAACCTTGGTACTCTAACGGGAACTGACTTGATGGGATTAGTCACAGGATTTATACCTAATGCTTGCAGAGAGTCGAATGGGACAGATTCAAAGAGCCAATTTCCTGTTTCCTGTCAGGCAGGTTACATCAGTAGTACATCCCAAGTGTGTCACCATTAGAATGATTCTAGTATACAATGTATTTTCTCGTAATTTCTACAAATAAAACAATGTGATGTACATGCAACATAGATTTGTGAATGACTGTAGAAAATTAAACAACTCATTGAAGGTGGAGGCTTCACAAATATCTCCATTCTCAGTGATGGGGGAGCCCAGCAGAATGTAAAACACAAGGCTGAAGCATTTGCTTCTGTCTTCAGCCAGAAGTGTCAAAAAGATGATTAATCTCAACCTGCTCCTTAGGTCGCCAGGATCACAGATGCCGGTTTGATTTACTCCATGTGATATCAAGAGTGGTTGAAGGCAATGGATACTGTAAGGGCTATGGGCCCTGACCATGTTCCAGCAATAGCACTGAAGATGTGCTCCAGAACTTGCTGCTCTCCTAGCCAAGTTGTTCCAACACAGCTACAACACTGGCAGCTACGTGACAAGGTGGAAAATTGCTCAGGTATGTCCTGTATACAAAAAGCAGGTCAAATCCAACCCAGCCATTTACCAGCCCATCATAGAATCATAGAGATGTACAGCATGGAAACAGACCCTTCGGTCCAACCCGTCCATGCCAACCAGATATCCCAACCCAATCTAGTCCCACCTGCCAGCACCTGGCCCATATCCCTCCAAACCCTTCCTATTCATATACCCATCCAAATGCCTCTTAAATGTTGCAATTGTACCAGCCTCCATCACATCCTCTGGCAGCTCATTCCATACATGTATCACCCTCTGCGTGAAAAAGTTGCCCCTTAGGTCTCCTCAGACTGCCCTTGATCATCAGTAAAGTGATGGAGGGTGTCATCAAAAGTGCTATCAAGCAGCAGCTGTTCAGTGACGCCCAGTTTGAGTTCTGCCAGGGCCATTCAATTCCTGACCTCATTACAGCCTTGATTCAAACATGGACAAAAGAGCTGAATTCCAAAGAGTAGGTGAGAGTGACTGTCCTTGACATCAATGCAGCACTTAAATGTGGCATCAAGTAGCCCGAGCAAAACTGGAGACAATACAATGGGGAAAATTTCTTTACTGTTTGGCGTAATACCTAGCACATAGGAAGATGGTTGTGGTTATTGTAAATAAGTCACCTCAGCTCCAGGACACCTCTGCAAGAGTTCCTCAGGGTGGTGTCCTAGGCCCAACCTTCATCAGAAACCTTCCCTCCATTATAAGGTCAGAAGTGGAGATGTTGGCTGATGTTCAGCACCACTAATGACTGGGAGGGCGATCCTCCACTGCCTTCATTGCTGCACTTGGCATCATGATGCGACATCAGCTGACATAATACCTGGCACTTTCCATTTCTCCAGTAATACACCTTCAGGCTAATAAAATCCAGTGCTGCCCTCATCCCACATGGACACAATGTTTTTGTCTGGAATTCAAACTGAGGTCCTATCCTACCTAAATACTGTAAATTAGCAAGGCAGTAAATCGATTCACAGATCAACAGAGATGTATTTTATAACACTTGTTTCCACAAATCAGTTAGAAAACACTTCTGGTTTTATTTCAGTTTTTACAGATTTCCAGGGTGGATGTTTTACAATTGAAACATAAATACTCTGTAGTTAGTTCAATGATGCCCTGTATGTTCTATGTCCCTCAACACAAACCCAAAATGTTACTTGATTTTGAAATCAAGGGGGAAACCTGCTGCTGTTTACAGTCTTGGACCACCACCTTCTGGCCATCCTGAGGAACTGCAGAAATTACAAAATGGGCATTATTTTGCCCAAGGCAGCTGCTGTGTATGGTGATGCGTTGGAGCATTGCTCACAACATGGCTACGTATTTCTATTTTACAAACGATCTTTGGGACTTTATTTCAGTGCGTAAACAAGGTATAATAAATTAGACTGCCAACAATGCAATCACCTCTGTAAGAGCTTTCTTCCACTGTGACTCAGTGGTGTGAGGCAGCGGAGGATCTGGGGACTGGAACTATCTCTCACTGTGTCACAATGCATTGTAAGTCTATTTATCTCCCCACTCAGGAATGTGTTGTTCATATTCTAGATTAAAGATTTTAGATATTTCTCTCTATTTAATCAAGATAAGGCATGTTATTACATCTTGGCCTGGAGGGAGTTCATTACCAGTTTCTGAAATGAGCTGATTTTGAGTTGATGAAGACTATATTCCCTGGATTTTAGATGGTCTCATTAAAACATGAAATATCGGAGGGGCTAGATAAGGTAGAGACTGGGAAAATTCTTCTCTTGACTGGAGAATCTGGAACACAGAGTGACAGTCTCAGATTAACATGAGGCATGGGTTGGGCAGAAACATCTTCATTTAAAGGATTGTGAGTTATTGAAATGCTCTACCTGAGAGGATGCTCAGTCAAGACAAAGGTTGATAGATTTTTGGATACTAAACAAATGCGGAGATGTGGGATGGTGTTGGAGAATGCAGAGGTAAGAGATAAACCATGTTTCTACATGATGGAGCAGGTTTGAAGGATAAAGAGGTCTATTCCAACATCTCTTTTCTAGTATACTTATTATTGGAAAAGGACTCTCCTGGTAGGATTGAAGGAAAATGAAACTGCTGTGCTAATCAAAATCATTGAACAGTTTCAACACAACAGCAGGCCATTAGGTTCACTATGCCTTGATAACTAAAGATAACTAGAAAAGCTGACAAACCTTCTGTTCATGGCTCCTCTGTCGCATTTTGTTTCAGATTACTAAAAGGTTCACCCAGTCTTCTAACAAAAGAGATCATCCATCTTACTGCTCATCTCTGCTGCCTCTCAAGCCTGAATATCTCCCTAGTATCTCGTTAATTGCTCTGATGACAGGGTCACTGGACTCGAAACATTAACACTGCTTCTCTCTTTACAGATGCCACCAGATATGCTGAGTTTCTCCAGCACTCCCTGTTTGCATCTTGTTAATTAGAATTGGTTGGGATACACAGATCTTGTACACAGAAAGTTTTAACTTAAGATGCTAATACTTGTAAAGAACAGAAAACACCTCAATCGTAGCAATCATTGGTTGCAATGTGCTTTGGGATATGCCAGAGATGTGAAAGGCACTATACAAATGCAAGTTACTTTGATATTGTAATCCAGAAATTTCACCACCCAAATTTGGAATGTGTTTGCCTTTTTGTTGGCTGCTTCCTGAACATTTTACGATCCAAATCTAATAAGTGCCACTATTTATGTCCCAATTTGTTTCTGTTCTAAGTCCTTTTGCCTTCACAGCTGCAATTTCTGACACAGGTGGTTCCTGTTTTAGTTTATCCATTACCGGTGCTTTCCAGAGAACATGTAGGGGAGTGTCAGATATGAACAGGGTTGAGTCAGATTATGATGACCAACAGTTGAATAATTTGCTGATACTTGGTTTCAACACTGATGTTAAGAGTGGCCATTGAATAAAGCATTAGCAGGCATGCCAGCTCTCTGCTATATAAATGGACAGGCAAAGTTTCAGATTATGCATTGCATCGTCAGCACTCTGGAATTGTAAGTTATTGATCTGAACAATGCAGACCTGTTGGAAAGCTGTACTAAAAGCTATTAAAACAATCAATTAGTCACCACTTCTGATTGATGTAGCAAGCTTTTCAGATGAGCTGGTGGTTTATGTTAGTTACAGGATTTTTTTTAACTAAATTATTTAGCATTTGGTTTTGAAATATTTGACTACTAAAATGCAGCTTTTGCCATAGCTCAGTTGGTACCACTCTCACCACTGATTCATAAAGTTGTAGGTTCAGTCCTGTCCTAAAGGATTGGGTACGATAATCAAAGGCAATATTACAGTGCAGTACTGAAAATGCGCGGCATTGTCAGGTGTGCCATCTCTACCAGGAGCACAATAATTGACGGCAGGACTATTCAGTCCCTTAAGTCTGCTCTGTCATTCAGTAAAATCATGGTTGATCTCATTGTTGCTTTAACTCCACAGATCTATCCGTCTCCCATAGCCTGACTGCCCTATTGTTCAAAAGACAAATTAACTGAAACTTGAATGTATTCAATGACCAGCCTTCACTGCTCTCTCTGGGTTCAGAATTCCATAGACTCTTTGAAAAATACGAACATTGTCTCAATTTCTGGCTGAAATAAAAGACTCCTAATTTTTAAACTGCATTCTAGTCCTGAAGGGGAAACATCCTGTCAAGTTCCCTCAGAATGTTATGTTTCAGTGAAATCATCTCTCATTATTCCAAACTCCAAATCATACAGGCCCAACGTATTTAACTGTTCCTCATAAGATAACCTCTTCAGCCCAGGGATGAGTTGAGTGAACTTCCTCCATGGTGCTTCTAAAACAGTTATATCCTTTCTTAAATAAGCAGACCCAAACCATATGCAGTGCTCCATATACTCAGGTCTGTATGGTTGCACATCACTTCCCTACTTTTATACTTCTTTCCTTTGGCAATAAATTCCAACATTCCATTTGCCTTCTTAATCACTTGCCAGCCTTTTGTGACTCATGTACCAGGGCACACAGACTCCTCTGTACTGTAGAGTTCCGCAACCTCTTTCCATTCAATGATATACTGCTTTTCTATTCTTCCTGCTAAACTTGATGCCATCAATGAATGGCTCAAGTTCTAGGTAAAAGTCTATGTTTAATTTAATAAGATTCCTGGAGAAGATAAACCTTCATGAAACATTTGAGTTTTATCTCAGCTGGAAACTTTGTGTTTAATTCTGGGCACTAGCCTTGGAAAGGGTGCAGGAGAAATTTATAATGGTTCTTGGGAACAGGGATTTCAATTACATTGGGAGATTGGATTGGGCTGATGTTGTTCTCCTTGGAGCACTAAAGGTTGGGGAAGACGTGATCAAGCTTTCTCCATACCGTGAATGGTTTTGATGGAGCACATAAAAAGAAAAACCTTCCAGAGAAGACACCGGTTTAAGGTTATTGATGGAAAGAATCTCAGGCGACATGATGAAGCATTTTTTGTTCATACATGGTAAGTTGTTGTTATCTGGAATGTACTGGCTGTAAGAGTAGGATAGGATAGAATATTCTTTATTGTCATGTGTACTTCAGTACACAAGTACAGGAATACAGTGAAAAGTTTTCACAATGGCTGCCTCTAATGGTGCTTCTCTGGGACTCACTTCCCCTCACACTGCTCCAGGACATGACTGGGGAAGGAGTATATTCCTGTAATGGCTTTCAGAAGTGAACTGAATAACTACTTAAAAGGAAAATGTTAGGCATAGGGAAGAATTGGGAATGTGGGCTTAATTGAATGGCTGTACTAAGAAGTTGACATAGGCTTGATGAGCTGAATGGCCTCCTCCTCTATCATTCTATGACATTTTAACATGTTATACCCTTGCCCACTCACCTACCTTATGTGAATCACTTTGTAGAATCTTATGCCCTCATGACAATGTGCTTTAGGTTTACATTAAAGCATTTTGAATAGCAGGGATGTGCTTCTGAGGCTGAATAATGTTCTGGTCACACCACATTTGTAGTATTATGTGCAGGTTTGGGCCCTATATCTCAGGAAGGATGTACTGGCCCTGGAATATGTTCAGAGAAGGTTCATGAGAATGGTCCCAGGAATGAAAAGCTTAGCATATGAGAAACTTTTGAGCACTCTGTGTTTATACTTGATGGAGTTTAGAAGGATTAGGGGGATCTAATTGAAACATGTGGAATATTGAATTTCTTGGAGACAGTAGATGTTGGGAAGATGCTTTCACTGAAAGGAGACACTAGGATCCAAGGGTACAGCCTTAGAGTAAAGGGAAGGCCTTTTAGAAGGAGATAAGGAGATAAGGAGAAGCTTCTTCAGCCAAGAGTTGTTCATCTATGGAATTCATTGCCATAGGTCATTGAGTAGATTTAAGACTGAGGTCAATAGATTCTTGAGTATCAAGGGGATCAAGGATTATGGGGAGAAAGTGGGAGAATGGGGGTTAAGAAACTTGTCAGCCATGATTGAATGGCAGAGCAGACTGGATGGGCTGAATGGCCTAATTTCTGCTCCTATGTCTTATACCTTATGGTCTTTCAGCACAGGTAAAGGCCTTTCAGCCCATCAAGTCTGCACCAGTCAAAAACAAGCACCTCACTATTCTTTTCTCCCTTTCTGTGCATCATCAGCAAAAAGTAACTGTCTGGTCTCTTCATTGATGTGACTTGTCTGGAGGAGATGTTAAATTGAGGCTCTAGCCACCTGCTCTGGTGAGTATGGAAGTTCCCATTATTTTAAAGAATAGCAGGTGAAATATCCCCAATGTCCTGACCTGTATTCCTCAACAAACGTAACAAAAGCAGATTACCTCAAAATCACATTGCTATTGTGGACGTTTATTGTGTGGAAATTGGCTGCCACATTTCCTACATGGTAATATTTCAAAGGTACTTCTTTGACAGTAAAGTGCTTTGAGACACACTGTTTTGAGGTGAAATGTGGTAAACAAGTGCAAGACTTTCTTTTTATTAAGGAATTTTTGGGATCTGGTTGTCTGTTGCCTGATGCCACTGACTTAGTTACAGTCCCCTTTTTGAGATGGAGTCCAAGCTCTCTGTTATGATCTGGTTTTATTTAAACATTCCTCCTGCTGAGGATGGGGGAGAGGGGGTGAATTCAGTTAGCTCATTTGGCTGTAATTTGTAATGTAGGGGTAATGCCCAACAGCATAAGTTAAATTTCCACACAGGCTGAGGTTACCATAAATGACTCACCTTCTTAACCTCTCCCTTCACACGAAGCATAATGACCCTTAGGTTAACCCATCACCAATCTCTCTCACCAGACTGTAGAGCCTTTACCTCCTGCTGCATCCACAGAATTGCCATTATTTAGAAATGAAGTAGATAATATGGTTTTAAGGAGGTCTTGGTAGAAGAAGTAGGAAGTAACTGGTTTTTCATGCAAGTAGGAGGTCTGTACAAAAGTTCATAGATTGTAAATAACTGGCATAAGATCTGGTGAAGAATTTGGGGAACCAGGTGTTTTGGAAAGGCAATTGAGCAAGAACCTAATTTTCAGGGTTATGGGGAGAAAGCAGGGCTCTGGAATTACAATGGACAAATTTTTCAAAAACGAAAAGTGTGGCACTAGAAAAGCACAACTGGTCAGCCAGCATCCGAGGACCAAGAGAATTGACGTTTCAGGCAAAAGCCCTTCATCAGGAATGTGGGGTTAGGGAAGGGGGCAGAGAGATAAAAAGGAGTGGGGTGTGGCTAGGAGGAAGGTAGCTCTATCAAAGAGGCAACATGGGGCCCAGGGGCTTATCTGCACCACTCTGTGCTGAATTTTACAATGGCTGGGTAAATGGGTTATGCTGTATGATGCAGACTAGGGTCAATGATGTAATGAAGATGTTAGTGGATAAATGCTTGGGGCCAGTTAGCTCAGTTAGCTGGAAAACTGGCACACAGCACAGAATGATTCCAATGGTCAAGTTCAATCTCTGCACCAGTTATTGCAATGAATGAAGATCTGCCTCCTCTTGTCCCAGACTTGACACGAAGTGGCAGCTTTTGTATCTCTATCAAACAGAGAGCAGTGCCTATGATTCCTTTGTGTACTATGGCTAATTACCTTAATGGGCTATGTTCCAAGAAATAAGCTGAAACCCACCAGGAGGAATTTAAAAATCAATTAATAAATCTGGAATAGGATGCTACTCTCATTAATACTGATTATGAAATTGTTAGATTGTTATTAAAATAACTCATCTGCTAAACCAATAAGTGCTGTCCATACCCAGTCTGACTACATGTGACTCCAAATTGACAGCAATGTGATTGACTCTCAGCTTCTCTCTAAAATAGCTTAGCATTATTAAACTGCAGCTGAAGGGTCTCTGGGTATGGTTACCTTAATAGGAACTGCAGTGGTCCAAGGCCATTTGGAGATGGGCAATAAATACTGACCTTGCCAATGATGCTGATGTCCTAAGAATGAACTAAAATATACTTGTCTGGTTTTAGTGTTTAGCACAGAGCCTGGGTGTGGTCTCTAATTTCGAAAACTGTTTTCAAATTGTTTCCTCGTCTATTGGAGAATGCCTTATGTTATTCTGCAGAAGCTGGGAAAGTGTCCGTTCAAACTGTGCCAGGTCACAGGAGCAAAATGAGGCTGTAATGTGTTGTGTAAGTATGGTAGAGCGTAGGAGTCCAATCTCGGGATGTAATGATTACAAAATTGGCCATTTTGGGCAGGAAACAACTTCATTAACCTTAGTTAACCTTAGTTAAGCTTAACTAACCTGCAGAATGAATATCTCCCTATTAATTTCCTGCTGTTTAACACTCCAGCTCCCGGTCCTTCTTGGAATGTAACACAAGAAGGAAATTGGCAACAAGGATAAAAACTGCTTTGTGATCCAACGGGTCAATCCATTGATTTGTTCAAGACAACACTATAAATCTCAGAGGTGCTTTAATAAAAATAAGAAAATAAATCAAAAAATGACATTGCTGCACTGAAGCAGGTACAGACAACAAAAACTCACCCAGAAAAGAGGGGAACAATGCAGAAGAACCTCACCATGAAGGAACACTGAGCAATAAGTACAGTACATTGAAGGGAATATCATCCCTGGGGATGAGGAAGGGGTTGGGGGGTGGGGGGGGGGGGGGGGGGAGGGTGGAGTTGTGGGAGTCTTTTAACCTCCTGAGAAGTCTGTTACGGCCAGAGAAATTTGTTTCCAAAACTTTTAAAAATAGTTACAGATCCATTTTCCGGCAAAATCATTGGTGATTGCTAAAAGGTTCAGATTCCATGAATACAACCAGTGCAACGGTGAATCTAATAGCAATTTTAAAGAAATTAGCAGAATTCTGCGAATTCAGAGCCAACTGAAATGATGGTATCAGAGATAGGCTGGTGTGTTGTTTAAGATGTGAAGCAATCCAGAAGACATTATTGGCAGAAAGGAACCTAGATTTAAAGAAAGCACTGGAACTAGCAACCAAAGAAGCCAGACATCTAAACTTGAGCATGAGAGTTCACAAAATGATGACTGAGAGACAGGCACTATGCAGACTCAAAACTACCATTGGTGTAGAGAAACAGGTCACACAACAGCACATTTTTGATCTGGAGAAACTGTAGGAACTGCAGCATGAAAGGGCACATGGAATGGGTGAGTTTGAGGAAGAAACATTACCAACATGCAGCAAAAGTATGGAAACCGCAGAGTAGGAAGAAAATCTACACAATACAAAAAGGGCATGAGAAAGCCCAGACTCAAAGAGTGAAGCTGAGCTGCTATTAAACCTATCGGTCATTGCTGGTGACACAAGCCTAAAATGGCAAATTGTTAAGAATGGAGATGGACAGCCAGAACTGTGATTTCTTTGAGACCTCAAAGTGTGTATCAGAAGCAGCTAATTGGCCTGCAATCCACAGAAATTGTATTAAGTACATACACAGGTGAAGTGATGCCTTTTAGGGGATGTCTCGACATAAATGTTCAGTTATACAATCAGTCTGAAAATTTGTCCTTATACATTATCCAAAGAAATTTTCCAGCTTTATTGGGAAGAACATGGTTGGAGAAAATCAAACTCAACTGGCTGAAGTAAATCACTTGACAGTTTCAGAGACTAATTTATCACAATTCTAAAGAGACATGCAATTGTTTACAATGGGGATCCTGGAAGCATGGAAAAGTATTAAGGATGAGAATCAAGCAAAATATTGCAAGGCTAGATCAGTGTAATCAAATGAAAGTTTGAGGCAGGATTAGATAGGCTGGTCAAGATGGGAGTCCTTGAACCTGTAAACATGGGTGCTTCAACCATAACTATCGTACTACTGATGAAGAGAGATAGATTAGTACGGTGGTGATTTTAAGGTCACTATTAATCTGGTATTATGTACTGAGTAATGATTTCCTATTTGCTGGATTAACTGGTGGTCAGTTTTTCAGTCAAATTGACCTTAGTTAATCTAGGTGAACATAGATCCTGTGTCACAGAAATACTTGACAATTGTAACACAATAATTAAAATAAGAAGCTTCCATCATTGTCCTGGGAGTAGAATATTGTTAGTGAGATTTGAGAAGATTTGTAGTTCAGGTTGGGGTTCTGGATGTAGGTTTGCTCACTGAGCTGGCAGGTTCATTTTCAGATGTTTCATCACCATACTAGGTAACATCATCTGTGAGCTTCCGGATGAAGCACTGGTGGCACGGAATGCTTTCTATTTAAGTATTTAGGTTTCCTTGGGTTGGTGATGTCATTTCCTGTTCTTTTTCTCAGGGGGTGGTAAATGGGATCCAAGTCAATGTGTTTGTTGATAGAGTTCCCATTGGAATGCCATGCTTCTAGGAATTCTCGTGCCTGTCTCTGTTTGCCTTGTCCTAGGATGGATGTGTTGGCCCAGTCAAAGTGGTGTCCTTCCTTAGTGAGAGTGGGCCATGTCTTTTTGTGGCTAGTTGATGTTCATGTATCCTAATGGTTGGTTTTCTGCCTGTTTGTCCAATGTAATGTTTGTTATAGTCCTTGCAGAGTATTTTGTAAATGACATTAGTTTTGTTTGTTGTCTGTATAGGGTATAAGCCATTCCTGAAGAAGGGCTTATGCCCGAAACGTCGATTCTCCTGTTCCCTGGATGCTGCCTGACCTGCTGCGCTTTTCCAGCAACACATTTCCAGGTCTGTATAGGGTCTTTCAAGTTCATTAGCTGCTGTTTTAGTTGATTTGTGGATTACCACGATACCAAGAGGTCTGAGTAATCTGGAACTCATTTTCAAGATATCTTTGATGTAGGGGAGAGTGGTTAGGGTTTTCAGACATGTTTTGTCTGCTTGTTGGGGTTTGTTGCTGAGAAATTGGTGGACTGTGTTCATTGGGTATCCATTCTTTTTGAATACACTGTATAAGTGAGTTTCCTCTGCTCTGTGTAATTTCTCTGTGCTGCAGTGTGTGGTGGCTCATTGAAATAATGTTCGAATGCAGCTTCGTTTGTGCGTGTTGGGATGATTGCTTCTGTAGTTCAATATTTAGTCAGTATGTGTTGTTTTCTTGTAGACACTGGTTTGAAGTTCCCCATTGGCTGCTTGCTCTACTGTGACATCTAGGAATGGCAGTTTGATGTTATTTTCCTCCGCTTTAGTGAAGTTTATGTCTGTAAGGGTATTTTTGATGGTCTTGAAGGTTTCCTCTAACTTGTTTCGTTTAGTGATGACGAAGGTGTCGTCCATGTGGAGGACCCAAAGTTTGGGTTGGATGGTTGGCAGAGCTGTTTGTTTTGCTCAAATCTCTGCATTACTGCCTCTGCTAAGAACCCTGATATCGTAGATACCATGGGTGTTCAGTTGGTTTGTTTGTAAGTTTTGTTGTTGACGGTGGTAAGGCATAGGACAGCTAGTGTCCTCTCAGAGACTTCCTGCCTGGTATAGCGTAGGTTTGGTCGGGGTGAATCACTGATCCCAGGCAGACCTGACACAGTTAGTGATGACTTTGTTTAGGATTTTATAATCTGCATTCAACTGGTCATTTCCCCATCTGCTTGTATAGGAGGGTGAAGATGCCCTTCCTCATGCATTGCATATGTTACCTACCAGGGACATTTGTCCTACACCTCCAGCAGATCCTGACCAATCAAGTCTCTGAATACTACTTGGCTGCTAAGCTGTCACTTCCAGTCGTTTTCCTGGGGAAGTCCATTATCATAATCGTATTGAATGGTACAGCAGACTCAATGGGCCGAATGACCTACTTCTGTTGCTACACGTTATGGTCTGGAAGACTGACTAGAGCTCAACCCGCCCACCCTCCTCCCCGGACTGAGTGAGGCACACCCTTGCCTGATTTTTTTCTTCATCCCGGTCAGTTTCAGGTTGTTTAGATTATGCCCCTTCCGGTTTGCTGCCTTTATTTCTCCATGCACTTCAACCATAAGCTACCCCTACTGGCTGTATCAAGTGGTGCATGGAGACAGGCTGCCTTGTTTCACTTGGACATATCGACTGTTCTTGGAGCGTGACAGTGTGAGTGAGTGTAACCACTGTTTAAAACTGCATTACTATAAGGCTAAAGGAGTGAGTGCTTACCCCAAAGTGGATGAAAAGTGCCACTTCTCTAGTACACAGCCGCTATTTGCTGTTGGGCTTCTGAAGCATCATGCACCACCACACCTGAGGTGAACTTAATCGCTGAAATTTATCTTAAGGATAAAATCAGATTTTTTTTATTCTCGCTGAATTAATTTCGCTTGCCCTGGCAGAGATTGGAAAACACCACTCTATATTTTCAGATATGTGATATCACTATCCCTTCAGGGAACACAGAAGTTACTTTTGGTTTGAAGGACAGAATTACAGTAGATCTCAAAATACCATTAAGGTCACTGAATAAATTGGTAGAGGATTCCTCTTGGCATTTGCTTATACCAGGGCATTATGGCAATTGAACCAAACATTGTGCTTGTTTATAATGGGCAGACCATAATATTCTACCCATTTTGGGCTACCACCCAGGAGGAATGTCAATCTTGAGGTGCCAAAAGAGATCCAAATCTCAATGTGCCTGCAAGTGCCAACAACGTACTCTGTTAATGATTACTATGTTCACAACTTATAGAGTTATAAAGTCATAGTCAAACAGCATGGAAACAGACCCTGTTTAACTAGTCCATGCCAACCATGCTCCCAAACTAGTTCCACCTGCCTGCGTTTGGCCTATATCCCTCCAAACCTTTCCTATTCACAAACTTATCCAAGTGTCTTTTAAATGTAGAAACTGTACCCGCATCCACCACTTCCTCTGGAAGTTCATTCCACACATGAACCACTTTCTCTTCCCTTCATATCTTTTAAAATTTTTCTCTTCTCACCTTAAAAATATAACCACTAGTCTTGAAATCCCCCACCCTAGGGAAAAGACTTCTGCCATTCACCTTATCTATGCCCCTCATGATTTTATAAACCTCTATAAGGTCACCCTTCAACCTTCTACATTACAGTGAAAAAAGTCCTGGCCCATTCAGCCTCTCCTTATAACTCAAACTGGTCCCGGTAAATCTTTTCTGAACCCTCTCTAAATTAGTAATATCCTTCCTATAATAGGAAACAGAATTGGACACGGTACTCCTGTCCTGATTAGTTTTGGTGGTATTCCTACAAATGCAGGGTTTTGTAAACTTTTGGTTTTTGGCAACTCAATCCTTTCTCTCAGCATTCTGCAATCTCCTGCTGCAGTTAAAGCAGAAGAGAAGAGCTCTCCACATTTGCAAAAATGTGTCTTCCTATCTGGCAAAATGTTTTGTGCCAAAACAAAGTCTCATTGTATTGTACTCTCAATATCCTCCTGTTTGACATAAATTAACTTTGTTGCTCGGGGAGAATCAAGTTAAATCTGAATTATACTTGCTTTCATTGTCGAGCCTTTAATGTTGCTGTGTACGCTTAAACGCAGTATACACTTAAACCCAGAATTTGAGAATTTTGGATTCTTCACTAGGGGTTAATAATCCAAGGGAGGAAATGAGTTAATCCCTTCCATTCCAGCAAATATTAAAGCATCTACTGAGCAAGCCGATTAATTTGATTTGAACTTGCTGCAATGAAAGTGAATAAAAATGGATAGATTTATTTAAATATAGATGCTATCAATTCTAAGTCAGCAATCTGTTTGATATTAGTTATGCAAAGAATGTAATCTAGGGGCTCGGCAAACATTCCAAACCAAATACTATAGACTGAAACTTGACTGGATATAATTTGCTAAACGTGACAACATTGTGTTCACAAGTCCTAATTTCTCGATTAAATATCTAAAGTTCAAAGGTACCTTTGCCTCTTGCTTAAGATGAGAAAGAAAATGTTTTTTTAATGAATAAAAACTATTAATATAAATATCAAAAGTAATTATCTTTCATTTCTTCAATAATCATTTTCCAGTGATTGACATTACAGCTTGTAGCTGATGATAACTATACGAGAATTATTATTTCAGAGAAGTAGAGCGTATGAGGTTAAAAAGACTTGTAGTCCATTCAGCACATGAGCATTGCCTCAAGCAATTTTCATCGTAATGTTTTCTGTCTGTTGGCTACTTTCATTTTCAGAACCCTCTTCTTAGGACACCCTCTTTCCAATCACAATGCAAGCAAATCCCCTTTTATAATGCGTCTACCCTTAATACATGTAGTAACACATTATCACCTTAGCCTCCTTTCATTCAGACACTTCACACATGATCTAACAAGAAAGCTGTATTCCCTTCACAATGTTGTTTGAAGGTTTTCTTATCATTTTCAGACTGAAGAAATTTGCTGGGAATTCAGTGCCAGGCACTGAAGCTCAGATGAAGCAAGACGCTATTGAATAACTGAGCGCATAGAATGTTTATCACTGCTTCTGAGCTGGAGCTACAGATAAAAGTGAAAGGTTGCTGAGTTGTTGAGCTTGTTATATGTTTGATGAGGGATTATTTTCTGTCAACAAATAGTAACTTTAAGTTATCCAGTAAACATATTATTGAGATTGTGGACAGTATCTTATCTCTCAGTCATCATTTTCATGTCACTAATTTACTTGTCAAATCAAGTAAGGTACATCAAAAAAAGGGCAAAACCATTCATGTGTCTTGAAGCTAGAATGTTTTTAGGACGAGTCAATTGAATAATTGACTATTATTGATTGTACAGCACTTTGTTTACTCTGGGAGTATTCACAAAGCCAGTTCCACATTTCCCAATGAGGATATTTATAAAAATAACAGCCACATACACTGTTACGTTTCTTGTCAGCAAATCCTCTGAAAATCTTGATGAATAGACTCTTTGCCAACATTAATGATGTTTAAGATAAGTCTTGCCTGTTGAGTATTAACCTTGTGTCTAAGTATATTTTATGTTGGCATCATTGTAAATCTGTTGCCTGTATCCTTGACTGCCCTGAGCTTCGTCCAGCTGAAAGATTTGCAAAACCACTTCAGAAGGTTGTTTAAGAGTAATTGGACTTTGAATCATATACAGAGAAAAAGGGATAAAGATGGCAGGATCTTTTCCTTAAAGTGAGTTGGTGACCAGGCCTCTGGGTCAGGATCCCAATAACAAAACTGCTGTGGTACTCATGTCTGATGGTGGTGATGCAAAACACTGCACTGGAACATTAGCACACAGTCTCAGATGACACTCCAGAGTAATACCTTTGCTTTTCTTTCCATTATGCATGGGAAATGTTTCAAAGTGCACCTTGATGTAAAGCTGTTGGTATAATATTTCACTATGTTTTCTCCAAAGTATTTGATCTGCACATCCAACAGTAGCCATGGTCAGAACTTTAGTGTTAATGTAATAATACCCAGGTAAAATAGCAGCAGTAAGTTTGGTCTATGTCACTTTTACTTCTTCAGAGTCCTTTGTGGATTGTATCTGAATCTGCACATTTACCAGTGACAGCTGGAAAGTAAGATTCATTCCTTATTTTCTTTGCTATTCTGTGGAATTCCCTGTATACCACTGATCCACTTCTTTACACTCATCTTTTGAATTATTTTTAAATGATATTTTGGATAATTATGAAGCATCTCTAGGGAAGGCTGGACAGACATTCCGATTTGATTTATTGTCACATGTACCTAAGTACGATGAAAAGCTTTGTGAGCAGAACAGGCAGATCATAGTAAGCAAGGATATACAGACCATAGGGTGAAAAAACTTGGACACAGAGAGGCATTCAGGTTACACCACACAAGAAGTGCTCAAGGCAAGATCAACGTTAACAAAATCAACATTATTTGAAATTAGAGAGTTCATTCATCAATCTAATAATGGCAGGGAAGAAGCTGTTCCTAAACCTGCTGGTGCATGTGTTCAAACTTCTGTATCTTCTGCCTGATGGAAGACATTGTAGAAGATCATTACCAGGGTGCTATGGGTCTTTAATGATGTTGGCAGCCTTTCTGTGGCTCCAAGAAGTGTAAATGGAGTCCATGGCTGGAAGGTTGGCTTCCATGATGGTCTGGGCTGTGCACACCAGCTTCTGCAGTTTCTTATGGTCCTAGGGAAAGTATTTGCTGTACCAGGCCACTATGCACCCAGATAGAATGCTTTCTATGGTGTGTTCTGTAGAAGTTGGTGAAGGTGCTTAAGGATATGCCACATTTTCTGCGCAGACTGAAGAAGAAGAAGCATTGTTGTGCCTTCTTGACTGTCTCATCTATGTGGGAAGTCCAGGGCAGATTGTTGGCTATTGTCATTCTGAGGAGCTAGATGTTCTCAACCCTCTCAACCTCCACTCCAACCTCTTGATGTAGATGGGACGTGTTCTACTCCATTCTTTCTGAAGTCAGTGGTCAGTTCTTTAGTTTTGCTGACATTGAGAGAGGTTGTTATCATTGCACCACGTCACCAAGCCACCAAGCCCTCCACCTTCTTCCTGTATTCTGACTCATCATTGTTTGATATAGCTGGTATCATCAGCAAACTTGTAGATGGCGTTCATTCTGAATTTGGCAACACAGTCGTGGGAATACAGTAGTGGGATCGAGGCAGGCTGGGAAAATAAAGTTGATGTGGGTTGTGACCAGCCTCTCAAAACTGTGGTAGTCATTAAGGCACATTGCATGTGCTTCCTTAGGTAGTGGGACGATAGTGGTCTTCATGAAGCAGGTCGGGACTATGGCTTGTAGGAGAGAGAGGTCGAAGATGTGAGTGAATACCTCCACCATTTGGTCCACACGGGATTTAAGTGCATGGCTGGGGATTCCGTCTAGGCCTATCGGTTTCCTTGGGTTGACTCCTAGGAAGACTGATTTGACATCTGCAGCGGTGACGGAGGGAAAATGTGTGTCCGGGGCTGTCAGGGAAGGTGACACTGTGCTGCTGGCTGTGCTACAAGACCCTGGAACATTCTTGCCCAGTTCCTTACCAGGCACGTGTGGGGAGAACGTGATGATCACTAAACTGTGGAAACGGTAACTGTTTTCATCCTCAGTGCTCTCCAACAGGGGGCAAGTGGATCCATTAGAAAGCCCTGATGGACCCTCCCTAGTGCCTGGATCTTGGGGTGCATTATGCTACTTGCCCCAAGGGCCTTGAATTTGTTTTAAACATCATCACTTAAATGCCTTCTCAGATATCTTCAACCTCTCCCTGCAACAGGCCACTGTCCCTCCCTGGTTCAAGAGGGCCAACATCATCCCTGTACCTAAGAAGGCTCTTGCAGCATGTCTCAATGACTACCGCCCAGTGGCCCTAACCTCAGTGGTCATGAAGTGCTTTGAAAGTCTGGTCATGGCATTAATCAATTCCAACCTCCCCACTACTCTTGACCCACTCCAGTTTGCCTATTGGACCAACAGATCCAATTCAGATGCCTAGCTACTTGCCCTTCACTCCTCCCTAGAACATCTTTACACCAAGAACAATTATGTAAGAATCCTACTCATTGACCACAGTACAGCCTTCAACACTATTATCCCCTCGAGACTGATTACAAAACTTAGTGATTTCAGACAAAGCCCCATTCTCTGCAACTGGATCTTCAGTTTCCTGACCCACAGACCACAATCAGTGAAGATTGGGGACATTATTTCATCCTCACTAACACTCAAAACTGGACCCCGCAGGGATGCGTACTCAGCCCCTTCTGTACTCACTGTATATCCATGACTACATCGCCAAATACCAGACTAATGCCGTTTACAAGTCCACTGATGACATCACCATTGTCGGTCGAATCTCAGATGGTGATGATACAGACCACAGATGAGAGGTGGAAGACCTGGAAAAATGGTGCACTGAGAACAATCTAGCTCTCAATGCCGACAAAACCAAGAAACTCATTATTGTCTTTCGGTGCCCCCCTACACATTAACAGCACAGAGGTGGAATGGGTATACAGTGTCAAGCTCCTGGGAGTGATCATCCACAACAAGCTTTCTTGGACTCTTCATGTGGACGCACTGGTTACAAAGGCCCAACAACGTCTCTTCTTCCTCAGGCAGCTGAGGAAACTTGGCATGACGGAGAATACCCTTGCCAACTTTTATAGGTGTGCCATCGAGAGCATTCTGTCTGGATGTATTACTACCTGGTATGGCAACTGTACCATTCAAGATCGGAGATGGTTACAGAGAGTGGTGAACTTGGCCCAGACAATCACAAAGGCCAACCTCCCATCTATAGAATCCATCTACCAGGTCCACTGTCAAGGATTTTAAAGATCCATCCCACCCTGGCAATGTTTTTCCACAATCTTTACCATCGGGGAGAATGTACAGAAGCCTGAACACACAGGCTAGCCAGTTTCGTGACAGTTTCTATCCTACTGTTATTAGAATACTGAATGGACTGACAAACTCTTAACATTCGCCTGTACCTATATTTTTATTTTTGCAGTTGTTTACCTATATTTACTTTTCTATGCTACTTAATTATGTGATCTGCCTGTATTGCTTGAAAGACAAAGCTTTTCACTGTGCCTTGGTACATGTGACAATAAATTCAATTTAATTCAATTCAATTCGCTGATATGTAATCTCTCCCCATGGTCTATTGCAGGGTCAGGACTGTTTTTTATATTTGCATATCATGGCAAAAGTTGTACCCACTTTTGCATTAGCTTAAAGGAATTCTCTTCAATTTCCCTTTGCACTTCTCAGTCACATTTCTTGTCTTTGGGCAGGTAGAAAGGCAGATCAGAGGAGCTATTGATAAGTCTGTTCCTGGGATTCTTGGCGATCCAGGGTAAAATGGGTCAAGAGTGGACTGCTCTGACTTTTGCTGCGGTTCTTAGACAAAATTAACACTTGATTGAACATGGAGTTTGATTATGTATTTAGATTGTCCATTGATTCACCAAATGCCTTCTGTAACCAGTGGGCACTGAGGGACATGATTGGTCCTGACTCTGATCTCTAGCATCTGCAGTCCTCATTTTCTACCATAACATGACAACAAAGTAGATATCATAACCTGCTAGTCATAGAGATGTACAGCATGGAAACAGACCCTTCGACATTTACTTTGATTGGACCATTGATATAAATGTATTAGTGAAACCCTCTTCTTGAGGAACACTTCACAAGATGGTTACAATGAAGAAGGAGGACGTGTTCTTCAGCCTGTTTGTTTGCACTAACTTACTGCATGAGAAACTCAATTAGTCCTACCTTTCCCTTTTTGTCTTGCAAAAATTCCTCTGAGTGCCATTCCCAAGGTACTTATGAAAGCCACATTTGCCTCCACTTCTGTCAACTGTGCATTTTTCAGATCCTAACCATTCCACTGTTCATGAAAGTTTTTCCTCATTTCATTAAGTCATAGAATATTTATAAGGAGGCCATTTGGCCCATTGTGGTCTTTCTGCAAGAGCAATTCACCAAGTGTTACCATTCCACCTTTAATCATTTTTGTTTTACAATTTGGTCTACTTTTTTTTCAGATCCAATTATCTTTTGAAAGCCATGATTGAATCAGTCTTCAGCACACTCTTAGGCACTATTTTAGATCCTAAACATTCACTGTGTGAAATAAACTTCTCTTTTTATCTCATGCTTCTTTTGCCAATCACCTTACATTATTTTTTTCTGTTTCTGGATCCTAATGGGAACAGTTACTCTTAATCTATTCTACCCTGACATCTCATGTTTTTAAACATTTCTACCATGTCTCTCAATCTTCTCCTCTCTAAACGAAAAACTCAGCTTCTCTACTTGATCCATGTAACTGAAGTTCCTCATCCCTGGAACCATTTTCATGAATCATTTTTGCATCATTTCTTCAAGTGTTAAAACTTCCAGTGGAAGGAATAGGGCAACGTGACTAATTCAACAGTTCCGTCACATCCTTCTTAAAGGTTTGTGTAAAGAAATGGTCTGCTACTCCAACTGAGGCCAAAAGCTAAAGTTTCATAAATGTTCATCGCATTTTTGATCACCTTTCTCAACCTGCCTTAATACCTTCAGCAACTTGTGCACATATGCCACAGGTCTCTCCATTCCTGCAGTCGTACACAATTCTCTGTTGAAATTGTGCCCCACACACCAAGGCCTGAGTGAGTAATATATACTGTATCAGAAATAGCAAGGGTCTTTTAACAAAAGAGGAAAACTACAAAATTTGGGTGTTGAAATGCCTTAAAATATCTCCTTATGTTAAAGTTGATGTGTAAAACAAATTGATTTTTGGGAATATATTAGGGTTGGTTCAGATCCAAAATAGCCCAAAATGGGAATTAATTCAGGAAATCCCAAAGATATCCCATTAGCTAACTGTAATCATAGAATCATACAGTACAGAGACAGATCCTTCAGTCCAATCAGTCCATGCTGACGATAATCCCAAACTAAACTAGTCCCATCTGTCTGTGCTTAGCCCATATTCCTCCAAATATATCTTATTCATGGATTTGTCTAAGTGTCCTTTAACATAACTGTACCCACATCCACCAATTCATTCCATACATGAACCACTGTGTAAAAAAATTGCCCCTCATGTCTTTTTTAAACTTTTCTCCTCTCACCTCAAAAATACACCCCCTACTCATAAGATCCCCCACCCTAGGGAAAAGATACCTGCCATTCACCCTAATCATGCTCCTCATGATTTTATAAACCTCTAAAAGGTCACTCCTCAACTTTCTATGCTCCCTTGAAAAACGTCCCAGCCGTAGCTAAAAAACACCTGTCTCAGTGGCATATCCACCTTTGTGCTTTAATTGGATCTACTGCCTGTCAATATGGAAACTGCTAATTGTTACAATCTTACAGGCTAAAGGGTGCCATTCAGTCCATCAAGTCCATCAACTCCTCTTTGGAGCTGCTGAATTAATTTCACTAACTTATTCCTTCCTCCATAATATTAAACCCTTCAATGTTTTAATACATTCAAGGTTAAGGCTTTATGAATTTATAATTTTTGCTCCATAGGATAAATTAACTGAACCTCCTTGTTGTAAAAAATATGAAAAGGAGTAAGAAAAATGACCATGATTGGTTCCTCATAAAATTTATGTATTTGCTGATTTAAAAGCAGGTACAAGAAGACAATGAAAAATATGAGATTTCTAAGAGACTGGGCATTCATTCTCCTCCCTATTGAATCCCAATGTATCTGTCCCTCAGCTGCCTGTGCCAATGGTTCGAGGTTGCAATGCCGCTCCCGGCCGATTGGTGCCGCTGTCTGCAGCGGATGTAGGCTACTTCCCGGCATGCCGCAGAACCGGCCGCCCCCGGAAGTAGATGATGGCGAGGTGCCCGGATGGCGGGATGAGTGTCCGGCTCAGCGCCGACATGATCAAACATTATGAAGCGCTGGATTTCCAGTTCTGCGACGAGGTCGGGAAGTACGAGAAGCTGGCGAAGATCGGGCAGGGCACTTTCGGGTGAGCCCGGTTTAGGGAGAGGTGGAGGTTGGGTGAGAGAGTGAGAGCGGGGCCTGGGGACCCGGGAAGTGTTGGGCCGGACCGTGGAGGAGGAGGAGGAGGAGGAGGAGGAGGAGGAGGATGAGCAGAGTTTGAGGGGAGAGGAGATGGGGAACTGGAAAGAGGACGACCCGGAGGTGAGGATGGAAGAGGGACTGTGCAGGCCTTCAGAGAAGGATGTCTGCCGTCTTTACCCGGTCTGGCCTTTATGTTGGCTTCGAATGGACTGAACAAACCAAATTGGCAAAGGTGGTCTGAGCTTGTTGAATGCTTTTCATGGCAGCTTCCTAGAAGAACATGTTGTGGAGCTAAACAGGACAGAGTTACTTTTAACATTGTGCTATGAGCTCTTTCCCATCTGAAATTCGTTGCACGACTTGAATTGCTGCTAGAAAAATGTCAATTACTTATCATTCGTCTACTACACTGTAACTTGCATGTTTTGCACTTATGCACTTTATGCTGTGTAGGAGTGTATAGTCTGTGCTGTCCATGTAGCCCTCTGTCCTGGAGCAATGCTGTCTTGTTTTTAACTGTGTCTGTTGTATATGATAGAATTGACAAATAAAAAGATACTCTACTTTGAGGCAAGGTTAATGAGTGCTTCCATAGTGACTGATCAGTCTGCCATATGGGACCTTGTCAAATGCTTTACTAAAATCCATGTAGTTAAAAATGACGTGACACCAGGTTGTGGTCCAACAGGTTTATTGGGAGGTACGGGCTTTTGGAGTGCCGTTCCTTTGGAGTGTTATTCCTGATGAAGGGCTTTTGCCTGAAACATCGATTTTCCTGCTCCTTGGATGCTGCCTGACCTGCTGTGCTTTTCCAGCACCACTCTAATCTAGACTGCCGTTCCTTTGTCACGTGGCTGCTGGGGTAGGATTATGGGACACAGAATTTATAGCAAAACACCCTATGATATTTTGCTGTGGATTCTGTGTCCTATGGTCCTGCCCCACTGGCTGCCTGACAAAGGAGCAGTGCTCCGAAAGCTTGTGCTTCCAAATAAACCTGGCGGACTATAACCTGGTGATGTGTGATTTTTAACTTCATACACCCCAGTCCAACATCGGCATCTCCAAATCATCCATAATGGATGATCCATTTTTAAAGAGTGCTCATTACACGCTTACTTTTCATATTAAAATTAAGTGTGGCATCTCAAAACAAGGATCTTAAAGGCCAATTTGGAAGGAGAGAACTGGATAGGGTTGATTGTACACTAAATGTTATGGCAGTAAATGACATGGGAATGCTTTTTACATAATCTTCCAAATTTTTCACCAAAAATTCTTTGTTAAAAATAGAAACACTGTTAGAAAGATCTTACTGGGGAAATCAAGATGATAATAGATAAAAGAAGCCATTAACATTGCAAAGTATTGTTGTACTTGAGTGTTTCAGAAACCAGAAAAACGCAACAAATAAGTTAATAGAAGAAAAAGTAGTTTGGGAATAAACTAGTTAGGAATATAAAGACAAATTGTAACAGCATTTACAATTGTATTAACAGGAGACCAGTGCTATGATCCCAGCTAATATTATCACTGGACAAGTTAGATCCCAGCTCGAAACCTGGCTTGATGGATCATACTTGTTTTAGTTTTAACAAAGCCAGATCTCACTGAAACGTAAGCATCCAATACTGCAGATTTTGATTTAACAATAAAACAGGTTTATTAACAAAGGATAAAATAGAATGATCCAAGCCATGTAATTAAAATGCAAATTCAAAAATCTTTAGTCACAGTAAAGTATAATCCCTTTGATACAAAACACTAAAAAAAAACTGCTTTTGTATAGTACCTAAAACACACTTCTGGTATAGTACCTAAAAGGTTGCTAACATGATACTTGCCAGAGTATCTAAAGCACTTTTAGGTGGATCCATGATGGCAGATGATGAAATTTGAACTCTTTGAAGAGATTAATTAAATTGTCGATCCTATTGCCTCAAAAAGTGTCAGCTGACCTATCAAACAAAGAAGCACTCACTAAAGTCTAGTACTCAAATTGCTTAAAATAGACAGCTGTTTGATTAATGCTTAATAACTTTACATTTAACTCATTATTCTAGCTTGTCACTAATTGCACTAAATTGAAAGACTCATAGCTTGGACTTGGATAATACCCATGTGAGATGATCTGCAGAGGTTCACTCCAATGGGTCATGGTCTTCTTTAAGTTCTGAACTCAGGGCCTTCCTTCCATGATGGGTGTTCCTGGGTATTTGCTACAGAGGTCTGATATTCTTTCTTTTCGACATTTTCTTACAATCTTCCAGGAACATGTAAAATAGGAGCAAGAGCAGACCATTTGGTCCTTCAAGTCTGCTGCTCCATTCATTATGATCATGGCTGATCGTCTAACTCAATAGCCTGTTTCGGCTTTTTCCACTTTTGATCCCTTTAGTCCAGTCTATGTTCAACAATGTACCCCTGTGCAAGATCTTCATGGTTCTGAGATAATCTCTCCAAAGGTTGTGTAACCAGGACATCACCATTTTACTTCTATTAGTCCTTAATTTAGCAACCATTGCAATCTCAAAAAATTGAGTGACCCCTAGCACCAGGCACTTGCAGGTTGATTTGTATGGTTGACTTCCTTTACCATCATGTTTTGTTAAGGTTTAACTGTTAGCCATACAGTTACATCTACTTCATGGAAGGAAATCTGCTGTCCTTACCTGGTCTGGTCTAAGTATGACTCCAGCCCCACAGTACTGTCACAAATTCTTGCTTACCTCGGGCAATAAAAGCTGGCCTAGTTGGTGACATCAGCATCCCATGAATGAATATAAAAAATAACAAGCTGTGATTGAGTGCTATAAAGGTTAATGCAGCGGCTAATTATAATCTATATTAATGAATTAAGTAATAGGATTGAGAGCAGCCTATCTAAATTTGCTGAAGATATAAAGCTAAATAGAAATGTAAACTGTGAGAAGGGCACAAAGAGGGAGCAAAAATTGGATAATTAGGTTAACTGAGTGGGGTGGGCAACAAGGTGACAGTTGGAGTATAACGGGGGAAATGTGAATTCTATTATTTAATAGATAAGCAAACATTTTTTTTAAAGTTTTGAATCTTTTAGATATTCAGTGAATCTTGGGTGTGCACGTAGAAGGAATGCAAGGAATACTTGAACTGAAGGCAGTACTGGGCTGGTTCCTGTGAGAGGCTATGTAACTTTTGTCTATTTTCCAGTTTAGAATCATGAGAGGGGATCTGATTGGTCTGAAGTGGCTTGACAAGTGTGATATCGATTTCCATAGCTGGCAACCTTGACTGTGGGGATGCATTTAACATTGTGAAGTGAAAAAGTTACTTCATGCAAAAGGATGTTAATCTTTGGAAACCTCTGCCCTGGGTAGATTGTGGCCACTCTGTCTGCCATATTCAAATCTGGAATAGGTAGAGTTTTGATCTCTTGAAATCCACGAATATGGGGAATGGACAAGCAAATAAAATTGAGTCATTCCTTTTTTTAATGACACCATTGTGTTCTTGCTCAGTGCACTTGCCTTAAACAATGGGGTGATTTGCTGACTCATCTCATTTGCTATTTGTAGTTCTTTGCATGACACAGAATTTATTTGCAGTTTTTGCCTAATACAACTGTTTTTGTGCCAATAAAGAAATGTTTTGTGATGAATTTTTTGGGATGTTCCAAGGGAAAACAAAGCCCTTTGTGTGAAAGTTCTTTTTAATTAACTTGTTCAGATACAGTTTCTTCGTTGTGGAAAGGCACTTACTTGGCACTGCATGATAAACTTCAAGAACTGATTCTTAAGGTATAACTTGCCAGTACGAAGAGGAGTAGAGAAGAGTGGGGTGAGGGACGTTATTTGAGTTTCTGCTATTCTGTAGAAATTATAATTAATAATTTCTGCTTATTTGATTTTCCAACCTATAAACATTAACTTTGTGAGAAGATTTGTAGCTTGGGTGCTCGTTGCTGTGGTTCTGTTTGCCGAGCTGGAAGTTTTTGTTGCAAACGTTTCGTCCCCTGTCTAGGTGACATCCTCAGTGCTTGGGAGCCTCTTGTGAAGCGCTTCTGTGGTGTTTCCTCCGGCATTTATAGTGGTCTGTCCCTGCCGCTTCCGGTTGTCAGTTTCAGCTGTCTGCTGTAGTGGCCGGTATATTGGGTCCAGGTCGATGTGTTTGTTGATGGAGTTTGTGGATGAGTGCCATGGTTCTAGGAATTCCCTTGCTGTTCTTTGTTTCGCTTGCCCTATAATGGTAGTGTTGTCCCAGTCAAATTCATGTTGCTTGTCGTCTACGTGTGTGGCTACTAGGGATAGCTGGTCGTGTCGTTTCGTGGCTAGTTGATGTTCGTGGATGCGGATCGTTAGCTGTCTTCCACTACATAGGACAAACAGGAAGACAGCTAACAATCCGCATCCATGAACACCAACTAGCCACGAAACGACACGACCAGCTATCCCTAGTAGCCACACACGTAGACGACAAGCAACATGAATTTGACTGGGACAACACTACCATTATAGGGCAAGCGAAACAAAGAACAGCCAGGGAATTCCTAGAAGCATGGCACTCATCCACAAACTCCATCAACAAACACATCGACCTGGATCCAATATACTGGCCACTACAGCGGACAGCTGAAACTGACAACCGGAAGCGGCAGGGACAGACCACTATAAATGCCGGAGGAAACACCACAGAAGCGCTTCACAGGAGGCTCCCAAGCACTGAGGATGTCACCTAGACAGGGGACGAAACGTTTGCAACAAAAACTTCCAGCTCGGCGAACAGAACCACAGCAAACATTAACTACTGGAATTTCTCTCCACAATTATAACTTTTTCTGCCCCAATTTCCTTACTGTGGAATCAGATTATAGGTTATATTTGTTCTGGTAGAGTCTGCTGGCTCCTGAGACCTTTGAACTGAAGATGCTATGATTGTTTTTACAGGGAGGTGTTTAAAGCACGCCATCGCCAGACAGGCAAAAAAGTGGCTTTGAAGAAAGTCCTGATGGAAAATGAAAAGGAAGGGGTACGTGGTGCTAAGTAAACTTGGATGTTAAGGATAGTTTTTCCATCTCTGGAGACCGAAAGATAAGTTGAGTAACAATGGTGTACCATTTGTCTACACCAAAATTTGTTGCTTTTTCCAGAAATGTGGCAGTTTCTTAAGATTCACTTTCTGTTCTCTGCAAGCTATGGCTCATGTAGATGCACAACCCCCAGGCATTGATTGCCACCACGTTTAACAATCACTCCCTTCACTAAGTGTATAATTGCTGTATTACATTCCACCTTCAAGATTCACTATTGCTTCTTCAACCATAGCTTCCAAATCTTTGATCCCTACTGCCGAGAAAATCACAGGTGCATGACAATGTCAACATCAGCCCCTTCCAAATTACTTATGATCTTAACTTGAAAGTGTATCACCAGTCTTTCATTATAATCCTGGAATTTCCTTCCTAACAGCACAGTGAATGTACCTATGCCACAATGATTGTGGTAGTCAACTGGGTGACACATTACCACCTTCTCCAGGGCAATTTGAAATGGATAATAAATGCTGGCCTAATCATTGATGCCAACATCCCAGCAAATAACTGCTTATATACAAGTGTCTAGCCAGTAGCCCTTTGCCAAAAGACAAAATTCCAATTCTTGACCTGCTAGAAATTTGTTTACAACTTTACAGGTCCCACAGGCATGCTTATTTCCTGCCATATCCAATGGATTCTGGGTGAGAATTTCAATTTGGGACCATTCTGCTGTGTGTGGCCAATTTCAGCACCACACAGCCCTCTTTGTTATGCCACAGAGATTTTAGTTTATTATAAAACTCAGATGTTCTTTTTATTTGTGGTACATGAATTACTTTCCTATGGTTTGGTTTTCTTACCCTACTGAATTAGCATCTGGCCTTTCTTTTGTGTCATTTTGATTGTTTAGGTGAGACGGAAACCTTATTCTCATTCATAAAACTCCTTTCTCTGGTTGTAAATTAATAATTTGAGGTTATTAATTTTGTTATCTGTAAATGTGTTTATATGAGTTTATATACGCAAATAATATTTTATTAAATGTTCTTCCAGTTTCCCATCACAGCCCTGCGAGAGATAAAAATTCTACAACTGCTGAAACATGAAAATGTAGTGAATCTTATTGAGATCTGCCGCACTAAAGGTGAGTTTGTGTCTCCAGCTGCAAATAAGTCAGTGTATATCACCCTCAGAGAAGCCCAAGTCTAACCTGGTCTAGAGATGTGTAATAACACTCTGAGCAGGTTGTTTAGGAAGTATCCTTGTAAATATCGTAATTAGGAGAAAGTGAGGGCTGCAGATGCTGGAGATCAAAGTCCAAGAGTGTGGTGCTGGAAAAGCATAGCCGGTCAGCCAGCAACCGAGGAGCAGGAGAGTCGACGTTTAAGGGCGTAAGCCCTGATGAAAGACTTATGCCCGAAACGTCGACGCTCCTGCTCCTCAAATATTGTAATTAGACTGTTTTCAAATATTTCTTATTTGGTGTAATACAATTAGTATTTTAATTTCTTTTGTACATAATAAACTTTTATGTTCTTTTGTTAGAAGTATATTGGCAGACAGTTGTGAATATCGTTAGGCCACCATGGTGAACAAATAACAAAAATAAAACCTTTGGTCTATAAATTGAGGTTTCATTTTGGGAACAGTTGGGATCAGAACATCTCTCATAAGTTTTGAGTTTTCTCCCAGGTACTAATTGCTTTATTCACTCTGCTTGGCTTATAGGCTTTCCTGTTTCAGGTCAAACTAATGGGGTAGTGATGGTTATGGGTGACACTGATGCCATACTTCTGTTTAATCTTTGCAGCTACACAGTATAACCGCTACAAAGGCAGCATCTACTTGGTATTTGACTTCTGTGAGCATGACCTTGCTGGATTGCTCAGTAATGCTAATGTGAAGTTCACATTGGCAGAAATCAAGAAGGTAATGCAGATGTTGCTGAATGGACTCTACTACATTCATCGAAACAAGGTAAGCAAGGTAAAACTGAGCAACTTCAGTTGGTTTGAATTGTCTTTTGCTGGTTTGGTGCATTTTGGTAATCTCTCCATCTTGGCCATAGTTAAATGGTTAGCTGAACACTGTCAAGGTAAATGTTTTATCTTGTTTTGCTTGCATCTTATTACTTAAAAGGAATTTGAGTTCTCATAAATGGGGATTATTTTAAAACCAGAGTACTGCTTTCTAATACTGGCAATATAGACTATTCTGTACATTTTTAGATGTAAGGTACTTTGTGATATCCTGAGGCTGTGAATGGTGCTATACAAATGTAAGGTAGTCTTTTTTATAACTGTGACTGGCACCTTGTGGGCAAAATTATGAAAACATACTTCTGCGTCATTGCACCACAGCATAATTTAAACTATTTAATGCATTTTAAATGTGTCAAGTAAGTGCAAGGTTTTCAGTCTCTAACAGATAAATTTGGTAACCCACTGCATACAATTATTGAAGGGAGCAGCGTTTTACACTTAAATGTCAGGCTTAATTGCAAATAATTTCTACTTGCGATTCTTTCTTTGGAGAAATACATTCTTTGGTGTAAACTGCATTGATACTATTTGCTTTATGCTGATTTTTAAAATATTTATTCCAGATTTTGCATCGAGATATGAAAGCAGCAAATGTGTTGATCACCCGGGATGGTGTTCTGAAACTGGCTGACTTTGGTCTAGCTCGAGCATTCAGCCTAGCCAAGAATAGCCAGCCAAACCGCTATACCAACAGGGTAGTAACACTATGGTACCGGCCACCAGAACTCTTGCTAGGTGGGTTTCTTTGAATTCTTGAATGTACATGACCAACAGGAGCTAGATGGCTTTTAAAAAAAACAAATTGCTGGAAGAACTCAGCAGGTCTGACAACATCTGTGGCCAGAAGAAAGAGTTAATGTTTTTGGTCTAGTGATCTTTTTCAGGGTCTCCCCGGACAGGATTGGGCTAGGCTGTGATGTGTGTGTTTGATTAGTCTATTGGCATTCATTGTGCATTTTGTATGGAAGGATTATTTCCAGATGAGGCCTAAACACCTGTGTGTTGGCATTTTACCTCAATATCTTGGAATGCAGGGTTGGAAACTAGAAAGTATAGCATTTCTGTAAGTCATACTTTGTTTCATCATTGGTGATGTTATTTGTTTGCCTTTCTCTGCCACCAATACAGGTGAGCGAGATTATGGACCACCCATAGATCTGTGGGGAGCTGGGTGCATCATGGCTGAGATGTGGACTCGAAGTCCCATAATGCAGGGTAACACAGAACAGCATCAGTTAACCCTGATCAGTCAGCTCTGTGGCTCCATCACAGCAGAGGTAAGACCAGCTGATTCATTGTTAAATTGTGAATAATGCTAATTTAAGTCTCTGAAGTTGGTGGTCAAATACAATATCAAGTTTTGAAATGTGATGGAACTGTAAATATATTGAGTGAACACAGAGGCAGCGCTGTCATCTTTTACAACTGTTGTAACAACTTACATTTAGTGTATTTAATGCAAGAAAATATCCCATGGCGGCAGAAAATTTGTGAAGGATGAAAGTTTATAGGACTTAATTGTTTGATTTGGGTACTTATTAGTGCCGTAGCTGGGATAGAAATCAGGTTAGAGTTTTAAATGTGAAGTTGCAAGAATGAGACGTGTACGCTGCATTATTGAAAAAGGAACCATTACTGCATGAATGCAAGATGCCCTAAAAGGGTCTTCACGTGAGGCCACTTGGGTAGAAGTAAAAAAAGGGTGATTACCTCTGGGGCACTGCTGCCTCACAGTGACAGGAACTGGAGTTCGATTCTGCCCTCGGGTGACTGACTGTGTGGAGCTTGCACATTTTCCCTGTGTTTGCGTGAGTTTCCACTGGGTGATCCGGTTTCCTCCCACAGTCCAAAGATGTGAAGGTTAGGTGAGTTGGCCATGCTAAATTGACTCATAGTGTCCAGGGATGTGCAGACTAGATGGGTTAGACATGGGAAATGCAGGGATAGGGTAGTGGGGGGATGTTCTTCGGAGTGTTGGTGTGGACTCGTTGGGCTGAGTAGCCTGCTTCCACTCTAGGGATTCTTTGACTCTACCTTGCCTAAGATTATACTGCAAGCCTCCCACCAGTCAGAGGGAGATAAAGAAGCAGGTATCTAAGCAAATCACAAAGGTATGAGAGAAACAGTTATAATTGTAGAGGATTTCAACTTTGCTAATATTAACTGGGATTACTTTAGTGTGAATGCATTAGAAATTGGTGAACTTTTAAAGTGCATCCAGGAAAGCCTTTTGTGTCAGCACGTACATAATTCTACGAGAGGTGGGGCAGTGCTAGACTTAATCCGAGGGAATGAAGCCAGTAAAGTGATTGAAGTTTCAGTGGATGAGCATTATGGGGAAGTGACCATAACTCTATATAAGTTTCAAAACACTATGGAAAGGGATAATGATAGTGCAGAACTTAAAGGTCTAAATTTGGAATGGCTGATTTCAGTATCATTAGACAGGATCTGGCAAACATAAACTGGGAGCTGCACCAATATTTTTGGATAGTGAATAAATTGAGACGTGTCATGTAGTAAGGGTTCATGAGTGAGATGATCAATCACAGGAAAAACAGATTGCCTTCTGTTAAACTGAGCAGTTTCAGCACTTTTTTAACTTTAGATTTCAACAGTTTCAAATTTAACATATTATCAAAGACCCCTAGTTTATTGATGACAGCTTGCCAAGTTCCATATCTTATAAAATGGTATTCCATGGATTCTACTAGTGACTTGGGGATCGCATTCATTTTCTGTTTTCTCATGCAAAGTGGAAAGCCTAGGGCGGTAATCTTATTTCTGCTCATTATTTGAAAAAGAAATGTTCTATCTTTGTGACGATGAAACTTGTGATTGGTTTCAGGTTTGGCCTAATGTTGAAAAGTATGAATTCTACCAAAAACTGGAATTACCCAAAGGTCAGAAACGAAAGGTCAAAGATCGGCTGAAGGCTTATGTGAAAGATCCTTATGCACTGGACCTCATTGACAAGTTGCTTGTCCTTGACCCTGCTCAGAGGATTGACAGTGACGATGCACTTAATCATGATTTCTTCTGGACTGACCCCATGCCTTCTGACCTCAAAAATATGCTCTCGACACACAACCAGTCAATGTTTGAATACTTGGCCCCGCCCAGGAGACGAGCTAGTCACATGCCTCAGCAATCAACAACTCAGAACAAGAATCCTGCTGCTGCCAACCAGACAGAGTTTGATCGTGTGTTCTGAATGTGTTTAACGAGGTTAATGGATCGAAGAAACAGGTTATTTTATATGATGGTGTCATATTTGAACTGTTATGATTTTAAAATATTGAACGTTCTACATATTAATTGTGCCTATTACTGATCAGGTGTTGATACCATGGTAGAGGTACTTCTCTTCCAGAACCAAAAACTGAACTGAGATTCCAGAAGTGACACTCACATTGTGGGGGCTTAGATTAATTTCAGCTTTTCCCGGGGTGCTGTGGTTATGAGCATCAGTTTAGAATTGTCCTGGAGTTCTTTGTTAACAATTTCAGTCATTTCATGTTTGGCCGATTGCTGTCTATACGTAAGTACCTCAGGCACTATGGGTGGCTCAGAACACGTGCATACAGTGGAGTGCTAGATTCTGGGTTTGTTCATTGATCTCCATGATGTGAGTTGCTTGCCTGTCAAGACCTTGATGGTGCTCCACTGGGAAGGGAAGACAAGTTGAGCAGTAGCTTGTAAAGAGGTTGCCTCTCATACCAGTAATGAGATTTGGAAACTTGGGGAAGAGAATGATTTATATTCATTTAATTTTACTGAGGACTGGGGACTCAGATCTTTGGATGCTAAGGCAATCGCTTTTAAAAGAGGTAGACCTTTACAAACAGTTAATTTGGAAACTTCCAACACACTTAGGGTGTTGAAATACCACAACATCATTTGTTGGTGAGAGCGGCCTCATTGCGGTCATGGCTGTTTCTCCCTGAAGTCAAAAATAGCTGGATAATTGCTTCGCTTTAAGGCATTAATACAGTCAACAGGGCTGTGCTGTACATTTGTTGAAGTTTCTAAAAATATATATTTTTAATTATAGCAAAATGTGTTTCTCACAGAAGTTGATATTTCACACCTGTTGTTGTTTGGTGATGCATTCTATTTGTGATGATGGATTTCTGATTCCTGTTCTAATGTTGCCTTGTTACTGAATGCTCATTTGGAGCTGGCTGGATTAAGGTGAATTGAGTAAATGGAGATTGTTCCGTCAAGTTACATGTTTTAGTTCCAATATCAACATTTTGAGATGTTCTTTTTCTGTCTCTTCCCTAGTCAGCCCACCCACTTTGGTGCAGTAGTGCTGAGTCATGTGATCAAAGCCACCAACTGATTGCAGTGTTCTTCAGTTTAGCCAAAAGTGTTACACACTGTAGAGACTGAAATGGGGAGGCTTCAGTTAGTTTATGTAAATGCAATACTGCTTTTGAAAAGGTGCACTTTAAAACCGTATTGGCTGAGCTGCTTTTATGAAACTGAAAGCTATCTTAAACAAGCCCTTAATTACAGTTTAATGATCCAGACTTTATTGATGTGTGGAGACCAATTTGCCCACTGGCAGTATAGAACAGTTCTTGATTGTCACTAGTATTGTTGGTACTTTGACTCTGGATGCAGTTTATATGACAGAGTTGAATATCATTAAAGATTTAGCTCTTGTGGTGAAGTGCAGGAGGGACACAACTTAGGAAGTGCTGTTAATGTGCACTTCTTCAGTACAAGCAATTTCAGTATGAAGATTTTGTTACTTGTACAGTGCAAGTTTAGTGCGAATTAGCTATCATTTTGTAGTAAAGTACATCCATGTTGAATATGAATATGTTCCAGTTTGTAAAATAAACTTGTAAAACACATCTGCTTCTGTGCTATTTTCTATGTCGAGTGAGGTTCATAGATTTCTTAATTGTTAATGGTCTGCATTTTTATTCATTGCCACATTAAATAAGTTATAAATCTATTTACTTTTTTTTAAAAAGGTACATTTTCCTATCAGAACTGTCCCATCCAGACAATTCGAAGGCAGGTTTCCATTTCTTATTCATTTCTTAAGACATAGTCTGAAGATGATTCAGGGTATCAGTTTGGTCAAAGCTATCAGGCTGTAAACAGTTTTGGGACATGAAAGACATTATATAAATGCATGTTGTTTCTTTTTTTTTTAATGAGGAATGTCATTTCTTGGAAGTCACTGTTACACATGTAGGGGTTTTCACAATTAATTAGGGCTGTCACTTACTCAGAATTATGTTCTAATTTTCTCCCCTTTGATCTGAACTCCAAACACTTTTTTTTTGAAGGTCGTGAATACACCCAGCATCTGACCCAAGGGTCGTGTGTCATAATCCAAAGCAAAACACTGAATACTGGACATCTGAAGTTAAAATTAGATATACAAAGGAACCTCGATTAGATGGCATTTGATTATCTGAATATTGGAAAATCCGGCAAAATCGCAAGGTCCCGATGCTTGGCTAAAACTGTTATCTGGCATTCGATTATCCAGAATTCAATTAACCGAACGAAATACTCCCCACCCATGTCCTTCGGATAATCAAAGTTCCTCTATATTCAGCAAGTCTGACAGTATCTACAGTAATACAATTATTGATTCAGACTGATAACCATGCACCATTCTTTGTGAGTGAGACAAAATTTTAATTGTCTTCAAGCTGTTTGTGCAAGGTGTCCCCATAAAATTCAATCTTCTCCTTGTTCAATGTTTAATATGTGCATTTTTCAGGCGGCAATGGATCAAGACCCTTAGTTGATTTACTCATTCCCAACCTGGGAATGGTAAGGATTAATTTACAATTCAGTATCCTGCCTGAAATTGGATAACTAAATACAAATCAAGGATCATCCTGGATTTCATGACTGACTATAGTGCATTTAATCACTAAAATTGGAGAAATTCAAATAGCAAGTATATATTATGTCACAACTGTTTCCTTTGTTTACTACTTGTATGAACTTCAATTTTGTTCAGGAGATTCTATGCAAACCCTGATATATCTATTCTGTTTGCAGTGATAAAATAACAATCCACGGATATTCTGGTTCTTATCTGCCCGGCTTATCATGTAGACTGATATTTCCTGTAGAAATAATGCATAATAGAACAATTATCAGTCTTTTATTGCTCTTCAGCACTGAAATATGTATTGCACCTTTTCTTGGAGGTACTGAATATTATTTAATGGAGAAAGCTACAGATCAGAGATTTGAGAGTCTTTAACTGTGATTCATGAAAAGTTAGGATTGAAGTTCAGTGGGTAATTGAATGTTGGCCTTTTTCAAAGGAAATGGTGTATAAAAGTAGTGAAGTTTTGCTTAAATTGCACAGGCTCCTTGATAGATCGAAACTGGAATGAAGTGAACAATTTTGGGCTCCTTATCTAACGAAACATACAATGGCATTGGAGGTAGTCCAGAGAAGGTTCACTAGGCTGGTACCAGAGATGGGCACACTATTTTACAAGGAGAGGTTAAGTAGATAGGTTTTGAAGATCCAAGATGGCGGCAGTCTGCGTGGTCTGCTGTGCTGGACTCTGTGCCATACCTGAAAATGTGTTGCTGGAAAAGCGCAGCAGGTCAGGCAGCATCCAGGGAACAGGAGAATCGACGTTTCGGGCATAAGCCCTTCTTCAGGAATGTGCCATACGCCTGGGCAAGTTGGACTTTTACCCCTCCCCCCCTTATCAATCACCCCCAAGAGAAAAAAAAGTATTAATTTAAACTTGCTGACTATTTGGAGCTGCTGAAATCGTGTGGGACAGCTTTAAGGCCAGGATGAAGTCTAGAGCTGGAAATGTGTTGCTGGAAAAGCGCAGCAGGTCAGGCAGCATCCAGGGAACAGGAGAATCGACGTTTCGGGCATAAGCCCTTCTTCAGGAAGCCCTTCTTCCTTCCTGAAGAAGGGCTTATGCCCGAAACGTCGATTCTCCTGTTCCCTGGATGCTGCCTGACCTGCTGCGCTTTTCCAGCAACACATTTCCAGCTCTGATCTCCAGCATCTGCAGACCTCACTTTCTCCTCCAGGATGAAGTCTAATAAAGGAAAGGGGCCTAAAGGAGTAGAGCAGACAGGGCACTCCCCTACTGCATCGGGGGTGCCTGTAGCCAGTATTCAAACTCCCGGGGCGGTCCCTTTAGATCCAGCAGGACCGCAACATTTACTCTTGGAGTTTGCCAAACTCCGAGAGTGGATTCAAGCAGCACTTGAGCCATTATCTGCCATGCTAAAAAAGCATGAACAGGAAATCTAGCTACTGGATGGAAGAATGGAGGCAGTGGAGGAGAGGACCGCGGCATCTGAGATCGTAGCAGAGGTCTTGGGAGGAAGAATCCGAATGCTGGAAAACCGGGAAAATCCGACGACCTGGGAAGTAAAAGTGAAAGGAAAAACTTGCGGTCTGTGGGTCTCTTGGAATGCGAGGAAGGCGTCGATCTCGTCGGCTTTTTGCAGGGGTGGCTCCCGAAGTTCTTGGAGTTGGAGTCAGCCCTGATAAGCATGCAACGGGCTCACCGGACCACAATTCGCAGGTCCGGGCCTGACCCACACGGTCCTAGTGCAGCTCCAGTAATATAAAGAAAAACAATTAATAGTTGAAACAAGAAGACTGGGAAGAAATTCACAAGCTTTAATGTACAAAGGCTCAAAGATGATGTTTTTTCAGGACTTTTATAGGAGTTCTAATTAAGAAGAGAAGGGCATTTGATGATGTCAAGAAAGAATTAAGGGACCTGAATATTCAATACTTCTTAGGTACCCGGCTGTGTTGTGTTTTGCCCATTGTTGGGTTGGGGGGTGGGGGCGGGGGGTTGGTGGCGGCGGTGATATATAACTTTGACTCCGCACAAAAGGCGAAGGACTTTGAAGTCTTTGAATTGAAGGGTCTGAGTCAGGGTGGGAGGGAAGGGGAGGGGGCATCATTGTGGACAATGGTATGGGTGTTTTTATTACTCCTTTTTTACTTCCCTCTTCCCCCTTTCCTTTTTTTGGTTATTGGTTTTATATGTACAGTTTTGTGGTAAAATTGGAATAATTTTAAATATTGGTCGGTTGCGTATTATCTAGGGCTCCGTTTATTTTAACTGCTGTCCTTTTGGTTTTGTATTGGGGGTGGCTATATCTGTGGTTAAGATGAGTGGAAGGGGGGGATGAACATCCATTGTTAGCTTTCAGAATGTAAATAACAGGTTTTCCTCACTTCTGAATTGCCTGGGGCTAGGGCACAGCCTCAGCTAGAGGGCGTTAAGATGGTAGTAAGGATTGGGAGGGGTACCCTCTATGGGCAAGGGGAAGATCTCGAGTGAGTTAGGGGTTATTTGGGTGTTTGGTTAGTTAAATGTTTTTTTTTAGTTGTAGTTGTTTTTATAGGAATAGTTTTTAGATCTCATAGAGTTGTTATCTTTGTAGCTCATCACACCTCAGATAAGCCCCCTTCTCCTTAGAAACCACAGGCTGCCATGGACAACGCATGGCTAGTGATTTGTTCAGATGGTGCACCCTGAATGTAAAAGGGAGCCATTCTCCTATTAAAAGAAAGAAGGTCTTATCAAGCCTTAGGAAGGAAAGCGTGGACATTGGACATTGCCCTTCTGCAAGAGACGCATCTAACTGATAAGGAGCATCTGAAACTGCAGCAGGGGGTTATGACGAAGTATTTTTCTCATCCTTCAGCTCTAAGAATACAGGAGTGACTATACTGATAATAAGGAACCTCCCTTTCCAGGTAACTGAGCAGATTAAGGATGAACATAGACAGTTTATCATTCTTAAAGCCCTATTACATGGACAAGAGTAAGGTGCTTTGAATGTATATTGGCCCCTGGTGCACCCTCTTAAATTTCTAATTGATGCAGAGGCTAAATTAATGAATCTTGGGATACACCGTACGATTATAGGAGGAGATTTTAATTGCCTAATAGATCCAGAGATTGACAGGGTGTCAAAAGGCCTGACAGGTACGCCTGCACAGTCTAAACAGTTGATGGACATGTGTGATGAGTTGAGACCAGTGGGTGTGTGGAGTTACCAACACCCTACTGGAAGAGACATTGCGTTCTATTCCAACCCACACAAGTGCCATATGCGAATTGATATGTTTTTTATGCCAACTGATGGTTTGGATAGAACATTGGTGCGCAAATTTGGGAATATAGCTGTTTCGGATCATGCACCAGTGTATTTAGATGTTAAAATCGAGGGTAGTGGAATGGGTGCACGTCACTGGTGCGTGGATCCATTTTTGTTAGGGGATAGCAAATTTGTTCAGTATATTACAAGAGAGTTCAGGGCCTTTTGGGATATCAACTTGGGTATGGCTAGTAATCCGGCAATACTCTGGAAGGCCACTAAGGCACATTTATGAGGTCTGATCATTTCATAGTCGACGACTAGAAAGAGGCAGAGGGAGGAGCAGCAACGGATGCTGGAGGCCCTGAGAAAACATAATAGGCTGTCATTGGTTAAGCTTCAGCGGGTCACAGCTCTCTGGGCTGCCTTGACGCATTGCGCGCACATGTGACTAAAAAAGAGGTCTCCTTTGCCAAATAAAGATTGTTTGAATTTGGAGATAAGCCTGGTAGATATCTGGCTTATTTGACTAAGAGGAAAAAAGCTTCCGATTCTATTACATCTGTTAGGGATAAGGCTGGTACGATTACCCGTGAATTGAAGGAGATCAATGTTAGGTTTAGGGAATACTTTGCAGAGCTATATCGGTTGGAGGGGAGTGAACACAGTACAATGGGAATGCAGTCCTTTTTTGAAAATCTGGACTTCCCTAATATAAATATGGAACAGGCTTCCCTTTTGAATGCGCCTATAATGGTACAGGAAGTGCAGGAAGCAATATGACACCTCCAGGGTGGCAAAGCACTGGGGCCAGATGGATTCCCAACTGAATTCTATGAAGAATTCATAAACAGGTTAGTGGAGCCACTTCTGGGGATGCACAACTATTCTTATACATAAGATTGTCTGCACCTTCTCTTAGGGAGGCTAATATCTCCTTCATTTTAAAGAAAGGGAAAGACCCTGAAGAATGTGCTTCATATAGACCAATTTTGCTGTTGAATGTAGATTTTAAAATTCTGTCCAAGATGCTGGCTCTGAGGTTGGAGAAGGCCCTGCATATATTATAAAAGAAGACCAGACAGGTTTTGTTAAGGGCCATAGCTCCTCCAACAAAATCAGGAGAGTACTGAACACAGTGCAGGTATGCCAGCAAAGATTGATTCTGGGTTTGGTGGTCTCCCTAGACGCAGAAAAGGCATTTGATCAGATAGAATGGGCATATCTATTTGAGGTTCTAGAGTGCTTTGGTTTGGGGAGGGATCCTTTGCAAGATGGGTAGCAGTACTGTATAATTATCCTAAGGTGGCAGTCATTACAAACGGTATTAAGTCAAATAATTTTGATATTTGAAGAGGTAGTCGACGGGTGTCCTTTATCACCGCCATTATTTACCTTGGCGATTGAACCGTTAGCCGAAGTTATCAGGAGGGATCCTGAAAAAGTAGCGCCAAAGGTGGGAATGGGGGAGCATAAGATCACCCTATATGCTGATCGCATCCTTTTATATTTGGCCAATCCAGTGAAGTCTGTTGCTCGACTGATTCGAACAATTAATTCATATGGTGGTTTCTCTGGTAACAGGATCAATTTTGCAAAATCGGAAGCCATGCCGGTACGGGGATTAGTGGATGGAGTGTAATTCCCATTTAGATGGTCGTCCAAAGGTATTTTGTATGTGGGAATTTTTATTACCCCTTCCTTCCACCAGCTGTATAAAGCTAACGATGTACAACAACTAAAGAGGATAAAATAGGATTTGCAGCAGTGGGAGGGGTTATCGTTATCATGGTTGGGCCAAATAGCCCTGATTAAAATGAATGTTTTTCCTCGACTGCTGCACCCCATGAGAATGCTCCTGTTGTTGTTACCTAGACAAATGTTACGGAGGCTCACTGGTTGGCTAGGGTCCTTTATTTGGTGCCCCAGGCATCCTGTAATTAAATTCACTAAATTGCATCTTTCGCAGGGTGAGGGAGGGGTGGATCTTCCGGATTTAAAGAAATACCAAATAAGTGCCCTGTGAACATATGTTAGTGACTGGGTACGGGGAATTCGGAGTCGATTTGGCTTGATATTGAAGCATCGCAGTCGAGATGTCCTTTAATTAATTTATTATTCATGGACAAGATGAAATCTGTAACCCAGCAGTGTAAAAGTCCAATTATTTTAAATACGGTGAAAGCCTGGCGGATAATGAGGCAAGAAGAGGGCAATTGGTCTAAGACTTCGCCATTTACCCCGTTGGTGGGAGCCCAAGGATTTAAACCTGGAACAATGGACTCTGGTTTTAAGGCATGGGAGAATAAGGGAATCTTCTGTCTGGAAGATTTAATCGAGGAGGAGGTCCCGATGTCATTTAGTCAGTTAAGTCAGAAATTTGGATTGTCTAATAGGGACCTTTTCTGATACTTCCAGATAAGGGACTATATACAGAGTAAGACCACTCTCCTGGTCCAATGTTACAAATCAGACGTGGAGAAAAGAGTTCTCTGGTGTATGGGTGCTAGATTAGATTAGATTAGATTACTTACAGTGTGGAAACAGGCTCTTCGGCCCAACAAGTCCACACCGCCCCGCCGAAGCGCAACCCACCCATACCCTTACATGTGCCCCTTACCTAAGGCTACGGGCAATTTAGCATGGCCAATTCACCTAACCTGCACATCTTTGTGACTGTGGGAGGAAACCGGAGCACCCGGAGGAAACCCACACAGACACGGGGAGAATGTGCAAACTCCACACAGTCAGTCGCCTGAGGCGGGAATTGAACCCGAGTCTCTGGCGCTGTCAGGCAGCAGTGCTAACCACTGTGCCACCGTGCGCTCTTTCACTTAGTACTTTATATCACTTACAGAAAGGTTGTGCCCTGGAGAACATGGAAGGACTCTGTAGGATGTGGAATCGAGAGTTAGAAGAGGATATTTCATTGGAGGTATAGGAAGACATCTGGGGAGTGTAAGGAAAATTTCAGTATGTAACAGAGCGCAGGCCATGCAATTGAAGATCTTACACAGGATCATATGGCACCAGGGAGGCAAGCTAAGTTCAAGAGAGGAGCGTCATTATTATGTCCCAAATGTAAAATTAGTATAGGCACTCTCACACACTGCTACTGGTTTTGTAAGATCCAGAGCTACTGGAATGCTATAGTAAGGGAGCTGAAGGACATCCTGGGGATTGAAATTAACATGGATCCGGTAATATTTCTTTTGGGGTTGCCAAATTTTCCCTCTCTGGGAGAATACGGGAAGATATTGTATAACATTCTAACCCACTGTGAATTGGATGCCAGAAAAACCACCAGGTCTTATGGGGTGGCGTAGGCTGGTGATGGAGTATCTCCCCCAAGACTACCTCACAAATATGGTGCACCACAAAATGTGACGGCCCTTTATAAATTATATTGACGCTGACTTATCAGCAATATTAATTAGGGCCGTGGTATAGCCGTGGGAATCAGTATGGGTGCCCGTGGGGCCTCGGGAAGAGGAGACTGGGGGAAAAAGAATACAGGTACCGTAGATAGTACTTCCAGGAGTGGGAACCTCAGTGGAGGTGTAATTAGTGAGATAAAATAGTGAGATATTATCTATTTTGTTAGTTGAATTTAGTTTAAGTTAGTATTTATTTAATATATTTGTAGTTTGGTTTAAGTTAAGTAGATATGTTTGTTCTGGTTGAATAGTAGGTCATTCATTAACAATAGTACTGTGTTATGGCTTTGTTGTACTGCCTTTTTTTCTGTTGTGATGGTGTTTTTTTTTCTTGTATGTAAATGTTTTATAAAAGATTTAGAAAGGTTTTCAATAAAATTATTTATTAAAAAAAAAAGTAGCCAGGTTTAAGGTGAGAGGGGAAAGATTTAAAAAGGACCTGAGGGGTAGATTTATCACGCAGAGGGTGATACACTTATGAGTTAGCAGAGGAAATGGTCGAGGTTGGTACAATTACAACATTTAAAAAGCATATGAATAGGAAGGGTTTAGAGGGATTATGGGACAAACAGGACTAGGTCATATTGGGATGTTTGGTCAGCGCGGATGAGTTTGACCAAAGAGTCTGTTTCCATGTTCTATTAAGAGGAAAGAGGTGACCTTGTTGAAACATATATACAAGATTCTTTCAGGGACTTGACAGGGTAGATGGAAATATTTCCCCTATGGGAATCTAGGATCAGAGGGCATAATCTCTGAGTAAAAGACCCATGAGGAGGAATTTCTTCTCAGGGAAATGAATCTGTGGGATTCTTTACCACAGAGCTTTGTTGAGCCTGGGTTGTTAGGTATATTCAAGACTGGGATTTATTTGCAATCAGTATGAGAATTGAGGGTTATAGGGAAAAGGCAGGAATGTGGAGTTGAAGATGATCAGATTGATCACAATTTCATTGAATGTCTGGGCAGATTCAATGGGCTGAATGGCCTACTTCTGCTCCTGCATTTTACAGTTTTTCTAAAACAATAGATGGGAAGTAAAGCACAATTAAAGTTTGAAAATAAATGTAAATGTTTGGTGGATGTTGCGATGGGGAAAGGGTTGGAATTGTTTTTGGAAACTGATTATCTGAAGTTGATTTGTGGATCAAGTAGTTTTTGATCTGTGTTGAGTGAAGTTGCCCTATGCATTTCAATACACTCCAACAAGCTTCTGAATAGGCTTGATATTCAAATTAAGCATTTAAATATTATTTAAATACAGCACAGAGGGATTTGGGGGTCCTTGTACAGTAAATCACAAAATTAGTATCCAAGTTCAGTGGATTATATGGAAGGCAACTGGAATGTTTGTCTTTTATACTTAATTCCCTTTGAAATAAAGTAATTCAGGGAGGTTTTGCTATACAAGGCACTAATCAGACCATGCTTAGAATACTATAAAGAGTTTTTTGATCCCTTAATTAAGGAAGGATATACTAGAAACAAAAATGGAAATTGCTGGAAAAGCTCAGTGGGTCACGCAGCATCTGTAATGAGAAATCAGAATTAATGTTTTGGGTCCAGTAATCCTTCCACAGAACTGATGGTAGCTAGGAAAATGTTTTTTTTAATGCAGAAGATAGGGTGGGGCGAGAGGGTAAGAAGTAAATGATAGAGTCCAAAGAGAGAGAACAGTCGGACAGAATAAGGAGTGTATAATGGTCAGCATAGGAGAACGAATATCTGCTGATAGGGACTATTAGTGGCTAATAATGGGTAATTTGTATCATGTGACAACAAGGTCTGATGTATGAGGGTTGGGATAAGGACATGGGAGAAGTTGCCTCAAGCCCTAAAACTGTTGAACTCAATATTGAGACCAGAAGGCTGTGGAGTTCCCAAGCGGGAACTGAGATGCTATTCTTATCACTTGCGCTGAGCTTTGCTGAAGGGCTGCAGCAAGCCTGAGACACACATGTTGGCTAGGGATGTGTTGAAGTGGCAGGCAACTAGAAGCTCAGGGTTTTTTTCACTGACAGAACTTAGGTTGGGTGACAGATTTCCAGAACTTATGCTTTGTTTCCCCAACATAGAGGAGACTACATTGTGAGCAGCGAATGCAATAGGTTCGGTTGAATGAAGGAGAAAGTGAGGACTGCAGATGCTGGAGATCAGAGTTGAAAATTGTGGCACCGGAAAAGCATAGCAGGTCAGGCAGCATCTGAGGAGCAGGAGAATTGATATTTTGGGCATAAGCCCTTCAGGAATAGAGGGGGAAGAGGACTGAGAAGTAAATGGGAAGGTAGCTGGGAGGATGATAGGTAGATGCAGGTCGGAGCAGAGGGTGGAAGCACAAAATTAGTATCCAAGTTCAGTGGATTATATGGAAGGCAACTGGAATGTTTGTCTTTTATACTTAATTCCCTTTGAAATAAAGTAATTCAGGGAGGTTTTGCTATACAAGGCACTAATCAGACCATGCTTAGAATACTATAAAGAGTTTTTTGATCCCTTAATTAAGGAAGGATAGGTGATGGTGATCGGTCGGAGCAGAGGGTGGAAACAGATTGTTGGGAAGGAAGATGGATAAGTGGGACAGTTGCCAAGTTGGAGATGTTGGATGTGTTGGATCTGGGATGAGGTGGGGGGGAGGGAGATGAGGAAACTGGTGAAATCGATGTTGATGCGTGCGGTTGGAGGGTCCCAAGCTGGAAGATGTGGCATTCTTCCTCCAGGCATCAGGTGACTAGGATTTAACAGTAGAGGAGGCCCTGGACTTGCATGTCCTTGTGGAGTGGGAGGGGGAGTTGAAGTGGTCAGCCACAGGGCAGTGAGGTTGTTTGGTGCATGTGTCCCAGAGATGTTCTCTAAAATGTTCTGCAAGTTGGCCTTCTGTCTCCCCAATGTAGAGGAGACCACATCGAGAGCAACAGACACAGTAAATGAGGTGTTTGGATGTGCAGGAAAATCTCTGCCGGATGTGTAAGGATCCTTTGGGGCCTTGGATGGAGGTGAGGAGGGAGGTGTGGGCTCTTGCAATGGAAATGGAAGGTGCCAAAAATGGAGGGTGGGTTGGTGGGGTGCATGAATCTAATGAGGGAGTTGCAGAGGGAATGGTCTGTACAGAATGCTGAAAGGGGTGGGGAGGGAAATATCTCTGGTGGTGGGGTCTAACTGTAGATGGCGGAGGATGATGCACTGTATCCGGAGATTGGGGGGGGGGGGTTTATCCTTTTGTGGTTGGAGAGGTGGGGTTGAAGGGCGAAGGTGTGGAAAGTGGAGGAGATGTGCTGAAGGGCATTGTTGACCATGTAAGCATAGAAATTGTGGTCCTTGAAGTAGAAGGCCATCTGGGATGTTCTGGAGTGGAATTGTGCTTCCTGGGAGCAGATACAGCGGCGGAATTAGAAGTTAGGGAAAGCATTTTTACAGGGAGTTGGGGGTGAGGGTGGGTTGGGAGATGTTATAGTCCAGATAACTGTGGGAGTCAGTGGGTTTGAAGTAAATGTCCGTGTTGAGTTGGAGAGGTCCAAGAAGGGGATGGAAGTGTCCGAGATGGTCCAGGTGAACTTGAAGTCAGGGTGGAAGGTATTCGAGAAGTTGATGAAATATTCAACCTCCTCGTGGGAGCACGAGGTGGCGCTGATACAGTCATCAGTACTGATCAAATGAAGTGCAGGTAAAGCACTGCTTCACCTCGAAGGTGTGCTTTGCCCTTCGATACCGAGGAATGAACAAAGGGGATATATCATAAATTAAAATGTGTGATGTTCACTCTGAATGTGGGGTTAGAGTTTTGCTTGGCACAGATATTAAGGGATGGGGGAATAATACATTAGGCTGAAGATCTACACCCTGAAGAGCAAGCTGAGAAGGACTGAACCCGTCCTTCTTACTAAAGCGGCAGTTGCCAGTATGAAAGATGACGTCCCTCGACAGTCACTGCCAGGAGGTCAGAGGTGAGAGTTGGCGGTGCAGCCACGTGTGTCTCGGTGTCATGATGGCTCGGTTGCCGCGCGCTGTGCCGGCGGCCTGGTTAAAGGTTCACAGGAGCCTGCAGAGTGGAGTCGAGGGCAAAGGGGCGGGACACGGAGCGAATGCAGGCGCTTGGTGGTGGAGACGGAGAAGAAGCTACAACACGGCGCCGACGAAAGCGGCTCTGCGCCTCCCCAGGATGGAGTACCAGGTAGAAACGGGGCTGGAGCGGCCGGGGGTTGTTCACGGCGGGGCTTGGGGTCAGAGGCACCTTCCCGCGCTTTTCCTAGTGCCGGTTACGCTGGCTGGTTTGAACGGCTCGAGACACGGAGTCCGGCCACTCGCTTGGGACTTGACAGCGTGCATGGGGATGGCCGCTCGGACACTGGAGGTTTAGTTCATTCTCCCTCCAGCCTAACTGTTTCAGGAAGGTCGTCCGGCTTTTCTCACACTCTATCCTCCGCTTCAGACCATTAGGGAATTTGTCCTGCCTCATTGCCCGCGAATCAGGATTCCCTTTCCTCGGTATCACTGACAGCTGGGTGGAAAGAAGATCTTCCAAAAGCATTGCCGCATCAAGTTTAAAATTGCTGTAAAGATGGCTATTTTTTCCCTCCTGAGGGTAGGATTAAATGTTTCTGGTTTAGAGTTACTTTCCTTCTCCTGTCATACTGTGGGCGAAACGCAAACAGACTTGCCTTTGCTAATCCGATCACTTTCCTCACCGAAGGAAGAAATGAATGATAGACTTTGTACAGTGTTGCCAATCTACTGGGAGAGATTAGGTTAGATTATTTACAGTGTGGAAACAGGCCCTTCGGCCCAACAAGTCCACACTGACCCTCCGAACAGCAACCCCACCCAGACCCATTCCCCTACATCCACCCCTTCACCTAACACTACGGGCAATTTAGCATGGCCGATTCACCTAACCTGCGCATTTTTGGACTGTGGGAGGAAACCGGAGCACCCGGAGGAAACCCACGCAGACAGGGGGAGAATGTGCAAACTCCACACAGACAGAGGGTCGCCTGAGGCGGGAACTGAACCCGGTCTCTGTCGCTGTGAGGCAACAGTTCTAGGAGTAAATAAGAAACATAACCAAATTCCTAAAAGTAGCTGAACACGTAGGGGGAAGGTGAAACATTCATGAGTTTGGCAATTAATATTTTATTAGACTGTTTCCTGCCGCATTGGTATTTCTATTTTCAGAAACACGTCTGCATGCAAAACCAAATCACGTTTGTAAAGCGCGAATAGATGCTAAACTAAACAAAGAATGATCAGGAAGAGTGAATGAAAACAGAAATTGCTGGAGGACCTAAGCAGATCTGGTAATGTCTGTGGAAAGAAAGCAGAGTTGAGGATTCAGGTCCATTTACTCTCATCACAGAACCTGTTTCTCCAGAATGTTTTGTTCTTTCAACTTTCTAATGTGCACAGTTTTTCACTTTTTATTTTAAGTATTAGTGAAAAACTTGGTTGGTTTTGAGACTGAGAGAGGCTGGTGTATTGTGGGGGCATTGAACAGCTGTGACTCTGATTTATAAAGAGGTATAAGTAAAGATGTCTCTGAAAGGAGAATGTGGAGGAGCAAAGCTATGGAGCATTAAAAGTCACAGTTTAAGAAGGCATGTTTGGGAATAACATTACTGAAGGAGCAGTGAGAATGTGGAACTCACTATTATGAAGACTACTTGAAATGAGTAGTACAAATGAACTTTTGGGGAAACAGGATAAATGAGAGAGGGAAAGAAACAGAAGAAAATGTTGATCAGGTCAAATGAGGAATGATAGGAGGCTTATGGAAGATGAACACATTGAGCTGAATGGTGTGTTTCATTGCTCAGTTCTACAAATCAGTCGGCAGTTACTGGTGTTTACTGTGCAAGAGGAGTGGAACATTGAACAGCTTCCAGATGGAAATGTAAATGTTTGGTAACAGGTTAAACCTGGTGCATATACTAAGTTAATGATAGAATGATTACAGTCCAAGGATCTCTTGCAAAACTACGTAAATAAAAAGCATTGGCTCCACACCAACTGTTGGGTAATGAAAAATGTGAGTTGCTTTGAAAAGATTGGTTATTGTTGTAGCTGCTACTGGTTCCAGAATTGTTGGCTGCCTTGTAGTCACTTTGCACCTGTACGAACCAAGGTATCTGATGTGCATACTTTACAAGATAGATCATCAGATGGCAGTCACAAGTGGATACTTCCCTGATTTCTCTCAATTCCATCTCCCAACTAGTGTGATCCCCTATTCCAAGTTAATTAACAATTAAAACTGGGAGCTGCCTGGTTTGTGAGTTGGCATCAAAGCTCTAAGGGAGTATAATCTTTTGTAAATCAAAAATTATGTAAGTTATACATGACTAACCTCCAGATTTTGATTTCAATTTGCATTCTCTAGTTGAGACCTTCCTCTGAAACTGCAAGTGCATGATAGGACTGTATTGATAGCTGCGTCAACCTATACATGCTTTTAATATGCCCTTTCACGCCATCACCACCAGTAAGTTCCCCTCCAAATTATCTGCCATCCTGATTTGGAATTACATTACCAATCTTTTTTCAAAACTATACTTTTTTAATAAAAATATCTCTATAGACACGCTGTAACTATAGCAGTTCAGTTCTATATACAGGATATGAAAGAACAAAACAAGATTGACAGGTCCAGCAAACAAACCAAAGGTGTATTTTACTCCTACAAGACTGTGTTTATGTATGTTTGAGCCTCTGGGATAGAAAGATCTTAGACGGTGATGTTTCCCCATTGTGCCTTGGTGGCAGTTGCCCCATATTTTAGTGGGTCCCACAGCATGTAGTCCTGGACCTTGGAATGAGCCCTTATGCAACAGTCGGCTGGGGGTCAACTCATTGCTCTGGAAGACCAACAAGTTTTGGGCACCAATCCATCACTTCTGTCATAAAATCCTGGAACTGAATTGTGCATGTGTGTGTGCGCCTAGAGGCCATTCACGGATGGGCAAAAAATGCTGTGTTGGCCAGCAACACCCATGTCTAAAGAATGAATGTTCAAGTTACCCTGTGCAGCTCCCCACGTAGTTGGTCAATGATACTGCCCTATACGTGATGGTTTGTAAACAAGTATAGCAGCTCCCTCAATGTTTCAGTAATTGATCTAAAGGTGCTTTTCAAACAGGTTTGATGCATGATCTATACTGAAATAGTTCAATCACGTTGGATTGATTATTGTGGGATACTGTCTGTGTCAAAAACCTGGGCTAGAAAGGTGTGAAAATCGTTGGCAGTTCAGCCTCCTGTGATTTTTCTGTTAATTGTGAGCATGACCTGTATGGTTGAACATCTGCTAGACCTCAAAGTTTTAGGATGAGCATTTGAATGAAGCATTCGAGGGTAGATGGGATCCACAGAATAGATCCCAGCAAGACTTAGATCCTTTCATTGTGAGACAGCAATTGACATCAGGGCTCACCTTGGCTTAACTTTGCACCCAATTAATTTGCCTTAAAGGTTTTTCGAATTGATATATGGAAAGTTATTATTGGGAAAGATAAATCTTGTTTCTCAACATTAGCCCAGCACCTCTGCTAATATACTATAGATAGCACTAGGAGAAGAGCATTCCAGAGAAACATTTGAAACCTTATGGTTGGAATCTGATTGGCAAGATTGGGTGGTTCTGGATATCCAGGAGTGTGTTACACACTGAAAGCTAATCTTTAGGTTCAGATTACATTATTGTGAGGACTGATATTCCCTCTGGTATTACATTACTGTTATAGAGAACCCTCACTGATAGGTGAATGTGTGCTCGTGTTGTCACTGGAAATATTTAGGGCAAAGTGCACAGAAATCTCATTACATTTGATTGCACTTCATTTGTTGAAATCAGTGAACTAGTCTCTTGCATTTCACAGCCAGCTCCCAACTTCCTATATGTCTGATTTATTCTGCTTTTAACTTGGGCAGCATGGTGGCTGAGTGATTAATACTGCTGCCTCACAATACCAGGGACCCGGGTTTGATTCCAACCTCGGGTGACTCTGTGTGGAGTTTGCACATTCTCTCCATATCTACATGGGTTTCCTCCAGGTGCTCTGGTTTCCTCCCACAGTCCACAGATGGGCAGGTTAGGTGAATTGGCCAAACTAAATTGCCCATAGTGTTCAGCGATATGTAGGCTTGGTGCATTCGTCAGGGGAAATATAGAGTAATAGGGTAGGGGAGTAGGTTGATGTGGACTTGTTGGGCCAAATGGCCTGTTTCCACACTGTAGGGATTCTTTGATTGATGAGAGTGGTCACTTTAAGAAGCTCCCTGTAAAACAATCACCAGAAGCCCCCATGACGGGCTGATAATTTGGACAGGTACATGGATAGGAAAGGTATAGAGGGATGTGGGCCCAATGCAGGCAAATGGGATGAGTTCAGTTCAGGAAACCAGGTTGGCATGGACGAATTGGGCTGAAGGGTACATTTTGTGCTGTATGACTGTAAATATCACTGCACTTTGCTCCAACACACTTTCAATGACAAAACCTACAATTGTATGGATAGATCGTAGTATAAAAGTTTGATGCTTCGAGAATTTTACTATGTGTTTAGGACTGTTTGCTATAGTCACTTGTTTTAAATACGTTCAAGGGTTGGGAATATAACTGGCTGGACCAGCACTTACTGTCCATCCCTAATCTCCCTGGCCCTTTACCTCTAACTGCAATATTTGGATAACAAGGACACCTGCGTCAGACTCCTATTTATTGACTTTAGCTTTGTCTTCAATGCCATAATTCCAACAAAACACATCTCAGAACTCCAAGATTTATGGCTCTGCTCCCTAATTCTGCAACCTGACTTCCTGATCAGCAGACTGCAATCAATAAGGAGAGGTGAAGACGATATCTCCACAATAATCCTCTGCACCAGTGTCCCCAAAGCTGCGTACTCAACCCCTTGCTGTACTCCTCATACACTTAGGACTGTGTGGTCCGATTCAGCTCTAACACCTTTTACATATTTGCTAATGATACCACCATAGTGGTTTGGAACTCAAACACAATGAGACAGAGTACAGGAAAGGAGATAGCTTAGTTTAAAAATAACAACGTCTCCCTCAATGTCAGCAAAACAAAGAAGCTGTTCATCAACTTCAGGAAGTGGAGTGGAGGAGATGTCCTTGTCTGTGTCAATAGTGTTGTGATGGAGGTGGTTGAGAACTTCAAGTTCCAAGGAGTAAATATCAATGATCTATCCTGGTCCATCCATGTTGATACAATTGTCAAGCACACCAAAGCCGTAACTTCCTCTGAAGGCTAAGGAAATTTGGCATTTCCACAATAACTTTTACCAACTTTTTACAGTTGCGCCATAGAAACTGTCCTATCTGGATGCATCACAGCTTAGTATGGCAAGCACTTTGCCCAAGACCACAAGAAATTATAGAGAATTGTGAACACAACCCAGTCCATCACAAAAACCAGCCTTCCTTCCATTGACTCAGTCTATACTTCCTGCTGCCTTGGGTAAGCAGCCAACATAATCAAAGAGGAGAAAGTGAGGACTGTGGATGCTGGACATCAGAGTCAAAGAGCGTGATGCTGGAAAAGCACAGCCAGTCAGGCAGCATCCGAGGAACAGGAGAGTCGATGTTTTGAGCAGAAGCTCTTCATCAGGAACATAATCAAAGACCCCTCCCACCCCTGTCTCTTCCACTCTTTCATTGCGCTGAAGATATAAAAGTTTGAAACCATGTAGTAACAGATTTAAGAACAGCCTCTTCGCCTCTGTTGTCAGATTAATGGATAGACCTCTCCATATATTAGAGTTGATCTTTCTCTGTACCTTCTCTGTAGCTGTAACAGTATATTCTGCATTCTGTTCTATTATACTGATGTACTTATTGTAGGATATAATGTGTTTGGTTTACATGCAAAACAGTACTTTTCACTATATCTCAGTACATGTGACAATAATAAATCAAATCAGTTGCTCATCGGGTGGTTAAGAATCAGTCATATTGATGTGTATCTGGAGTCACATGTAGGCCAGATTTAAGTCAGAATGGCAGTTTCCTTTCCTAAAGGACATTAGTGAACCAGATGGATTTTGTTGACCATTGACAATGGATTTATGGACTCTTAATTCCAGAATTATTGAATTCAAATTCCATCATCGACCATGGCAGAATTCAAATCCAGGTCCCCAGAACATTACCTGAGTCTCTGGCTTAACAGTGTTAATGCCATTAGGTTGTCACTTCCCTTGATTTTATTTTAGGGTCAGCATTTGACTGTTGCTTGTAACTTTTTGATTGAAGCAGTGTCAAGTCACCCTTCTTGTTCAGTAATGGGTGACAAAGGGGAATCCCTGCAGTAAGGATCCTGCAGTGTGCTCCCTCTATCGAAGAAGGGCCTGTGCCCGAAACGTCGAATCTCCTGTTCCCTGGATGCTGCCTGACCTGCTGTGCTGTACCAGCAATAAAGTTTCAACTCCCTCTATCTTGCCTTTCCAGAGGGCACTCCAGCCCTCATGCCTTTTTGTCATATAAGAGCAGCATTTTTATGTTTGCAGGCTGGAGAGAAAGTTGCACTGAATTAGCTTCAGTACTGTATGGTATTGTTAAGTTGGTTATTTTTGAATATTTAGTTGTCTCATGTTTGATTCCAGGATGCAATAATGGCACTTAACACTCTTCAGACCAATGCCAGCACCCTGGAGCAGATCCGACGGGAACAGCAGCTTGGCCGAACAAAGGGTACTCTGGAAGCAATGAAATCCTTTGTTCACCGAGCTGGAATGAAGGTAAAGGATAGAGTTTTCATTGGTTGACTAGGGAGAAATTGGGCAGTATGCCTCATCAAGCATCCAGACAAATGAATGATTTCGAGTGAAGGGACTATCTTGTGAGATTTATCAGTTGGACTTATCACATTCATTCTGGTGAGTTTACCAGTGACAGTGACCAAAGAACAAGACATGTAATGGACAAAAGACAGTAAAACTGAAATGCTTGCCATGATATGAGGCAACAAGGACTTTGCCAATGAAAATAGCTGTTATGAGCAGCTCAACACAAGGATATCAATCAAGGGCTTTTGCTTTTGAGCACTGCTCACGTTACACTTGCTGAAAAAGGTGGAGGTGTGGGCACTATGTGGATAGTTAAGTTGCCATTGGTTCACTCTCCATGTTCACATACACAGGCTGGCAATTTCAGGGATATCCCAGTGGTAGAGGGAGATGTGTGACTGAGCCTGTAGTTAACATTTTCAGTGCAGCGGAGAGGGAGGGGAAGTAGAATGAAGGGTGACAAGGGTGCTGCCATTCTAACAGATTCTCACCAGAAGTTTTCCACAATTGATACTGTTGTTAGAAGCCATGTTTTTCAATCAATCTTTTCTTTTGTCTTTGGTAGATTGAGGACTTTGATCAGCTTGCCGTCATCCATGTGACCGGAACAAAAGGCAAGGTCAGTCTCTGACTTAAATCCATCATAAGGACAGGTGGGGCTGTAAATATTTCATTGAGCTGTGCTGATTTTTCTTTTTGCACTAAGTCTGTGGGTCTTACACCTGTTGATGCTCTGGAGCTCCAGGTTGAAGATTGTTTCTGGATTTCCATCTCATAAGCATTCATGGTCTTGTAAAGGGGCATAGTGGTGAAACTTTGGACTTCTGGAGAAAGAGGTGGCCAGGGAAGGGGTTGGCACTGCTCTAGGCTCCTCAACAAAGGTGACCTACTGATGAGTGGGAACCATAGGAATTTGGAAGTTGCTGCAGTGTTGACATCTAGGTGGATTATCTGCAACATGAGAAGTGGGGTCCGTTATGTTGTAAAATTTGACAATTGAAAATCATTTTCTTACAAAATGCTGGAATAGATCACTTTCCTTTTGCGACATAGGAAATGTTGAGATGGTGCATTTGAGGACAGGACAGGATGGAATTATTATGAATTCTTCAGCATTGGTCAACAGTGTGAAGGTATCAAGTGTCAGAACCTTCTCAGCAATCATCACTGTTTGTTGATCACTGGAGTCTATTATTTAAGTGTTGTTCATGGCCTCAACATGTCAAAAGTACTTTTGCGGCCAACAAATTACTTTTGGAAAATGAGTTGCTATTGTTTAGGAGGCAAGCACAACAGCCAATTTGTGCAAAACAAGCTCTTATTAACAGCCTGGAGATCTATCTTTCCCTGCATCCTTCATAAAGTATCATTGGATTCTGAAGTGTTATTGGTTAAATCTTTAAGAAAGACTGGTGACACAAGTCTGGTCTAACAATTTATGCTGGTGTTAAATGGGTTCTTTTGCAGACCAGCATTTCTCCTAAATCTATGTTTGAGTGGTTTTCTTTGCCCATTCAGTTTTAATGACCATCTTTTGAATAGTGTTGTTTCTGCTCATTTTAGGGTTCAACATGTGCATTTTGTGAAAAGATATTGCATGAATATGGACTAAAGACTGGTTTCTATAGGTAAGATGCAGAATCCTTCTGTGTGTGTCTTACACCAAGCCACTGGGTGATGAGGAGAGTTTATGTTGTATCATTTGGGGTTTTTATGTCAGATTGTTGTTCAGCATTGTCACCCCTACCCCACAGATTGACCAGATAAGCAGTTACTCTCTTCGACCTCTGCTTGAATGCAGATCTTTGGTTCTGGATTACCACTGTGGGATATATCTTAAAATGTTATCTCATTACTGCATATTGCATGAGACTTAACAGATGATTGATTACTATTCCAAACTTTGTTAACTTTATGAATAGTAAGGGAAATTGAACAGATTATGGCACAAGCAGTAAATTTACTACAGCATTTTATTGTACTTTTTAATGTAGAAATTAAAACCATTCATGTTCCGTGGAAATCTGGAAACAACACATACTTTTCCTGCTCTTATACTTGATTTATTCCTAAGAACTTAGAATGAGAGGCAATCTCATTGAAGCACAGAACATATAAAGGGTTAAATGAGGTAGATCCTGGGAGAATGAATCCCTTGGCTGGTAAGTCAAGAGCAATGGATCATATTTTCAGGATTAGGACTCATCTCTTTGGGACTGAGGTGAGCAATATCTCACCTAAAAAGTTGTGGATCTTTCAAATTTTGTAGCCCAGAACAGGTAGATTATCTGTTATCATGTCTATTCAAAGCAGAGATTGAAAAATGTTGGATATTAAGCTCATGACACAGAGAATGTAGCTAAAGTAGATGATGAACTAATATTTTATTGATTTCTCTTGGAAGGGCCAAATGCCATATACCAACTCTTATCTCTTATGCTCCAAGCTGCCTCTGCATGGTCATAATATTTATTTGTCCTACCATGTCATTGGCTGCAGACAGGGCTAATTGGCAGAGGTTGACCCAGATCTAGCTGCTGACTTTAATTGAATATTTCCAAACCATGATAGATAATATTTATTAGGAAAGTGTATCAAAGATATCATGGAATCTTAGAATAAAGGAAGGTAAATGGAGTTGAGGTACAGATTATCTATGAACTAATTGAATCATGGAATAAGTTTAATAGACTGAATGGTATACTCCATCTCCCATGGTCTTAGAAACCATTTCAAATCTTCTTATAATCTATTGTAACAAAGAATTAAAAATGTATTGTTGATTTCGACATTAGGTGACCACAGATTTAGAATGATTTTTATCCACTCAAATGTACCTGTCTCTGACAAAATGGTTCAAACATATTGTATGCCTATCTTCCTTATACTTACTTTAAATAGCAAATGGATCAAATTGAAACAGTGTTGATTGTGGGGGACTCAAATAGTCATTCTGGTAAATCCTTTGAATGTCAAGGGGTGATAGTTATGTTCTCTCTCTTTGGAGATGTAATTGCCTGGCACTTGCATAACATGAATGCGCTTTGCCACTTAACCACTTCAAGCCCAAATACTGTTAAGACATTGCTGTCCATGGATCTGCTTCAATAATCTGAAGAGTTTTGAATGGTGCTGAATGTGCAATTATCAGTGAATATCTCCACTTCTGAATTCATGATGGAAGGAAGGCTTTTGGTGAAGCAGCTGAAGATTAGTTGATCTAGGACACTTTCTTGAGAAACTTCTGCAATGATATCCTGGGACTGAGTTGACTGACCTCTAGCCAGTGGGGACTTTGCTTTTGACTTGCATGGACTTCAATTTTACAAGAGCTCCTAGTCCCAGTCTGTAAAATGCTGCCTTAATGTCAAGTGCAGTCACTTTAACTTTGCCTCTGGAATGCAGAATGTTTGGATCAAGTCTGTAATGATGTACAGAGGTGAGTGATCTATAGTAGGTTGCAGCTGAATAAATGCTGCTTGATAGATTCTATCATTTTGCTGATATCGAGAATAGACAGGTGAGGAGGGAAATGGATGGATTGGATTTGTTCTTTTTGTGGCAATTTTTCACCTTTTATTGGTTAGATGCCAATGTTATAAGCTGTGCTGGAACAGCTTGACTGGTTGCAGATATTTCTGGAATACATCTTCAACATAGTGAAGATATTATTGGGGTCTCTAACTGTTTAAAAGCTGGTGTGTTCAGTATTACTTTGATAATGCGTGCAATGATTTGAATTTGCTGAAGACTTACATCTTTAGAGCTTTTAGGAGCTGGCTGAGATAAATCATCCATCTACTTGGACTTCAGGCTGAAAATAGTTGCAAGTGCTTCAGGTGTGTCTTTTGCACTGATGTGCTGGGCTCTCCTTACACTGACCATGGGACTATAAGTGGAGTCTCTATCTCTGTCATCTTCAACTGTTCACAATTAAATGTGGGAGGCATGCAGAGTTTTAATCAGATTGTTTGTTTGGTTCATGAATTGATTTGCACTATCTATGGGATGCTGCTTCTGTTGTTTATCTGTATGTGGTCTTTGTTGTGCTTTCACCAGGTTAGTTGCTCATTTGATTAAGCCTGATGCTGCACCAAAACGCTGTTCTACACTTCTTCGTACCCAGGTTGATCTCCTAGCTTGATGCCAGGAGATATTAAGACCTTGATGTTAAGCAAGAACAATGAAAAAAATAATTCAAGGTACTCAATCGGGTTCAATAATTATGTTCTTCAGAATTGAGTCTGAAGAATGATCACCAGACTGAAAACTTTAACTCTGTTCTCTCACCCCAGATGCTGCCAGACCTACTGAATTTCTCCAGCATTTTCTGTTTTTTTGTTTCAGATTTCCAACGTTTGTAGTTCTTTGATTTATTTTAGTACCTAATGTGGTCTATTTGTGCCTTGTAGATGGTAGACATGCTTTGGGGAGACAGGAGCTGAGTTACTTACTACAGAATCCTTAGCCTCTGACCTGCTCTTGTAGCCACAATATTTATATGGCTAGTCCAGTTCGGTTTCTGATCTCAGATAACTCCAGGATGTTCATAGTGGGGAATTCAGTTATGGTAATGCCTTTAAATGTTAAAGGGTGATGATAAGATTCTCTTTTGTTGGAGATGATCATTGACTGCGATGCTGCTTCAGTTATTTTATCTGTGTGTGACCTTTTGTGGTCTCACCAGGTTTGCACCTTATTTTTGGGTATGCCTGATGCTGTATCTAGAGCACACATCTACACTTATTGAACCAAGGTTGATTTCCTGGTTTGATGCCATGACAGACTGTGCAGTGTTTGGGTACAGTTATGCTACTGATGACCCATGGATGTCTAGCTTTGAGCTACTGGACCTCATTTAGCATAGCCACATAATGTGATAAAATTTGTCCTCAGTGTGAAGACATAATATTGCCATGGTCTACCTACACCATCATGGACATCAACAGGCAGATTTTAACATTCATGATGGTTCTTTCACACGTGTAGATTTGGTTTGGCAGTCATGTTCTTTAGGACCTGGCCATTAGTGATGTTGAATCACTGTTGGTGATGAACATTGAAGTCTACCACTAATAATGCATTCTATATCTTCGATTCCCTCAGTACTGCTTCTAAATGATGTTTAACATGGAGGAGTACTGAATAATCAACTGAGTGATGATCAACAGGAGATTTCCTTGTTAATTTTTGATCTAATGTCATGAGACTTAATCGGTAACAGTCAATGTTGAGTATTTCTTGAGCCACTCCTTCCTGACTATGCCACATGGCTACTATCTATGACACGGTAAATGTATTGCTAGTGGGAGAACATATACCTAGGGATGGTAATGATCTTTATATGATTTTGAATATAGCTATGTCAGCCTGTTATTTTGCTGTTCTGTTGGACAGCTAACCCAGCTTTGGTACCTGATGTTGGTGAGAAAAATTCATCTATCTGGTTTTAGTACTATTGGACTTCTCTGTAGTGGTTCAGTACAACTGAGTGGCTTGTTGGGAATCACAGGGTAGTTTAAGAGCCAATCTTCTTAATGTGAGCCTATAGTCACATCAAAACTGGATTGGACAGGGATGGCAGATTTCCTTTTCTAAAAGACATATAGAACCAGATGAACTTTGTGACAATCTGAGTTTTGTGGACGTACTTCTGAAGTGTACTTTTAATTTCAGATTATTTAATTCAATTAGTTTAGTTCACTTTAAATTACCCTGCTGCGGTGATGGGATTTGAGCTCATGGCTGTGGCATATTAGTTTCAAGACTCTGAATTACTAGTTCAGTAACATAACCACAATGCTACTATCTTCTCCATATCATTTTTTCTCCTAACCATAAAAAGGAAACCGATGCTCATCATTGTACAAAAGTTAATTATATCATGAACTAATTATATTGGGAGTCTGAAACTTGCCTTGCAACATCCTTATACAGTCATGGATTTGGGGCTAGTTTTCTAATGCCGGTTTATTTCTAGACAAATGGAGAATTGTGTTGCCCGTGGCTCCAATTGATTTGGAAAATGGATTCTTTCCACTTTGTTATGGATGATGGAATCTCACAACTGAAGCTTTATCAGGAGTTTTCTGGTATTAAACTGTACTGTAAGGGTCACAAGCAAGTAATTAACAACAATGTTGTTTTAAAAAAAAACATATTTTTTCCTGTATCTTTGCTTTTTTTCATTTCTTTCCTTTTTTGCCCTCTTTCTCTCCTCCTCATTATATATTTTTCTATTTGTCCTTTCACCCTTCTATGATAAGTGGATGAAGTACTCTGTTTATAATGCTTTCATTTTATCCATCCTTCTCATTCCTCTCTCTTGTCTTTCTTGCACACTAGCTTTCTGTTCAAATCTCTACTTGTCCTTTCCCTACCTGTGTAGAGTCATACAGCATGAAAAACGGACCCTTCAGTCCAACCAGTCCATGCCAACCATGTTCTCAAACCAAACGAGTCCCACTTGCCTGCATTTGGCCCTTATCCCTCCAAACCTTTCCTATTCATGTACTTATCCAAATGTATTAAGGTTTTCATGAAGATCTGTAGCTCGGCTAGTGGATGAGGTAGTTGGTTAGCTTGCTGAGCTGCTGGATTATTGTGCAGATGTTTCATTACCATGCTGGTTAACATCATCAGTGTGGCTTCTGTGAAGTGCTGTTGTTCTGTCCCGCTTGGTTTTTATGTGGCCTGGTCTATTGGGATGAGTATCACTTCCAGGTCTTCTCTGCACTGGGTTTGTACACTGGGTCCCATCATCTTCGTCCACCGACGCCTGTCCAACAGACAACGCCAAGCAGGCACTGTATTTACCTACACATTGGCTACCTTACTGTATGTGAAGAACACATCAGAATTAATTACCAGGCTGTTATGGCCACTTGGTATTCTGGTAGCACACTAACCATCAGCCACACTATGCCAATTACTTGTGTGGACAAAGGATCCCATACCCATAACATCTAGGACCAACGTGGTATACAAAATCTCATGCAACAACTGTAACAAGCACTACATTGGGCAAACAGGAGGAAAACTAGCCATCCGACTTCGAATGCCAGCTGGCAACTAAATGACATGGTTCCCTCTCCCTATCTCTTCACACACAGACGAAGAGTGCCAACAATTCGACGATGACAAAGTAACCATTCTAGGTCAAGCCAACTAGAGACACTCGAGAGTTATTGGAAGCCTGGTTTTCCATCAAAAAGGCCATCAGCAAATATATAAAGTTAGATGCAGTGTACAGACTATTGCAGAGAAGATCCAGAAGTGATATCCCAATGATCCGGACTACGTAAAAACCAAGTGGACAGAACAACAGTGTTTCACAGAAGGCACACTGATAATGTTACAGAAGGCACACTGATCATGCTAACTTTGCACGATAATCCAGCAGATCGGCAAGCTAACCAACTACTTATCCAAAAGCCTTTTAAATGTTGTAACTGTACCTGCATTCATCCTTTCCTCTGGCAGTTCATTCCATACACAAACCACTCACTGTATTAAAAAAAAGTTGCCCCTCATGTCCTTTTTAAAGCTTCCTTTCAAAGTAAGTGCCCCAGTTTTGAACCCCCCCCCCCCCCAAGTGAAAAGACCCTCCTATTCATCTTATCCATGCCCCTCATGATTTCACAAACTCTATATGATTTTCTCAATCTCCTACACTCCACCAAATAAAATTCTCAGCCTGCCAAGCTTATTTTTATAACTCAAACCCTTCATTCCCAGCAGCATCCTGGTAAATCTTTTCTGAACCCTCTCCAAGTTAATGATATCCTTCTTAAAGCAGGGTGAGCAGATTTGCACACAGCACTCCAGAAGAGGCCTCACCAACATCATGTACAACCTCATATTGATATCCTAACTGTTATAGTTAAACGTCTGAGCAATGAGGGCATGCATGCTAAACACCTTCTTAACCACCATGACTCCCTGTGATGCAAATTTCAAAGAATTATGTACCTGAACCCTGAAATCTATCTGAACTACAACAATACCAAAGGTCCTACTTTTAATTGTATAAGCTCTGCCCTTGTTTGTTTTACCAAGGTACAATACCTTGCATTTATCCAAATGAAACTCCATCTGCCACTCCTCACCCCATTCACCAGTTGAAGAAGATCTTTTTGAAATATTAACTAACCTTCTTAACCATCCACTATACCACCAATTTTGGTGTCATTCGCAAACTTACTAACAATGCCTTCTATATTGTTTTATAAATGACAAACAAAAGTGGACCCAGTACTGATCCCTGTGGAACACTGCTGCAAGTATGCACTTTTTCTCTATTGTGTTTTCTCCCCTCTCTGCCTTTTTCCAGGTAGTGTTCTAACCATCCTTTCCTTGTAAATAGCTCCCCACATCTGGTGCAAGTAAGGGAGAGAATCAGAATTAATGGCAAACCAATCAGCAGAGAACTCTTTACAAAGTACTTCTGGCAGGTTTACAACCGATTGGATGAAACTAAGGTAAGCTGGTTATGTGCCTTCTGGATATTGTGACCGTTCTCAATCCATGTATTTTGGTTCTCTGTGCTCTGCCAAAATGAATAACTTTTACGTGTTGCTGAAGGATCCTCGATTATACTAGGGTATTATGGTATGCTTTAACCATTGAGAGGCACTCGAGCTTTTGTCATTTGTTAATATGTTGAGTTTTTGAATAAATCAAAATATTTTTTATAAAATTTGGACATTGAAAGCAAGTAGCATATATATCCATAATGGAGGTGGTGTTGAGCTACCTTCCTGAACCCTTGCAGTCTTTGAGAAGATGATGCTCCCATTCTGCTTTAGGGAATCTCTTGGATTTTGACTATTGATTCACATTTGGATAGTATCGGAGTTAGTTGGGGTGTTCCTGTATATTGTCCAGGTGGTATGGGTGGAAGGTGCCTTGGTGTTGCAATGTAATCAGCAGACAGTGCATATTCCAACCCCACTGAGCTGGTGCTTTGTTTCTAGACAAATACTTAATGACTTAATCTAAAACAAGCTGCATGACAGCTCAACAATTTGCAATTATATAGTGCCCTTCACAAACAAATTTAGTTTTTGTTTTTATTGTGAGATTCAGTTGTGAAAAGTTGTGCAGTCTTCTATTTTCCATTAGCTTTTATGCTATGTGCACTCAGGCTTAAGAGTTGTTCTTTTGCAAGCAGTGTTTTATCTAGTTCCACTTGCACTTACTCCTGGGCGCAAGTCCCACCACATACATGATACCATTTAAATATAGTTTTTGAGGGTCACCTGAGCATGTAAAAATTATAGTCATCTCTAACCCTTTTTTTTCTTTCTGTTTTGATGCCTTATCAAGGATATTGACTCTGGGGCCATGCCTGCATACTTCCGTTTTCTCACCATCCTTGCTTTCCATATCTTTCTGCATGAGAAGGTAATATCTTTGTTTTTGAATCATCATGTTTTGAATGTAGGTGGTATAATGTTACTCTTGACAGCAACTCTGACCTATTGTTGAGCCTTGTGAGGTTGTTGGACACTCTGTACTTGAGCTCCAAGATTAAGGGGCAGATTAATTAATAGGTTTTCAACTGGAGATTTGAAATCAGGGACCTCGTTCTGGGCCAACTCTAGACCGAAGAAGCATACTCGATAGCTGTGGGTGTGGGGAATGGTTAGTATTGATACATCAGAACCAGTAACATTTTATTTGATACTGGTACAGTTTTCTGCAAACTAAAATATTATTTTGAGTTTCATTTCTATGTTCCCTCAGGTTGACCTGGCAATAATAGAGGTTGGAATTGGTGGTGCCTATGATTGTACCAACATAATTAGGTAACAGATTTTACTTTGGTTGAAAATGATGATGTCTTTTTCTTTCTCCCTCTCCCTCTTGTGTGTCTCCTTCTCTCTTATCCTTCCTCGCCATTCATCTCAGTATTCTTGCTCCCTTTTCTTCGTCCTCTAGCTTGGTTGCAGAGCCGTGTTACTTGGTTTCAATAAGACAAAGTAACTTTGTTTAGATTGACTCACTAACCTTAAGGGAGTGGAATTCTGATCACCTGTTTCCTTGCAATGTTTAGACGCCCTGTTGTGTGTGGGGTTTCATCACTAGGGATCGATCATGTCAGTATCCTAGGAGACACCATGGAGAAAATTGCATGGCAGAAAGGGGGAATTTTCAAGGTAAGTGGAGACAGTTCCTTAATCTGACCAATGTAATACAAGAGGCTTGCCTGATCCACTGTCTTCCAATCCTACCTGTGGAAGAATCTGCTCATATAGTGGCCTCTATGGGTACTTAACAGCAGCTGTATCATTGTGAACTGAAATTATTGTCCACGTTGACCAATGTACTTAAAATCTCCTCCTCTTTTGAACTAATTTGCATTTTGGTAAAAGCTTAACATTTTCATTTTCTATTTGTCCGTACTTCAAAAATATAACCTTTTTCTAACAGAACATATCCTTCCATTATGCATTTTAACAACTGAGCAAAACCTTTTGGGACAGCCATGTGTCATACATCTCTCCTATTTCCTGACCAATCAGAGTTAACTTGTGTACTTTGAACTTAAACAAAAACTTGGTTCCCAGGTCCATTCTCCATGGTAATATCTCTATCTATTTGAGATCAGTTGCCATCCAATCAGCACCTTATTCATATGTACAGGTTGTTCTGGTATAACGCAATAGTTCCTTGGTAACCTCGTGTTATAGAAAATCGCACCATGGGAAACCACAGCAGAAATCGCACTGTAGAAGATTGCGCTAAGGAAAACCCATTATACCCGTTTAGCAGAAGTTTGTGTTACGCAAAGATCATCCACAATTCATGTTAGAGTTAATTTGCGCTGATAAAACGTGTGTTATAGATGAACTATCTGCAGTATAAATCATTGTACCCTTTTGAGATTTGAAATTGTTGTGATTCTGTCCCGGCGAATGAAAGCTGAAAAACTTTGTCTTTTCTTTGTCAGTTCTAAACTTAAACTCATCAAACATGAAGCATTTTGCGATGTCCTCTGAAATAAACTTGCGTTTGTTCATTTCTATCTCTGCTATACCCTTTCATGCTCCAGTCTCGCTCTGTAATCACAGCTTCTGACTCAATTACAAACTGATGTTATTCCATTGTTTTCCAGCCAGGCGTCCCAGCGTTCACAGTCTCACAACCCAGTGGTCCAATGTCTGTCCTTGTAGAAAGAGCAAAGGAAATTGGGGTGAGTGGTTGTCCTGCGTTGTTGGGGGAGTAGGAAACAGTTATAGAGTCGTAGAGCATGGAAACAGACCCTTCATCCAATCCAATGAGATATCCTAAATTAACTATTCCCATTTGCCAGCGTTTGACCCATATCCCTCTAAACACTGTGTATTCATGTACCCATCCAGATGCTTTAAAATGTTGTAGCTTACCAGCCTCCATTTCCTCTGGCAGCTCATTTCCATACACGCACCACTCTCTGCGTGAAAAAGTTGCCTCCTTAGGTTCCATTTATATATTTCCCTTCTAACCTTAAACCTAAGCCCTCTAGTTTTCGACTCCCTAACCTTGCAAAATCAGACCTTGGCTATTCACCCTAGCCATGCCCCTCATGATTTTATAAACCTCTATAAAGTCGCCCCTCAACCTCCAATGCTGCAGGGAAATATAGCCCCAGCCTATTCAGCCTCTTCCTATAGCTCAAACCCTCCTACCTCAACAATATTTTTGTAAATCTTTTCTGCACCCTATCACGTTTAACAACATCTTTCTGCTAGCAGAGAGATCAGAACTGAATGCAGTATTCTGAAAGGTGCCTCACTAATGTTCTTTGCAGTCGTAACATGATACCGCATCTCCTTTACTCAATGATCTGACCAATAAAGGCAAATGTACCTTCTTCACTACCTTGTCTACTTTTGACTTCACTTTCAAACAACAATGAACCTACACACCAGAATCTCTTTGCTTGGCAACTTTCTTCAGGACCCTACCATTGTGTGTATAAGTCATGCCATAATTTGCCTTCCCAAAATGACATATCATATTTATCTAAATTAAACTCCGTCTGTCACTCCACAGCCCGTAGCCCTTTGTACTTTGAGATAACCTTCGCTGTCCACTACACCACAATTTTTGTGTCATCTGCCAACTCAGTAACTGTTCCTTCTACATTCACATCCAAATCATTTTTATGTAATCATTTATAAATGACAGAAAGCAGTGAACTCAGCACCCACCGATCCTTGCAGCTCACTGCTGGTCTTAGATTTCCAGTCCAAATAAACACCCTCCACCATTCCCCCCCCCCCCCCCCCCCCCCCCCCCCCCGCGTGCGCAACGTCTCCTACCTTCAAGCAACTTTTTTATCCCAATTGCTAGCTCTTCCTGGATTCCACATGATCTAATCTTGCTAATTAGTTTACCATGCAGAACATTGTTGATCGCCTTCTGAAGCCCATATAGATAATGTCCTTTGCTCTGCCTTCGTCTGTCATCTTTGTCACTTCTTTTAAAAAGTCAATCAAGTTAATAAGGCACAATTTTCCACCCACAAAAACTTATTGACTACCCCTAATCAGTTCCATTCTCAATGAGGGAACATTCCTTTCTGAAGAAATATCCCTTTGAAATCTGTGAGGCTCCACCTGCAATGATGACACATGTCCCTGAGGCTGCATTTCAAATTTGCACAATTACCAATTATAAACTATTTCACTATTTGGCTAAATCTTTCTCAGAGACTAACAGTACCCCATTGACCCTTACTGTTCAGTTTTTTTGGTCGACGTAGGCAGCAAACCTGAGCAGACTCCTTAATCACAGGGACAACAGTACCTGATCTGATGCCACACTTGCTCTGGTGCCACATTGTCTAGCAGCAGCCTTGGAATCCAGAGGAATTGGAATTCTCAGACCTTCCTCCCTAGTCCAAGGTGATGAAGTCGGTCATAGCAGCTGTATTGCTAATCCTGATCAGCATGCTTGAGTTACTACTTGCATTTAGAGGGAACATTCTCATATCTATGATCTTGGGATCCTATTTTTCCATGTAGTAGCTTTCATCTTCATTCACGGCGATCATTCACGTTGAGGGGTCCTGTCTGTTTGAGTGAAAGTGGAGACAGTGGGAAGGTGCTGACAACAATTGCATGCTCAAGCTTTTTTGTCCTATCCTCTTATCATTTCTGTTGGATACACCAGCAGGAATATCATCTGAATTTTTCTTCTTACTCTACTGCATTAAATGAGGGTCAAGATTAGAGTGGTTCTTTGCCTGAAATGTTGACCTTCCTGCTCCTCAGATGCTGCCTGACCTGCTGTGTTTTTCCAGCATCACTCTAATCTGCAGTACCCACTTCTGTCCTGGATTAAATGAGGGTAATGGTGCCCTGATGGAATGATTTGAGTGACTTGCTAATTGTATTTCTGAGATTTCAATGAAAGTAAGGCTGTGTAATGAACTCCTTTCTTGTGTTTCTTGCTCCAGTGTTTCCTGCAGCTTTGTCCAGATTTGGAGGATTTCTGGTCTGAGGGGGAGAGGTTGAGCTTGGGATTGGCAGGAGAACATCAGAAATCCAACGCATCTCTGGCGCTGCAGCTATGCAGGACGTGGTTGCAACATCATAACCACCCAGGTAAGAAAAAGGCATTCTGACTGAATGGATTGGGAAAGCTATCTGGAGTGAGATTCCAAAGATCATATTTTAGGTTAAATGTGTTTGCATCTCTAGCCCTAATTTGGGATAGCTGAAATAAAAAAACCCTAATCCCTACTTGTGACTAAGGCTGATTTGTTTAATGTCCTTTTGTACCACTAAGAGTCATCCATGAGCCTTTTCTGTTGTTTAGTCACAAAAGTGGTTTGGCTGAAATCAAACTGAGCGTATACTCAATCTGACTGAAACGAAAAAGATTTGCATTCATATACCTTGTGATTATTGGTTGCTTTCCAATGGAACATCTGTGCTGTACAGCCAGTTAAGTCCTTAAACATAGTCATTTTTCTTGTTTCTGGAAATGCCACAGCCAGATGGCGCAGAGCAAGTTCCGACAAATAATTGACAATATTCAAAAAATTGGATTTTTCTGAAGTTATTTAAGGGATAAATATTGACCAGGACACCAGAGAGCACTCCCTTGCACTTCTTCAAAATACTACATTGGATCTTTTATTTCCACTGGCTGAGGCAGATGTGGCCTTGATTTAACATAGTCCTGCAGCATGGTCCAACCGTTCCATACCAAACATAATCCCAGATTAAACTAGTCCCACCTACCTGTGGTTGGCCCATATCCCTCCAAACATTTCTTATTTAGTACTTATCTAAATGTATTTTAAACAAAATCATACATGCATCCATAACATCCTCTGGAAGTTCATTCTATACTCTGTTTAAAAAAAAAATGCTCTTCATGTCCCTTTTTAAAACTTTCTCCTCTCATTTTAAAAATAGGTCCTCTAATCTTGCAATTCCCTACCTGAGGGAAAAGACACCTGCCATTCACCTTATCTATACCCGTCATGATTTTATAAACCTTTACAAGGTCACCCCTTAACCTCTTCCATTCCAGTAGAAAAAGTCCCAGCCTACCCAACCTCTCCCTATAACTCAAACTCTTAATTCCAGGCAGTATCCTGGTAAATCTCTTCTAACCTTCTTCAACTTAATAATATCCTTCCTATAGCAGAGTGACTGGAACTGCACGCAGTACAGCGGAAGAGGACTCACCAATGTCCTGTACAACCTTAACATAATGTCCCAACTCCGATACCCAAAGGTCTGAGCAATGAAGGCAAGCGTGCTAAACGTAGCCTTAACCACCCTATTTGTGTGTGATGCAAATTACAAAGAATTATGTACCTGAACCCCTAGGTCTCTCTGTGTTCTACAACATCTCTGCACTGGAGTGTAAGCCTTGATCTTACCTCCAAGTCCTGGAGTGGGACTTGAATCTGGAGCTATCTGACTCTGAGGTAAGAGTGCTACTAATTGAGCTGCACATGATTCTCTGTAGCACTCTAACTGCGTGCTCTTGGATTTTAACCCAGAGGTTAATGGCTGAGTGTTGTAACAGAGTGCGTCAACCAGCCTCAGTTACAGGAGTTTATGATTAACATTTTTATATTGTGGAATGTCTTTCTTTAAACACTGGTTAAGAGTGAATTGCCTGTTGTCACTGAAACTGGGATTGCTTGGTAAAAGCTGAAGCCTGTCCTGATAGTGGTAATGATTAAATGTGGGTAGATTTCCTATATCTCAGAATCTCATAGTTTGCAATTGGTGATGATGAACTGAGCTTCTTACGAGTATTTTGGGTTTAAAGTCAGCATTTTTAAAAACAAAAAATTTTCCTATGTTTGTGTCAGATCCATCAATGTCAGTTGTGGAGGTGTGTTAGTGCTAATCGACAGGAGTCTCTAGCTGTGGGATGATATCTCAGCATGAGTCCAGTCCCTGAGAAAAAACAAATTTGCTTGCTGTGGTGATGAACAGTTTGTGTTTTAGTTGTGTACAGGTAAACATTTTATTGCACCTTAACCACCAGTATATTGCTTAACTGCACCTGAATAATCTTGTCTGACAAGATGAGGAAACATTATTTTAAGGCTTCAGTTTCCAACTGCAGTGGGTCCTCACTGTAGATTCAGCCAGTCTCAATCATTCTACTTCTGAAGACCCCCCCCCCCTCTTGTGTGTTAAAGATTCCACAGACTGTCTGTAACACAACATATGCTTTTCTGTATAAATATTGTATAATTAAATGCACATAATTATTTTTGTGTTGTTTACTTAATGTGAAACTGGCACAAGATTGAGGTTTGAGTGATGTTAGTGGTGATGTGTTACAGCTGTGAAGTAACTTCTATCTACCTCAGTGGAGAACACAGCATCAAATAGTCATGGTACTTAAGCATGGGCTGAAAACCTCATTAGGGAAACGTAAGCAGACCATGCAAGTCTCACATTCATCACTATCTCGAGGAGATCCCTTGAAATTTTCCAGCTGACTCCTTAGGGCTAGGAAACCCTGATTGAGTGGCTTGCAGTATAATTGTATTCAGCCCTATGTTATAGCACACATGAATATACAGTCTACTATTTGGTTTTCGCTCAGACAGAAATGCCAGTTGAAGTGAGTAGGCTGCAAATCATTCTTTGGAAGCCAGATCGAGAGTAAGGTGGAGAGTGACTACATTCCAGCGGAATGCATTTTTGTGGATTAAGATGCCCATGTGTCTTCAAATTTGTGCCACGATTGACTTGTCCTTCTAACAAATGTAGTTGGGTTCTTGGGCCCTTAAATTGCAAGAAGATGCTGTCTTACACCAAGGACCCATTTTGTAGCTCCTTATTTCAATGGTTGCTGGAGGCAAACTGGTGTGAATCCGTTGTTGGATACCTTTTTTGGAGACTGAATCAGAATAGCCTCTGTGAAGGTTCAGCCAGAACCTCAGCTGCTGCGAGCACTATGATGGAAAAATGATGCTTGATTCTACTTGTGTGATGACTTTACAGATTTTCATTTGATTTCATAATTGTGTGAGATCTTTCCTGATCGTAAATTTGTTTATTTTGATTTTGATTCTTGCAGATTTTCCTCCATTCCAACAACCTCTGAACTTTGCTGAGAGATATGAGATGCAGCAACCGCCCATCAGCTCTGGATTCTGCCTGACTACTCCAATGATAAATGGTAACAACCCACTTCCTTATGTAAAGTTAAATGGAACATCAGTGGAGATATGTAAATATTTATAGGATTGGTGAAACAGGAGCAGGCGTTTAAGCCGTTCAGCCTGTCAAACCCTGCTGCACCATTCTTAAATGATTTTGAACCTGAGACCTACTTGCCCCTTAATATCCTTTCTGAAAAAATGGCCTAATCGTTCTCAGTTTGAGTATTTTTTTTAAAAATCTGAGTATCCATAGCCTCTTGAGAGAACAGAATATGAGAATTGGATGAAGTGCTTGACTATTCCAGGACCTAGCTCTAACTTTAAGATGAATAAACCTACTTTCTTTCGTTTTTGCATGAGCACACAACCGCACCCAGAGATTTAAAAAAACTACCATTATTGTACTTGTTGGGATATGTGACCTTGAAATCAACTTTAACTTTTCAGGCTTAGCACATTGGTGGAGCTCACTATGTTTAGAGCCATATGTGCACAGTTTAATTAAAGATCACCATCCTGGAACTAGAGCGCTTTCTGCTCAATGTCCAGAGGCTATTGCTCCCCAAGATTAGGAGCATGGTAGATGTATTTCTTGTCTGTGATGTTGCTTATTTGCAATGGCTACACATTCATTTGTTGTACTTGCAATGCTATTTCAAAAGCTACAAGAGTCAACCACATAGCATCATGTGTAGGTCAGATCTTGTGAAATTTGTTCCTTAAAATAAATTAACGAAATAGTTTAGGTACACTGAGACACCAGGTTTCATTATTCTTTTTCTTTTCTCCTGTTTTAGTGTATAATTTCACAGTTGCTGTGTTGGTTTTGAAATCTTTTGGATTGATAGTTCAGTACTTTAGTCTATATTCTATATAATCCTTATACCCATGGCACTTTACCCTAAGTCTATGAAGAGATCAGTAACCTTCATAACAAGAAACATCTATTTCAATAGCCAAAACCTCAATATCTTAAGGACTGTAATGTTGTCAGTCAAATGCCAATAATAATGAAAAACAAGGTAGTGACTCATTTCAATAATATTTTAAATTAAATGTTCACACAAATACAATTATAATCAAAGTTTTTAAAAGTTCACCAAGCAATTTTAATTGCAGTCAAAGTAGCTCAGATCATTCAAGGTGAGAAACCATCTGATATGGCTCTAAATTGGCAAGTTTCTGATCTCTGGTTGAGGAATATGTGGTTGTGAATTGACCAGTCGTCTTCTGGCTGCAAAAATATAAATGTCTGCTGCTGCTGCCATCTCATGGATTTTGCTAGCATAACACTTGACTAGAAAGTTGGGAGAATTGCCTAAGATTAATACTGAGATTCCTGAAGTTGCAAGCAAAATATCCTATTTCCAGTCAAGTATTGAAATGTGAGACAGCATCTTTGCTAGTGAGCATTGACTGCATAAGAATACTTGAAGAAGGGCTCATGCCCGAAACGTCGATTCTCCTGCTCCTTGGATGCTGCCTGACCTGCTGCGCTTTTCCAGCAATACATTTTCAGCTCTGATTTCCAGCACCTGCAGTCCTCACTTTCTCCTGACTGCATAAGAATGTGTCAACAACTCGTTATTATGTTGTCTCACCTCATTGGTATGTAGTTTCCTATTCTCCCACCTGTCGGATGGAAACTAGACAGTGACTATTCTAGCTTGCTGTTTGATCCTCTGGACCTCTAACTTCAACACCATGTGTTAACATCCCAGCATGCTCTGTAAGCAGGCTTGAATTTCTCTGACATATCTGAGGAATTGGCAGGAACCATGAAGGACAACTCCAGACTGCTAGCACTTGACTGAGTACATGGCTACCATTGTGCTGGTACCAGAATCTTGAGATATAATGGCAATGACCTGTACTTCCAATTGTGGTGAGTGAGAGAATAGGATGAGCACAATGTCATATGTGTATGTGGATAAAGAGGCGAGTTTGGAATAATAGTGTGAGAAAACACAATAAGGCTCACTAAAAGAAACACTCTGTGAAACTTGCTAAAATTCACACTAGGCTGACTTCTGGTAAAATTGAGCCCATGGTCTTTGCAGAAAGGGAGGAAGCAGTGTTCTTGAGTCTCAAACTAGATCATTTGGATGAGTAGTTATTGTCCCAATAAATACATGAAATGAGCAGTAGAGTCACTCACGTTCAGAGGAGTCATGGAATTGTGCAATGGTGTCTGTACCATCAAAGCAACACTAAACCTACACATGCAGCACTAGGCCCACAGCCTTGAATGTAATGACATTTCAGGTAGTAATCTCAGTATACTTTTAAAGATTGTAAGGTTACCGACCTCGACTACCCTCCCAAGTAGAATACTGTCAGACTCCCACTCTTTGGTGAAAAAGAAATCCTGATATGCTTTTAGAAGAGAGATGGTAGAAGGTTTGCTGAGCAGGTATCACCCTTCCATCATATTGATGTTCATGAATATAGTAGTGCCACCAAGCAGCACTTGTTCAGCAATAACCTGTTCATTGATGCTTAGCTGGAGTTCCATCAGGATCACTCAGCTCCTGTAGGAGCAAATTACTTGCAGTTGCTGGAATATGAACTGGAAGCAAAAAGTGCTGGAGATCACAGTGGGTCAGACAGCATCTATGGAGAGAAAGCAAGGTAACGTTTTGAGTCTTGATGGAAGTATTGTCTAAACTTGATGTTAACTAACTTTCACTCCATTGATGCTGTCTGACTGGCTGTGATCTCCAGCACTTTTTGTTTTCATTCAGCTCTTGACTTCATTGTGACTTCGGTCCAAATGTGAACAAAAGAGCTGAACTCAAACGTGAAGTGAGAGTGACTGCTCTTGCAATTAAGGCAGAATTTGACTGAGAATAGTACCAAAGAGCCATAGCAAAACTAAAGTCAATAGAAATGTGGGGAAAACTCTACTTTTTGAATTCATACCTAGCACAAAGGGAGATAGTTTGTTTTTGGAGATTAATGTGCAAGTCCCAGGACACTCCTGCGGGGGTTTCTCAGGGTACTGTCCTAGGCCTAACAATCTTCAGCTATTTCACTAATGAACTTCTGTTCATTAAATCAGTCGTTTGGGATAGTCATTGATATTTGCACAGTGTTCAGTGCCATTCATGACTTCTCCAATACTGAAGCAGTCTATAGCAAGATGTGAAAAGCACGAAGACCTTGGTTTGGAGTGACAACTACCGGAGAGGTACCATGTTCCCATAACATTATCATTGCTGAATTCCCCACTTTCAATTTCAACCATTGACCAGAGACGGAACTGTGCAACCATATAAATACTGCAGCTAAAACAGCAAGTTAAAGGATGGCAATTCTTCTGTCTTATGATTGCTTGTCACTATCAATGAGGCCTAGGTTAGGTGTATGATGGAATACTATCTATTTGTCTGGGTCAGTACAGCTCCAGCAATATTTGACACTCAGCACCATTTAGGACAAAGCATTTGTACCATCCACCATCTTAAACATTCATTTCCTTTAACCATTGGTGCATAGTGGCAGCAGCATGTACCATCTACAAGATGTACTGCAGGAACTCACAGAGACTCTTGCAGCAAACCCTTGGCTTCAACACCCAAAGGGACAAGGACAGCAGGGAGCACCTCCACCTGCGGGTTCACCTGAAATCCACATACTATCCTGGCTTAGAACATTTCTGTTCCCTCATTGTCTATTGGTTAAAATCCAAACAGTATTGTAGATTAACTGTACATGGATTGCAATGATTCAAGAAGGTGGTTTACCACCACCACCTCAAGACAACTAGGAGTGGGGAAATAAATGCCAGCCTAGCCACTGACACCCACAGTCACTTTTTTACTTTTAAAAGAAAACTTCCATTCCAGGTGCATTAGTGGAATTCTGAAATGCATCTAAATGTATCAGCCAAGGCATTCATCATAGCAAAACTAACCACTTTCCTTTTATTTGGTACCACTACATATCATTTGACAAGGACTTGGTGGAAGTCTTGCTGATCATCCTTTGCTCTAGTATCAATTATAACATTTCAGCTGCAAGAACCATGAGTCAAAGCTGTGGCTTATTGTCTCCATGTCTCAAATTTCCTACTATGCTGGAGCATCAGGGCAGCTGAAGACGTTTGCACCTCTCCTGTGGCCTTGACTGAGAAACAAATTTCAGACCCTCTTGAATTGACTTGTGTATTAGACCACATAGTTATCAAATAAGCCACTGGTGAGAGAATGAGGGAGCACTAAAATACTGATCTACTTATACTTTTGTTTCTGTCTAGCAGGAGACGCAATAGTTGAGCATTGGACAGTTGGTGTTCATGTGCACAATCTAACTATGTACACACTGCTGCTCCTGCTATGTTAATTCCTAAAGGGGATTATATTGATTTTTTTTTTTGTCTCAGGATGGCTTGTATCTAGTTGAGACTTCAGGTAGAATAGAGTAATTAGCTGGTCCACTCTCTCTGAAATTGTTTTGAGTTCGTGAGTATTTCTGTTGTAGCCCATGCTTCTCTTGAATGTTGACCATGGATTTTAAAGTGAAGAATTAATTTGTCTTCAATCCTCTTCTTGTAGGATTGCGTGATACAAAATGGCTGGGCCGATCGCAGATCCTGAAGCGAGGACCAGTGACCTATTACATAGATGGCGCTCACACCATTGGTAGTATAAAGGTGTGTTGGCATTACCTGGGACCTGGTATCTCTCTTAGTGTTATGGGTGCTCCTTTTAGGAAAGCTGTATCAAGGGCTGGAATTACAATCAGACCTTGTTTTAAAAAGTCTTGAAGAGCTGCAGCTTGCAGCACTGTATGTCCACGTCTACATATCTATTTCACACACTTGAGTATCTTGTTTCCAATGATATGTATTTCTGGAATAGGTGTAAAGCAGTGCTACAACCCCATGCTTATTCCAGTTTTAAATGTCTGGATACTCTCTAGGAGGTAACCTCAGTCTTGCTGAACTTTGCTCATTATGATGGAGATGATACAGAATCTGTAAAGGAACTCAGACCAGATTGGATGCTGAGTTTTCAGACAGTTCATTGACCTAGTGAAGGGAACTTTTAGAAATATTGGGAATTGAATTTGGAGTACACACGGGCTGTGACATGATAGTGAAATGCAGATGTATGTTGCAGTGTGCATGTGGAAATTGCTGTACTTCTGAAGGTAAAGAAGCAGCTATGGATAAATGTTGAATCTTGGAGATAATGTTTCTGGTGCATGAGTCACTGCCTCAGATGATCTGGTAGCTCAAGGTAAATCCAAGCAAGCGCAATCCCACTAAGATAAATAGTAGAGGAAGAGAGGTGTTGAAGGAGCATAATCTAATCAGTGAGGATAAAAGATGTTTCACAGGCTCCGAGAATGTTGGTGTATTTGGTTAAGGTCATTTGCTCAGTGCCAGAAACCTGATTGAGATTGTAGGAAAGAAGATACAGATTCTGTAGGTAACAACTTGTTGAAAAACAATGGAACACCAAGCGAATTTGTATTTGAAATTTGTAGCTTCCAAGGACAGATGAATAATGACAACAAAAATGGTGGAAATCACAACAGGTCAGGCAGCATCCATTGAAAGAGAGCAAGCTAACGTTTCGAGTCTAGATGATTCTTCATCAGAGCTGACGTGAAGTGTGGAGGGGGCAGCATTAATGCAATAGTGTGGATGTGAATTGCTGGGGAAGGAAAGGGTATGGATAGTCCAAATTAAGTGATCAGAATCTTAGAATGGCAGAACAATGGTGTATCCAACTGCCAAACTGGAAAGAACCAATGGTCCCACTGGAGTTGGGGGAGGGGAGAGAGGGCATGGTAACAAGAGAATGCAACAAGTAGAGCTAAAAGAAATGGAAGAAATGGGAGTGAGTTTACAATCTGAGGGTGTTGAACTCAAAATTAAGTCCAGAAGATTGTAAAAGGCCTAGTCTGAAGATGAGATGTTTCTCCAGGTTGCACTGTGATTCACTGGAGCATTGTAACATGCTGAGGGCAGAGAAATGGGCATCTGAACAGGTTGCTGTTAAAATGACTGTACAGGTTCCAGCATCTCTAGTAATTTGCTCCTACTGGTGAATAACAATCTGGTTTATTGACAGAGGGATAAAGTTACAGAAGAAGATATATGCTTTTATAGAAGGGTTTCCCATTGTGACTGCAAACCTGAAAGAGTGGAGTGGTGAGTGACAGATTTGAGTGCAGCACGGAGTGGAACTCTTTAATTGGCAGTGTTTTTAACTAATAAGCGCAGTGCTTTGCATTAGGCTTTTAAGGATAAGATTCAAATGTACAAGATGAGGTGATTTAAAGGAGCTTCTCAACTGTTAGTACTTGGTTAGAGCTTGCAGCAGTACTTGGTGCCTCAGAGCACACAACCCAAAGGTTTTGCCACTAGGGGTTGTGACCCACAGTTTGGGAAGCAGTATTCTTGGGGCGTGAGCATTGACTCTGGTTTTGTTTTCAGGCCTGTGTCAAATGGTTTCAGGAACATTCGCTGAAAGAAGCAAAAGCTGTGGGGTGAGTGTCTGCAATGTTTTCAAGGATCAAGGCTATACTGTAATACTGTGCCTAAGCAATTTACATCTATAAGGTATCCTCAACAGAGCAGCTTCTCCCATCTCTATCTGCACAAGTACATGAAAGCATGGCCTGGCATCAATCTGGTCTTTGATAACTTAATGAATCTTACCTTGGGCAGCAGTTCGATGATAAAATGACCTATGTACTTTCAATTGTTGAGGTTGGGGCTGAAGTTTGCAGGGTTGGGAAATGGAGTTGGATGAGGGAAGAAACATCAGCCAAGATTCTTGTTTCTATAGGGAGAGACTGAATAGGCCTCATTTCCCTGGAGCATTGAGGCTGATGGGTGACCTTCATAGAGATTTATAAAATTATGAAGAGCATGGATAAGGTGCATAGCCAAGGTGTTTTATTTTATTATTTTGCAGGGTATGGGAGTCCGAAGAGGGCATAGGTTTAAGGTGATAAGGGAAAAATATAAATGGGACCTAAGGGGCAAAATTTTCACGCAGAGGGTGGAATGTGTATGGAATGAGCTGCCAGGGGAAGTGGTGGAGGCTGGTACAATTGCAAAATTTAATAGGCGGCTAGATGGGTATATGAATAGGAATAGTTGAGAGGGACATGGGCCAAATACTGGCAATTGGGACTAGATTTGGATGAATTGGACCAAAAGGTCTGTATCCATGCTGTGGAGCTCCATGACGTTTCAACCTAATCAAGTCAAACTTCCTATTGTGGTTATTCTAATAGCAGAGCATTCTATGTAACACAGAATATTCTAGTTACACGGTTTAAACCATTTTTTAAAGTACTGATCTTGCACTTATTGTGGTGTTTGCAGTCAGGAAAGAGGTTTGGGCAAAATGTCAGGTAGCAATCTGGATCGGTGTATTTAAGATTCAAAAGTGAACCTTACAAAGTGAATGGCTGTATTAATTGTTTAAGTAGCCTGATCTTTTTTTCTTTTCAGTGTACTAGTGCACCTTTGCTTACACCAATCTGGAAAGGTTCAGCCCCATATAAATCATCTGGCTGAGATGAAGGGTAAGGTAATAGGTTTCACAAACCAGAAATAGGAGAAGGGTGTGGTTAATTTGAATAATGAACAGATACTGTAGGAAGGAAGGTGTCAATGAGGAGACACAGCCCAGAGGGCATGGGGGTAAATGGAGAGGGAGAGACAAAAGGGAGAGAAGACATTCTAATGAGTTAGGTCAGGGATCAGAACCTATTAGCATGAAGTTGATGTCTTGGTGACTTGATTATTGAGCTGATCTTTCTTTTCCAGCAGAGGACCCGTGGTGCGGGTACTACTGTTCAATACAACAGGGGACCGTGATGCTGCTGCACTACTGAAGCTGCTCATGGTAAAAATGGGCTTCACCATAAGATCTGTGGAGATTTGGGGAAACTGATCTGCTTGTTTAATCTAGTGGGGGATGGTAGTGTTCTAATGAAGGTACTTGTTCACTTTGTAAGATTTTGGTCTTTGGAGTCATAGCTACCCAAGTTGGGCAGTTAAGTATATGTAAGTAATTTTAAAGATTGAATATTTTTTTTTTAATGAACAAGGATGCTGGAAATCAGAAATGAAAAGAGAAATTGCTGGAAAAACTCAGCAGGTCTGGCAGCATCTGTGGAACGAAAGCCAAATTAATGTTTTTGGTTCAGTGACCCTTCAGAACTGCAGTTACTCTCCATTATTTAAATTAGTTGCATCCACATTCTGTTTATTTCAAATCATTATGTCCCCACATTCCTAAACCTACCACAGAAGCCCAAAACTGCAGATTGGAGTAAAACTATTTATGTAAATTGGAAATTTACCCCCCCCCCCCCCGGTTCCGGAAGATTTACCTATAACATGTTTCGGCTGCAGTGAACTGAGGAACACAATTCTGCGGATACGGGGGTGGCCCTGTATTTAATTTGGATGGATTATTTCTGTTAAAGTTGATGTCATAAAGGATCTGCGATGTTTAAATTGTTGCTCTGCCCAGAACAGTAGACAGTCAGATATTCCGTATATTCTAGATTGCATAAGAATGACAATCCAAGATAGTAGTAATGTTAAGTTGCCAGTTCCATTAATCCTTTTATCTTTGATTTCTCCATGTTTCCATTTCAGTGTATTTAACTTTCTTAAAGTAGAGAAGCTAGCAGCGTAGACAAACACTGGGACCTAATTCCTCTGTCACAGGATTTTAAAAATCTGCTTGAAGGATGTTTGTTGCTGGCTGGCTGGCATTTATTGCCAATCCCTAGTTGCCCTTGAAAAGGGATGGTGAGCTTCCTTGAACTACTGCAGCCCATGTGCTGAAGGTGGACTCACAATGCCCTTAGGGAGGAAATTTCATGATTTTGACGCAGCAACAGTGAAGAAATGGCGATACATTTCAAGTCAGGACGGTGATTGGCTTGGAGGGGAATTTGCAAATGGTGGTGTTCCCATTTATCTGCTGCCCTATCCTTCTAGATGTGTTTCGTAGATGTTGGCTAGGAATCTTTAGTGAATTTCTGCTGTGCAAATTATAGATAATATACACTGTTGATACTGAATTGATGATGGAGGGACTGGATGTGTGGCTTGTGGAAGTGGTGCCAGTCAAGCGGGCTGCTTTGACTTAGATGTTATCAAGCTTATTGTGCCTGAGCTGCCAGGCAGGTAGGAGTAACCATTACATTCCTGATGTTTGCCTTGTGAATTGTGGCTGGCTTTGGGGAGTCAGGAGGGGTGTTACTCTGTATTCCTTGCCTTTGACCTGTTCATGTAGCCACCATATTGATATGGCGAGTCCAGTTGAGTATCTGGTCAATGGTAACACTCAGGATCTGGATAGTGGTGAATTCAATGATGGGAATATCAAGAGACCATAGCTAGATTGCCTTTTATTGGAGATGATCATTGCCTGGCATTTGTGTGGCATGAATGTTACCTGCCACATGTCAGCCCAAGCCTGGGTACTGTCTAGAATCTGTTGTATTTGAATATTGACTGCTTCAGTGTCTGAGGAATTGCAAATGGTGCTGAACATTGTGAAATTATCTGCAAATTTTGCCACTTCTGACTGATGAAGGGAATTGATGTATTGTTCTACTGCTGTTGATGGCCCGCAGTGCCTCATAAGTCTGGGCATCCAGTCTTGAGTTGCCAGATATGTTCTAAGTCTGTCCCATTTAGTTTGGTGATAGTGCCACACAATATGATGAAGGGTTTTCTCAAAGTAAAGGTTGGACCTTGTCTCCACAAGGATTGGTGATACTGTCATGGACAGATGCATCTGCAGCCAGCAGATTGGTAAGGGTGAGGTCAAGTATGTTTTTTCCTCTCTTGTTGGTTTCCCGACCGCCTGCCACAGACTCAGTCGAGCAGCTATACTCTTTAGTACCCAACCATCTTGATCAGTAGTGCTGCTGCCAAGCCACTCTTGGTGGTAGATGTACTTTTTGAGTATCTTTTAATCCCTTGCCACCCTCAGTGTTTCCTCCAAGTTCAACATGGAGGAGTGCTGATTCATGATTTGAGGAGGAAGAGTGCATGTTAATCAGCAGGAAATTTCCTTGCCCATGTTTAAGCTTAAGCTATGAGATCCAGAGTCACTATTGAGGATTTCCAGGGCAAATCCTTCACCTCTACTGGACATATCCAAAGATGGTGATGTTGGTATCTGGGACATTGTGTGTAAGATATGATTCTCTGAGTGTGACTATGTCATGGTGTTGCTTGACTACTCTGTGAGACAGCTCTCCCAATTTTGGTACTAGCCTGAGATGTCAGTAAAGAAGGCTTTGTAGGGTTGACAGGGCTATTTCTGTTGTTGACTTTTCAGGAGTCAAGGTTAATGCCAGGATGTCCATCTGGTTTCATTTCTTTGTTGAGATTTTACAGCAGTTGATCCAATGAGTGGCATGCTAGACAATATCAAGTGTAATCGAGAGTCAACCACATTTCTGTGGCTCTGGAATCACTTTTAGGTCAGACTTGGCAAGGATGGCAGATTTCCTTCCCTGAAGGTCATTGGTAAGCCAGATGGGTTTTTCCAACAATCAACTGGTCAAATTCATGGTCATTAGTAGATTTTTGATTTCCAAATTTTAAAAAAATTTGAATTCAAATTCCACCATCAGCCATGGAGAGATTCAAACCCAGAACATTAGCTGAGTTTCTGGATCATACCACCAGGCATTTGTCTATTGATGCTATAGCCTGCTTTTGGTTCCTACAATGGCTTGATGCCTCCTTTCTCATATAAAATGGTGTAATCTAGCACAGGTTCATTACATGAAGGAGTAGGAGGGAGGAAAAATGAGTTGGCTTAAGAAAGTGTTTAGTCACAAAAGGGAAGGAATTTGAGAAGTATCTTAAGTCAGGGAAGGAAAAGCTTTTCAATAGAGAATGCAAGTTAGTGAGTTAAAGTGGAATACTTCAAATTTAATCACCTGCCTTCACCCTGACTGACCATCCGAAGCAGTGAGCAGATGGTTAAGTTTGAAAAATTGTTGGTAGTTGATCTAACAGATAAAGGTAACCAAAATTAGTACGTGATGCAGGCAGACTGAAATGGGGACAGAAAGATGAGGTGATCTTGTCTACAGCCAACAAAAAAACCTGATGTTTTTTTTCTTTTAGCCTTGTCAGTTTGATTTTGCTGTCTTTTGCCCCAATCTCTTGGACATGGCACAGAATCTGAATGCTAGCAAGTGTGGTCTTGGTAAGTTGCTCCTTTTTAAAATGTGGATTCCAAAGAGCTGAAACCTTTTAGTGACTGTATTGAATGTTATGGATAAGTTGCCTCTTTTTGGATATATTGAGCAAAACAAACTAAGTCTGATGGAAAAACTTACAGTACTTGGAAACATTGCCCATCTGTCTGAGAGAATCAGTGCAAGGTGTTATGCTGGCACAGAGAGACAGCTGACTCAATTTTTCAACAGAATGTAATTCACCTTGGTTGAGTAACAAATTGATTAGTGATAGCTAATCAATAATAGCCTTTGTCCCCATGATCCCTGGCAGTATTGCAGATGATGAGCAAAAACTGAAAAAAATGTAATTGCGATGATCATTCTCACAAACTTATGCTGCGGGGCAATCTTAATTGAAATGTTCAAAATTGCAAGTTTGCTAACCGTTAAATACATAAGGATTTCCACTGTCTGGCAAGTCAGTGACAAGGTACTGTTACCATTCAGGATTAGTAACAAATATAGTATAGATAACATTTAAGAGGGAGTAAGATAAATACACAAGGAAGAAGGGAATGGAATGACTGCAGTGGCTGAAGAAAGTGGTTGAATAATGACAGTAAAATGCTGGTGGGATTCAATGAAGAAGTGTGAGGAGACTTGTGTGGGCCGTATGCACAAACATAGATGCCTTTGGTTGAATGGTGTGGTTCTGTGTTGTAAACATGATGAAAGTAAAATATCTGCAATTTCACATTAAGCAGAGGGTAGCCAATGAGGGAAATCAGAAATCTTTAATGTTTGTAGTTTGAGGTTTGTGTTGAAGGGACTTTTTTGGGTCTGGGACAGTGTAGAGAAGTGATTCTCAAATGTTTTCAGTCAGGCTGTAAATTATTACTGATAAATTTGGTTACAGATAGGAAGAAAAGCTACAAGCGTTTTCATTTCATTTTATTTGATTTGAAATGCTACCATTAGCTTTGGTTACCTTTTTGAATCCAGGTATGCATTTTTAATAATAGGTACAGCCTATTGGTTTGGCTTACTTTGTAGAACCCCCAATTCCGATCTATGCATTGTGGACTCAGACAATACTTGATTCGAGCATGTTATCTAGGTCAACACCACTATTGAAATAGTGTTAGATTAGATATGAAACTGAAATTCTATCTGCTCAGGTAACTTGGGTGCACAGTAAACCTCCTGTGACCTCATTGTAAGGGCAGGAATTTTCCTCTGAATCTAAATCACCATCAAAGTAAAAATAACTAGTCAGTCATCACAATGCAACACTGCATTTAACCTGTACCTCTAGGACTGTCTGCATCTTGTTTGCCAACTCTAGCATCTTTCATATAGATGAGCACAAAAAAATTGTGATCTAGGTTTAACATGCAACGTTTTGTTTTCTCAGATCAGAAAAATTACACTGTCTCTCTGGAGAACATGCTCAGCCGTTGCCTTGATAACCATCGTGCCTGGTGTAAACTTACAGAGGTGAAGCATGATAATTTATGGAACTTAACAGGCAGTACCCTAGAAGGCTCCACCACATTTGTTACGAGAGGTGGTTTGGATGAGGAAATGCTACTGTTACGTGGTCCAGAGTGTGAGCACATAACCACTCGTGCACTCGTCTTCCCTTGCATCAACAATGGCTTGCAGTGGATAACGCAAGGACGTGATTCTGACCTCCAGCCTTCACTGGCCAAACCACCTAATGTACATCCAGCAGGAGTTGCTGCACTGAAGGAGGCTTCAAGCATACAGATCCTGATCACAGGAAGCCTGCACCTTGTAGGCGGGTGCCTAAAACTTCTTGACCAGTCGTTATCTCAGTGATTTTTTTTTTAGACTTTGCTCTAAGGACCTAATATGGAGGAAGTGTTGACTAGGGGGATCTGTTTCTATGTCTGTTGTACTGGACATTATTCAGATACAAAGTATTTTGATATAAAAGAGCTAACACTAAGGCAGAGGCGATGATATTGACAGTTTGGAATCTCATTTCACCAGAAAGTACTTAGCAGCCATGGGATAATCTCAAATCATAGCTTTCTCTTGCAGGTTTGTGTGTGAAGCATAGACCAGGCTTTTATGTCTAATGGCATATATTAGTTAAATTTTTGCATATGAAATATTTAAAAGAAAAGGTCTTGCATTTTATGGGTCTTAAAAACTGGAAAATAAACTTGGTGCAAAATAGTAGAGTAGTTCATTCCTGTTGTCACTGATGTGACTGAGAATAGTTGCACAATACTTGACATAACTCACCCTCTGATTTTTCTTTTTATTCTGGGAAGTGCATAATTTCTTGGAGATTCGCAGTGGCATTCAAATGTTTGTGTGGGGGAGATGGAACACTTTATGACTTCATGATTTTCCAGCTGGGCCTGCCTTTTCAGCTTTTCAATTGAATGGCTTCAGAATAAACTAGAAATAAAGAACAGGGATTTGGAAAAAAAAGCACAGTCAGTGAAACAGTCACCCAGATAATTTGTAAAGAAAGATGATTGCTACTAATTATAGTTATGAATTGCAAACCAAAAGTCCAGGATGATTTTTAATTCATAAGCCTACAGTATAGTTCATGTAAAAGTAGGAGTTGGTTCACTGCTAGATATGGTTCAGTGCAGAAAGCAGTGGGCAGGAGATATCCGTTTTTCCTGGTTGTCAAATAGGTAGAGGCTCCCTCAACAGCCCACTTAGGGTAGGAGAATAGTCAACCTACTGCGAGAATGCTTGCAGACACCCAGTGCCCCTTAGATAGCACCATTCCAAACCTGTGACCTCTATCATTTAGATGAATAAGAGCAGCAGATACATGGAAGTACCGTAACTTGAGAATTCTTCTCCATACTATACTGATTTGAAACTGTAATCGCTGCTCCTTCAATGTTGTGTGGACGCACTTACCCTACCATGGACTGTGGCATTTCAAGAAGGTCCCTCACCATCATTTACAGGTGGACAATGAGTGCTGGCTTGGCCAGCGAGGCTTACATATCTTGGAAAAATTAAGGAAGTCTTCCGTAGCACAACGAAGAGGCATTCAATGTAGTTTAATGTCGAAATAAATCTTTATTCCCTTTATACTCGGTGCTCTTATACACACTATCACGAAATTATACATGACCTGTAAATCTCCCATGTTTTTGAATTGATTAATCTATACGCAAAGCTTGGTAAGACCATCTAAGGTGAAGCAGAGGACTGGGAGGTTGCAAGTTAATTTTGTCTTGTACATTTTATCAGATTCACCTGTGGAGTACATGATATAATCTTTTAACTCCTAGTTCAAACCCATCCGTTCACAAGGTAGTCTTCCTTATCCAGAGGTTCCAAGCCTGCTGTTATTGGGATGTGATCCTGTTCCCGCTATCACATGATAATGAAGAACATGCAAAGACCAACTGCTGCATTCAACATGTTCTATGTAATGATGATGCCTCGTGTATAATGGTAAAGTCACAATCTATTCAAATGGATCAATATAATCTCTTTGGGGAGGGTAATTAAAAACCAAGACAGTTGGAAGTAAATATATTTCTCATCACTGTGGTTACATTCCTAGCATTTTGCAGTGGTGAGTGATCATGTGAACAAAATGTAGTTTGGCTAGATGTCTGTATGTGCAATTCTAGGGCATGGTGTGTTTCAGTTAAGATTTGCTACAAAGTAGCATTGCTGGGAGCCTGATGTAAATTATCTCTTAGATTTTTAACTGCTAATCTTGCAGAGCATCATCATCTAAGATTTGCATGTACTTAGCCACAAACTCTGAGACAGCATGCTGCCAGACAATCTGTATACTGATCATGTTCTTTCTTTTGCATTGGTGATAAAATATAGTATTGTATACTTTAACTAAAGATCCTCTGCTTCAGAAAACTAAGGATGCTGTCTTAAAAACAGGAATGTAAGCTTAGTGCAAAATAGTGGAGTGATTCATTCCTGTTGTCACTGCTACGACTGAGATCAGTTGCACATGAATACTTGAGATAACTTGCCCTCTGATTTTTCTTTTTATTCTGGGAAGTGGATTATTTCTGGTAAATACACAGTGGCAATCGGATATCAGTGTGTAGGGGAGTTGGAACATTTCTGTATGCATTGTGAGATTGTCCAGATGGGCCTGCCTTTTCAGTTGAATGGTTTCAAAATAAACAGTAATAAAAACGAACAGGGATGTGGAGAAAAAAAGCAAAATCAGTGAAACAGCCACCTAGATAATTTGTAAAGAAATTCTGTAAACTGCTAATCTTAATTTACTAAATTCACACCAGGGAAATTAATCCTCAATTGGTCAAGGTGTTGCCATGCTGCAGCAGCAGGGATTGACTATCTCCATAGCCCTTTCCTCATTGGGGAAGAATGTTGCTACTATGTGTGAACATGTTCCTTTCGGTCTACAAAGACCTTGAGAGTAATGATTTAATAAGTATTGTCAAATAGCTGAATCATGTCAAGTTGGACATACTTCTGAGTTTTACAGGATTGGGAAAATGCTTGATAAAATGCATGCTGTGGACAGCCCATGGTCATCAATCATTCAGTACTGGTTTGAATTTAAGATTGACAGTGAACAGTTCCTACAGTACCTTCATTGCCAACCATGCTGTAGAAATTATTGTTCCCCTCTGAATTTGGTTTTCTTTTGTTTCAATCTGAGTAACTATAAGACAAAAAGCTTTGACGACTTGTCTCTATTTAGCACTGTTTAAGTTCTGTATTATTGTGAATATATTTCAGTTTTGTCATGGTTTGGTTTGGTTTCTCCTTCTGATTACAGTAAGCATTTGCAAGCTCCGTCACTAATTCTTTATCATGCAGTAGGCTCGTAATCATCACACTGTCAGCATGGGAGTTCACCAAGCAAAGATGTATGTCCTTTCCATAAAGACTAGGAAGGTAGGAGATATCTAGCAGAGGTTCTGCTATTCTTTTCTTAGCAATCAGCTGTAAAGTAGCCTTGAGTTGGGTCTTAGACTAGTGTTTTGAGAGTAATGGCATGAATGGAATCGTTATTTAAACTTAAAAACTTAGAGCTTATGAACTGATTTCTGAAATAAGTGGCTGGATACTGTAACCATATTAGACTGGATAAAACCTTTGGTTGTCGCTGCCTGCAGATGAAAGATATTATTTCTCAAAACAGGCAGCTTTAGTAAGTCATCCTAAACAGTGACTGTTCAACAATAACAGGAAATTATTTAAGAGCAACTGTCAAATGCTCAATTATATCGTGGAAAAATATCATTTTACTGTGTACTTAATTAGATGTACAACTGCTGCAAACAATCTGATGCATTAACTGTTTGAGTGCTCTTAAGCTATGAAGGAAACATTATTGTGAGGCTTAGTTCCCTATATTCTCACTTAGTATTAATATCCAATTGCAAACTTTGCCACAATTTTCTATATACCTTGCACCTTAACAAGGAAAATAATACCTCGTACATGAAACATTGTTTTTCTTTGTAATATGAACTGTTGACAACATGAAAATAATGGGGAACTGCATCAGTATTTTTGCATTCTGTTATGGACCAAAAACATTTTAAGAAGGTAGCCCAGACCCTAACTTTTCTAGTTGTTTTAGGCAGACATAAGGTGGATAACCAGGAGGGATGCAGCTGGTCAAACCACTTGGCTTCAAGTCAAACAATTTATTTACACACCACCGAATGAAACGGAAACAAAAGAAAACAGAAATTAGAATAACAATAATTTAATAACCTGAGTGACACGATATCCCCTGCGACTTAACAAAGAGCTGATATGATTTCCTGCAACATCTCATAAATACACCTCATGGCAAAAAGGTAAACTCAAACACAGGAGTGAGAGATGGCAGGGAGAATGAGCCAGGGATTATTTGCTGAAGCATGGAACCTCTTTCCACTGCAGCAGCTTCTGTGGGTTTCCAGCTAAAACTAAACCAAACCAGAAAAATCTGGAAGTGGCCGCTCCCCTTTCATAGAACAACTAGTAACCCTAAAAAAGCATTTTCCAAGATTGTTGCCTTGGGCAGTATCTGTTAGCCATTAGCAATAACCCCAAGACCCAGACAAATTGAAACCTCAGCCTTTTACAACCCCTCTTAAAAAAACAAGGATAACATAACTTTGTTAAAGGATCAGCATTTCACATTTACATGTGAAATGACAATTTTATGTACAAAGCTGGTTCATGAGTACGTGTGGGATCTGTTGCTGTTACTTGGATTTTATACTTGGAAAATCACAAAACGTTGTGCCATAAAAAATGAATAACCAACAGCCAAAGCCTGTTAATGGAGACAGGTGATTTAGACACTAGAAACATCTGCACTGTCCCAATGTGCACACAAGGCTGTCACTCATGTTTTGATACTTAAGAATCCTGCTATGAAAGCAACGTTAAGTAGATATTTTCAGTAACCCCAGAGTTCTCTTCCAATGATTTGAATTGACTGATGCCACTGATAAGTTAATGACAATATATGTATTATCTGGGTGGCTCTAAGATGCAAATTGAATAATTAACATGGAAAATAGGGAGGGTATGGTGGTGGAAAAAAAAAATTAGGGTTGAGTATAGGAATTTTTAAATTAATATTTACTACTTTTGTAGTTTTCCTCTCATTGTTTGTATTTCTTAATTTTCAATTTGGAACAATGGCAACAACTTATTCAAGGAAATTAATTTCTGCACAGCATTTTTTAAAATGATATTTGTTTAATTTATTTTTGCTTTAAGTATTAACTGAAATTTCTACTAACATCCAAGTGAATCAACAAGTTTACTGCCTTGTATTGGTAACTTGAAATGATGATTGTAATGTAATTGGTTTAAATTATTTCAAACTAAATGAAAAGTGAAATTTATTGCAAAGTTTTTATTTTGCTGTAAATCATGCTGTTTTACTGTTGTGAAATATGCAATAAATGACTTTTTCATGTTGCTTTAATGTAGAATAGTACATGTCTTTTGAGTTGAGCAATTGTTAATCAATTATGGTCCTGAATTTCTTTTCATCTTCAGTACTTGGCAACTTTAATGGACATCTCTTCCAAGGCTACTTTTATCACTTGCTTAGCTGCGACACCTTTTTTTAGATTGGATTAGATTACTTACAGTGTATAAACGCCCTTCGGCCCAACAAGTCCCCACCGAAGCGCGACGCATTCCCCTACATTTACCTCTTCACCTAACACTACGGGCAATTTAGCATGGCCAATTCACCTGACCTGCACATTTTTGGACTGTGGGAGGAAACTGGAGCACCTGGAGAAAACCCACGCCGACATGGGAGAATGTGTAAACTCCACACAGTCAGTCGCCTGAGGTGGGAATTGAACCCAGTCTCTGGCACTGTGAGGCAGCAGTGCTAACCACTGTGCCACCCACAATTACCTGATGCTATTATATTCCTTTTCAAGGATCGCTACCTTGTTGCAAAGGAGGGGCTCAGGTATTGATAGCCATGCTGGCAGGAGTTCTGAACCCATAATGGTAAGATTGAAAGGCCAGCACAAGACTGGCAGCTTTTTTACGGGCCAGTTCTATCTCCCCGAAACACCTGCCAAATGTGGTTGGAGATGCAACTTTAGAATCAGGCAAGGACATACTGAAGCTGTGACAAGTGACATGCAGTTTCCTAAGTGTACAATCATAATTGTTAGCAAATGATTACTAATGATGGTGGCTGCAATTAGGAGTGACATAAAAGCAAGTTGCTATCTGAAGACACAGCTGTACCTTTTCTGCCTGAATCGGGCAAAAGCGTGGCAATTGTTAACTTTGACAAATTCACCCTCCTCACCAAAGAAAAATTTATATGCTATTTCAAACTTTGACCTTTTTCTAGATTTCTGCTGAAATTTAACACAAACCCCAAATGCGGCTCAAAGCTAGTTTGCATGTATGTCTGTACTCTGAGTCCTATCCTGTCAACATTCAGGATAACTCTGGAGAAGGTGCAGCATTTCTCTGGTATACCTCTATGCCATTCGAGGAGCAGCAACAGCTGGTCACAGCCCAGGCCATCTCCAACTAATGAAGATTACTGACCTGGGTTGACATTTGAGAAAGAAGTAAGGTTAATTCCATAACTTGCTAGTGTCCACACACTTTCACAGCCACTTGTTAAAATCCCATCCTGTCTTGTAAACACAGCTTGGTTTCAATGTTATAATGTTCTCTGTTTTCTAAATCATCAAACTGCTTGAGATGAAGGAAATTGTTCATTCAGTACTGCAACAAAATTTTGGGAGGCAAAAAACATTATTTCCAGCCTTTACCACAAATGCCTCACCTTAATAATTTATTGAAACTAAACATTGGTGTTGTATTTTAGTTTTGATGAGGTTCTGATTATCAATATTTTTACCTCCCCAGCTGCTGAAACTCTCATGGATTTATCATTGATTTGATCAGGATTACTGCAACTACTAGACAAACTAAGCAGAAACAAAATTTGGTTGGTTAAAGGGTGGCAAAAATTGAATAAGCTGTTCATAAGATTAGAGTCATAGAAATGTACAGCACGGAAACAGATCCTTTGGACCAACTCATCCGTGCCAACCAAATATCCTAACCTAATCTAGTCCCATTTGACAGCACTTGGCCTATATCCCTCAAATCTTTCCTATAGGTATACCCATCCAGGTGCTTTTCAAATGTTGTAATTGTACTAGCTTCCACCACTTCCTATGGCAGTTTATTTCATACATGCACCATCCTCTGCATGAAAAAGTTGCCACTTAGGTCTCTTTTAAAATCTTTCCTCTCTCACCCTCTAGTTCTGGACACTCCCACTCCTGGAAAAATATCTTGTCTATTTACCCTAACCATGTCCCTCATGATTTAATAAACCTCTATTAAGGTTACCCTTCAGATTCTGACACGACAGGGGAAATAGCCCCAGCCTATTAAACTTCTCCCCATAGCTGAAATTCTCCAACTCTTGCACCATCCTTGTGAATCTTTTCTGAACCCTTTCAAGTTTCACAACATCCTTCCGATAGGAAAGAGACCAGACTTGCACACATTATTCCAAAAGTGGCCTAACCAATGTCCTGTACAGCTGCAACTTGACTTCTCAACTCTTATCCTCAATGTTCTGTCCAATAAAGGAATGCATACTAAACGTTTTCTTCACTAGCACTTTTATCTGTGACTCCATTTTCAAGGAACTATGACTCTGCACTCCAAGGTCTCTGATCAGCAACACTCCCCAGCACCTTACCATTAAGTGTATAAGTCCTACTCTGATGTGCCTTTCCAAAATGCAGCATCTCACATTTATCTGAATTAAACTCCATCTGCCACTCCTCAGTCCATTGGCCCACCTGATCAAGATCCCATTGTACTATGAGGTAAGCAAACTTGAGGTTGGAATGGTGTTTTGCTATTGATACCCAAATCTCATATATGAATGTGTATTGTTACTGCAGTCTTTTAAAACAGCGAATGTTTGTGACAGTTTTGTAATTGTGTACATCTACATACCTACTCAAACTGAACTCTCAACTATCAATGAGAGCTACATTAAATTAATTTTGTGTATAAATCATCTGGTAACTATGGCAGAAACACTATTACATTGCTGAGCCATATCACTCATTATAGTGTAACTTCCTGTGAGACACATAAGAATGTGCTTTATCCTCATGTAAAATGCCTAATTATGCAGAACTTTTCATACTTCTGCAAAATGTACAATTTGTAGTTAAGTGGATGGACAAAAGGCTGAAGATTTGTCTTGGTCAACTCTCACCCTTGATAATGACATTCTCATTCATAGGCAAAATATTAATTACTAGTACAATGACAAAGCTGGGCCTTAGGAACTTCAAATCTGTCGTGAATAGGGGCCTATTTAAACAAGGTTTGTAGCTCAGGTTGAGGTTTAGGGTGTAGGTTTGCTCGCTGAGCTGTAGGTTTGATATCCAGACATTTTATTACCTGGCTAGGTAACATCAGTGGCGACCTCCAAGTGAAGCGAAGCTGTTGTCTCCTGCTTTCTATTTATATCTTTCTCCTGGATGGGGTTCCTGGGGTTTGTGGTGATGTCACGTCCTGTTCGTTTTCTGAGGGGTTGATAGATGGTATCTAGATCTGTGTGTGTTTGTTTATGGCGTTGTGGTTGGAGTGCCAGGCCTCTAGGAATTCTCTGGCATGTCTTTGCTTAGCCTGTCCCAGGATAGATGTGTTGTCCCAGTCGAAATGGTGGTTTTTTTCATCCGTGTGTAGGGCTACGAGGGAGAGAGGGTCGTGTCTTTTTGTGGATAGCTGGTGTTAGTGTATCCTCGTGGCTAACTTTCTTCCTGTTTGTCCTACGTAGTGTTTGTGGCAGTCCTTGCATGGAATTTTGTAGATGACGTTGGTTTTGTCCATGGGTTGTACTGCGTCTTTTAAGTTTGTTAGTTTTTGTTTGAGAGTGTTGGTGGGTTTGTGTGCTACTAGGATTCCGAGAGGTCTTAGTGGTCTGGCTGTCATTTCTGAAACTTCTTTGATGTATGATAAGGTGGTTAGGGTTTCTGGCTGTGTTTGGTCTGCTTGTCGTGGTTTGTTCTTGAGGAATCTGCGCACTGTATTTTTTGAGTATCCGTCTTCTTGAATACGTTGTATAGGTGGTTCTCCTCTGTTTTCCGAAGTTCGTCTGTGCTGCAGTGTGTGGTGGCTCATTGGAATAGTGTTCTGATACAGCTTCGTTTGTGTGTGTTAGGATGGTTGCTGGTGTAGTTAAGTATTTGGTCAGTGTTTGTCGGTTTTCTGTATACGCAGGTAACTCTCTCTCCCTCGTAGCCCTACGCAGGAATCCTGGTAGCACACAAACCCACCAACACTCTCAAAACAAAAACTAACAAACTTAAAAGACGCAGTACAACCCATGGACAAAACCAACGTCATCTACAAAATTCCATGCAAGGACTGCCACAAACACTACGTAGGACAAACAGGAAGAAAGTTAGTCACGAGGATACACGAACACCAGCTAGCCACAAAAAGACACGACCCTCTCTCCCTCGTAGCCCTACACACGGAAGAAAAAAACCACCATTTCGACTGGGACAGGATAGGCAAAGACATGCCAGAGAATTTCTAGAGGCCTGGCACTCCAACCACAACGCCATAAACAAACACATTGATCTAGATACCATCTATCAACCCCTCAGAAAACGAACAGGACGTGACATCACCACAAACCCCAGGAACCCCATCCAGAACAAAGATATAAATAGAAAGCAGGAGACAACAGTTTTGCTTCACTTGGAGGTCGCCACTGATGATGTTACCTAGCCAGGTAATGAAACGTCTGGATATCAAACCTACAGCTCAGCGAGCAAACCTATACCCTAGGCCTATTTAAAAACTGATCAAGGCAAGCAATTGTTTTGAAATCACTTACCTTGATCAAAGTAATTTTAAAATTTTATGTAGCTTCAACTTGTCCCTCTTCCTTCATCAAACCAAGGGTTTTTTTTATCCATTTTGTCCATATGTCCCACACGTTACAAAACATCAAAAGACCAAGATTATTACATTAGCAATTTTTTTCACCTGCCATACCTACTCTTCACCATTCATTTCCCACTATCCACAATTTGGTACTTGACTTGTGTAAAGATAACATGAGAAATGCAAGTACAGCACAGGAACAGGTTCTTTGGCCCACCAAGCTTGCACTGACAGATGACACCTTTTCTGAACTATTAATCTTTTGCCTCCATGTGGTCTATATCCCTCTACTCCCTGCCTATTCAATTTGTTTGTGGACTGAAGTGGGTATAGAACATTTTTGAAACCCAAGGATGTCTGGAGGGTTACTGCAATGACCTGACAACAGTTATTGTAAACAGTGTTCACACAGCTACAGTTCCAGCAGTGTGGTTTACAAACAAGCTGCTGTCAAAAGGTTGTATACAAATAGAATCTCAGTTACCTTACAACAGGTTACTAGTTCACAGACCAAAAACAAAGATATTCTGCCTGCCAAACACCATGTGATTGGTTCTCAACTCCTGAACAGTTTGGGGCCCTAGTTTTCCAGCCTGGAAGTTCTTGCTGTCTTGTGCAGTTAACAGCTACTTTCAGCCTGGAGAAATTCCTCCAGCATTACTGTAAGCCATGACTCATAAGTCAGAGAATTGTTATAAGTGTGAAACAGTCCCCTGTGTCTACTGTGAAAATAGCTGAAAGAAGACAACTTGAGAAGCAATATTCTGATTAGCATAAGAACCATCTCAGCAGATCTGTAAACTGAGATAATTGAACTGCTTTTGTTTTCTCTGTCCAGAACATTTTTTTTCCCATGTGTGCATGTACATGCAAGGGGATCAGAGTTTAATAAGTAGTTTTATGCTGACCATCATAATTGTTTTTCCTGTAGCTAGGATCTATGTACTTACAATAAGTAGAAACCTGGTTTAAGGGATATGGGGAGATTGTGAGTAAGTGGTCTTGAAATGCCCATCAGCCATGACTGAATGGCAGAGTGGACTCAATGGGCTAAATGGCCATACTTCAACTCCTACGGTTTTATGTCTCATTCACCTAGGTCTGAAAGTCAGGTAAGTTGGGGAATTCAACTTATTTTTAAAAGTCTTTAACTTTTGTGACAACCTTAGAAATAACAAGGCTTGAGATCCAATGTACTAACTCAGTGAGGCATGACACATGCATAACACGTGGCAAACTTATTCAAACTATAATTCAGATTCGAACATTTGGTGTACTTGATCTTCAGCAAAACACTTTCCATTCAGTTCCAGTTTTCAATGTTTTAATAATGGTTTACATGATTAATTGTTTTGATTATGAATAACCACAATAAACTTTATAATACTGACAATAATATACATATCTCATACAAGACATACAGGTCAATAAATGTCTTCTTCGAAGACATTAAAAGCATTCGTAATTTAAGAAAATACATACAGAAATAGAATCAGAACTTCCATAAAACTACACAATTTATAGAAGAACAAGAACATTTAAGATTTTTTCTGCAAGGAGTACTATAGCTTGAATGAATACTCTGGCAAATGAAGATGCTGTAAGTCAACACATCCTCTGGTAAAAAGTACATCCTTCAACATACTCCATTTTCAAATTTTTAATCTATTTAGTTGACAAACATGCAAATTAGAAGTATTTTAATAAAAATTTTAGATGACAGGGTAACATTTGCTATTCCCCTGGGGGAAACAAAAAATCAATATATTTTTGATTAACAAAATCAAAATTGATTTGAATATTTTGCTCAAAGGCACAAATCTTTAAATTTTTGCAAAGATACAAAGCTAACACTACAATCTTTCAGGATTCTCAGTGATTAAGAAAACTAAGTATTCAATAATGTTACTTTTTGTACAACCATTAGGGATCATGATAAATTGCTTTGACATTTCACCCATTTATCGAGGGAAATATGATTTCTGCTTCCAAATTGCAGACAACTGCAATTACCAGCAATGTAAATGTAGTTTTAAAAGTTCAATTTAACGTTAAAACTTTTTAAAAATACCACATTTTAAAATTAAAGGAAAAAACTCAACATAGACAAAAATATTGTGAAACAGCCTTCCTTTTACTAGGATGCCCTCTGGATATAGATAACAACTGCTGTTTGTTCCCCAGCAATGTGGAGAACCTAATGCTTTAGAAGTATTTAGAGACTTGATAGGGTAGCTATGCTTGGTTGTGGGACAGCCCACAAATGCAGCTAATTAAAACAGTAGTTACTGCACAGACAAATCAGGAGAACCTTCTTTATCCAAAGACTGGTAAGAATGTGGCTTTCCCAGATTGTTAGTTCAGGAAAATAGTATTTTGTATTTAAGGAAAAACTAGGTAAGCACACAGGAGAAATGATAATAATTAAGGGTGGGTGGGGGTTTGTGCCTGCTAACTGGCCTAATTCTGTAGTGTAAGTTTTATGTAAAATAGGTTTCACATTCAGTCACTTAAAGGACAAAGTAGAAACTTGCAATACACATGTAGGTACATTATAAAATTTAGTAGGAATATTGAAGTGTGATGAAGTTCAAATAACATGCATAACTCAACATTTTTAAATAATAAAATAGCGAGATTGAGAGATCAAATTTGTTTGAATAGCAGGTAACCCAAAAGAAGATCACCAGTATTCAAGAAAGGTTGACGAAAGTGACATCAACACAAAGTGGAGAACTAATAGGTAATAGGCGAGTTGTTTTTCTCAACTTTAAAGCTGCATTAAAGTTCAATTAAGAATTAAGCTGAATTAAGAGTTCTAGCTTCTTGAAGAAGAGACTAGATAGGCTGTAGTTGTTTTCCTTAGACCAGCCAAGATTGAAATGAGACTGGATTAAAGTACAAAATTATGAAAGGCATACATTAGATAGAAATAATTTTTGGAATATTACGTGCAATTCTGGTCACCCTCCAATCGGAAGGATTTTGTGAACCTTGAAAGGGTTCAGAAAAGATTTATGAAGATGTTGCTATGGTTGGAGGATTTGAGCGATAGGAGAGGCTAAAGAGGCTGGAGCCGTTTTCCCTGGAGTATCGAAGGCTGATGGGTGACCTTAGAGGTTTATAAGATCATGAGGGGCATGGATAGTGTAAACAGGCAAGATCTTTTCCCTGGGCTGGGGGAGTTCAGAACTTGAGGTCATAGGTTTAGGGTGAGATGGGAAAAATTTAAAAGGGACATAAGGGGTAATTTTTTCAGGCAAAGGGTGGTGTGTGTATAGAATGAGCTGCCAGAGGGAGTGGTGGAGGCTGGTACAATTACACCATGTAGGCATCTGGATGGGTATATGAATAGGAAAGGTTTATGTTCGTTTCGGATATCTGGTCTGCAATGGACAAGCTGGACCAAAGGGTCAGTTTCTGTGCAATATATCTCTGACTGTAATTAGAAGAGAAGTCAGTGATCAAGGCTCATAGATTTAAAGTAAGGGGAGGAGATTTAGAGGGATTTTGAAGAATAACATTCTCTTCTTGGCCCCCAATCCTCCCAAGGATAGTGTATGTAGAACCCACTACCTGAAAGGGTGGTAGAAATAAGAACCCTCACATCTTGAGATTTAGCTGGACAACTGAAATGCTAATAGAATACAAGGCTTTTGGCTAAATGCCGGGAAATGGGATTGAATTGGTGCTTGAAGACCAGCATGGACACAATGGTCCAAGGGGTTTTTTTCCATGCTGATTTACTTTATGACTTAAGACCTTAAAACCGTAGAGTGTTTGGGAAACAGAAATGATTTAAAAAGATAACAGGTTACTCAAATCATAACTGCGCTGTATTCTTCTATATAACTGTATCAATAGGCTTTATAATACATTGATAAGATTAATTTCTTATCATACTTAGATTGAACCATACAGTTCTCTTCCTTTTAGAAGGCATTTTAAATATACTTGTTCCAAAACTGGAAATATATCAGACAAACCTACTGATACCATAAAAACACAGCCTATTGGAAGGGTCGGCTGTAGTGGTGACATCTAAGAGCACTAGTAATCAAGGTAAAAGAATTTAACCAATATTTCAAAGGGAGAAAAGGGACAGTTGAAGTTTCAGCTGGAATTCTGAACATATACTTCTGAATGAGAGTAAACAAATCAGGCTTTTTCGTTTTGTTCTCATAATAGGGTTCCTGGCAGTAATAGTTCAATAATTCTGTAGTTAGAAGCTCTATTCATGACGTGCATTTACATAAAAGGCACATGTAAAAATCTGTAAAAGTGGTTTACTTTTTCTTGGTTCCCCATAACATGCCTTAATTGTTACTTAGTTCATCATGATCTTCAATTCTCCCTTTTTAAGAAGAATGTTACTACTAGTGACACTGCAGTTTGTGTGCAGGGTGCAAACTTTTCCATTAGCTATATTCAGTTGATATCTCGATAAAATTGTCACAATTGTGTTTTTAGTCTCCTATTGGGGAAGTGTACTGAAATGGGCATGGGACAAAGATGTAAGCCACAAAAACAGCAGCCTAGTTCTCTCAAGTGAAGTCCTGTCAAAGTCGGTTGGTCACAGTTCCAATTGTGGAATCACCCTTTAAGTCATAATTTCTCAACTTCTTGTTTTGGCTAGTATGGCTGCATTCCACATAGGAGTGAATACTGTCACCCACTGTTGACAAAGCACACCCGTATAGTTACATTATCATCATCTCTCATGAGAGAAAGAGTGAAAAAGTTATTAAACCCTTGCATACAATATTAAACTAGTACTTAAATATTAAAAATACACTAATACCTGAATATTCATGGCTTATTCCAGCCTTATCTTCAAACAATAGTCATAAAACAATTAGACGTTTATCCTTGTAATTTAAGGCATCACCTGTGTCGTAGTCACTGATAATGTTATTCTCTAGATGCTTGGCAACTTTTAGGCAGAGTTGCTACTGGAGTTGCAGTTGGTAAACTGGAATGCCACCAAACATGTCTCTCTTTAAAAATGGGTTTCTTTTTGCAGCTGTTAAATCACTTTCAAAGATGTTTTACCATTGAATTCACCATAGGTTATTCAGAGCATTTTGCAAAAAAAAGGTAGTTGCTATATAACAACATACTTTAACTAGTCAGTGTTGTTGAAAGCATTGTAGATGATGGCTATGCAACGCTGCTTGTAGAACATGGGGTACTTTGAGTGCTACTAATGCTGTGATTGGTGCTGCTGTTCTCAGATGTAGGTGGATTAGCGAAAACAGGCTGCTGCTTTTCAGAAAGACCTACAAAGTAGAAATAGGCAAACTAGTAATCAAACTTTTACCAGCATGACTATGTGTCATAGACCTCATACATATTTACAGTGTTTCCTTACTCATCTCCATAAAAGTTGCGACCAGTGCTAATTTAACCTAACATTCATTCATTCATACATACAAACACACACTTACTAGTAAGCTTAGTAAAGACTAGAATTGATTTTGCAGCTTGGTTTAGACTTAAAACCTAGCTACTGGAGTAAACCTAGCCAACTTCATATTGAGCTGATTATGCATAATTTAGTGAAGTGAGCTAAAATTTTGTTTTAAATGTAATCATCCACCTAACAACACTGTCTTGCACAATAAGTTAGCCTTGGGTGAAAAGGGAAACAGGCAATAAAGTAATGTTTAATTGAAATTTAAAGGGATGTGCCTCAAAGGTACTAACAGTTTTAAAATATAACTTTCAGACAGATTGAACAATGTATGGTTTTAAAAAAATGTAAATGGAAGGAAACCCAGTCTGGAAACACAAACTGGAATCTGGGCAGAAAAGTGATGGACCCTCCAGTCCCAGTAACATTCTGGTAAATCTTTTCTGAACATTCTCCAATTTAATAATATCCTCCTTATAGGGCGACCAAAAACTGTACACTGCACTGTACATAGAGCTCCAAAAGTGGCCTCAACAACGTCCTCAGAAAGACAACACCGAGAACTTCCAAATTCCTGATGTAGATCTCTGATGAGTGGCATGCCAATTAGTGATTCAAGCTAATTGTCACCATCCAATTAAGGATGGTGCACATGGGCTGAAGAGCCAACTGGATTCCTTCCAGCAGTGATACATCTGAGACAAGAGCTGCTAATGTAGATAGGAGAGAACGAATGTGCCTCCAATTATAGATAAGCTATGATCACTTTTTTGAAATATACTGCCTACAACTGACAGGCCAGCCTCATGGAAGGGGTAACCCTCCACAGAGCAGCTTGAGCTGCAGCTTAGTTGGCTATATTGTAACAACTGGGGATTTAAAGTCTACTGGAGCTTTCACCTTCCAGTCTGCCATTAGGAGGTGGCCTTCTCTGATTGGCCATCACAGGGAGCCCAGGACAGGATAATATTTATCTTTATTTGCAACCTGTTGCTTGTAGGCAGTGGCTTTTCAGATCCATTCTCTTTGAAAATATTCCACCAAATCAGCTTTCCAGTCAGTAGTGGGAAATTCCAAGCCTATCTGCCACCAATGCTGCTCCAGCAGCTTTTGAAAATCTGGCTTTTAGTTTCTGAAAATCAGAGATGGAATGTAGCAAACTAGAAGCAAAAACTACAGGTAAAAAGGTCAAATTATCAGTTTGTGTAGTATTAGTAATAAATTATGAAGTTGGTACTCACGCGTGTGTGAATAGATATACCACAGAGCTGCAATCAGTAATGCTCCGATGACAAATGCACCAAATGCAATTCCTAAAGCAGCTGACATTCCCAGTCCCTGGAACACGGGAAGTTCTAAAACATAACAATGGCTCAATTAGAATCAGGTTACAAAATTTAAATTACAGGCTAAAGTAAAATATTCTTGTCTTCTAAACAGCAACATACACATTAAATTCAAAATGTTAAGTAGAAAGTACACTATTGGTTTTAGGAAACTAGGTTTGCAAAAATATCCATATTACTGCAAAATAGCTTTCTTTACAGCATATAACTGTTTTAACTCATCAAAAGAATTTTTTCAGCATTAACATTTCAAACATGAGCTATTTTAAAATAAGACCATTAGATGTGGTAGCAGAAGTAGAGCATTTGGCCCATCCAGATTGTCTGATTCTCAACTCCAATTCCCTGTCTTTTACCCGTAACCCTTTAATTTCTTACTGATTAAATATTTGACTATTCTAACTTTAAGTATATTTAACAACCCAGCCTCTACACCCCTCTGCTGCAAAGAATTATACAAATTTATACCCTCAGAAGACATTCTTCATCTCTGTCCTAACCAGCTGACTTTGAGATTATGTCCTTTGATCTTGGACTACCACAAGAGGAAAAATTCTCTCGATATTTACCCTGTAAAACCCCCTAAGAATCTTTTATGTTCCAATAAAAGTCACTCCTCATTTTGCTGAAGTGCAATAAGTACAAGCTAAATTTATTTAATCTCTCTTCACAAGAAAACTCCTCCATATCTAGGATCAGCCTAGTGAAACTTCTCTCAACTGTCCCCAATGCCAATACATCCTTCCTCAGTTAAGGAGTCCAAAGTCGTTCACAGAACAATACTTATCTATTTGTATACTCTATTCCCTTGGAAATAAAGGCCAACATTTCATTTACCTTTCCTATTATCTGTTAAACGTGTATGCTAATTTTGAGATTCATGCATGAGGACTCCCAAATCCCTCTACAGCTTTCTCCATTCAAACAATATTTAGCTCCTCTATTCTTCCTTCCAAAGTGCATAACCTCACATTTTCCCATATTATAGTCCCTGTGCCAAGTTTTTCCCCACTCACAATCTCTCCAAATCCCTCTGTGGTAGACCCTTTGTTTCATCCTCACCACTTGCCTTCCCACCTATTTTGTATCATCCACAAATTTAGCAATAGTATATTTATTTACCTTATTCAAGTCATTAACATATATTGCAAACAACTATGGGTCCAGTATTGATCCTTCTAGTACTCCACTAGTTACAGTTTGTCATCATAAAATTGCCCTTATCCTACCTCTCTGTTTACTAGTTAGCCAATTCTCTAACCTCACTTGTAGTCATCAAATTATGGCTCGAGAAATGAAAGAATTTTAATATTTAAATTAGAACAACATATTTCCAGAGGGATATTAAGTTTTGGTGGCTTGAGTGAATGTGCGTGCGCTATTCTGGCCCCAAAGCCAACATATGACATTACAAAATTTATCAAACTACATGAAACTGTGAAAAAAGGATATGGGGATTATTGTATGCAATTAACCTGCAACTGTCCATAGCAATACAGTCAACATATTACAATAGTAAGCCAGTAGTCAATACATGATTGCTGTGTGCATCCAGTGCTAATTACTCTATTCACTCGTTGCCACATCAGCATAGCTGTTCATTATTGAAAAAGGCTAGTGCACCCCTCAAAAGGGAAGATGCAGTGTGATGATAAAGAGTCCTATGTAAACTAAATTGTATAACACTTAGTGGAAAACTGGGCATGCGAACAAGTGCACCCAAATTTTCTGATGCTGCATTAGAAGGCATGGTACAAGAGACAGAGAAAGAGTAACTCCTAAGTTCAGAAGGCAGTGGATGGAAGTAGCAGTGCAGGTCAACGACAAGAACATTAATGCAGTACAGGAAGTAGCTTAATGCACTAACACTATTTATCAAAGTGAGTGAGTTAAGTATTCAAAGGGTATATCTCATCCAATCTAAGCCCAGTGCCATCTGGAGTGAAGGCCTGGCACAGGCTGAAGGCTAGGTGCCAGTGTGGACTGGGTTGGAAAGACCATTGTTCTGAACTTATTATTTCTCTATTTTCTAATTTATTCTTACAATCGGCAATGTTGGACTTTTAATTTTTTTTTAGTTTTTATTCCTAAGAACTTGTACCGAAGATTCTGTACCTGGGTATCTTGGTACCTAAGGTGTTACTGTGAGTGATGACTTGTAAACTTTTCACTGTACTCATTTCAGTACATATGACCAAGGTAATTCAATTCAATTAAACACCAGCTTCATCAATTGTTCAATTCACTGTGACACTATTATCTACCTAGTAAAAATATTTAATAGTAAACACTATCACAGGCTATAACTCACTTCTAGTCACAGAACTGTTGCAAATTTCAATCCATATCTTTCAATCACCAGGGGCTATTTAACCTTGACAGCCTCATCATATTGTAGGATGCAATACATTTCATTCTTTTGTTTTTGCAGACTGCGGCATCAGCAAGAAACTGCAGGAAAATCTGTACTTTTTAAACTCCCATGGAAGAGATAGTACTGGGCCTGGCAGCTTGGGAAAGGATGTTGATGAACTTGACAACATGCTGCAATGCAGGAATGAATGATGTAGGTTTCTGCATTCTTAATCCTCCTTCCCCCGTCCCATTTTACTGTCTCACAACTGCAGATACTGCAGGCACACAAAATCGTACTCCACACCCCCCCCCCCATAATGTAATCCTTTAAATATTTTCATATTAGACACCCAAGAACTAGAAACTGAGGCAGAGCAAGACAACAATGAATATGTATATCATCCACTCGATCTTATGCACACAGCTCAGAGACAAACACCAAGCATCCTTTATAAGAACAACTTGTATTTATTTCTTCAGTACTTTTGACATTGCAAAATGTGTTGAGATGCATCTCAGAAATGTTTAACAGCAAGTCACATTGTAACAAATTATCAAAAGCTTGGTAGAAAAGTTAAGTTTTAATGGTGGGAGAGTAAGTTTTGAAGAGGGCATAAGTTACAAAAGAGATATAAATAGTTTAAATGAGTAGGCAAAGATCTGGCAAAAAGAGTCTAATGAAAGAAAAGTGAGAAACTGTCCATTTTGTCAGGACGAATAAGAAAGAAGCATACTATCTAAATAGTAAGATGCAGTGATCTGGGTGTCCCATCTGATAAATTGCAAGAGACCATCAAGGAGGTACACAGCAAGTAATTTGGAAAGTTGATAAAATGCTATAGTTTGTTGCAAAGGAAATTGAGTACAAAAGGCAGAAGATTACGCTTCAACTATACAGGACACCACTAAATCACATCTAAGTAGGAACAGCAGTAGGCTGTTTACTCCCTTGAGTCTGCACCACCACTCTAAAAGCTAATGACTGATTTGGCCCTCCTCATTCCACTTTTCTGCCCTGTCCCCATAACCTTCGATTTCCCCACTGATCAAGAGTATATCTGCCTTAGCCTTAAATATACACAAATACTCTGCTCCCACAGGTCTCTACAAAGGGTTCAAAAGACTCAATCCTCAGAGGAGAAATTTCTCATCTCAGTCTTAAATTGGTGCCCTTTTATTCTGAGGCTATCCCATCCAGTCCTGGACTCTTCCATAAGGGAAAACTTCCTCTCAGCATTTACTCTATTAAGCCCGTGAGGAATCCTATAAATTTTCATGAGATTATCTCTCATCCTTCTAAATTCTAATGAGTACAGTACCAAACTGTTTAACTGTGTACAGTAATGATCTCTTTATTTAAGGAAGGATGCAAATGCAGAGAAAGTTTACTAGACTTATACCTGTAAATGGGCAGGTTATGAGAAATGGTAAGCAAAGCCTGTATCAATTGGAGTTTAGAAGAGTAAGAAGCGACTTGACTGAGGGACCTTGACAAAGTGCATGTAGAAGGGATGTTTCTAGTGGAGAATCTAGAAATTGGACTATTAAGGTTAACCTCTTTAACATAAACAGAATTTTTGTCTCAGAGTTGAATCTTTGAGCTCAAAGAGCAGTTGAAGAAGTGTCTTTGAATGTTTTGAAAGCAGAGGTTGATAGAATTTTGATAAGCAAGAGTTTAAAAAGGTATTAAGGATGGACAAAGCATGGAGTAATCAGACCAGCCACGATCTTATTGAAGGGCAGACCGGACTCTAGAGACCAAGTTGTGTACTTCTCTTAATCAAATGTTCATATGTCTTAGAGAGATGTAAAGGGGCTTAGTGACAGTAAGGCCTTCAATGGCACAGCCATTAAAAGCAGGGATGCACAAGATGCAAGAACAAATAGATGGAAGAACTGCATGATTGGAGGAGGTTGCAGATAGGTAGGAGTGAGGCCAAAGTGGGATTTAACTGGGAACTGACTAGTGTTCTTGCAGAATTCTTTTGTTCCTTAATACTTTCTTTGAAACATGCCAAGAATTTTAGTCAGAAATGAGAAAGTAAGAAATACGTTTTAGGTGTATAGTTTTATATAGATGTGTAAATAGATGAATACAAAAAGAGATATGTGAAACAAAGATAAAATGGCAAAAAGGCAGTCTGCAAATACTGCATAACATCAAGTTACATGAAATATCATGAGCCAGCTAACACATATCAGAGTAATTTATAACAGCAAGTACTGTATTTTAATAACCTATATAGGTGCAAGAGTTAAAACTGACTTTTCTTGAACTTGCTTTCCTGCCCTTAGAAGTAATTTAACATTTCTATAATAAACCAATGTATCATCCACCATATAAGAATTGTTTCAAATCTGACTAACCTGGCCTGTGACTTATGAGGTCTGGGCCGTCAGGTCGGTGACTTGTGGGAGCTGGGCCCTCTCGACTGGAGGGGTCTGGGAATGTGGGACAAACTAGAAGATAAAATATGTTTATATTATTTTAATATTAACAATGTTGTCCTCTAACTGTACCTTACAAGCCTTAGTGCAATAAATTACTACATGGTAATCTTAAAAATTACTAATTCTGAAGATCTCAATATTTTCAGTTTGATTTTATAGAACAAGTAAAATGTTTTAAAACAAAGTGGTCACATGATGCAACTACTGCCATCACCCATATATTGCCTGGCTGAATTGAACATTTCCTTGTTAATCAAGTTTAAAATATTATTAATTGCATCACAAAAATAATTACTCTTGAGATAAGCCATTCAGTTCATTTTGGCTCTTTTGTCTACATGAAGTGTGAAAATCTTATCACAGCATAGAACTGCGTTTCAAAATGGTGGTGTTTTTGCTGAGGAAATAGTTTTGCCTTTAGTATTGTATAGAAAAATGCTCTATGTATTGATAATGCTTTGTATGAAAATAAAAGTTTTCCAATACTACATTTAAATTTGAAAAAAGGAAATTTAAATCTGAGTGCCTTACTCATCAATTGAAAATAAATTATCCAGATATTTTCCATGCCACTTACAATTTTGAATGCTTCAATAAGATTACCGTGCTGACATTCCCTTCTCCAGTCCTTCCTCACAACCGAGATTTGTAAACTCTAATGTTCTTATTTTTGATTTTCCTTGCATTACCACTGGGCCTCAATGAACAAAACTGGACAACGTATTCAAAATAACTTTGGACCAGAGGGAAGAAGGTGGTTAAAAAGACTGCTTAAAATAGTCATGGCACAGATATCAATCCAAGATAGTAGCTATTGCCAAGATGGAAAGCCATCCAAATGAACAATGTAGCTACTGTCCTATCATGTTTGGTATCTTCATGTCCTGCTCTCACTAACAAAGGTCCTGGAATGTCTCCTGCCAAACAGAAGGTTTCCCACCCAGGAAGCAGCAATGCTTTTCCAACAAGCAGCTTTTTGTAATGGCTTTAACTACTCCCAGCTTGTCCTGACACTGTGCATATAGCAGCCTATCCAAAAAGGCCTGAAGACTGGAATTATCTTTGCTGACTTACAATCTGCTGCACTCTACAGGGATCATCACCTCATAAAGGGCGATATATTAAACTGACACAGCTCATCAGAGGATGAGAAAGAGTAGGAGCAAGGGGTGGAAAGATGCAGAACACAACTGTTCTAGTTACGAGGGGTGGGTGGAAGCTAGGACAGGACTTCAAAGTCTCAACAGGGTTTCATTAATGAATTGGATCCATTGTTTTTATTTTTTCAGATATGTTTTTAGAAGAGTCCTTTAAATCCAGGACAATGTGATCCTAAACTTATTTTCACCTGCCAGTTTAGCATTTCTGTTGAAGACAGTCCTGAATAGATCCTCTGTTACGAATAATAAATGATGCCGATCTGGCTAAGGTTTCACTGTCCTTTTCAATAAACCTTGCTACCTTCCACCAGCTCTTCCATCTTTTAGAAGTGTACACATCCAATATCAAATGTCCATTTTTACATTGGATTCAAAAAATGTGCATTTGCAGATAAGGTAATCCCTGCAGAAACACTCAATGCTCTGCCTGACAGAGAGGCCTCCAACTCTTCAGCCACATGTATGAAGTGCTACCATGTTGCCTCAGATGAAGTGGAGACAGCCTGCTCACCTATCTCTATTTGAATCAGAAATGCACAGTGTAGTCATCCTCATCATGGATATACTAGTAAGCACGTCCAGAGGATGCAGCCCTTGGCTTCAATCCAGTGACAGCTATGCATCAGGCCCTGCTGTAAAGGTAGTCTCTCTCTCTCTCTCTCTCTCTCTCATTCACTCAGACAAGCCAATTTAGTTGATGACTATGATGACAGCATCCCATTCTCATCCTTCTCGTGACCATCTTAGGCTAGTGTTCCAGGAGGAAGTAAGCAAGTACAAGTTGGGATGCAACCCCAAACATGGCTGCACCATCTTTCCACTAACAGTCTTTGGCGCAGAGTTTATGCATGTCAGTGCACTGCTCCTATAAACACATCCATTTGCTATACTTATAGTTCTCCATGAGATAAAAGTCAGAAAATACCCAGGCCAGGCCAGGCAATAGAGAGAAACAGAGTCAAAAGGTCACATTAATCATGGATCCTCAATCCTATTAGGTCCCTGGCCCCTACCAACCCACCCTCCGGCATCTTCCCTTGCTTGCCGCAAGAGGTGCAAAACCTTTGCTCAAATCTTCTTCCCTTACTTCCGTCCAAGGCCCCAAAGTATCTTTTCACATCCAGCAGAGATTCTCCTGCACATCCACCCACCTCTTCTACTGTGTCGGTTGCTCTTGAGGTGGTCTCCTCTACATCTGGGAGACAGGATGCCAATTCGTGAGCATTCCAGGGAATATCTCTGGGACACATGCACCAAACAACCCCACCGCCCTGTGGCTGACGACTTCAACTCCTCCCACTTCCCCCCCCACCCCACTCCACGAAGGACATGCAAGTCCTGAGCCTCCTCCTCCACCACCAAATCCAAGCCACCTGATGACTGGAGGAAGAATGCCTCATCTTCTACCCTGGGATCTTTCAACCACACGGCATCAACATCGATTTCACTAATTTCCAAATCTCCCCTTCCTCCACCTCATCCCAGATCCAACCCTCCAACTCGGCACCGCCCTCTTGACCTGTCCATTTTCCTTCCCACCTATCCGCTCCACCCTTCCCACCTGCAGACTACCTATTCCCTTCCCAGTTACCTTATCCCCCAGCTGCATCCCCCTCCACATTCCTGATGAAGAGTTTATGCCCGAAACGTCAACTCTCCTGCTCCTTGGATGCTGCCTGACCTGCTTTTCCAGTGCCACACTTTTCGACTTCTCTATTAGCTCACCAAAGAACTCAATTAAGTTAATCAATTTATACTTTTGGGAAATCTGTGCTGACTTTCTTTTATCCAAGGATCCATTTCCATTTATGCTTTAGTTTGATATGATTTTGGACTCCAGAAGGATATTTTACCTTATGTGGCAATATTTTGCTATCGTTCATAATATAGGAAACTAGGCATGAATATTACGACATTGAATAATTAAAGTTATTTATTACAGCTAACAATTTTATCTAAACATTACATTCCTCAGATACAACATCTGGGCTGGTGTTGAACCACTAAGTTACACATAGTAGCATGCCATACTTAAAGTGATTCTCCAGCATGTCATTTATAAGTATACTGATATACTGATCATCAAACATGAAACAACAGATCTGAAACCAAAGTCTAGAATACATTGTTAAAACTACATTATATTTCAGAAAGCACTGATTCTGTTTTGGTTTTAACTGGCTTCTAAGGTGAACACCCAACTTCACCTCAGTCAACTCCTTTAAAAAAAGTACGATAGAATAGGATGCAAATATTGGTTAAAATGAGTTTTGAAACCTAACTTACAGAGCCAAATGCAATTAATTGCACTTTTTTAGGTCTATGCTGTCTTGGGAACTAAACAAACAGAAGCAGGAAACACAAAAATTTGGAAAGGCTCAGCCCGTGCAAAGCTGCAGAGGGAGGGAAGGAAAAACGGCTATAGGAATGACACACAATACTATAAAACAGGAAGGAAGATCAAATTTCAGGTCCGCCTGAAACAATAACTTCATGACACTGAATCTTTCAGCACCAGCCTTGTACAACCTGTCCTTTTTTAAGAATGTTATTGACATTAGTACATATTTATCAGCACATTTAGAACTGCACAAATGATTGAAAAACTAACTCAAGGTTAGAATTGGGGCATGCATACAAAACTATTTGCACTTAACAGTTTGCTTAATTAAAAGTAGATATGAGCATTTATTGTAAACTATATTGTTATACATTGAGTTTTCATTTATTATCTTTAGCCATGGATGAATATTAAAGTTGCAAGACTAACGATAAGTATAGGTTCACTGAAATGATAATCACTATGCCAAACTAGCTACTATACAAGGTGATTTTTTTGAAGTTCATTTTAAAGTAGATAGCAATGCGATTAATATTTTGTCAATTAGTTGCAGGACAAGTCTTGAAATAATTGTTACATTATTTCCTCACGACACTCACTGAACATGCAAAGACAAAGATTATGGCAAACCTGCTAATTTGAACAGGAGGTTGGTGCCACAACAGTGCATTTGAACTGGAAGTGGTGCACCCTTGCTTCTGCCTCACAATTTGGTTAGCTATCCCCCTTATTAATTATGTATTCTCTACCACTTGCATGGCATGTCAGTGCTGTTGGCATTATTATTGTGCACAGAAACACACTGGAACCAGAGGCAGTGTGTTCTTTGCTGCTGCCTCTCGCTGTACAACTGATTGAAGGTAGTGGCCAGCAACAATATTGATGTGGAGGAGCTGGTGTTGGACTATGGTGAACAAAGTTAAAAATCACACAACTACCTGATGAAGGAGCAACGCTCCAAAAGCTAGTGCTTCCAAATAAACCTGTTGTGTTGTGTGATTTTAAATTCAATAATATTGTAAGTCCCACCATTGCACTTGGACAGGAAGTTTTTTTAAAATTTCAAAAATATACTAATCATAAAAATATCTTTATATGCATACATAGACACGGAGGTAGTTTGATTCTGTACAATAGCATATGAAGAAACAAAGACATTGGAATTACGCTCAATCCGGCAAACTAACTAAAAGTATTTCTTTCTTATGGGTGGAGGGGTCTGACAACCGAACAGACCTCCACTGTACTTTGGCTTAGGCCTTAGATGGTAGTCATTCCCCTCTGCACCTTGGCAGCAGCTGCCCCAGGCTTTAGTGCATTCTTCAGTTCGTAGTCCTTGACCTTGGAATGTGCCTGTCTGTAATAGTCAGGGTCAACTGCTTGGTCTGAAAGAGCAACAGGTTTTTGGCACACCAAAAAGTGTCTTCCACCGAATTGACGGTCATCCAGGCGCAGTCAATGTTTGTCTCTGTGCTCATCCCAGAGAACAGGGCAGAGTCCTGCATCATAGAGCTGCTTAATATGAACCTTACCAAAATCCACTGCATCTTTTGCCAGACTTCTTTTGCAAAGGCACATTACGGAAGGTGTGTGACAGTTTCTAACCCCCACAGCCACTTCAATGGCATGGCATTCATGTCTGGGCATACATGAAGGAATCACACAGGTAGTACCTTTCTCACCACCAGCCAAGCAATGTCTTGGTGCTTATTGGAAATTAGTGATGAGGTGTTCTGCCAAATGAATTTGACAGTCTGGTCAAAGAACAACCAGATAGAATCCACCCTCTCCATTTCCTATAGAGTCTTGCTAGATGCTGATCATTCCTGATGGAATTACGGTCAAAGGTGTTTTGCTTTGCAACTTTCTCCACAAAGGAGGTCCAAGATGGCAGTGGAGTAGGACGCTCCTGCCAGAGCTCCTCCGCTCCACCCGATCTTTTTCTTTCTTTTTTTCATTCTCCTCTCTCTCCATTAGCACCAGAGGTGAATACTTGAGCAGCAGCAGGTGCCAGCAGCAAATCCCTGGAGCTGCGAACCCTGCAACAATGCAAATAGCTAGCCCTGGTATAGCATGCCCCAGAACAGCATGTAGGCAGTGAGTCCCTGTTGGAGACTAGCAGAGGGGAGGCAGTCCTGGTCCTTACCTTGGAGCAGCTGAGCACCAGTACAGAGTGAACTGGGGCTTGGAACGGAGCAGGGACAGCTGGTGGACTGGGGTCAAGTTTAGGCAATCAGACCACGTGCAGAGGCCCTGCACTGAGCTGCTACACTAATGTCTATTTGAAATTTCCTACCTTACTGCAATGTCAACCCTTTAATTTTAAAGGATTATTTTTAAATTTATTTTTCAACTATAAGTAATGCAATCACTTTTATTTCTCTGCCAAATCCAAGAAGTGTACCTAGGTATTTGTACTGAAGATGTCACCGTAAGAAGGCAGACATTGTAAAGGCTTTTCACTGCACTTCTACAATGGAGTATACATGACAATAAAAAAAAGGATATCCGAGATCCATAATGGTCCAATTATTTGGAGTGTTCCACGGCAACGAGGCCAATCCCTTCCTTCACAACACCAGGGCCACGCAAAACCAGGTGACACTGACACTTTGTGTTTATGTACCAAGGGTCTATGTACAGCTTGAAGCAGCCACACACAAAGGGGCCCATGAGGATGACGGCAACATTGGGTACATTTTGTGCATGGTGTCCCTGTGGACACAGTCCATCTTAGACCTTCAGATGAAGTGGAAAGTGGCTTGGGTGACTGCAATGGTCCAGCTTCTGGGAACAGGCCAGACCTGTGCCATGTACAACAAAGTAGTTCACATCTGATGACCAGGTTTTTATCCACTATGGAGAGGAAGCGGTGCTCCCAAAAGTGCAGGTTCTGTTTTATCTTGGCGATATGCTCCTCCCAAGTTTTTGCGCATAGGCCAGCCACTCTGAACCATATTCCCAGCACCCTCAAGTAACCTGTCCTGATGGTGAAGGGGACAAAAGATCAGCCTAAAGAACACGGCCTTGCTCTTGCCTCGATTTATCTTGGCTCTCAAGGTCAGTTCAAACTGATGAGTCATGAGTCTGTGCACTGACAGCGGATCAGATCAGAAAAAGGTGACATCATCCACTTACAGGGAGGCTTTGATCTGCAAGCCTCCGCTGCCTGGAATAGTCACCTCTTTCAGGCTTGCATCCTTCCTGATGGACTCAGCAAAAGGCTCTACATAACACACAAACAAGGCAGGAGAGAGTGAGCAGCTCTGCCTGACTCTGGATCCAATCAGGAAACTTTCTGTTTCCTACCTAATAATTGAGACTGCATTACTGAAGTTGGTGTAGAGCAGTTGGATCCAATTACGGATTCCCTCCCCAAAGCCCATCCCACACATATGCATGCAATATCCTGTCAAACGCCTCCTGATCCAGGCTGAGGAGGGCCCTGTCCTGCACATAGGCAATCATATTCCTAAGGAGAGCAAAGCTCTTTGAGATCGTCCTGACCTGTGCAGCACAAGTTGGTCAGGGTGAATCACTGATCCCACAGCAGACTTGACCAGATTAGCAATGACCGCAGATAGGATTTTGTAATTAGCATTCAGCAGTGAAAATGGTCACCAATTTCTAATTCCCTCCCTCTCCCACTTCCACTTGTAGATGAGGGTAACGATAAGTTTCCTGATGGGTTTGCACATGCTATCTGCCAAAAGCATATTATTGTATCCTCCAGCGGGTCCTGGGCAATCAGTTGGTACCATTGATGAAAACATTGTACTCCCAGACTATACTGTGACTGGAACCAGTCATATTGCAGCCCTTGATATTGCTTCTCCTTCACTATCCCACTGACTGTCTCATTTTTTTTTAAAAACAGCTCCCTCCCCCATTGTTTCGTCCACAGCTCACTAGAACCAAAAGTAGTGTGCCCTTTTGCTGCCTCTCACCCTACCATTAGACTGCTAGGGCAAACCCTTGCCACTGTCTCACTGGCCTCTCCTCTCACTGTTGTCCATCCTCCTCACTGCTCCTCTCGCTGCTCTCCTCTCCACGTTACTGGCCTCACCCCTTGCTGTCGCTAACACTATCGGCCCACCACTGCACTCAGGGAGTGGTACAGTGAGTAACGTGCTTTGTATTATGTATGTAATTGGAGCGCTGCCCTTTAAGAAAGCAGGACTGGTAACTCAGAGTGGCAGAGATTGAATACAGTCTAGAACCAGCTGTGAGGTGAGCATTGTTAATAAAGTGTTCCTGTTCAGATTTATCATTTGTCTACCTGGTTGCAAAGGAAGCACCAACATAATATCTGGCAACGAGAGTGGGATCTGGCCCACAAACTATGTGCACAGCTTTTCTTTTGACCAGAGATGTTGCCTAGACTTCACACACGGCATAAGTGAGGAGATAATGTTGAGGGAAGTGGTCATGATGAGATTCGGACCACAGTCCATGCCAGGAAAGAAATACTCACTGGTGAGCGGACGAAGAGAAGCAATCGTGCAGGGACTCAGCCCAATAGCTGAAGACGACAGTATGCACTGGGGCTATTGAATTTGTTGCAGTTGCAGGGGTACCTCAGACTGTGGGTGACATGAGTGAGGAATGGTACACTAGCAAAGCTGGCGAGGGAGCAGCTGATGTGGACAGCGTTCACCAAGAGGACTCAGGCTATAAACGGCTACTCGACTCAAATGGCGGGAAAACAAAATGGCAGTCCCATTTGAAGCAATTAATTTGTTTGATAAAAGTGTCTTCATACACAGAATACTTTAATTTGTTCTTAAAGGTGGACAAAGTACATCTTGGCACCAGTTTTCCTATTTACCATCAGAAGCAAGACCTTTGCAGTTCTCAGGAATTATTTCACAAACAAGCCACTGATGATAGCGATTATTTCCATTTTTACAAATGAGGACAGCATACAGCACAAAAGAAAGTCCATTGTGCCTGCCTCAAAGAGGTTAGCGAACATTGCGAATTCAGAAGGTTCCTCCAAGATGCCTGCAGGACCATATGGTTTGTGGCCTTTGACATTAAGCCATCCAGCAGAAGATACTACCAAGGAGAGACCTGGATTTCATGGCAGCTTTTGAAATCACACCCTCGATGGAGTTGGCTGCCAGTGAAGCAACCCTGTTGGTTGACAATGCCTAGATGCATCAAGTAGTGGAATCTCGGCAAAGAGCAGTACCAACCATACCATGCTGTCGATGTGGGAAGTCTGGCTACAAGGAGTCAATGTGCTATATTTGAGAAGCCCAGTGCTGCAGATGTAAACGAGTGGGTCACACTGCCAGAAATTGTCAGGTATAACCAAATAAGGAGAGTTAGAAAGAAACAAACCTGAGAACAAGGCATATAGTTCAAGCTGCCAGCCTGGTAGACAGAGAGTCAGCTGGGTCTGTAGGAGACGGCCCAGAGGTTCAGTTAAATATACTACTGCTATGAGGTGAAAGTGATTGTTTTTGGGTTCTTCCCAAAATAGAGGGGAAGACAGTAAAACTGAAAATGGATACGGATGCAGCGGTGTCCCCAATTCATGAATCAGTCTATAGGATGAAATGGAGGGCACTACCATGGAAGCCTACCGAGATTATACTACAGACAAACGCAGAACAAGTGATGTCACTGAAGGGCTATGTACTGCTGAAAGTACAGTTAAGGGACCAGTGTGTAGAATTGCCACTTTACATGGTAAAAGGTGAACAATGTGTTATTCGGACACTCTGGTTATAAAACTGGGTATGCTTAATAGGCTGGCAGACTCAAACATGAGTTTGCAAGAGATGCTAAAATAGTACAAATATGTCTTCAAAGGAACTCTGGGGGAAATAAAATGAGTCAAAATTAAATTACAGCTGAAACTAGAGGCTCAGGAATCTGAAACAGCATCTGGTACCATACTCCATCCAGCTTAGAGTGGAGGCAGTGCTTGAACATGTGGTGAATCTGGGAGATGTTGGAACCAGTAACCATTGGTGAATGGATAATTCCCATTACTCTGGTATTAAAAACAAATGGCACGGTGAGGATTTGTGGTGGCTTGAAGGTCACAGTCAACTCAGTTGAGTGTGGACCACTATCCCTTTTGACTCATAGAAGACCTATTCATTAAACTGGCAGGGGGACAAGAAATTTTCAAATATGGATCTGTCACAGGCCTACCTACATGAGGGAGTTTCAGCTGCTGCTGATGATAGTGACATACAAGTGACATTTCTGCTACAAGTGACCTCTTTAAGACATCACATCAGCAATGTTCCAGAGGAATACCCTGCATTATTCGGCCATGGATCAAATATTAAGTGGGTTGCCAGGAGTTCAGTGCTGTCTGAACATTATTTTGATTACTGGATCCTCAGAAGAGCAGCATTTGAAAAACTTAGCAGGAACCCAAAAAAGATTGCAGGATCATGGCCTACAAGCAAGCAATAGAGAAATGTGAATGTTATTAAAGACTCCTTAGAGTTCTCGGTCTATGTAATCGATGCGGAGGGAGTACACAAAGCAACCAGAAGATGGACGCTATCACGAAGGCCCCTAGACTAGAGAATGCGACTTGACTTGAACTGGCATTGTTCTTGGAAATTGTAAATTACTATGCAAGTTCAGGTCTGATCTGGCAACTGTGCTAAAATCCCTGCATCAGTTTCTGGGAAAAGGATACCTGTAGAAATGGACCCAGGAATGTGAGATAGCTTAGAATGAAGTGGTAAAGCAAGCCTTACAAAGATTGGAAGTGTTAACGCATGTCGACCCAAAGTTGACAATACAGTTAGCATGTGACGCCTCTATGAGGGTGGCATAGGCATTGTTATTGTCGAACATTTTGCTGAATAGAGGGGAAAGGCCCATTGCGTTTGCACTGAGGTCACTAACGAAGACATAGAACATAGAACATTACAGCGCAGAACAGGCCCTTTGGCTCTCGATGTTGCGCCGACCTGTAAACTAATGTGGCTGAGTTAACTACATTGGCAGGTAGGGCATTCCACGCCCTTACCACTCTCTGAGTGAAGAACCTGCCTCTGAAATCTGTCTTAAATCTATCACCCCTCAATTTATACTTATGCCCCCTCGTACAACCTGACATCATCATCCTAGGAAAAAGACTTTCACTGTCTACCCTACCTAATCCTCTGATCATCTTTTATGTCTCTATCAAATCCCCTCTTAGCCTTCTTCTTTCCAATGAGTACAGACCAAGTCTCTCAGCCTTTTCTCATAAGAACTTCCCTCCAGACCAGGCAACATCCTGGTAAATCTCCTCTGCACCTTTTCCATGCTTCCACATTCTTCCTGTAATGGGGTGACCAGAACTGTACACAGTATTTCAAGTGTGGCTGCACTAGCATTTTGTATAGTTGCAGCATGACATTGTGGTTCTGGAACTCAATCCTTCTACCAATGAAACCTAACACACCGTATGTCTTCTTATCAGCACTATCAACCAGGGTGGCAACTTTCAGGGATCTATGTACATGGACTCCAAGATCCCTCTGCCCATCAACACTACCAAGAATCTTTCCATTGACCCAGTACTCTGCCTTCCTGTTATTCTTCCCAAAGTGAATCACTTCATATTTAGCTGCATTGAATGCCATTTGCCGCCTCAGCCCAATTCTGCAATTTATCCAAGTCCCCCCGCAACCTGCAACATTCTTCCACACTGTCCAGTACTCTGCAAACTTACTAACCCATTCACCTATGCCCGCGTCTAAGTCATTTATAAAAATGACAAACAGCAGTGGTCCCAAAACAGATCCCTGTGGCACACCACTAGCAAGCGGACTCCATGCTGAATATTTTCCATCAACCACCACTCGCTGCCTTCTTTCAGAAAGCAGTTTCCAATCCAAACAGCTAAATCACCCTCAATACCATGCCTCTGCATTTTCTCCAACAGCCTACCCTGTGGAACCTTATCAAAGGCTTACTGAAGTTCATGTACACCATGTCAACTGCTCTACGCTCATCTACATGCTTGGTCACTTTCTCAAAAAACTCAATGAGGTTTGTGACACATGACCTGCCCTTGACGAAACCGTGTTGACTATCTGAAATAAAATTGTTGCTTGCTAGATGATTATAAATTCTATCTCTTGTAATCCTTTTCAAAACTTTTCCTACAACAGATGCAAGGCTCACTGGTCTATAATTACTTGGGTCATCTCTCCTGCCCTTCTTGAACAAGGGCACAACATTTGCAATCCTCCAGTCCTGCGGTACTAAACCTGTAGACAATTACGACTCGAATATCAAAGCCAAAGGCTCCGCTATCTCCTCCCTAGCTTCCCAGAGAATCTTCGGATAAATCCCATCCCGCCCAAGGGGCATTGTCTACTTTCACTCCTTCTAGAATTCATAGCACCTCTTTGTAACTAACCTCGATCATTTCTAGTCTAATAATTCATATCTCATTCTTCTCCTCTACAATACTCTCTTTTTCCTGAGTGAAAACCGATGAGAAATGTTCATTTAGCAACTCTCCGATCTCCACAGGGCCCTCACTCAACTTCCCACTTCTGTCTTTGACTTGCCCTATTCCTACCCTAGTCATCCTTTTATTCTTCACATACCTATAGAAAGCTTTAGGGTTCTCCTTTATTCTACCTACTAAAAACTGCTTATGTCCTCTCTTTGGTCTTCTTAACTCTCTTTTTAAATCATTCCCAGCTAATCTGTAACTTTCCATCGCTTCATCTGAACCATCTTGTCTCATCAACACATAAGCCTCCTTCTTCCGCTTAACAAGAGATGCAATTTCTGTAGTAAACCACGGTTCCCTTACCTTATCACTTCCTCCCTGTCTGACAGGGACATACCTATCAAGGACATGCAATGTCTGTTCCTTAAACCAGCTCCACACTTCCATTGTCCCCATTCCCTGCATTTTGATAACCCATTCTCTGCATCCTAATTCTTGCCTAATCACGTTATAATTGCCCTTGCCCCATCAATAACTCTTGACCTGTGGTATGTACCTATCCCTTTCCATCGCTAAACTAAATGTAACTGAATTATGGTCACTCTCTCCAAAGTGCTCACCCACAACTAAATCAAACACCTGGCCTGGTTCATTACCAAGCACCAAATCCAGTGTGGCCTCCCCGCTTGTTGGACCCTCGACATACTGTGTCAGGAAACCCTCCTGTACACTTTGGACAAAAACTGATCCATCCGATGTACTAGAGTTATAGCATTTCTAGTCAATGTTGGGGAAGTTAAAATCCCCCATAATGACTATCCTGTTCCTTTCACTCCTACCCAGAATCATTTTGCCAATCCTCTCCTCCACATCCCTGGAACTCTGCGGAAGCCTATAAAAAACTCCAAGCAGTGTGACCTCTCCTCTCCTGTTTCTAACCTCAGCCCATACTACCTCAGTAGACAAGTCCTCGTCAAAAGTTCTTTCAGCCACCTTGACTATCCTTGACTAACAAGGCCACACCTCCCCCTCTTTTACCACTTTGCCTGTTCTTAATGAATGATCTGAACCCTGGGACCTGCAACATCCGTTCCTAACCCTGCTCTATCCATGTCTCTGAAATGGCCACAACATCAACGTCCCAGGTACTTGTCCATGCTGCAGGCTCACCTACCTTATTTTGGATACTTCTGGCGTTGAAGTAGACACACTTCAAACCAACTTGCTGTCTACCAGCACATTCCTGTGACCATGAAATCCTGTCCCTGGCCTCCCTACTCTCATCCTCCTGTGCACTGCAACTACACTTCAGGTTCCCATCCCCCATTTAGCTAGTTTAAACCCACCCGAATTGCACCAGCAATTTCCCACCCAGGATAGTCATACCCATCTGGTTCAAGTGAAGACCATCCTGTTTGTCCCCAATGACTAACACTCTGCGCCTTTCCCTCCTTCCCTTCTATGCATCAGGACAGGCTCTATGCCAGAAACCTAGACCGCACTGCATACCCCTGGTAAGTTGTCCCCCTCAACAGGACCCAAAACGGTATACATATTTTTCAGGGGAATGACCACAGAGGATCCCTCCACTGACTGTTTGAAGGGGAAAAAACAGTCACCCAGCTTTCATCGTGCCTAGGAGTAACTGCTTCCCTTAAATTCTTATCTATCACAGCCTCTGCCTCCCAAATTATCCGAAGTTCATTCAGCTCCCGCTCCAGTTCCCTAACGTGGTCTTGGAGGAGTGACAATTGGGTGCGCTTCCTGCAGATGTACTTGATGGGACACTACTGGCATCCCTCACGTCAAACATTATGCAGGAGAAACATTTCTCTCCCTGCACTGTCATCCCTGCTAGTCCCCTTATCAGAAAGTAAGAAAGAAGAGAAGCTTACCTGATGTGTCCCTGGTGTTTAAGGTTAATGAGAATTATGTTTAAGAATTATGCTCAAGTCAAAAAAGAAGGATTGAGCACTGCATTCAACATTAAAAAGTTCACTCAATTCCTTTATGGCAGGCACTTCACGTTACTGACTGACCATCAACCTCAAACCTCCAGTTTTGGCCCATAAACAGATGTACTGTCAATAGCGGTAGCACACATGCAGAGATGGGTACTTCTTCTGTCAGCCTACTCATATGAGATCAAATACTGACAGGCAGAGAAGCACAGCAATGCAGATATCCTGTCAAGGCTGCTACAATTGGCAAATACATTCCCAACAGGAATTTGAAAATGATGTACTTTTCCTAGGATACAAAAGGTGCCGGTGTCAGCTAATCAGATGCAGAACGCTACGTGGAACAACCTGATTTTGAGCCGAGTGGTAGACTTAGTCTCGAGAGAGAGGACCAGTCAAGGAAACCTCCCAGAATTACGCTCTTACATCCAGAAGTTGGGAGTTAATGTGGGGAATAAGAATTATTATTCCTCCCCCTTTAAGAGTCAGTGTGCTGGAACAAGTGCACTCAGGGCATCTTGGCATGGTACGAATAAAGGTGAAAGCCAGAAGCTATTTTTAGCAGCCAAATGTGGACTACTAGGCTGAAGAGAAAGCGGGATCACGTGAATCTTGTGCATTAGTAAGAAAGACTGCCATTAATCTCTCCTTCACCCATGGGAATGGTCTCAAACACTGTCAGTAAATTCACGTCAATTTCATCGTACCGGTAGAGGAAAGAGACTACTAGTGGTCATGGATAGCCCCTGAGGTGATAGTAATGAAGTTGGTATCAACGGAAGCAACATCAGACTGGATTAAATATTTGGAATAGTTCTTCAGGACATGGAGCTGGTCCAGATAAGACCAGTGGTCTTGACAGAGTATGTGTCTCTGAGCCAGGGTTGGCCATACCCAGGGAGGAGACAACAGTAGCATCAGAGGGCAACAACCGCCAGAGAGGGATGTGTCTGCAGACTCTTTCCTTTGCTATCAGTCTTCAATGTCTCCCTAATCAAAAGCCTTGCTGAAGTTCAAGTAGTCTAAATCTTTGCACTCATCTACACATATGATCACCTCCATAAGAAATTCAATCAAGTTGGTCAGACATGACGTCCCCTTAACAAAAGCATGCTAACTGTTCATAATTAATCCTTGCCTCTCAAATGAAAATTAATTATGTCCCTCAGAATTGCTTCTAATAGCTTCCCATCACCAAGTTTAGATTGAACTGGCTTGTAATTTCTTGGTTTACTCTTGCTCACTTCTTGAATAACAGTACCATACTGACTGTCCGCCATTCCTTCAGGAGCTCTCCTGTGGCTAGAGAGGAATTGAAATGTTTGCAAGTAACCCTGTTATTTCCTTCCTCACCTCACTCAACAACCTGGTATACATTTCAATTGGCTCAGAAGATTCATCTACCTGCCAGACCATTAAATCTCCCCCCGTCAATGTGATTTTCTTTAATTGTATCACAGATGTTCTCCCTAACTTCTTCACCCATATTGTCTCTCTCACTAATGAGCATCGAACCAAAGGTATTCATTTGGTACACAACCTACATTCTCTGGCTCCATTCACTATCCTGTGGTCCTAATGTGCCCTACTCTTTCCTTCATTATCCTTTCGCCCTTTATGTAACTGTAAAACAAATTAGGATTTTTCTTAAATTTTGCCTGCCAATAGCCTTTCATATTCCCTTTTAAATTGCCTTTTTAAATTACCTCTTGCACATTCTATACTCCTCTCAGGCTTCTGCTGTTTTGACCCAGTGATATCTGCCATAAGGATGACTTTTTCTTTTAATCCAACGCTGTATAACCCTTGATATCCAGGGTTCAGTGGATTTGACGGTCCCACCTTTTTTTTATATTGAAACATGTTGGCTCAGTACTCTGCATATTTTCTTCAATGGTCTAAGCCAAATTTACTTGAAAAATAGCTGCTCTGAGTCCACTCTGGCCAAATCATATCTTACCTTTTTAAAAATCAGCCATCACACAAGTTGAGAACTTTGATTTCAGGCCCATCTTATCCTTTTCCATAACAATGTTGAATCCAACAGAGTCATAATTGCTGCCTGCAAAATGTTCACCCATTGATAATTTTAGGTAACAAAACTGGGCAAGTGGTTGAAATAAGTCCAGGACCATCCCTAATCTCGTACTGCCTTAAAAGGGTATCCTGGATGAAACTTTGAATTCTGCTCCCTTCAAACCTTTCACAGAATGATTATTCCAGTTAATGTTGGGGAAGTTGAAATCATTTATTATCATGAGCAAATTACTTTACAATTCTCTGAAATTTGTCTTCGATTTCTCTGAAATTTGCTTTAGATTTCTCAGAAATCTGTTCTTCTATTCCTCATGTTAAAGGGTGTGACCTCTGCAATTGCAGGTACAACATATCAGGCTGAAAAATGAACAAATTATGTTTGGCACAAACATTTCTTAGATAAATCATGAATGACAGTTGGTAATTTGCATTTTATAATCACAAACACCGAGTTAATAAACTATGAAAACTATGGACATATTTGTTTAATGCATTTTTCCAATTTCCACCCTTGATTATTACATAAAGTTTCCTCTATTATGGTTAAATAAGGTAAAATCTATTCATAAACCAGACAATAGAAAATTTGGTAGTGACTTTAAGAAAAATATTGAGGAGATATTTGAGAAGATATTTCCAGAGCAAGAAAATTATTTGAATTGCAAGTTCACATTAATATGAATAATAATAATTATTATTATTAACAATTCATATTAATTCATATCAATTTCACCATGGAGCACAGAAGCTTTAACCTCTGTGTTGCTGGACAGAATTGCATCAGGCCGTCTTACATTATTAAACTAAACTAATGACCTTGCTTTCTACAGACCGCACTCCCTTGATTCTTTTGACTGATCTCGAAACCAAGAGGCCCCTTTGGAGGGGTCCACATCCTAATAATAATAATAATAATTCATATTCATATCAATTAATTTGCAAATATAGATAAAGACAAGAATCCTTTTGTTCTAATTAAGATTTTGTGTTTGAGTAAATTCTTAATGCTGGTAAATATTACATTTTCATTCATATAGTAGAACAAAGCAGTCAACCTTTTTACAAAATTGTATAAAATATATGTAGCTCTACGAGGATTTGTAATTTAATCCCATCCAATGTCATATGGAATCAATTAGATCCAAGAAATCACTGGACTGTTCTAAAGTGACTAATCCCAGCAGTGGAGGGCAATGACTTCTTCTGATTGCTGTTAATTGTATTAATGTGAGTCTCAGAAGAGGACAAGATCAAAAAAACTGAAAAACCTGGCAATGTTTCTGGTCTACTTCGTACAGGAGAGGTAATCTATTGACATCATACTCCCAACCAGTAGAATGAAATTTAAAATTGGTCAAATTGAATTCATGACATACTACATCTAGTCAAAATTCCAGACCAGCCAACCAAGTTGAAAAATTGCTCAGAGAAGGCAGTCTACTTGGTCGAAGTTTCAAAAGGCTGTTGGAAGAAAGGATACAAGAAATAACAAAATGGAAAGCCCGTTGTATATTTTTCATCCAAAAACAACACAACGAAACATTTTTCTCTGAAGCTCAACTGCTCATACATTATGAAACTGCCAACTTCAACTTTTCTTGTTCTTGTCGCATTGTTGATAACTATTTTTATTGGCTGCTATCCATATGGAATTTACAATTAAATCCTCCACATTCTCTCTTTAAACCATTATATATTCCAAATTTTGATACACTGCCAATAAGGTCAGCTTCCCACTCCTTCCCAAGAGCAAGCTGGCCTTGTCAAGATGGGACATTTCAAGTTCATAACCATGGTAACTGCAATTACTGGGAAAGAACTGGAAAGGACCTGAGAGATGCAAGCTGTCAAATAACATGAAGACAATTGCCAAGTTTCAATCTGATCCTTTACAGCTTTAACAAGGCAAAAACCAGAACAGACCATTCAAATTAGTGCTGCAGATTTAACTCATTCCAATCTAGCAACTCCAGAATCAGCTTAAAGATCAAAACAAAGTGGATTAGAAAAACTAGGTAGTCGAATCAGAAACTAGGGTCTTAAGTTGAACAAAAGTGCATTCTTTCAAAACTCAGCTACGAATGTGTTCTAACCATGGCTAAAAAAAATCAAGAATTGTATAGATGTCTTTGTTTGATCTAATAAAGTTGTCAAAATAATGGTCAGCCTGAAGATGCGAGCAGTTTAGAACTCTGCAAAGGTGGACCAAGAGAAAAATAAGAAAGGAAAAAAGAGTGAAAGTAGATTAATGACAAAAATAAAGAAAAACACTTAAAGGCTTCTATAGGTATGTAGAAAGCACAAGCAAAAACAGATGCGGGCCCGTTTCAAATGCAGTCAGAAGAATTTATAATGGGGAATAAGATTCCTAACAATCTCCCAGAAATAAAGTCGAGAGACTAATATTAAAAAAGTGAGGAACTCAAATGTTAAAATTCGTTTTAAAAAATGAAATGAAAGAGAAGTCAATTGGATTTAAAGTACCCAAAACTCCAGCATCAGATGATCTACATCCCAATGTGTTGAAAGAAATGGCTGTAAAAGATACTGTATGCATTCAAGACAATATAGGTTTCAGCACATTGGAAAATAAAAAAGGTAACCTCACTGAAGTATAATATAAACATAGAAATTCCTATAGCTGAAGCCATTCTAAGGGGACAAGATAACAGTAATGTAAACTCTAATCAAATCATTTAGCTTTGGAATCAGATTAAGAGGAAAGTTAATCATCCTACACGCACTGACTAACATTTCCAGTTTAATTAACCCAATCAACATGAAGATTAAATTCATCCATAATTATTGCTCTATTCTTTTTACATGCTCCTATTACTTGTTGATTTATAGCCTTTCCCACAGAGTGGCTACTGTTTGGAAGTCTATACCTTACTTCTACTAATAGTGTAAGATAGATTTAAAGGAGACTCCATTAGACAAAGTGAAAAGGGAACAGAGTAGGCCATTCAGCCAATTGAGTCTGCTCTGCCATTCAAAATGATCATGACTGGTGGAACACTTCAATGCCTTTTACCCACCATATCCCCATTACCTTTTTTGCCTTTGGTAATCAGAAATCTATCAATCAATCTCTACCTTACGCATTATCTAAAACTACATTTCCACAGCACACTATAGTACAGAATTCCAAAGATTCACAATCTTCGGAGTAAAAAATAAAATTTTCCTCATTTCAAACCTAAATAACATCTTCCTTATTTTTAAATTGTGCTGCATGGTTCAGGACTCCCCAATCAGGGAAACATTTTATCTGCAGCTATCCTGTCCATCCCAAGTATTTTGTAAAATTCAATGAGATCACCTCTCATTCTTCAAAACCCAAGAGAATATAAATCCAGCTTGTCCAACCTCTCCTCATAGAACAGTCTCACCACCCCAAGATCAAGTCTGGTGAACCTTTATGGCACTCCCTCTATGGCAATGATATCTTTCCAGAGACAAAGCAATTTAAAACTTTATATGGTACTGAAATGGCAGAGGTTGATCCTTTAAAGTGGAAGTTGGGGAGACAAAAGGTGAGGGCAAGGAGGACCCAATCACAATGTTGTGAGCGATGGGAAGGGGTAAGGGCAGAATCATGACTGATAGGTCAGATACGGTTGAGGGCCAGTACAAGTTTAGTCTAACCAAGCTCCTATACAACTGAAGCAACACTTCACTACTCTTGTACTCAATACTTTTGCAATAAAGGCTAATATTCATTCACCTTCCTCATATTTGCTGCCCCTGCATGTTAGTTTTCAGTTAATCAACAAAGACTCCTAGGTTCCATTCCAACTACATTTTCCAACCTCTTACCATTTAAGACATACTCTGTATGTCTGTTTCTTTTACCAAAGTGAATAAGCTCACACTTTTTCACATTAGATTCTATCTGCCATGATGTAGTCCATTCATTAAGTTAAAAATTAAACACCAGGTTGTAGTCCAATCACCTGACGAAGAAGCACCGCTTTGAAAGCTAGTGCCTCCAAATAAACCTGTTGGACTATAACCTGATGTGTGATTTTTAACTTTGCTGAAAATGTGTTGCTGGAAAAGCGCAGCAGGTCAGGCAGCATCCAAGGAACAGGAGAATCAACGTTTCGGGCATAAGCCCTTCTTCAGGAAGGGCTGATCTCCTGCATCTGCAGTTCTCACTTTCTCCTCGATGATTTTTAACTTTGTCCACCTCAGATCAACACCAGCTCCTCCAAATCGTGGCTTCCATTCATTAACCCTGTCCAAATGTTGCCACCTTCCAAAAGAGCGCTACTGACATGGTTCCCTTCTTCCATAACTGTGATGTCCTGCACACTGTGGTTGTTAGGGCCTTAACCACATCTGACCTATCACCAGTGCTTCATTCTTTACCCCTTCCCATTGCTCACAACATTGTGATTGGGACTTCACTTTTCATTTCACTAGCCTCCACATTCAATGGATCATCCTCTGCCATTCCAGACAACTCCAGCAGAACACCACCAAACACATCTTTCCTTCGCTCCCCCGATTGCATTTTGCAGGGATCGTTTCCTCTAAGACACTCTAATCCATTCCTCGATGACCACCAACATCACCCCTCCTTTCCAAGAGACCACAGAAGGTGCAACACCTGTCCTTTCATCTCTTCCCTGCTCACCATCCAAGGGCCGTAACAGTCTTTTCAGGTGAAGCAGCATTTCACCTGTACCTCCTCCAATCTGGTGTACTGCATTCACTATATCCAATGTGGCTTACTTTAAATTGGAAAAGCCAAACACGGACTGGGTGACCACTTTGCGGAACACCTCCAGCCCATCCGCAAGCATGATCCCAACCTTCCTGTAGCTGGTCATTTTAATACAGCATCCTGCTCTCATGACTACTTGTCTGTCCTTGGCGTGCTGCAAAGCTTGAGTGAATCACATTGCAAACTGAAGGAACAACATCTCATCTTCAGACTAGGCACTTTACAACCTTCTGGACTTAATATTGTGTTCAACACCTACAAATTGTGAACTTGCTCCCATTTCCTCCTTTTCTTTTAGTTACTTGTTGTATTGTGTCACCATGTCCTCTTTCCCCTCCAGTGGGACCATCTGTTCTTTGCAGTTTGGCAATTGGACACACTATTGTTCTGTCATTCTCAGATTTCATTCACTTAATCTGCAGAGCATGTCAGCTTCGATCCCTGTTTGATGTTTTCCCCAATGCATTAGATCATTTTTCTAACTTATACTATGAATAACTAAGCAATGTAAATTATTTTCCTTTTTTTCCATCATTTCTCTGTTCTGTATCTAAGATCTGTACCTTGGTACTTTGTACCTAAGATGGCACCATGTGGGGTGACATTGTAAACTTTTCACTGTACCCATGTACTTCCATACTTGAGTACACATGACATTAAAGGTTATTCTATTCTATTCCATTCCATTCTATTCATGAAGAGTCTTGAAATGTTAGCTTGCTGTCTCCCCCCAAATGCTGCCTGAGTCACTGTGATTTCTGACATTTCTTGTTTTTAGTACAGATTCCAGCACATTCATAAGACTATAAGACATAGGAGCATAAATTAGGCCATTCAATTCAGCAAGTCTGTTCCACCATTCAATCATGGCTGATAAGTTTCTCAACCCCATTCTCCTGCTTGCTCCCCATAACCCTTGATCCCTTGAAACTCAAGAAACTATCTATCTCAGTCTTAAATATAGTCAAAGACCTGGCCTCCACAGCCTTCTGTGGCAACGAATTCCATTGATTCACTACTCTCTGGCTGAAAAGGTTTCTCCTTATCTCCAATCTAAAAGGTCTTTCCTTTACTCTAAGGCTATGCCCTTGTATCCTAGTCTCTTCTACCAATGGAAATATCGTCCCAATATCTGCTCTGTCCAGGTCATTCAGTATTCTGAGAGTTTCAATTAGATTGGCCCCTCATCCTAAGCTCCATCAAGTATAGACCGAGAGACCTCTTATGTTAAAACTTTATATTCCTGGGACCATTCTTGTGAACATACCCTGAACACACTCCAGCGCCAATACATCTTTCCTGAGATATGGGATCCAAAACTGCGCACAACACTCCAAATGTGATCTGATCAAAAGAGCCTCAAAAGTACATATATTTGTATTCAAGTCCTCTCAAAATAAATGCCATTATTACATTTGCCTTCCTAACTACTGATTCAACCTGAAAGTTTACCTCGAGAGAATCCTGGACTAGAACTCCCAAGTCTCGTTGCACTTCAGACTTCTGAATTTTCTCCCCATTTAGAAAATAGTCCATGCCTTTATTCTTCCTACCAAGGTTCATGACCTCACACTTTCTCATGTAGTACTCCATTTGCCACTTCTTTGTCCACTATCATAACCTGTCAAAATCCTTCTGCAGCCTCCCCTCAATTCTACTCATCTCTCTACCTATCTTTGCATCATCTGCAAACTTAGCAAGAATAAGTTCCTTCATCTAGATCAATAATGTAATAAGGGAAAATTTGTGGTCCCAACCCTGAGCCTTGCGGAACACCACTTGTCACTGACCACCAGCCTGAGAAGGACCATTTTATCCCCACACTCTGCTTTCTGCCAGACAGCCAAGCTTCTATCCATGCTAGCACCTTGCCTCTAACACCATAGGCCCTTACGTTACTCAGAAGCCTCCTGTGCAGCACCTTGTCAAAAGCCTTCTTGAAGTCCAGGTAGATAACATCCATTGGCTCTCCTTGGTTTAACCTGCTCATTACTTCCACCAAGAATTCTAGCAGATTTGTCAGGCATGACCTCCCCTTGATTAAACCATGCTGACTTTACCCTATTTTACATACGCTTCTAAGTATTCAGAAGTCTCGGTGGGTCTTTGTAAGCTTTCCAATCCTCTGTGTTTCCTACTACTCTTTGCCATATTATATGCTTTCTTTTTTGTTTTTATGCTATCCCTGACTTCCCCAGTCAGCCATGGTGCCTCACCCTCCCTGTACCATGCTTCTTTTTCCTCAGGATGAATCTCTGCAGTGTCAGCCGAATTATTCCCAGAAACTCCTGCCATTGCTGTTCCACTGTCTTTCCTGCCAGGGTCCTCTCCCAGTCAATTCTACCCAGCCCATGCCTCTGTAATTGCCTTTATTCAGCTGTAAAACAATTGCCTCTGATTCGATCTTCTCCCTCTCAAATTGCAAAGCAAATTCGATCATATTATGATAACTGCCTCCTAAAAGATTGCTTCACCTTAAGATCCCTTATCAAATCTGCTTCGTTGCACAACACTAAATCCATTATTGCTTGTTCCATAGTGGAACCACCACAAGCTACTCCAAAAAGCTATTTCATAGACATTCCACAAATTTCTTTTCCTGCAATCTCAGTGATGCCCACATCATACCTGCCAATTTTGATTTGTGCCACAAACTCATTTACCATATTCCTCATATATTTTACATTCAGATAGCGCACCTTCAGTCCTGTATTAACCGGCCCTCTTCTCGTTGTCATTTGTGGTCCAATGTGCTTGAAGTTTGATTGCTAATCCTTTCCAAACACTCTGTCTTATCGGTGTCTGTGCTGAAGATTTTAATAACCTCTCCTGACTTCTACACTCTTATCTCCTCCTTTAATTCAGGTTTTCTAATTTCCCCTATAAGTGAACCCTCCACCCAACCTCCCCCTCCACCCCACCTCCCCCACTAAACCCCCCCCCCCCCCCCCCCCACCCCACCCCAGGTAGTAGTCCAGAGATTATCACCTTTTTGGTTCTTTTTAATTTAGTTTCTAGCTGTTCATACGCCCACAGATAAAACTAGGACAGAGATTCTGCTATGTCGTTGGTACCTACATGGACCACAACCATGGATCTTCACACTTAGTTTTATATCATCAACAAATTTTGAAATAATATACTTGGTTCCCACCATTATATTGTGAACAGCTTGGGCCCATGTACTGATCCTTTTGGTAATCCTCTAGTCATAGCCTTCTAATATGAGAATGAACTGTTTATTTCCATTCCTTGTTTTCTGTCTGTTAGCCAATCATTAAACCATGCAGTACTTTTTTTTTAGTAACCAACCTCCTGAAGGGTAATTTATCAAAAGCCTTCTGAAGAAGTAAGTACCCTTCAACCATCTGCTCTCCTTTATCAAATTTGTTACCAACATTTTCAAAGAAATTCCAACAATGGTATTGTAAAACCAAAACAATCAATCAATCAGTTAGTGCTGGATGAGATGATTGCCATGCTGGTTGGGGTGAGGGATTGTTTTAAAACACAAAAGACACCATTGCTGTGTAACTGTCTGGCACCTGATTAGTACCATATAGGAGCCCAGCACTAGAGAATACACACTGGTGGGGAGAGATTGCTTAGTTTTACACAGTGTGAACTGGAGACCTGTTTGGACCTTTGCACAGTAATGTGAAATACTGCAATTCTAGTGCATATCTTGTAATCTGAAGATGACCGGGAAATCCACGTAACTGATGTAATTGAAAATTGAACAAATACGTAAATCAAATTATGATTGGAGATGCAGTCTGAATGCTGTTGCCCTGACCATATTTGTAGAATAGATCTGTTGTCTTGTTTAAGCCAGCATTCACTCTATTTGCAGTATCATTTTAAAATACAACAACAATTGGCCTAATTAGCAGGATAATCTGTCAGTAGCCAGGAAACGAGAGAAGCACACACAAGAAGTGGGCGAGTACCTTTATTTGCCACATACAGACCATACTGGCTGGATGACTAGAGGTAGCTGAGTGAAACAAGACAAACTTGTAGACTGCAAGATGAAACAAAGCAACAGCATGCAGCGCTACAAACTATCAGGTAGAATAACCCCATTACAGAACCAGTAGGCCAGAATCACCTTTGGTTGGATCAACAGTTTGTGTGAGATTGGAGTGAAAATCACTGCATGGCAAAGTCAGAGACAGATCATGGCCACAGAGTTAATGAGAAACGACACTAGTGATTGTGGGCAAGAATAGGGGCATGCCTTAAGTCGGCACTTCTAGTTGCAAACCAGGGTTTAATAACAAAATTTTTAATGTATAAAAAGGAAAAGGGTAGTTGATTGGAATGTTAGAGAAGGGTTCCAACTCAAGGGATTCATGAGAGATGTAAAAGTCATAGAGTCAAAGATCTACATCACAGGAAAAAGCCCTTTGTCCCATCAGGTCTGCGCCAGTTAAGAACATGATGTGGAGGAGCCAGTGTTGGACTGGGGTGGACAAAGTTAAAAATCACACAACACCAGGCTATAGTCCAACAGGTTTATTTGGAAGCACTACCTTTCGAAGCTCTGCTCCACCACAATCACCCAATGAAGGAGCAGTATTCTGAAAGCTAGTGCTTCAAAATAAATCTTTTGAACAATAACCTGGTGTTGCATGATTTTTAATCATTTAAGAACAAGCACCTAACTATTCAACTCCCATTTTACAGCACTTAGCCGTAGCCTTGAATGCTTTGCCATCACAAGTACACATCTAGATAGTTTTTAAATGTTGAGGATTTCTGCCTCTACCACCTTTACAGGCAGGAAGTTCTGGATTCCCACCACCCCTGGGTGAAAAGGCTTTTCTTACATATTATCTAAATCTCCTGCCTCTCGGGCAGAAGATACAGAAGCTTGAACACACATATTAACAGGTTCAAGAACAACTTCATCCCTGCTGTTATTTGACTGCTGAATGGATTTCTCTAATTTCAAATCTAATGTTGATCTTGCTTTTGTGCAATTCCTTTTTGCCTTATATGTTATGATCTGTCTGTACTGCTCGCAAAGCACAACTTTTCATTGTACTCAGATACAAGTGATAACAATAAATAATAAAGGGATAAGAGGATAGATGTAGGAGGAAGTTTTTCTTGGCTAACATGACCTAGAACCAAGGACACAGTCTCAGTAAAAAGGACAGACCCAATTTGAGACTGAGATGAAGAGAAATTTCTTTCCTCAAAGTGTGGTGAATCTTTAGAATTTTCTATCTCTGAGGGTGGTAGTTGAATTGGTTCAAAACAGAGATTAATAGATTCTATACAGTCAAAACATCAAAGGTTACAGAGAAAGTGCAGTAAAATGGTACTGAAAAAGAAGATTATTCGCCATCTCAGTGCACAGCTGAGTGGACTCCAAAGACCGTAAGACCAATTTCTTTTCCAAATTCTCAATATTTTATCTAAGTAATGACAAATTGTCCATAAATCTTGTTTTATTTACTAGTCCCCATCTTGTGAGAAGACAGTAAGGTCCAAATTGAGTTTCCTGAAGAAGGGCTTATGCCCAAAACGTCGATTCTCCTGTTCCCTGGATGCTGCCTGACCTGCTGCGCTTTTCCAGCAACACATTTTCAGCCCAAATTGAGTACAGACTGTTTCAAGTAAGTGAAATAAGCAAAAACTATACTAGATTAGAATAAAAATGTTAGATTTATTATTGTCGGATTTGGACCTGTAATCCGTCCATCACAATCGTTTTCGGGTCATGCTAACAAACATCTGAAACAAGCAGATGCCACATAATGAGCTGTGAAGTTGCAGGAACAACAATATTCACATGCCCAGAGTATGTCACTGAGTGTGACTTGATTTATAAACAGCTTAACCAGTGATTCTGGTCACTCAAGATCCAAGTTATTTTTAAAACGCTTAAAATGATGCAGTCATTACTGACAAGAAGTTCACATATGGCTCAACTCAGGTCCTGTCCATTCACCTACCCAAGCATCACAACTCCTCACCACATCTCAGAGAGCTTAACTGAGGACTGTAGCTGAAGATTTCTGGACCACAAGTTCACAAACAAATTTAGCTGGCCAAACAAAATTACTGGCCATTACTAATTATTGACCAAAGATATTGTTTTATGTGAGAACCTATATAATGCATAAGCAGAATAACCAGAGCAGAGATCATATGAGTCCAATGTGTCTACACAAAATCCACAGTCATGCATGGTCTGACAAAGATTATTGAAAAGTGATTGAGACGAAGAACAATGATTTGTTTCATGCCCTATATCTCAAGATCACGGATGTTAATTAGATTATGCACCATCTATCTGGTCTGGTTGAGACTGGCAAGTTCAAAAGGAATCAAAAAGTTCAACCTACTGATTAATATTATCTATGGTTTAATAATATTCAGGGCAATGCATCTTCCTTGCTAGACCATCTGTGAAGTTCTGTGTAATGTTCCACTTAAAGTAGTTGAACTTTAAGCTTTTATTTACTGCTTGTATATCTGATCACCACATAAAAGGAAGGATATATTTGTTCTTGGGAGAGTAGAGAAACGAGCAATGAAAATGATTTTTCGCATTAGGAATGAAACAGATTTAGTATATGAATGTGCCAAAACAATCTCCTACTATGATTCAGACATTTGAAAACACTTCTAAAGAGCAGTGTTTGTTCATTGCAAATTTATCAAGTTTAAAAATCCAAGTAATCACTGCAGAGCTGTGTTGTATTTTGTCATGTACGAATGTGTATGCTTGGGATTAAGGGGATATAGTTTAATTCTGAATAGTAGCTTAGTTCCCAATCAGCTTTGCCACTTTTTTATTAAAACGCATATTCTTTAAACAAGTTACTTTTAAATTTATTCAAGAAATCTGGTAAAATTCTCTTGTTCTATATTACAGTAATTGAAATAAACAAATTGACGTGTGTGGTGACAAAATAGAACCAAGACACTTTTAGTACAACTTGTAGAATAGTGGAGCTTGAATACTAGTGCATTTGTCTGATCTGAGCTATTATATTGCAGAAAATAAATCCATTTTCAGTACATCTTAACATCAGTCTCATAAGGGGACCCCCAACTGCTAATGTTGCATTGCTAATTCCTAAACCGTATGTCCTTTGAGTGTCAAACACTTTTCAGTTTTGTTTTATAAGTACAATAAAATCTGTTCTAAACTCATCAAAAGAAAGATCTGTCCAACAGACTCAACAAGATTCAAAATAAATCCTACTGTTCTTTTATGCTTTATTTCTCATTCCTATTCATTTGTCTTCACTTCTTTACCTTTTGTTACATAACTTCAAACAAGTAATGATATTGTTCAAAGTAAAAATGAAAAGCATAATGAAAGTACATTTCAAAATTAAACAGTTTAATTATAAACACTTCCACAATCAAATATTTTTGTGCTTCAATAGAAAACTGAACTTACTAGGATGCAGAGGACTATGGTTGTCAATTTTCAACGTTTTATGTATCCTTCTTATATCAAAGCAAGACTAGGAATAACAACAGAACAAATATTATTTGGATGAACTCAGAGAGAGTGATACAAGTTTATCATAACCCTAAGACCAAACAAGATCTTGGGGTTTATTTTACGCCCACTGTAATACTAATTTCTTCACTCAAATTTCCTAATTGCTCAAATATACAATTTTAATATTCTTTTATACTATTGAAAAACAGCAGCTGAGTAACTACATTTGGAGTAATACTCTTCTGCTTCAAATAAATTGTCTTTTTTAAAAATATATAAATGCCAGAAGGAATTGTCAAAGCAAAAATACTGACATCATTTCACAAGATTTTTTTCATTTTGTTTTTGAAATACATTCCTATTCCAAAATAAAAGAATTCCAAAGAACTGCAGACACTGAAAATCAGAAATTGCTGGATAAACTCATCCAGTCAGGCAGTATCTGTGGACAGAAAGCATAGTTAGTGTTTCAGAACTATTCTGAAGAAGGGTCACTGGTCACAAAATTTTAACACTGCTTTCTCTCCAGGGATACTGCTGAGTTTTGTCAACAATTTCTGATTTTGTTATAATCCTATTTTCAAAACTTTTATGCCAAGCCTTCCCTTAACCAATTTTATAAATATGACATAATTTAAAAAGTAAGATATTTGTGACATCACAAGCAGAAATTTAAAGATATAGCCAAATCCGGATAAAGCAGTACCTAAAATTTCAAACAGCTGGTATTGTTAAAATACTTGAGTAAATCAATAAAATTGTTACACTGCGGAACAGTGACTTACCTCAGAAGTACAGGCCAGTTCAGTACACTCTAAGATTGTTTCCTCAACAAATGGGTTCCATGAATTATGGAAAAAAAACCGGAATGGGTAGTGGTGTACGACTACATCAGTACACTTGGTTTTGTGTGATTTTGCATGTGTAACGATCACTGAGATTTTAGGAAGAAGGGCGCTTTTATTTATGGAATTGACTGCAAATCTTGGGATGAGAGAACAGTTTTGAAGTTTCACGTCAAAAGTTTGTAATTTTCCAAATGAAGGCAGTAAAATCTACAAAAATATAAATTTTGCAAGTTATGTAACACCAACATATATAAAATGTCTTCATCATTAAAACAGATCATCAAACTGCACTATGTTTCCATAGGTTTAGGTAAATTATCATTCCAATTTTAAAAAAAAATCAGTCAAGAGTTTCTATTACTATTTTATTAAATATATCGATAATGTTAATTTTTCAGTCTCTGCAAACACTAATTTTGAAAGCAAATGTACAGGAAGCAAAGTTTGACAGAATACAAGTAAAGAATACTATGCTGAGACAATTCCAATATGATCAATCAAATTCATGAATTTTCAGTGGATATGTGACAAATGATCCTAGACTCTTTCCACACTGATTCTTGATAGATCTTGATAGATGTCCTTTCTAACTGCAATTGTAAAAGTGGTTTACAATTGCAGTTAGAAAGGACATCAGCCCTATAGTGAATCAGCACCCAATTTATTGTTTAAAAGCAAATTACTGCGGATGCTGGAATCTGAAACCAAAAGAGAAAATGCTTTACACTCTTAGGTCAATTAAACCCCTGTAATGCACAACAAAAGGAATAACAAGAATTCATACTGGCAGCTATACTGGGCTCTTTATTTGGAAGAGGATTGAATAAAGTTCAATATTTAGGGAAAAATACAACTGTGAATCCAACAAAGAAGAGAGCCATAAGAAGCTGAATAAATTCTCTTAATCAATTCAATATCTAATTGTTTTCAAAGCAAGATTCATTTTAAGATCGCGCTTGAATTTCAAAAATTGAATCTGATGACTCATTTAGTCAAATAAGAATGAATTCAATTCTCTAATTCTTTTAATGTGTTCTTCATTCACATTACAATAAATATATTTATTACAAATCTCTCGTCATATGTGCACACAATTAAACCGAGAGCAAGTTATAAATCTACAATGTATTTTTGAGGAATAACTTATTTTAATTTCACGAATTATGCATTAAATGAGGTTATTGTTTTCTCCTCTTCAAAGATATTCATGGTAATAGACATATTTACTTTCCGTTTCCATGGATTAGATAAGATTTGATGGTCCATTGAAAAAACAAGGCAAACCAGGAGCATCCATTTCATGTGCAAGACACAGTATTATGCGTATCATGTGATAGAAAATCCAGAAAACAGACACAAAATTCAAAAGTCAGAAGGAGAATTTTAAGTGCCAGGTAATTAATAAGGATTGCAAGTATATTACATTAATATTGACAGATTTTTGAGGGATGGCTCTTTGTCTGCTTGTTTAAAGTAACATGACAGCAAAAAAAATCAAAGAAGATACAAATAGAAAGGGGTGAGGCGAGGGGGCAGTGTGTGTGTGAAGAGATCATTAATAAACTAGTTCATGTAGGATAAAAGCGTTTGACCGGATGGGTTAGATCTGCACACGTTAAAAATTATGGATAAAAAAGTTATTAGAAAAGTGAACAATATCTGAGAATTTGCAGAAATCTAATGTGATTCCTATTAAAATAAGTTAGAATATGTCCAGTGAATATTAAGACTTAAAGTGGTGGTAGGAAAGATAATGGAATTCTTCTTCAAAAGATGTAACTAATGTAGAAACAGAAGATATAACGAAGAGTTGTCAGCACGGATTCTGAAAAAGCAAGCTATCACAGTTTAACCTTGAGTAAATTTTATTTTGTTGCGAATGTTATACAGACTCTTGACTTCCTGGTCAATGAATTACATGCATCACATCACTTAACATGAGCTAATTGCACGTAAAGATTTCAGTAGATCAACGAGATCACAACTTGAAAAGCAGGAGGAAGACATGGAGACAATGATCAACACCTAATTAAGTAGAAGAGAGGGGAACCTGGATTATGGTTAAAGGAGCAAGGAAGAAAAATCCAGCACCTTCTCAAACAATGTGTAAGTACAGGTATGACACCTTCAGAAAGAGAAAAGTAGACTTAATACAAGTAGGGTTGAAATGAAAGGAAGTAAAAACTGGTGACAGAAAGCTACTTCTCCCTGTTTCTACCGGTGACAGCCAAACTATAACATCACAGGAAAATAGATAGGTTACCTCTTCTGAGTCTATTTTGATTGGCAAAGTGATTTAAATTAGGAGAGACAATGCAGCTATACAGGTAAGAAATTCACTTTTAAAACTTTTCACATCAAAATTAATTAATTAAATAGAAGAGATAGCTAGGTGGATGATGTGAAAGCAACTGTGGGACTGGGTGGATGCTGGTGCGACCCATGATGACCACAACTACAGCAAGTTCTGCTTATTTGAGGAACATTGGCTCAAAGTTGATGAGCCAAAGTCTGAGGTGTGGACACTGACATATCAGGAATGGTCAGAGGTACTTGGGTACTGTTTCAGGAGGCAATTATATTCCTTAGGTTAAATACATCAAACTTAGTCTGTGGTCAGAGACAGGAGGCTATGACTGCAACTAAGGCGGGTACTGGGATCCAGAATTTAACTATGCGCAGCCTCAGCTGATGGCTATTTCCAGTAGGTAGAAGGTTCGTGCTTCCAGTATGGATGAGGGCACAGATTGCAGGCAAGGTGAACAAACTGACCAGTGCACCATGAAAATGGTGAAGGGGGAGCAGGCAGAGAAATAGAGTAATAATATGGGAAAACATATTTAGGGAAACAGATAATCTTTTCTGCAGCAAAGACACAGAGTTTTGATGACCCTCTTTCCTACCTGGTGCTAAACTTCAAAACATCTCTTCTGTGCTGGAAAGGAACTCAAGGTGTGAGGGGAAGGATCCAGTTGCCAAAGAGTCATAGTCAGAGCTGTACAGCATGGAAACAGACTTTTCGGTCCAACTCATCCATGCTGACCAAATATCCTAACCTAATCTAGTCCCACTTGGCCTATGTCCCTCTAAACCCTTCCTATTCATATATCCATTCAGATGCAATTTAAACATTGTAATTATACCAGTCTCCACCACTTCCTCTGGCAGTCCATTCCATACATGCACCATCTCTGCGTGAAAAAGCTTAGGTCCCTTTTAAATCATTCCCCTTTCACTTTAAACTTATGCCCTCCAGTTTTGGGCTTCCCCCACCCTGGAGAAAAGACCTTGGCTATTCATCTTATCTATGCCTCTCATGATATGTCATGGTCTACGTAGGTACTAACAACATATGCAGTCTGGGAAAGAAAGTTCGCTGAGGGATTGGGTGCAGAAACACAAAAGTTAATAATCTCCATATTATCACCTAAATCAAGGGCAAATTGGCATAGGGTAAATTAGATTATAAGGGTAAATGTGAGAGTTGAAAATTCATGTGGGTGAAATAGATTCCAACTTGTGGGGCATTGGCTACCGTACTGGGGAAAGACAGCATAGTTCCAATGGAGCCCGTACCAATGGACCAATGCTCAGACCAGTGTCCCTCTGAATCATATAACTAGGGTTGTAGAAACAGATTTAAACTAATGAATGGAAACAAGTTAGATTTTTATGCATTAGAGTTTAGAAAAATGAGAAGTGACCTTCTTGAAACTTACAATATTCTTAGGGGGCCTGACAGGGTATATGCTGAGATGTTCCCACAAGTTGGGGAAACCTTGAGCAAGAATATAGTCAAAGATTGAGGGGACATTCATTTAAAACTGAGATACAAAGGATAGTGATTGTCCAAAATTCTCCAAGTCAGACAGTTGTGAAGGCTAGAACAAAGTACTTAAAGAGGAGATCAATAGACTTTTGAAATATCAAGCAGTTAAGGGCTATGAATATATGGCATAAGAGGAGTTGAAGCCTAGGGCAGATCAGTCATAATCCATTTGACTAGAAGAGCAGGTTTGAGGGATTGAATGGTATATTCCTGCTCCTGTATGTTCTTAACACAGTAAGAGAAATATAAGCATAACAGTCAATTAGAGATCAAACATAAAAACATCAAACTAATTTAAAATTCAGGTAAAATATTATTGTACCTCTCCAATGACATCTGTGTTGTTGTAAATTTTTGAAAATGACTTTTTAAGGTCACAATATTCAAGAATTCTGATATATGATCTATCGCCAATCATGTTACGTTTAACAAGATCACAAACTTCTTGCACTTGTGGGCAGCGCACCTAATTAAGGAAAAATCAGAAAATAAAACCAGTAATCACAATATCTTCTCATTTATTAAAGGGAATTTTAATTCCAAATATGGTTATGAACAGATGAATAGTCAATAAATTAACCAAGAAAGAAAGCACTTTTCATGACTTCAAGATATCCCATGGTATTCTGTAGTGAACTAATTATTAACCTTGCAAGTGTAGTCCGCATGTAATGCAGACAAGTGCTGCACTTAACTTGATAAAGCAATACCCTACAACATTGACACAAGTAACCTACTAGCTAAGGGAAATTATCTATCATACATATTGGGTAACACAAAATTCTCCCAATCCCCTTCAAGCGTACCAAGGTTCACCTCTGAAAGAAGGAAGGATCTCAGTTTAAAGTTTCATTCAAAAAACCCCACTCTGAAATGTAGCATACTGGTTGGTCAACATATCAACCATCCTACGTTGAAGTGTCAAGTTACATTATGTAATCAAATCACTGGAATGCAGTGTGAACCCATGTCTTTTAAGAATTAGCAATGTGACTGGATTAACAGATCATAGCAAATGGCTTGAGTGCTGTTGTAATATTCAAAATGCTAACAGTCTACTGGTTTGATTTTCCCCGCAGGCTTCTGAACCTGCCATTGCGCTCAAGAAAAGCACTATGTGAAAACAGTTATTCAATGAGTTCTTTTCAAAAGAAAGAATGGGCAACTAGTGGCTAAAGGGTACTGTTCAATTCAGGACAGCTGGTGGGTTCCAGAGCTGGATGGCCAATCAGATTCGTCTAGCTTGAAAACAGTAGCAGAAAGGCATGGCATGTAATTGAGGAAAAGGGTACTTCAAAAAGAAGTCACTTTGTCTCAAGACTTCTATAAATTTAGAATAATAATGTCCTTTACAGGTAAGTGACAATTGTGGCCAGGAAACTATTTTTACAAGGTGGCATATACCTTAGCCTCTGGAGCCCTGGTGCTCTCGTCTGCTGCTTTCACATTTGTCATAGTCATCATTCATGGCTCTTACGTAGCTGTTAATTAGTTTAAACAGCTACATGCCAGCTGTGGACAGATTACCTTGTCATCCCCAGTATGAAGTTTAGAAATTTAGACATTTGCTGGAGGTGCCATTTTCAGTTCCTGTCCATCTCCAATCTTTGCCCCAGCAGAGGCTAAAAATCCAACCCAAGAAAATTATAAGCTGGAAAACCACTTTGCATAGAAGCTAGTCAGATAATGGTTACTTATTAAGCAAATCTCTTGTCTTGAAGACACTGTATTTTGTAATGCATTCTGAATTTCCATTAGTGCTTTGAGGATTGATTCATACATTCATTATTGTTAGTAAACTGCAAATAACATATATTTGCATAATACATACATTACCATAGAATCCATACCATAGCCATAGAAGCATAGAATACAATACATTGCCATATATTTGCAGGAAATGAGGCCTGCTCCAAATAGGGAAACATTTTCAACTAGGAACGGAGCAATTCTTCAAACTGTGACCTAAAAATGACAATCTTTCTTGTCAGCCCTCATCATTTGCATTCTAGACACACTGTATGGATATGTGCACTAACTGTAGAACCTTTGAACAAGTGTAAAACCATAAGGAATAGGAACAGGAGTAGGCTGTTCAGCCCCTTGAGCCTGCTCTGCCATTCCTGACATCCAAGAAGCATTACAATAATTACTGTTCTCGTTGTCTAACTGACTTTACCTAAATATAATCTCTGGTCGACCAACTAGCACAGGGTGCAAAACCATGGTTTCACTGCAGCAGAATCAATAATAGACTTTTTAAAAAGTTGATGGCAAAGGAACACAAAGGTGTGCAAATCATGATTCAGTCAGTCATTACAACAGTATTGATGGTATTAGAGGCAGACTTCCATCATTTTCAAATTGTTATTTAAATATGGGATGTAAGCCTCACTGGCAAGAATAACTTTTATTGCACATATATCCCAATTGTTCCTGAATTGTAGTGAGTCATCTTCTTGAACTATTTCAAGTCTATGTAGTATGTTGCAAGTGCATTCATAATGCATTTTAATGTACTTATTTTGAAATGACTAAGTGTTTTATTAGGGCATTCCAGAGGCCAGTTAAGAGTTAACCACACTGCTTTGGGTTTGGTGTAACATTTAGGCCAGACAATAAACAGGATAACTTTAGTGAACCACTTGAATTTTTCTGACAATTCAGTAGTTTCACTATTACTAATGAAATTAGCATTTTATTCCACTTCACAATCTACCAAGGATTATAAATCATGTATTATGCTTGTACTCTGCAAATGATTTTTAGATACATGTTTCAAATTTACAGATTGGTTGTGCACAACAAAACTTGTTTGCATCAGGTACATGCACTGAAAAGATTACTTACATCATGTATGATTTCAGTTCCATTGTATAACTTCACCTTTAGCTGTATAGAAAGGAAGGTTTGGTTAGAGTTGATTTTCTAAATTGATTACACACTGATTGGCTTAAGTAAAAAACAAGCAATAGGCCGTGCTGAATTTGACACATATTCTCTTTATGTATTTTAATCTATTTGGCAGTTCTTTCTCCCACATGAGATAACTTGTACCTTGTTTATGTAGTTGCCTCCGCTTTCAGTAGTGTTACATTCTGTGTAAGGGATGTACTTTAGGTAGAAATGCGTTTCATTACGGTTTCCTTTGCAATTATCATCCAATAATGTTATTTCTTGAATTGGTTTCTGAGAAAAGAAAAGAGATGTAAAAGGAAAAGAAAAAAACTTACTTAAATTTTAATGCACAAGCTCAGGATTGATAAAAATAAACGGAACTGCGTGGCAGCAATGAGAAACACTTTTTCCTTGAGGATTTCCCCACCACTGTGCTCAGCTGTGTCTGTACCATTTCCTGCACCTTTCATGTCACTCCCTCATAATAGGATCCTGCCCACAAACTGAGCAACCACCAAATGAGCTATCAGATTCAACAAATTATCCTGTGCAATTTCTACCATTTCCATCATCATGCTAAATACATCTTCCTTTCCCCACAGCATTCAAAAAAATTATTTTGCTATCACCTCCTGTCAGTAAACATGATCCTGAGCTTCTGTTTGCCATTTTAATGACACCCACTCTCACTTTACACAGTCTACTGTCATGATGAAAGCTAAATGTAGGTTTGAGGAACATTATCTCATATTTCAATTAGGGACTTTACACCATTCGACCAAAATCAATAAGCTCAGTTCCAAGATCAACAATTTCAGCTCACAACCATTGCATCTGTAACTTTTGGCTGTGGTTGTTGGTAATTATCTTGATATTTCATTTACATCTCCCACTACCATTTCCTTTGGCCTTTTCTTTGTTTGCCCTTTTTGTTCTTTTCTTATCTTCTCTCTTGCCTTTAAAAACTTGTTACATCTCCATCTTTCTCCAGATCTAATGAAAGCCCAACCTGAAACGCTAATTCTATGGCAGCTTTAATTTTATGCTCATCAGCAGAGCTAGCAAGAATCCCACTACATGGCAAATTAACTGGAACCTTAAGTGGATAGCAGCAGACTTTCCCCAGGAATCAAGAACCCTAGGGAAGAGGCCCTATCCTCCCAGAGCTACAGTCTCTCAATGCTCATCGATACCAAAGAGGTGAAGTGCTTCAAGAAGCCAAAAGTCATCTGCCAGGACTTTTTTACTTTGGTTTCCCATGTGACAACAAACAGGTTATCTCAGTCTTCAGTTAATTACCCACTTATGGGCTTCAATTGATAACAAGTTGGAAAAGATCAGAGGAAGGCTATCCAGTTGCATCCCTGCCCAAAGTTAATTTTTCCGGAAATGGGAAGGCAGCAAGGTGCCCACCTGGCACCCTCCCAACTAATGAAAAGCCCTCCTGTTATCATATTTTCCTTGGTGAAGGGCAATAAATTCCATTCTGTTTCATTCTCCAGTGGATGCCAACAACTTGCAGAATTTTCTGCTGTGACTTCAGATCTTCAGTATCTGTAGTATTTAGTTTTTGAAAGAAATACAGTTGAGCAGAAAGCTAGATAAATTAGTTTTCTTGAAATATTATTTTTATTAATTACTCAAATGTAATGATAATGAAAATTAATTATTTAGAGTTGGAATGCAATTAAATGTCTTGCGTAATTAAATTATGCAATTTTGAGAAATCTGTAAATGGTTGAGCAACCTGCTTGGTTACTTATTCAATTCAAGGTCCTACACAACATAAAACTTAATTTTAGTTTACTGCGATTTGTAGGAACAAATTGACAGTATGTGGGAATTAATAAGCCCTGCACATTTGTGTCAGGCAACTTAAAAAATGACTCTGATAGCTATTAGAGTAAAGTCCCATATATTTCTTGAAATTTTGTGGTCCAGAAGGAGAATTACCATGCCTTGCTTTAGACCCAAACCCAGTTTTGAAGTCAGCCAATAAACTGTCATGTCTTCCCACAACTGCCAAGTTTCATGCATCAAACAAGCATCCAACTGCAGCCCCCAAAGGAAACATCACACCAACTTTGAATTTATTGAGTCCAATCTAATACCTACTTGTTGCAAGACAGTATACTTGATAGTTACCTTCCCATCTTTACTAACAATGATTTCCATCTCTGATTCTCCACAGTGAACAGACTTAACATATCTGTCTAGAGACTCTGATTGCGGCACAGACGTATGGATATCATTTGCTGTACAGAAAAGATAAATATTTTACAGTCAACTATGTTGTTTGTTTTGAAATACTTCCCTTTGCCACAACTGGCACTTGGAAATGAATTGGCTCAATAATAAAATGGGAAAAAGTAATACATAATGAGCATAAAATGTATTAAAATATTTAAAATAACATTGTGATCTTTTTCAAAAACAAGACACATTCACAGACATAAATGCAAAGATTAATTTAGCTCAACGTTAAATTCAAAATTTCCAAGTAATAATATTATAAACTTCATCACACAGGCAAGAGAAAAGACCAAACAGTTTCTACCTATGCTGCCTTAGATGTATCTTTCAAAGGAAAGCTCACCACACCAGAAATCTTGCAGCATGTTCATTCTATCAACATACACTCATTGCTAAGCCACTAACACCTGCACAAATCTGATCACATTAATTGGACAAGTCACAGCAATATATCCAGCCAGTGAGTTACAACCTCTTTGTTGTCTATTCCCCAACTCCAAGGATATTTGCAAGTGAGATGTGAAAATAGTAGACAATTATACTGTCACAGAGAGTGTAATTGATGATCATAACCTCTGGAGGCTGACTGTTTGAAGTGGCATCAGAAGAGTTGAGCAGAAACAAATGGGAAGGTTGAGAAGATGACTTAGAGAAAACAAAGGTCATCAAATCATGCCTTTTCCTAGCCCAGTGTCGGGCAACTGCTGCTACCCGGACCGTAACAAAGTACATAGAGTTGTGAACAGAGTCCAATTCATCATGCAAGCCAACCTTCCATCCACTGACTTCATCTATACTTCTCTCTACCTCAGGAAAGCAGCCAACATAATCAAAGGCTGGTTATAATCTCTTCCAACCTCTACCATTGGGCAGAAGATACAAAAGCTTAAACACGTACCAACAGATTCAAGAACAGCTTTTGACCCACTGTTATTAGACTTCTGAATGGACCTTTCAAATTTTAAATTTGAATGTCAATCTCGTTCTTTATGCACCTTCTCTGCAATTGTGACATTGTATTCCTCGCTCTGTTCTAATACCCTTATTCATTTCATACATGATCTGCCTGTATTGCACACAAAAGAAAACATTTCACTGTACTGAAGTACATGTGACAACAACATATCAAATCAAAAAAATTAAAGAACCTGCCCTTCACCTTGAACCCATGTCCCTTTGTGACTGACCCTTAACTAAGGGTAAACAACTGCACCTTATCTACTGTGTCCATGCCTCTCACTCTTGTATACCTCAGTTAACTTGCCCTCAGTCTCCTCTGCTCCAACAAAAACAATCCAAGCCTATCCAACCTTTCTTCATAATTGAATTTTCCATCCCAGGCAGCATTCTGGTGAATATCCTCTGCAACCCCTCCTGTGCAATCACATTCTTCCTGTGACATTGCAACCAGAACTGCATACAGAACTCAAGTTGTGGTTATATACAATTCCAACATGACTTCCTTGTTTATGTAACTATGCCTCAACTGATAAAGGCATGTGTCCTGTATGCTATTTCACCACCCTACTAACACACTCCAAGATTCCTTTGTTTCATGCCATTCATTAAATATTTCCTTCTTAAATTATTTCTTTCAAAGTGTATTCACATTTTTCAAGGTTAAATTCCATCTGCCTATTTGACATTCTACTCATATCTTCTTGTAGCCCAAGACACTCAACATCACTGTTAACACTGAACTAATTTTTGGGTCATCCACAAACTTACTAATACAACCCTTCACACAATCATCTGATGTCATTTATAGAAATGATGGATAACAGAGGACATAGCACAGATCATGTGGTACACCACTGGACAATGCTTCCAGTCGCTAAAGCAGCCACAGAGCCATAGAAATGTACAGCACGGAAACAGATCCTCAATCTAGCTCATCCATGTCGACCAGATATCCTAAATAAACCTAGTCCCATTTGCCCACATTTGGTCCATATCCCTCAAAACCCTTCCTATTCACATATACCCATCCAGATGCATTTTAAATGTTGTAAGAGTACCAGCCTCCACCACTTCCCTCTGGCAGCTCATTCCATACATACACCATCCTCTTTGTAAAATAGGTGCTCCTTAGGTCCCTTTTAAATCTTTCCCCTCTCACCCTAAGGCTTTGCCCTCTAGTTTTGGACACCCCATCCCAGGGAGGAGACCTTGTCTATTTACCCTATCCATGTCCCTCATAATTTTATAGACTTCTACAAGGTTTCCCATCAGCCTCTGATGCTCCACGGAAAATAGCCCCAACCTATTCAGACTCTCCCCTTAGCTCAAACTCTCCAACCCTGCAACATCCTCGTAAATCTCTTCTGAACCCTTTCAAATTTCACAACATTGCTCTTACAGCAGGGAGAACAGAATTGAAAACAGTATTCCAAAAGTGGTCGAATCAATGACCTGTATAGCAGCAACATGATCTCTCAACTCCTATGCTCAATGCACTGATGAATAAAGGTAAGCATACCAAACGCCTTCTTCACTATCCTGTCTACCTGGGACTCCATTTTCAAGGAATTATGAACCTGCACTCCAAGGTCTCTTTGTTCAGCAACACTCCCCAGGACCTTAATAGTAAGTGTACAAGTCCTGCCCTGATCTATCTTTCCAACATCTAGTACCTCACATTTACATTCCACCACCTTCTGTGTCCTACAGTTCAGCTAATTTTGAATACACCGTTATTAAGATACCCTGTACCCCATGTGCATTTGCTGTCTTGATAAGCTTCCTGAGTGGAACCTTGGCAAAGGCTTTGCTAAAATCCATATAAACTACGTCAACCCTCATCTGCACACTTGGTCACCTTCTCAAAGAAATTCAAATCCAATTTGTTTAAAATCCACTTCCTTGATCAAGCAGTTGCTCAAATGACCTAATAACTCGTGCGGTTTGGAGTCATATTTCGATTTAAAATGGTTTTATGAAATATCATTTGGACATTTTCTTATCATATGTCACTGAGCATTACTGTTTTTTGCTAGCAAAAATTGTGACATACAAATTCTGAGGCAGATTTCTCTCTACGCTACATCTTAACCACTGAAGTACAAAGGGTGCTTAATGGGCAAGAAGGACTATTCGTTGACAATCAGGCTTACGACTCTGGTCTACAAGCTACATTCAAGACACTGATAATGCCTCAAGACATTCTGAAGCAATGACTCCATTGCTTTAGCTATTGCAGAGGGGTTTTCCAGTACTTGGCTGAGCAGGTCACAAGAGCTATCACGATGGACTGCATTTGCATAAAATTGCTATTGTGATTATACAATACTTGTCATTACCTAACAAATGAGGAGGAAGAGGAAAGGGGGGAGACTACAACCTCAAGAACTCTTTTCTACTAGATGAACAAGAAACTGAAAAGTGATATTAACAACAGTGACACAATTTAACATTCAACAACCATCCTACACTCATTCCCTCTCTCTAGCAATGAGCATCACTTTGTCCTACCCACAATGCAACAGATAAAAGCCAACTGTCACAACTCACTGAGGTAGTATGCTGGAAATGAAACCCCTCTATTCCTGGATTCACAAAAGTTAAAGATTTTATGGAAGTGTGCAAAGTTCACCAATTTACCTGATTTCCAAACCCAGACTATAAAGCTTTCTATAGGTTTTTGTACTGAACAAAAAATACTGTTTACTGCAAGTAATTAGACTCTAGCAACAGGTGAATTGTTATAAACTGTTGGCATATAATACTTCTAATTAAAACCCTAATCCCCTTATAAATTCCCCCTACACACAGACAGACATATAATGTATACAGTAAGGGAAGAAACCAGATGAACAGAGGAAGAACTGGAGAGACAGTTCATTAATCTTTGTTCACAATTTCTGATGAGTTGTTTCTTGCTGATCTGAAAGTTTCTTCCTGGCTCTCCTTTTTTGAATGGCTCACTGATTTGCAAGAGGAAAAAGGATGAATGGTTCACTTATTAAACATTGATGATTTATCAGTTAAAAGTTACAGCTTCCAGCAACTGCTGAAGAAAAGATTAACTGAATTTCTTCAGGTTTAAAGTGAGCAACAGACAGTCAGCTCCTGAGCTGGTGGAGATACTTCTCAGTGTTGTTTCCAGTCCCAAGCTGTTCAGTACCTGACAACTAATCACATATTTGTTGGCAGGCAAAAGGCCTATTTCACTGATAAATGGTCACTAGTTCATACCCAATCAACTTCTTGTTTCTAAGCAAAACTGTATTTGAACACTGTTTTGAAAACAGTTCTCTCATTTCAGCCCACAGTTTTAAAATAACTAAATATACATTCCAATCTAAATTTATGAATTAAATCATGCCTCAAAACAGTCCCCTCTCCTGATTTTATCCCTAGAATCTGTTCCTCCATATTACAATTATACCTAATCCCAAATTTTTCTATTTCTTCCCCTCAATTTCTCTGTTCCAAGATGAATAATGTGAATCTTTCATGTCTCTCAAAAAATTAAAGTCTCACCTTCTCGGCACTAATGCAACAAATCCCTTTTGCATTCACTCCATGGCTCAGATACCTTACTGAAATTTGTAGTGCTTCAGGTTTTTGAGATTTGTCCACGTCACATAATATCCTTGAATCACCTCTTTTATTTATCATTAAATTAATAATTTCTTTGGTAACAAAAAAAAAGCTTTAAAAGGCTATGTGGAATTACTGTTTCTCTTACCACGAAGATTACATTTAAGTTTGATCTCATCAACCAACGGAATCTCCGTCAATGATGTAGCACCACGTTCATTTTTAATGGCCCACTCCACCAGCTGTTTCGAAGCTTTTGGGAGATTAGATACAACTGATGATTTCAATCCTGGCCAAGTTGCATGGATTCTGTGGGATAGCTGAGAAATTATGCAATGTTGTTACTCAAATCAGACTACCTTTTGCAATTAAATGTCAATATTGATGACACCTGTCTAACTTTCTTTTGTCAAAAACTAAGTTGGTTTACACATGGAACAAAAAGCATAATACACTTTAACAAGACTGATGAAATTTACAAATCAATTTTAACTTAAGTTCCTAATTGGATATTAAACTTTCCCATTTTAGGTACAATAAAGAATACTAAATATAATTGCAATGTTTTGAAAAATATAACATTAAGTGAAGGACTATTCAATCTTTATTCATAGAATTATAGAATCCCTACAGTGCGGAAGCATGCCATTCAGCCAATCAAGTCCGCACCAACCCTTCAAAGAGCATCCCATCCAGATGCCCTCTCCTGTAAATCTGCATTTCCCTTGCCTAAACCATCTCACCAGCACATTCCTGGACACTATGGGCAATTTACTATGGCCAATCCACCTAACTTGCACATCTTTGGACTACGGAAGGAAATTGGAGCACCTGGAGGAAACTCCCACAGACACAGGGAAAATATGCAAACTTCACATTTGCCAATTGTCCAAGAGTGGAATTTGAACCTAGTCACCATGCCACTACAAATGATTGAATATTGATCTTAAGAACACATATTCTAAATGACTGCAGTAACTTTGATCCTAATATTGTTTTATTACCTTAAGCTGTAATGAAGAAGGAACTTCACCACTGATGTTCAGATTTATAGGCTTATTGCTCTGTATAACTAGGTAGACAATTGGGCAATTATTTCCATGTGTAAATTCAACATTCAAGTTAACACTCTTATCTTCGGAGCTCCTAGTTTTGAGATTCCAAAAAAAAGGATTTGTCAAGAGCATAACGATAAATACATGTTACAATATTTTCTGTATGACAATATAGTAGATAATCAACTAAAAGAAATAAAAAAACTCTAGGATAACAATACATGGATTACTCAGCCTTTCCTGAAAATCTAGATTAAAAACTAGAGAAGGTTTATAAGTATACAGAATAAGGAAAAAAAAATCCATTTATCTAAAAACATAGACACACTTTTTTTGTTGTTCTATGCTAGCTTTCTTCTCTAAGGCAAGTCCAGTCCACTGAAATCAGCACCATGGTCAGGCCAAAGCAGCCAGTTCCAAATCCATGGTGATTGGGAATCAAACCCATGCTGCTGGCATAAATTTGATCTCCACTGGCTGTCTGGCCAAATGGGCTAACCAGTATCCTAAGTCGTCCAGCTTGCTCTGGCAACACAGACGTTTACTTGCAGGTTGCAGTCTGGACCTATAAATAGTGATGGTAAATGCTCCGATGTGTTTTCCATAACATGGCTGACCAGGAATTGTGTTGCTACTATTGGCATATGCTCAAAATATTTACAAGTTTATATCCACCTGGGTCACAAGACCACCCAGTTATTTGATTTACCTAACGGAAGAATGTGATCAAAATATTTATACATACTGATAGGAAAAAAACTCAATTTTGTTCAAAATTGTCAATCAAGTAATGAGTTCAGTCTTTAGTATATCCTAGAATGTAATTATGGACTTTTCAGGATCATATCAATGCAACTTTGTAACATTTAAGAATAGATATGATTTGTGGACAGGATTAAATCCTTATTGAGTTCTGTTCAGATGTAGTCCACGTATTTTATTTTAATTTTTAATTCGATTTTTAAAAAAAATTAAAGGGATGCAGTCATGAGAAACCTAATAGAAAAAGCAATGAAAAGGATGCAGCACTGATTCACTGGGATGACAATTAGGAAACGATGAAATGATGAAATAATCAAAAGCCTATTCATTGAAGCACAGAAGAGTAAGAAGTGAGTATCTCAGATTTATTCTGATGTTTCCACTATCTGCTGAAGTAGTATAAAAAGGATTTAAATTCAGGACTGTAAGCATAAAAAGAAGTTAGAACATTTAATTTGAAAGCACTATTATTAGAAAATGAAATGCTTTACTATAAGTAGCTACTGACCTTGAGCCAGTTTAACCAATATTTAAGGGATAATCAAAAAAAAATTTAAAAAAGAGGAAAGGCAACAAATGTATGTTCCTCCATTTGACAGCCAATTCAAACAGTTCAATAGCCTACTTCAGCACAAAGTGAGAGTAGAATAAGTGACACTGATTCATTATTCACTATCAGTAGCATTGACTTTCTTAATCCAATATCTGGATCACAATTGACAACTTTATAAATGACAACAGAAAAACATTTTTAAGACATTCTTTCTTGTGATTTGAGCATTTGGGAAAGGCCAGCATTTTTGCTGATCCTGACCTACTGTTGAGACAATGGTGAGTCAACTTCTTGATTTACTGCATTCCATGTAGTGCAAGTACCCCTGTATATCATAGGGCTGGTAGCAAGAGAGTTCCAAGATTTTTATCCAGTGACAGTGCAGTCATAATGGTATAGTTCCAACATGGGGCAAGTACAAATTACATTTATTCAGCACTTTAAATGTAGTAAGTTGTTGTAGTGTTATCAGACAATAGACACTAAACCAAGATGATAGATAATAGGAGGGTTGACCAAACTTTAGTCAAAGAGGTGACTTTTAATGAGGGAGCAGGGGTTGCTTGAAAGGCAAACATGAATATCACTATTCACCTTGCATATTTAATTTTAGGTTATTAAAGATTCAATATGGCTTTTCAGACAGCAATTTATTATCTGCACCAATGACCAATCATTTCCATATAAAATATTTTTAAAGGTGCAGACCCTCAGCCATATCTCAATGATGACACTATTGGTTGAAATAGTGATTGTGATTTCAAGTCCCACGCCAGAAATTTCAAAAGTAAAATCTAGTCTGAACTCCAGTGCAAGAATGATAGAATATTGCACCTTTGGAACTACCATCATCTGTGCAATGAGAAGCTAAACAAATGCCTCATTTTCCTTCCCTCGCACATTACCATAAAATAATCAGACAATATTTTAAAACAAGAGCAGGAACAGGTCTCCATGGTATCTGCTTCGATATTTATCGCTCAACAACATAATTTAAAAAGGTTAACACAGGTCGTCCTGTTATAACATGCATTTCGCTAATAAGTTTGTAATAAGATTGATGAATTGGGGACACTGTTTCTACAGCATTAACTTGCAAAAATTTTTTTTGTTTGTAATGCAATTGCTAATTGCTGTTTCGAAAGTGCAATCTTTCTATAATGTGGGGTTGAACCATCACATTATAGAATAACTGACTAGTGTGTGACTTTGAAAAGCACAAACTGGCTGTCAAGTTTCCCACATTACAATAGAAATGTATGTTCAAAGATACTCCATTGGCTTTAAAGGTATTTCGGAAGAGCACACATTGATGAAACACAGCATATTTCTTTAGAAAAGAGAAGATTGTGGGGTGTCCTAACAGATGACTTTAACATTTTTAAGTTGTTTGATAGGATAAAGATGTTAGATAAATTAAACAAATTGCACCTTTAAGGTATTACTTGGAAGGCTTGAAAACAGATTTCAAGCTGCATGCAAGTACACTTCCAATTGGAAGCACACTGTGTTACTGGTAGAGACCAGTAACGAATCTGTTAAAAAGGAAGAAATCCAAAGTTCCACTTACTTGTTAAAAGTATGAAGCCTCAAGATTTAAACAGATTAAAAGGAATGTTTTACTGTGTAAAAGTCCAACTAAGCAAACACAATCTTATTTAACCACCTAGTCAACATTAATTAAATGAGTTAACACACAAACTGTGGTTGATGTTAAGCTATAAATTATACACACAAAGAAAATCTTAAAAATGAGCTCAGCAGTTTCTTCAGCATATTTGTCAAGCTCCACCATAAAAAAAAGTCTTTAAAAGACTTTATGAAGAACTTCAATTCCTCCTCCATGAGTCAGGCAGTCTATTCTCAAGTGGGAGCATGCACAGAGTTCAATGGACATGGTCTTCACCAAAACAGCCCTGTGGACAGAACATTTCCAATTCTTCTTATGACGTTCTGGATTATGTAGGTCCACCAAGTATCTTCAAGTAACAGGAACAGTTGTAATGCCTGTGCATTTGCTCATTCTCAACTTCTGGATTTAGCCTTCATTTTGTGATAAAGCTACTCCTTTAACAAAGTTATGTTGTCCTTGGTTTTTTTTTATAAAGAAAGGTCATAAATGACAGACTCCGAAAAGTCTAAGTTGAAAGGTTTAAGAGACAGCTTGATTATAGCTAACAGATACTGTCTCATGAAACAGGCTTTTCAGTTTTAAAAAATCACTTGTACAATGAAAGGAGAGTGGGCAGTTCTCCCAGCTCAGCTTTTCTCTGGTTTGGTTTGGATTTTAGTAGTAGTGTTGGTAAAAAAGCTGCTGGACCCCCCCCAAAAAAAAACAGGCTGATCCTCCTCTCTCTCTGTCTCTGTCTCTCTCTCGGACTTCTCTCCTGTAAGACCCTGGGTTTGATTTTACCTTTTGTGCCAAGGGATGTTTATGGGGATTTTTACAAGTATTTGGAACAGCATAGTCTGTTGGGTTTTCGGATAGGTTAAGTTATTTGGTATTCTGTTCTCTTTTGTTTCTGTGTTTCATTCAGTAATCTTGAAATAAATTCTGTTTTGTTTAATAACTAAGTGGTTTGACCAGCTGTATCTCTCCTGGAATACCCACTGTACACCTGCTTAAAACCACCAGCAAGGTTTGGATCTGGGCTACTTTCTTGAAATGTTTTGAGGGAGTATGGCCTGATCCAAAACAATTTTCTTCAGCTTTCTTGTACTGCATAATTGGAATAATATCTGCTGAGCTTAAAATTTATCCATGCCCTTTTACACGCTGCACAACTGCAGGGCTACACACCTTGTTCTGCTAGTGGGATGAGGCTGAGTGGTAATTTTTCATCCAGCGTAATGGCCACCTTCTTGCAGTAAGTCTTTTATGAATCTATTTTACAACTCCATGCTTTCCATGCTAGCAATTTAATTACACTCAAAGTTTTGGTCTCCAATTACAGCTTCAGTGTTTGCCCCCTTAGAAACTAGTAAAGTTTATTTCCATTAATGGACACACTTTGCAGTTTCTTTTTTCAGTTAGGGATGGTGTCAAAAAGCTACAAGTACTAATACAAAATACCACTGATTCCACCACAGAAAGAAATCATTTTGTAAAAGGTGCTTGCATGCTTCCTGGATGGCAGAATTTTAATGTGAAGCTAAATGTGACTTGGAGATTGAAGAGAAGCTGCCAGCATCAGAGGAGATATGACAGGCCATGTAGCTCAAAGTTTATAATCAAGGACTTTCAGGGAATAATTTTTACATTTTTTATTTCAAAAATATACTTTGTTCACAAAAGGTCCAAGAACAGTTCTGTATAGTCACTGCAGAGAGAAAGAAAAAAAATGACCAATTAGATTTTGACATCCCCCAGAGCCACCCTCCATGTTGCTCCTTACACAGGAAACTACTTACTTTTGTTTTGAGGCAACAGTGTGGTCCAAGAGCTTAATGGACCCTCATAACATTCTGGCAGAAAGACGTTAAATAGTAGTCTTTCCCCACTGTGGCTTGGCAGCAGCTGCCCCAGACTTTACCGGCTCCTCAGCACGTGGTACTGAAACTTGAATTGTGCCAGTCTGCTACATGTGGTTGAGGTCAACACTTTACATTGGAAGATCAACAGATTTCAGACTGACCAAAGAACTTCTTTCACTAGGTTTATGGTCTTCCAGGCACAGTTGATGTTTTCAGTTCTCAGTGTGTCTTGGGGAACAGCCCATAGAGGACATAGTCCTACGTCACAAAGCTGCTTGGGACAAAACTCGACAAAACCCAGAGTCTCTCTATCTCTCTCTAAACATTCCTGGAAGAGGCACACTTTGGAAGGAGATATATGACATTCTCCTCCCCATCCACACTCCACTTCGAAGGCAGCATGGAATGGTGGAGAGAGTCTGGGCAGTCATGAAGGATCTAACAGGCAGTGCCCTTCGTACCACTAGCCAAGCTACATGTTGGTGCTTGTTGTAAAGTTCTGTCAATAAGGGATTCTGTCAAATGACTTTGACAGTCTGCTCAGGGAATCACCCAACAGGATAAATCTTCTCCTTTTCCTACAGGCTCTCAAGGGCATTACACACTGACCACTGCCTGATGGACTTGTGGTCAAAGGCACTTCCCTTTGCAAATTATTTCCATGAAGGGACAGATAATACATAACGGTCCAACTACTTGGAGGGTTCTGCAGCGAGACCAACCATCCTTCACAACACTGAGGAGAGATAAAACCTCAGCATGTAGTGATACTGAGTGTTTGCATACTGAGGATCTACACACAGCTTGCTGCAGCCACACATAAAAGGTGGCCAACAAGATGAAGGCAGTGTTGGGTACGTCCTTCCCTTCCTTATCCAGAGGTTTTGTATATTGTGTCCCTGAGGACATAACCAACTTTGACCTCCAGATAAAGTGGAAGATGGCTCATGTGACTGCAGTGGCACAGCTTGGAGAATGGACCAGACCTATGCCACGTACAGCAGCACCGTGAGTATCTAACACCTGAGGACCATGTTTTACACAGAATGGAGGGGGAGCTGTGCTCCCATCTGCACAGTTTCTACCTCTTTCAGGAGACTTTTTTTCTTGCAAAAATATCCTTTCTTTATAAAAATAGTCTTTATACACACACACACAGTTACGGAGGTAGTTCTGAACAGTCTTTGCACATGAATTACAACCAAACGCTGGAATTTGACATTCACTGCAATTTCAAAGAAATCCAAGGCATTTCTTAATTATCCAGGACTATATTTAAATACACTGAAAGAACTGATCAGATCCCCATTGTACTTCGCCAGAAAGACCTTAGACAGTGATCTTTCCAGAGGCTTTTTAAAAAAATTTCTAAACTATATTTTATTCATAAAAATATCTTTATGTACATACAATGAATAAAGCAGTTCAGTTCTGTAAAGTAGCATATGAAGAGTCAAACAAACATTGGAGTTTGACTCTCTCCAACAAACCAAAGGCATCTCTTACTTATGCAAGATTATATTTACAAACATTGAGGCACCTGGAGCGTCCAATAACTGAATGGACCCCCTTTAACTTCGCCAGAAAGACCTCAGGCAGTGGTCTTTCCCCAATACGCATTGGTGGCAGTTGCCCCAAGTTTTAAGAGCGTCCCTCATCCCATGAGCCTTCTTCACTTCACAAAAAGGTTTGTGTGAAATATGCAAACACAACTACAACCTCAAAGTATGGCAAGGACAGCTTCATCTGTGCCAGTCAGAATGATTGTGGCTCTTAAATAGTATGTCTGATTCCTTTCAACTGTTACAAGAAATACAAGTACACTGCTACTTAAAATTCTCTTCACATTATGAAGTGAAATATTATAACCTTATTTTCTTCTCCCAGGAAGAAGCAGGCAGAGCAGTAACTAGACTTTGCATAGCTTCATGTTGAAAAGGATGGGCCTTCAAGTTTGTGAACAAACCCCTGTATCAAATTGGAACTGGTTTTGTAGTCTTTGACTCCAAGGACCTCCCAAAATGTCAAGAGCCTGATCAAAGACTCGCAAACAGATTCAATTAATGGAAAACTGCCATGGTGATTAATTCAATTAAGGGAAGCATTGGCTTATTCGATGTGTTTAATGCGTTCAGTGCATTTTTAAAAGTGTAAAAGACAAACTTTAGTTAATTGGGTTACAATTTGCACTAGAAGTTCCTTGATCTTTTGCATTCCTCTAGCCAATTACAGATCAACTATACTGAAAGAAAACAGCACAACTTAGCAAATATGTCACACTGTGTAGTCATATGTTTTATGCATTTTTAAATACAAATAATCATGAAACAATATGAATAAAACATTTTAAAAGATAACAGAATGAAATGTACTTTTCATGATTTTAGCAGGCAGGCATTTTAAACTGGTTAAAGTAGTGGACAGTGAACTTTTAAAGGAACAAATCAAGAGTTGATTCATGACCATTATCAATAGAAACTAATAGTAATATTCAATTCTTTAATATTGATACCAGATTATATGGATGTGTTTCCTTCTCAACTAACAAAATATATTCTGATCAAAGAATAATGGAATGCAGACAGTAGATTAAACAACCTGCAAAAAAATGAAATCAAGATCTTTCAGATTATTTTCTCTTTGTCTGACAATAAACATGAAACCTTAACACAGTAAACCTGTTTAGGAAAACATTAATTAGAATAAATTGAAATGGGAACTGAAACAATACTGAGAATAAAAAGGAAACTGAACAATGGAAATGGGAAAAAAATTTAAAAGAATGCTGGAAATAGACAATACCCAAAAGGTAATTTTGACAATATCTAAAGAAAGACAACCTCGCTAGAAACATTAATTTGAAGATGTTCAGAATAAAGTTCAGTATCTACGCTGAACCCAAGAAAAACAGATCAAGGTATTTTTTTAAAATGATGAGAAGGAAATATGAATGAGCAGAGGGAATGAGTGCAGCCAATGTTCAGAAATTAATGACTGTTGAAGATGAGTAAGTGCATGAAAAATCTAACAGAATCTTAGCCTGTATTTTAGTTCTTTTGAAATACAAAACAGTAATACATTAAGCTGCTATTGTCAAAGATTCCAATTAGACTGCTTCTGGAGTTCTGCATTTAATTCTGGGCATTAGTTCTCAAATAGACATACCGGGCTTGCAGTGCATGCAGCAAAGATTCACTTGAATGATACAGAGATGAAGAATAACAGGTTGTACAGATAAGATTTGTATTTCAATGCATACAGGAGTTCAAGAGGTTATCCAATTGGGATAATTAAGAGGTATGATATGAAAGGTAGATAGACACTATTTGTTTTGGTTGCAGAAAGGTTATAATATCAAAATTATGATTACTGGAAGCACTTCTTTAAACAGAGTCTGTAAATCAGGAAGCACAATGCTAAGTACCATACTGTAGTCATCTAGGTCCATATGCAGCTCATCCTGAACAATATTCAGGCTTGAGCTGACTAAGTGGTAAGTAATGTTCAAACCACGAAAGTGCTGGGTAATAACCATCTTCAACATCCTCAATATCTAACCATATGTCTTTACACTCAAAGGCATTTCCATTGATGGATTTCCCAGCGTCAACATCCAAAAGGATTACCATTCACTAGAAACTGAACTGAAAAAGCCATGTGGCTACAAAAGTAGGTCAGAGGTGGAGGCATTCCAACTCAACTAACTCATTTCCTGACTGCTAAAGACTGCCCACCACCTAACAAGACAAGTCAGGAATGTAATGGAATACTATAACATTTGAGCAGCTTGACACCATCCAGGACATAGCAGTACACGTGACTGGCACTCCAAACAGCACAGCAAGTATTTACTATCTCCATAACTGAAAAAGCGGTAGATATATGCACCAAATACAAGGTGCAATGCAACAATTCACCAAATCTATTTTGGCAGTACCTTCCAAACCCACAACTTCTAAGAGGACAGTAGATGCACAAGAATACCTTCAACCCACACGGCATCCTGACTTGGAAACTATAATGGCCATTTTCATTGTCACCAGATCAAAATCTTGGAACTCCCTAACAGCACATTTCAATAAGTGGCTGACCAGCTCCTCTCAAGTTTAATTAGAGGGGATCAATGATATGCTGGCCAACCTGATATGTCCAAATCTAGTGAAAGAATAAACAAAATAAACAGATTAGTAATACTCAAGAAAATAATTGAGGTAATACACGCAACAAATTCTGTACCTGAAATGATTGGGTATTGGTATTAGATTTATGATGTGGATTTGAGGAACGCCGTGTTGGTCAGATGTCACACAACCCACCAAATCTTCCTGGAGAGGCTTATAATTCAGATTATTTTCAGCACTGATACAAGGCGTTTGATCACATTTATTTGGGAACATCTCACCTGTTTAAAAAAAAGTTTAGTTTAAGCAGGATCGATTTCGATACTTTATTAATGGTACGAAAACCTTTTAAAAAGTAAATATTTGTTCAAGAAGCTTTGATTTTAAAACAACTGTCTTTTCTTATTATGTGCAAGGTTTCAAATACAGAATTGCAAGCAAAACAGAATTGTTAGAAATTTCTAAGTCAAGTAGAAATGTTAGATATTTGATCAGAGAAAATAGCACTTTCTGGACTAGTGGCTAGTTTCAGAAAGCAAAGGCTCAACCTAAAATGAAAGCAAAATAAATCATCATACAACACTCAAGATAGTTTACCAACAGATTTGGTTGCAAAAAACAGATAAAGTATTGTTTGTGAATCTGGAATTATTGGTTCACATGAATAGGAAAGTTCAAGGGATACGGGTCAGGAGCAGACAGGTGGGACTAGTATAATATGGGATTATGTTTGGCATGGACTGGTTGGATTGAAGGGACTATTTCTGTGTTGTATGACTCCATGATTAATCTGCACCACTTTGCATAAACAGCATTTTTCAAAGCTAACTGGATTTACATTTTAACTGTTCAGTAAAATTGCCAAAGTAAGTACTTTCTTTAAAAAAAAGATGTAATGGTAGCAAAGATTGTTTGCCTAAAATTGAAAGTTGGAAATTGTAACAACTCAGGAAACTCAACTGGGAATTAATATCATATATTGTTGAACATCAAAACAGAACTATTATTTATGGCATACATAGATCAGTCCCAGCCTGAGAGAGAGTTTTGCAGACCAATCCCTGGATCAGATTTTCTTTTCCTTTATATAAAGAGCTATCAAATGCAACAAAATGGTGTTTACTCCATCACCAAATCATCGTGACATTTTTTAAAAAACCTATTAAACACCACGAGTAAAACTGGAATTTTTTTTATCATCAGAGACAAAAACAGAAATTGCTGGAAAAGCTCAGCAGGTCTGACAGCATCTATGGAGAGAAATCAAAGTTAATGTTTCAGGTTGAATGACCCTTCCTGAAAATTCTGATTTCTCTCCACAGGTGCTGCTGGACCTGCTGAGCTTTTAAAGCATTTTCTATTTTTGTCTCTGACTTCCAGCATCCACAGTTCTTTTAGTTTTTATTCTTCTTTTCTACCCCCTTTCTTTCCTCCCCCTCTATATTCAGAAATGCTGTTACACACAACTGAACAGTTATTTACCCCATCACCAAATGACCTGTTTAGCCAATTAGATATTTACATGCAAAGCTAGTTAAGGACAATGCAAATCGTGGCTCAGTTATTAGCAATGCTACCTCAAAGGGCCAGGGACCTGGGTTCAATTCTGCCCTCAGGTGACTGTGTGGAGTTTCTTCCAGGTGCTCTGGTTTTCTCCCATAGTCTAAAGATGTGTAGGTTAAGTGGATTGGTCATGCTAAATTGCCCATAGCATCCAGTGATGTGTGGGGTAGATGGATTAGCCAAGGGAATTGCAGGGTTACAGGGATAGGATAGATAGGTGGGATGCTCTTCCGAGTGTCAGTTTGGACTTGACGGGCCAAGTGACCTGCTTCCACGCTGTAGGGATTCTATGAAGCCATCAAAAAAGTGAGAGGAGGCCAGGGAGAGCGGGAAGGGGCTAAATTAAAATGGAGTTGGAGTGGGAGATAAAGCATTGTACCTCCACAGTGCTGATTCTGCTTTATAGCTAGTTATTTTTAATGTTTAGGCATATATGTTACGACATATCTCTAGGATAGGTAAAGCTTCAACCCAGAATTTTAGAGTTAGGAACATTGCTGCTGTGCCACAAGACCCTGGGTCTGCTTTATTTCTGTTTAATCCAGAAGCATTATCACACACAAATGAACAGCTTTTTCACTAATTTTCAGACAGAAAACTAAAATTATAATGGTATTGGAGAAGCTGGCAGAAAGCCAATATAAATTACACCTCAATTTTCTACAGATCTGAACCATAAAAGCAGTGGAAGAATACGGGGGAAATGGACATGTGTTACATCCCCACCAAAATTGAAACATGGTATGGCCTTGGTGTTGTTGCCTCCTATAACAGGAGGGATCCAAAATTGGAATTGAGAAGCGGTTGAGGACTCTGGCTGTGTATTCAATGGAGATAGCAGATGAAAGTGGAATTTATTAAACCCTACAGAATAATGAGATGCCTGGATAAAATGAACATGGAGAAGATGTTTTCACTAGTAGGAGAGACCTGGACCTTAAGGTGCAGCCTCATGGTGAAGAGATGACCCTTTAGAACCGAGAGGAAAAGGAATTTCTTCAGTTAGAGGGTGGTAAATCTGTGGGACTCATTGCCACACAAGGCTGTGGAAGCTAAGTCATTGGTTGTATTTAAGGTGAAGACAGGTTCTTGAATTGTAAGGGGATCAAGAGTTACAAGGGGAAAGCAAGAGAAAGGGGTTGAAAAATATATCAGCCATGATTGAATTGTGGAGCAGACTCAATGGGCTGAATAGTCAAATTCTGCTCATATATCTTATAGTCTTATGTAAGTACTTTATACTTATTCAACATGTGGATATTGAAGAAAATTGGAACTTCTATTATAGTTTTTGAATGAAAACTAAGAATGGCAACATTGTCTTTCATGACACATGGCTACACTATTAGAATTTCTGAAGAATTATTGGATGGAAGAATATATCACAAACTTTAAAAGAATTATTAAATTCAACTTGAGGATTCTCTGAATCAGTACTAGCATTTAAAATTGCTATTTTCCAGGCATCTCTTTACCTGCGAACATCTGCTCCCAATCAGCTTTAAGTTCTTGCTTAATGCCATCAAAATTAGCTTTCCTCCAATTTAGAACTTCAACTTTTAGATCCAATCTATCTCATTTTAAAACCAGAGTTATGGTCGCTGGACCCAAAGTGCTCCACCATTGACACCTCAGTCACCTGTACACACTTAAATTGCTCTCCATCTAAACCCTTATAAGAAGTTGTACAATGACACCTGATGAAAAATTAAAGTCAAACAAAACAAGTTAGAAAATTCTCCACCTAGCACAAAGCAAGATCGCAGTGGATGCTGCAGATCAAATATGTCAGTCCCAAAACATCATTGCAGGAGTTGTTCAGGGCTCTAACCATCTTCAGCTGCTTCAATGACCTTTCCTACATTATGAAGTCAAAAATGGGGAGGTTCCCTGATGAGTCCACAATCGTCAGCACCATTCTTGACTCCATAAGCTCTGAAGCACAGTGTCCACATGCAGCAAGACAAGGACAAAATTCAGGCTTATCTTGAAGTGGTAACTAACATCTATGCCACACAAGTGCCAGGTAATAATCATCTCCAAAAGCTGAGAAGCTAACCATTGACTCTTTACATTTAATGGCATTAGCATCACTGAATCTCCTATTAACATTATCCTGGAGGTTACCATTGACCAGAAACTAATCTGGACCAGCTATATTATATATAGGTTGAGTATTTTGCTTCTGGATTAGAGTGGTGCTGGAAAAGCACAGCAGTTCAGGCAGCATCTGAGAAGCAGGAAAATCGATGTTTCGGGCAAAAGCCCTTCATCAGGAATAATCAACTGGGAAGATGGTGGATCAATGATATTGTCACTGGACTAGTATTCCCAATTTAAAGTTCTGAGGACATGAGTTTAAATCCCACTTTCACCAAAGATTTTGAAGGCAGTACCTTCCAAACCAACGACTACTTCCATCTAAAAGAACGAGGGCTGCAGATACATGAGAACGCCATCAGCTGCAAATTCCCTTCCAAGCAATTCACCACCCTGACTTGGAAATATATTGTCATTCCATCACTGTTGCTGGGTCAAAATCGTGGAATTCTCTCCTTAATGGCATTATGGGTCTACCTACAGGCACATGGACTGCAGCAATTTAAAATGGCAGCTCACCACCTCCTTCTCAAAGGCAACTAGGGATGAGCAATAAAATAGGCAAAAGTGAGGACTGCAGATGCTGGAGATCAGAGTCAAGATTAGAGTGGTGCTGGAAAAGCACAGCAGGTCAGGCAGCATCCTGCTGAAGGGCTCCTGCCCAAAAAGTAGATTTTCCTGCTCCTCGGATGCAGCCTGACCTGCTGTGCTTTTCAACACCACTCTAATCTTGACATGAGTATTAAAATGTTGACCAGCCATTATACCCATATCCCATAAGTGAACAAAAGTTGGTGAAGCTTTGAATGCAATAAAAATCTAGAATTAAAAGCTAACCTAATGGAGTCCAGGTAATAAATATTGATTGTTGTTAAAAAAATCTTGTTTACCAATGACATTTAGGAGGGGAAAATCTGCCACCTTAGCTGGTTTGACCTACATGTGATTTCAGACTCACATCAATGTCACTGATCCTGATTGCCCTCTGAAAAATTAGCGGTGGGCAATTAATGCTGGACAAGCCAGTGATGGCCATGTCCCATAAAATAAAAAAAAGGAAATGAGTACCTTAAGTACTTAAAACAGTTACACATCTTGAATATTGTTTTATTTATTCAAATTAAAGTGATGAAATTATAAATTATGATTAATATGTAATCTTTAGTGCAGTGGGAGTGAGTTTTTAGTTTCTTCCATTGCAATGGTTCATTTTTGGACTTCACTTGTGTCCAAATCAAGTGTACAAATCAACTCCGAAACATTATCGATAAAAGTTAACCATGACTTTTAACATAAAAAAATCTCTCTCAAATTCAACTTTTACATGAGTACACTGAGTAATATTTCACATGCAAGACCCAGGGAAGGAAGGATGTTAACCTCAAATATTTAAACTTCCTTTTCACATTGGCTAAGTATCTGTCCCATATTTTCAGTTTTCATATGCATTTTTAAAATATAGATCCAGTGGATTATAAAGCAAATATTTCACTTCAGTGTTCAAACGCTTTCTATGCTTATGAACTCTAATGTGTTACTACAATCTTAACTAATTATATAAAACTACAACGTTTTACACTGTTTTGTTCATGCTCCCCACAAACCTCAAAAAGAACCTCTATTCCTATTAACATTGCTCTATACACTTACCTTTTATCAGTTCTATAGTTATTCCACCAGCTTCTTCAAACTTAACTAAGCTAATGACTGAACTGCAGTTTTCCTCAGCTAGCTTCAATTGTTCCAGACTTGAAAGTTTCCTTGTTTCCTGGGGTATTACGTAGGACTTTGTGGAATGCTGCAAAACAAACAGTTTTAACAATTCGAGCAACTAGTTTAAAACAGTCTAATTTCAATATCTCTTACTACTATGAGCTTTGTATAATACTTCTTAAACTGATGCAATTATGAATGTTGGAATTGATCGTTATTTCACAAATACAATTAGAATTTAGATTAGTTACCTTGATATGTCTCGATAAGATACACAGCCATAACAGACTTGGAGGTCATTTCTGTTGATTCTAATTGTAATAAAATTATTCCAAAAGAACTTATTACCTACTTCTAATTAAATAAATTATTTCCAGTTATGTTTAAACAGCATTATCAAAAGAGTGTCCAGCAAATAATGTTGGTGTGTGTGTGCACACTTAACTTCACAACTTTTTTTTTAAGTTAAAACATTCCAATTATCCATATGCATAATAATTATAAACTGGCACTCTGTCTCTTCCAAATTTTGACATTTTTAATCTCTCAAACTGAAAGGGGGAGGGACGGAGCGAGTGAGAGTGAGCACAAGCACAAGACAGTGCGAGACAGCTGAAGACAGAGGGCAATCAATCAAGAAAGAGAGAGAGTGTGTGTGTGTGTGTGTGTGTGTGTCAGGACTAGGGAGGCACAGTCAGGAAGAAGGGTAAGAAATATGGCTCAAGGATTTGCTAGAATAAGATTGGTTTATCTCTAAAGAAGAATAAACAATAGACAATAGGTGCAGGAGTAGGCCATTCTGCCCTTCGAGCCAGCACCACTGTTCATTATGTTCATGGCTGATCATCCTCAATCAGTATCCTATTCCTGCCTTATCCCCATAACCCTTGATTCCACTATCCTTAAGAGCTCTATCCAACTCTTCTTTGAAAGTATCCAGAGACTTGGCCTCCACAGCCTTCTGGGGAGGAGTATTCCATACACCCACTACTCTCTGGGTGAAGAAGTTTCTCCTCAACTCTGTTCTAAGTGGCCTACCCCTTATTTTTAAAGGGACTCTGGTTCGGGACTCATCCATCAGCGGAAACATGCTTCCTGCCTCCAGAGTGTTCAATCCTTTAATAATCTTATATGTCTCAATCAGATCCCCTCTCAGCCTTCTAAACTCAAGCACAAGCCCAGTCGCTCCAATCTTTCAGCGTAAGATAGTCCCACCATTCCAGGAAATGACCTCGTGAACCTACGCTGCACTCCCTCAATAGCCAGAATGTCTTTCCTCAAATTTGGAGACCAAAACTGTGCACAATATTCCAGGTGCGGTCTCACCAGGGCCCTGTACAGCTGCAGAAGGACCTCTTTGCTTCTATACTCAATTCATCTTGTTATGAAGGCCAGCATGCTATTAGCTTTCTTCACTGCCTGCTGTACCTGCATGCTTTCATTGACTGATGTACAAAAACACCTAGATCTCGTTGTACTGCCCCTTTACCTAACTTGACTCCATTTAGGTAGTAATCTGCCTTCCTGTTCTTGCCACCAAAGTGGATAACCACACATTTATCCACATTAGACTGCATCTGCCATGCATCCGTCCACTCACCTAGCCTGTCCAGGTCACCCTATATTCTCCTAACATCCTCCTCACATTTCACCCTGCCACCCAGCTTTGTGTCAGCAGCAAATTTGCTAATATTACTTTTAATACCTTCATCTATATCATTAATGTACATTGTAAAAAGCTGCGGTCCCAACACTGATCCCTGTGGCACATCACTGGTCACCGCCTGCCATTCTGAAAGGGAGCAGTTTATCACTACTCTTTGTTTCTGTCAGCCAACCAATTTTCAATCTATGTCAGTATTTTGCCTCTAATACCATGTGCCCAAATTTTGCTCACTAACCTCCTATGTGGGACTTTATCAAAGGTTTGCTGAAAATCCAGGTGTACTACATCCACTGGATCTCTCTTGTTCACCTTCAGAGTTACATCCTCAAAAAATTCCAGAAGATTAGTCAAGCATGATTTCCCCTTCATAAATCCATGCTGACTCTGACCTATCCTGTTACTGCTATCTGGATGTGGCATAATTTCGTCCTTTATAATTGCCTCCAGCATTTTTCCCCACCACTGAGGTCAGATTAACTGGTCTATAATTCTCTGTTTTCTCTCTCCCACCTTTCTTAAAAAGTGGGACAACATTAGCCACCCTCCAATCCGCAAAAACTGATCCTGAGTCTATAGAACATTGGAAAATGATCACCAATGCATCCACGATTTCTAGAGCCACCTCCTTTGGTACCCTGGGATGCAGACCATCAGGTCCCCGGGGACTTATCAGCCTTCAGACCTAACAGTCTGTCCAACACCATTTCCTGCCTAATATAAATTGTGTGTATTTTCAGAATATTCTGTTCTGGGTTTCCAGTACTTGATTTATATTTGTAGTAAGTCATTAATATGATTTAGTATCATAATTTACAAACTTGACCTTAGTTTTCCTCTCTTGACCTCCCATACTCCCTTTGATTCATTACCTCTCTCAAGCTTCACTTGCTGGCTATGAATGAGGACATGGGAGAGAGGCGGTAAGAAGAAGTGGTCAGGAGATCAGGAAAGGAATGGATGTGAACGGGAGGGAATGAACAGGCAGCAAGAAGGGCAAGAAGCGATCAGGAGAGGGAATGCAATTGATGATAACAAAAGGGAGAGGAAGTAGAGAACAGATTAGCAGGGAAGCAGCAACTGAAAGGAGAAAGGGCAGAAAATGGGAAGGTGAAAAATGTGTTGGAGATGGAGTAGGATAAGTGTGGGAAATAGCAAGCAAGAGCTAAGTTAGTAAGAGTAATAAGTTCATAGAAGCAAAACGTCACAAATATTTTTGAGACAGATAAGTACAAGCAGCTTGTTATATCTAAAAACAATTAGAGGTCATGAATATTCATTCATTCTTGTGCTCTCTACCAAAGGCAGGTCATTGTCTACTGTTGTTTCATGCTGAGCAGTTTTAGTCAGTGGTGGTTTGCCATTGCCTTTTACTCTCAAGAGGACAAGGAGCAAGGTACCTATGTCTATCTCAGCCAGAACTGGAATTGAGCTTAAAGGTCATTTCTAAACCACATGCTAAACATCTAGCTGACTGACCTAACTAGTTGCATCATGAATATAACCCACGTTATTACATAGTCTCTTATGGGGAAATGATTTTCAATTAATACTTTATGATTGAGCACACCATTTTTTAGTAACACATTGGGAGAGCTAAATGAGGGACAATTTTCCAAAAAGTTGTAATGCTACATTTATATATGCACACTGAAGGAAAATAAAGCACTAGTCATTATCTAATAAATTTAATAAAATTAACTACCCTGTGGCTGTTGTGCAATGATACTACCTTGAAATCTTACTCATCCTTAAAACAGTATCAAGAGGTCACAATTTAAGTTTCAAAAAACAAGCCTTGAGGTGCCATTCCCAGTGTTGCGTAGTCATACGTAGACATATTAAGAGGACTGCATTCAGTGTCTAACAGACTATTTATTCTTGGATACAATTAGAAAATAATGTTTACTTTTATTACAGCCCCATCATGTCTCAGCTCAATAATTTGGAGCCAAGCTTCTTCCCAAACTTCCTTTGAAACATCAGGAAGCAAGACCTTTTTAAACTTTTGTGCGTCAGCAGCTAAGTCTAAACTTTCAAAGGCCCTTTGGTGACCCAAATTATGACAACTGCATTACTGTGAGGGTTATTAAGATGACTGCTTTTAACACTATATTGTCAATATTTTGTAGGAGTACAGTACAGATCAGAAAGTACATAGCAGCTCAATCCAAACAAATCTTGCTAAGAGTTTCAAAGAAAACGTGTAACTCGAGAACCCTGTTCATCTTAACTTTACATTAATTCAAATATATCGTATGCACCACTGGATTTTAAAAGTCTCATTTTCACCATTCTTATGGGTTTCAATAATAGTATGGAAGGAATACTTTTATATACATTGCTTTTGTTAACCATTTTTAGGAAGGTAAGTTTTTGGTTTAATCTCCGATTGGAGCTGAAAATGTGTTGCTGGAAAAGCACAGCAGGTCAGGCAGCATCCAAGGAACAGGAGAATCGACGTTTCGGGCATGAGCCCTTCTTCAGATTCCTGACCTGCTGTGCTTTTCCAGCAACACATTTTCAGCTCTGATCTCCACCATCTGCAGTCCTCACTTTCTCCTCAAAGATTTTAATCTCCAATTGTCCTTGATAATGTGATGATCACCTTCTTGAACCATTACAATTTATGTGGTGTAGGAATGACAAAACTGTTTTCGGTAAGGGGTTCTATGTATGTGACGAAGGGAAAAAAAGCAATATTTATCCAAATCTGGATATTGAGAGACATGGCAATGACCCCATACACCTGCTGCCCATGTTCTTCAAAGTCTCTTCCTATAGGAAGGATGGTGTGAAACTTGAAAGGGTTCAGGAAAGACTTACAAGGATGTTGCCAGGGTTGGAGGGTTTGAGCTATAGGGTTGGAGCTATAGGGAGAGGCTGAATAGGGCTGAGGCTGTTTTCCCTTGAGCATTGGAGGCTGAGGGGTGACCTTATAAAGGTTTATAAAATCATGAGAGGCATGGACAGGATAAATAGACAAGATCTTTTCCCTGGGGTGGGGGAGTCCAGAACTAGAGGGCATAGGTTTAGGGTGAGAGGGGCAAGATTTAAAAGGGACCTAAGGGACAACTTTTTCACAGAAAGGGTGGTGTGTGTATGGAATGAGCTGCCAGAGGAAGTAGTGGTGGCTTGTAAAATTACAATATTTAAAAGGCATCTGGATGGGTATATGAATAGGAAGAATTGAGAGGGATATGGGCCAAGTGCTGGCAAACAGGATTAGATTAATTTAGGATATCTAGTCAGCATAAACGAGTTGGACTGTGCTGTACATCTCTATTCCTATTGGTGATATGGGTTGCCGATTTGGTAGGTACAATTGAATTAACTTTGGTAGTTTGCTGCAGTGAACCTTGTAATTGGTATGACCTGTTGTCACAATGTTGCATTAGAAGAGTGAACATTTAAGGTGGTGATAATCAAGTGAGCTGTTTTGTCTAGGATTGTGTCAAATTTCATTTTGGGGGTACATTCATCCAGGCAATTGGAAAATGTTCTATCAAATTCATGGGTTTTGACATGTACATGTTGGAAGATCTTTGAAGAGTCACAAGTTGATTTATTTACCACAAAATACCAAGGCTAGGATGTGTTTTTTCTTATTCATTCACAGGATAATTGCATTGCTGGTTAGGTTAGCATTTATTTCCCATCCCCAACTGGCCAAAGGTCAGTTAAAAGTCACCAACATTGCTGCAGTTCTCGAGTCACATGTAGGCCAGACCAGGTAAGGATAGTAGATTTCCCTCTCTAAAAGGACATTATTGGAAAAATCCAAGGATTACACTCATTACTAGACTCTTAATTTCAGTTTTTTAAAAATTGAATTCAAATTCCACCACCTGCTCCAGTAGGAATCAAACCTGGTTCCCAAAACATTGTTAATCCAGAGACCGAGATAGTGTATGGTTAATACTATTAAGCCATCGCCTACCAATATTTCATATAACATGATTGCCATAAGGATTCATCTGCTCCCTATTTTCTAGCTTTAATTGAAATCTATTCCTACAAAAATCTGTGAAAAATCACCTTTTGGGTCCAGGCATCTGACCCAAACTATGAGCTCCAAACCGTTATTTCTTCCCCATAACAATATCGGGACCAGGAGTTAAATCTCAGTCTATGAACCCTAACCAGGACACTTCTTAATACCAAAGCCAAATTTCATAAGCAGGATGGTGTTTTGATCTGACTATACCTATAAGGCTTGCCACCCAAATCCACCCAATAAGTGTGCTTCACTTTTGCCACTTCAAGATTCAGAGAATGTAGATTTCAATTCCACATTATGAAATGGAATTCAAAGTGTCTGACTCCAGAAGGAATATGACCACCAAACCAATGCAACTATAATTATTATTGGTAATAAATGCACATGAAAATGAAAATGAAAATTAAAATTAGGGGTCCTCTGGTGGTACAATGGGGTTCAAGTCCCACCTGCTCCAGAGGTGTGGGGTAACATCTCTGAATAAGTTAATTAGAAAAAAGTATTTGCATGTTTGTTTTATTATTTTTTTTATTTCAAAATATACTTTATTCATAGAAATAAATCTTTGGTACTTGTACAATTTGTCATGTCGTTCATAGATATATACATTGCATGTCTTAACATTACAAAGAACAGATTGAATTAATCGAATTTACAGTTATCCTATTTACAGTTCCCTTTATTAGCCATCCAGTCTCTTATTAGTTAGCTGTGGCTTCAGCAGAACCCACCTACTGAGTGGGTGCCCTGTTATACAATAGCAAATGAACCTTCTTTAACCCCCAGTTTATGGGGTTACCGTTGTCCATTTGACTGTCCTGTCTCTGGGGTAGCTGTCTGCATCCCCATGGTGAGCACGAACTGCTGGACCCTCGCTGGGCTGAGGTAGCTATCCAGGCTCTCACTGGGGTCATTTACCTGCTCTGGAGTCATTGAGCCAAGGCAAGGGTCCGCACCGTCCAGTTCTGATCGCTTCTTGGCCTTTTGGCTAAGATCAGGTATCTGTTCTTGTCAGGGCAGGGGTCGGGTTGCGGGTCATTGGAGCTGGTGGAGATCATCGCTGGATTGTGGTTGGACGTTGGAGGATCGTTTGGTTGCGCTGACCTGCTGTTGGTGGATCTTCATGTTGGCTTCGGCCTCGCGCCAATTCAGGGACCAACCAACCACAGAACTATGGCCTCAACAGCTGCCCGCAGCCCTGGGCAGGGGGTTCGAAACACAGTCAGGGTGACTGTGAAGAAGGTAGAGGATCGTACACCAGTCTACCACATCCTGTTTATTAAGAAAGTGCTGCTGGGATGCTGTGGGTTTACCGCAGCGGATGTGTACTGCCTCAGTCCGCACCGCACGCTGCCCTCGAAGCGGCTGGGGGGGGGGGGGAACGAGACTGTCACACACCTCCTTCTGGAATGTGCCTATGCAGAGGAAGTCTGGAGAGGAATGCAGTGGTGTTTGTCGAGGTTCGTCCCGAGCAGCACCGTGACGTGGGACTCCGTGCTCTAAGGTCTGTTCCCTGGGACGCACACCGAGACGAACATCAACTGTGCCTGGAGGATCATCAACTCGGTGAAGGACGCTCTCTGGGTGGTCCGAAACCTGCTGATCTTCCAGCTGAAGGAGTTGACCCCGACTGAGTGTTGCAGACTGGCACATTCCATGGTTCAAGACTACGTGTTGAGGGACGCGCTGAAGCTTGGGGCAGCTGCCGCCAAGGCGCGGTGGGGAAAGACCACTGTGTAAAGTCTGCCTGCCTAACGAAGAACAGGGGGCCCATGCAGTCATTTGGGCTCTGCTGACGCCTCAGCTAATTATATGGGCATATGATCAAAAAATGTCAAGACCGGTATAAAAATGATAAGTTTTGATCTCTGTGTGCACATGTTTACATATGTATGGCATGACCAATTGTACAGACCATCAAATTATTTTATGAATAAAGTATATTTTTGAAATAAAAAAAATGTGTACTGCCTGCAGGATTTCCCTGGGGCAGGCTACTTTGATGTGACCTTCAGAAGTGTGAAGCAGTGTGAACAGCTCCTGAAGGTCTTCAAGTAGAAGGAAGGGGAGCCGCTGTTCTCGATCTTGTCGGGGATCCCATTGTGTGTGCTTCCTGCACAGAGGAGTCGGGTTGTTACAATCCATATGTACAACCCCTATGTTCCAGCGGCTGATGTCCTGACCTTCCTGGGAAGGTACGTCCAAGTTGAGGGAGAAGCCACCGATGTGATCGACCCCTTTGGGATCTGGACTAGCAAGCGGCAGGTCAGGGTAACTCTGAGGGTCGATGACAATGGGAACATTCTCCACCCACCCTTGAGCTTCGCAATTGGAGGGAGCAGAGGCTACCTGACATATGCAGGGCAGCCGAAAGTGTGCCGAACCTGCGGGAAGTCGGGACACGTGGTGGCGGATTGCAAGGTGACCATCTGCAGGAACTGCAAACAGGAGGGTAACCTGACTAAGGACTGTCAGGAAGCAAAGAGCTGCAACCTGTGTGGAGAGGCGGGCCACATGTACAAGACCTGCCCAAGACGGGGGGCCCCACTTACGCACAGATGGCTGGAGGTCGCAATGTGAGCCGTGGGCCCCCAAAGACCAGTAAGGTCCACCCAGACAGCAGGGAAACAGAGTCTAGTGGCACCCAGAAAGAAGAACAGGCTGGAGTGGAGGAGGTGGCAGCCAGAGGAGACACACAGCAGCTGATCCTAGCTCTAGCTGGGCAGATGGAAGCAATGGAGGAGAAGGTAATCGAGCAGACAGAGGAGTGGATACCTATTAAAAACAGGAAGAGAAAATCTGGCCAGGCCCCCAAAGCCTCCCAGCAAAGGGGGAAAAGACAGCTGCACGAGGGAGGGACGGCCAGCTCTTCGGATGGGGAAAACGGGCGCAAAGAATGTCATCACCACCAGAAGAAGAGACAGAGCGCCGTAGATAGAGGAAACAGGAAACAATGGACCCCCCGAAGTCCACCATCCACCTAGTGAGAACCAGGGGGTACCCACTGCCCCACAACTACAGACAACTGAGAGCTGTGATGTTTGTTTTATTATTTGTCAGGAAGTGCACCTTTTCCAATACTTAACAGGAATATTTATTGCACTGCCTTCACCCTAGTACACATCTTTCACTGTTTAATATATTGTGAATACCATTTCATTCTCTATTCTACTTTGAACTATGAAACTCATTCCTTCAATTTCTTCCCAGCAAAGTATACTTTGCAATTCCAATTGCTTACATACATTTTTAAAAGAAGACAAGGCAGCTTTCTGTCATCAGAATACAATTAATTTCATTTGTTTTACGAGAATGGCCAATTACTCCAAATATCCCTGTAATGCTCTCACAAACATCAATCATCATTTGTGTATTCAGTTTTTAATTGACTATCACATGGTGATTTTTGTTCTCTCTGCGGTGTTTATTTAACAGGCCAATTTACACTAAAGATTTTAGAACGTTGCCTCTCAGTTCACAAACTCTGCCACTTTCCTTACTGCTCAGATTCCTTCCTAAACAGGAATCTACATAAAAAAAAGTAAAAACAATGAAATTCCATAATTCTCAAATGTTGCCAGCAGCACAATGAAACAGAACAAAAACAATATAAGAAATTAAGCAGTTTACAAAAGGTATAGACACACAAGTTCTTTATAAACAAAATAAAGAAATTAACCAGTTTGAACATTCTGTGGCCATCACACCATGAAGTGAGATTTGAACCTGGACCTTCTGGTCTAGCAGCAAGGACACTGCCGCTAACATGGTTTCTTGGGCCAAACACCACTGCCAGTGTGATATGGGGACGGGTGGAGGAGAGTGGAGGAGGGTTGGGGGGGGGGGGTGGCGTTGGGAGAGGGGTCTAGTGGCCATGATCTATAGTGTAACCAAAGACATAGGTAGAACTAGATATGATGTCACATGGAATTTGAGGAATTAGTGTCCAAATTAAAACATGTAAGGTAATAATCACAGAATTATTACAAAAGTCATGCACTGATTATGGAATTTCATTGTTTTTACTTTTTTATGTAGATTCCTGTTTAGGAAGGAATCTGAGCAGTAAGGAAAGTGGCAGAGTTTGTGAACTGAGAGGCAACGTTCTAAAATCTTTAGCATAGGATCAAGCAGATTATAAATTTAATAGCTCTAAATATGGCATGGGAAGAAAGCATTTTGATTAAGTAGAAGACTGGTGTCAGTACTCAAGGAAGGAGGTAGGACCATCATGCTGGCCATTGTATAACTAGGGCCCTGAATCAACAGGGTAGGAGTGGGGGTGAGTGTGAACTTTAAGAGAAAAATCAAGACTAGAAATAGTGTAATAAAGACAAGCAAACAAGAGACAGAATGTTTAACATTAATTGTGCATCAGTAATGAAGGGAATGATAGTAAAAGAAGCATTGAAATTAAAAGGCTCAAGCTACCCATATTTATACAATTAATTCTCACCCAAATAACCTTTAATTAATACCTTCATCACCCATTCCCAGGCATTAGGTCCCATGCATTTCTTACGATCTTCATAGATGATGTCAGGCCACAATATGGCCCAGATCTTTTGATGAGAAGATAGCAGCACAGACAGCCCATACAAACATACAAGTTAGGAGCAGGAATAGGCCTTGTGGACCCTCAAGCTTGTTTCACCATTCAATAAGATTACAGCTAATCTGATTACTCCATATTTCCACTTACACCCAATAACCTTCCACCCTCTTCATACCAAGGATCTATTTACCCTAGCTTAAATATATTCAAAGACTGTTTTCACCAACTTTTGAGCATCAGCATTCCAAAAACTCTCAATTCTACATTTACCCACAACAAGGAACATCCTTTCCAAATCCACACGGTCAGAATCAATCAAGTTACCTTTCACATTTCCTAAACTCAGTGTATAAGACCTTAGAGTGCAGGTTCATGCTTCCTTGAAAGTGGAGTCGCAGGTAGACAGGATAGTGAAGGTGGCATTTGGTATGCTTGCCTTTATTGGTTAGTGCATTGAGTGTAGGAGGTGGAATGTCATGTTGAGGCTGTACAAGACATTGGTTAGGCCTCATTTGGAATACTGTGTGCAGTTCTGGTCTCCCGGCTGTCGAAAGGATGTTGTGAAACTTGAAAGGGTTCAGAGAAGATTTACAAGGATGTTGCAAGGGTTGGAGAGTTTGCGCTATAGGGAGAGGCTGAATAGGCTAGGGCTATTTTCTGTGGAGCATTGGAGGCTGATGGATGACCTTATAGAGGTTTATAAGGTCATGAGGGACATGGATAGAGTAAATAGATAAGGTCTTTCCTGGAGGTGGGGCAGGGGACTCCAAAACTAGAGGACGTACCTTTAAAAGATGAGAGGGGAAAGATTGAAAAGAGATTTAAGAGGCAACTTTTTCATGCAGAGGGCAGTGTGTGCATGGAATGAACTGTCAGGAAATGGTGAAGGCTAGTACAATTACACCATTTGAGAGACATCTGGAAGGGTTTAAGAGGGATATGGGCCAAATGCTGACAAATCTGATCAGCATGGACAAGTTGGATCAAAGGGTTGTTTCTGTGCTGTGTAGGACTCTAATAGCCTAGCCTTAGTCCATAGTCCCTTCAAGATTGCCATGTTTCTGTATGAAAGGTGTTCTAAAACAGTCATGTGTGACTTTTTGGATAGCTGCAAATTGGAGGGAACAATAAAGGATGATACAAAAAAAATTGTCTTTGTTCAAGAAACATGTGTAATTGATGCACAAAGAAGAAATCACCAAACAATATCTAAGCTGGAAGTTTATTGTCAATTAAAACCCCAAAGATGTGGCCCAATCAAGGGGATTGTACCACATAAACAATTACTCAAGGCTGGCCCGTCAATTCTCAGAATCCAACAAATAACTGCACTCTGAACTCTTTCATGAAGTTGATATATTCCACTTAAAACATAACATTTTCATTTTATTGCTATTTCTAAGGCATTGTTTTTAAAAGAACATCCAAATAAATCCAGTCCTTTCTCAGTAAATTAATCTCTCGGTGCTGAATTGCATAGGTAAAATGAATTAGATTAGATTAGATTACTTACAGTGTGGAAACAGGCCCTTTGGCCCAACAAGTCCACACCGACCCGCCGAAGCGCAACCCACCCATACATTTACCCCTTTTCCTAACACTACGGGCAATTTAGCATGGCCAATTCACCTGACCTGCACATCTTTGGACTGAGGGAGGAAACCGGAGCATCCGGAGGAAACCCATGCAGACACGGGGAGAATGTGCAAACTCCACACAGTCATTCGCCTAAGGCGGGAATTGAACCCAGGTCTCTGGCGCTGTGAGGCAGCAGTGCTAACCACTGTGCCACCGTGCCGCCCAAAATTCAGAACATCATTTCAGAACTGTCTGGTAGAGTTTCCACAAGGTTGAGTAATTTGCTTAATAACAATGCAGAATTGCAAACTCAAGTTACATTCAGAGTTTTCTTGATATCTTGCAGTAATTTAAAATAACTGCACTAAAAGGCAACTTCAGCACAAAACTGACTATAGCCCCAGATCGAATAAGTGCCTACACTCCAAGGAGTGAAACGGTTCAAGAAGGAAACGACCAACATCTTCTCCACGGCAATTAGGAATAGGTAATTAATGCAGGTCTAGCAGCAACACCTACATCCCATGAATAAATAAAATTGTAATTATATTGAATTTATGTTAATTATGTTTATTTGCAGACCTTGGAAAATGCCCTTAAAATTAAATTTCTGTTTTAAAATCAAAGATAGCAAGACACAGTTTTGAAAAAGAAACAGTTAGTAAATTAAAATTCTTGGTATTTAAGAGAATGACAACCAATAAAACTAACAATGGTTCACAAATGTTTCTTGGAGTTATTTTTCGATATTTAAAACTGGGGTATTCACAGGTGATGCACTAGACACTCCAACAAAATGCTAATCCTAACCCTGACATATGTTTTGTGATAAATTTTCAGTTTGAATAATAAAACAGCAAAGATTACACTTAAATATATTTAGGAATATCATTGCTATAAGAAAATAAAACAAATAAATTTTAAAATTTTGCCAATTATGCTAGTTAATGGGCAATTCAAACTTTGTTAATCATTTATCATACACCTGTCAGTCTGGAAAATTGCACATTTACTTTTTTTAAAATCTATTACTCCAATTAAGAGAAGTGACACTATAAAAACAGTGCAATTGTAAAATATAAAAACACAAAATGAAACACACTTTGCACACTTTTGCAACTTGTTAGAAGCATTATGTATATGGAACAGCAGTAAAAACAATGGGAAAGAAGTCACAGATAAAGGAAGGTCATTCAGCCCTTCCTGTTTGTCCCTCTAGAGACAAGGAGTGTAGATCCATACAGATAGTTCTTCTATATCACAATGGTTGCATTCTCGTGCAACTCCTGTTCCATAAAAATCATGCTTTAAAAACAGCACTTAAAAGTGTCGGTGATGTAACCACCTTACAGCCAGTACGTTTTAAAAGTTTGTGCTTTAGAAACAATGTCCCCAGTTCATGTTAACAAAATGCATGTTACAGCAGAATGACCTCTATGTAATTTGTGAAAACTCAGTACTATTTATGCTTATAGGGGAATTTTATAAGTTCATTATAAAGCAGATCAAAGTACATATTCTTTCACTACTTCTTACTTATTATGTAGAGAACCATATAATGAACTATAAATTACTCCTATATATCTAAGAATTAGGACAAGGATTATTATTTTGCATGCAAGACGCTATTTTAAAAATCCTTGTTGCTTCCCAAGCCAGCAATTAAAAGGAATAGGGCATGTACAATGCATGCTTTGCCATACACGTTTAAAATTAGACATAAAATCCTGTAGCATGCACACAGATCTGGTAAGCATTTGTCAGAAAAATTACCCTTTTGGCAGCAGCAAAATCAAACATCCCTACATAGGTTTTAGTAGGTCAGAATGTACAATAATGGTCTCCGGTGGGACAAAACTTGACTTAAAAGTGAGAAGAAAATATACATCCAAACAGAAACAGCATACATATTAAAGTTAAGAGATTGTTTCAAGGTTATAAAAATATAAATGTGCAAATTAATCTATTAAAAAAAAATGTCAATTTCTAAAAACTTTTGAGCTGAATCTTATCATACTTTGGTTAAGTGTTAATTTTGTGGATTTTCAAGGAGAGTTTCTCTTTGCAAGGATGAGAGACATTTCTTAAAGTACCATCCCAAACTCACCTCATTACCTACCTATCCTGCCCCTATGGTGCATTCTCATCTAATGCTAGCCCAATTCTACCACTTGCCAATGCTGGAATATCCTAGAATGGATGAACATTTTTGGCACCATCTTTTAATTAAAGATCTTTATGCACTTAGACAAGCACAGTTAGTCTAGAACTGCTTTGCACAGTATGTTATATTTGCACCAGATGAGACCACAGAAAGAAGAATTGGTGTCTTGCTTTGTCAACAAAGACCTGATGGACAGGGTAGTGCATAGGAGGATTTTTCCTCTTCGCCCAGTCTCAGCAGTGGAGGTCATGACATCGGACCCTGCCAGAATAGTCTGAGATTGCCACTCAGGTCAATGCAGGTCTTGGTCATCTGGAGGAACGGTCAATGGCTTTCCCTGTTACACCAGGATATGTGGCACCATCTTCTCACTGCCACCTCAGTCATTCTGCCTGCTACAAATACCTAACTCCCAGAAAGGTTATGTTCTGCCACTCTCAGCAGTGCAAGCAACTTCTTTCTTCACTTGCTCTCACCCATCCCAACCTCCAACACTATTAATCCATACTGAAAATGTGTTGCTGGAAAAGCGCAGCAGGTCAGGCAGCATCCAGGGAACAGGAGAATCGACGTTTCGGGCATAAGCCCTTCTTCATTCCTGAAGAAGGGCTTATGCCCGAAACGTCGATTCTCCTATTCCCTGGATGCTGCCTGACCTGCTGCGCTTTTCCAGCAACACATTTTCAGCTCTGATCTCCAGCATCTGCAGACCTCACTTTCTCCACTATTAATCCATAGTCCTATATTGCCTCTGTACTGCCTACACACTCAGGACAACTCACCATTTTTCTCTACCTACACCAGCATTAACAGCTGCAGAACACACTTTCATTTCACTCAATCCCTTCTTTCTCTTATTCTAGGAAAAAGCATCCCACAATATGACAGAAAGAGTAAAGGAGGAAATAGGCTATCTGATCCTGCACTTCACTTCTTCTAAGGGCAAGATTCAGACCCTGCTTGCCCCAAGTGCTAACAGATAGGCCAGAAGTCTGGATGCTGGTATTGGAGACTTCTCTTGACTTTTTGTGCTGGGACTGCCTGACTGAAGATTATCTTCCTCTGACTTGACAGAGGACCGCTGACAACCAGTCAAACTGGCTTAGTGTGCACGCTAAATGGCAAGGCAAGATGGAAGCACTGTGCCCCTTAGCCAGAGCAAAGAGTAAAATGTCAAGGCAGGGATACTGTGACCATCTAAGTAGGTGCATGGTTAAATGAGCAGACCAGAGATGTAGCTGTGTATCTATCCCTGAACACAATATGAGCTTGATAGTGCATAATAGTGCATCCCAAGGTGCAACTTTAAAGCGCAAAAGCATATAATAAACGGATCAGAGATGTGCCATTATAGTGTGCAGAGGCTGGCAAGTGTCCATTGCCGAGGTGGGTGAATAAGGAATGCATGCCACAGGTGCCCGAGATGTTGATGTCAGATATCCAAGAGTTCCATGAGAAGCAAGCAAGTTGGAATCATAAGGTAACTGCCACAACTTTCCTGTCAGGAATTCTCGTGCAAATTCTCTCACAGCAGTTAGAGAATAGGAAGTTGCTTATTAATGAAGCTAGATATGCAGTTAATCAAGTCAACAAAGGCAATAAACCCCCTTAATTGACATCTTGCAGATGCGTAGCAAGATTCTCATCTCAATGCATGGAACAGAATTGCAAAACACAGCTAGTTGCTCTCAATACCAAGAAAGCCCTGCTGAACCTCTTACACAATTTTCCCAGATTTCTTACCAAGCCACAATGTCATTCATGGCCCTACAAGATATCATTAACCAAATACTCATTTTAGTATTTTGTTTAATTTCCATACCGCTGGTGTCCAGTTAAAATATAATCAATTATAGCACAGTAATAAAACTTTCTGAAGATTTAAAAAGTGACATTATAGTAACTAATAGCATACATATTACTGACCATATCATACTTACGTAGACTTTAAGTGGCATCTTGATAGCACCCACATTCCAAACTAAATCATTGCTGCTGTTCAAAACAAGAATCAATGTCTTGTTGACACTAATCGGCTGCACGTGCAAAGAAATCTGGAAAAATCAATTTACAAATGATTAATGGTCCATATAACATTGGTTAACCACAGTCCTTCTTAGTTGGTGCATTGGGATATTAGATAAGCAGAATTAATTGACTGTGTATTGTGACACAAGTCCAATCTAAAAAGGTCAACTTGAAACGATGGTGGAAACAGATTCCATTTTTAAGAGTCTACAGAAGGAGTGAGAGGTGGAGAAGTCCCTAAGAGGTCTCATCACACAATCTGCTAAAGGTATCATTATGTAGAGAAGAACATCACATTTAGTATCGCATGAATATGATTTAGGAGCAGCAGTAGGCCACTCATCCCCTCAAACCATGGTCTATGTGATTACTCCACATTTCCTCTTATCTCTTGTAACTCTTTCAACTCTTTCTTTATCAAAACATCTATTTACTTTGGCTGTTCAAAGGCATTCATGAACTTTGCAATTCTCTTCAAAACATGGTGGAAGCAAAGATTCATGACCCTGTGAGAAAAAAAAACACATCTCAAATCTGTCTTAAAAGTGGAAAGGCAACTGCTGAATGGCATTGAAACCCAGATAATGTTCTGAGACTCTGATTCAAATCTGGTCAGGGAAGATGGTGGAATTTGAATCAATAGAAATCTGGAATTAAAGAGGCTAATGGTGACCATAAAACCATTGTCAATTGTCTGAAAATCCTATCAGTAGTGTTCTTTTGGGAAGGTAGCTGCCATCCTTACTTTGGTCTGGCCTACATGTGACTTCAGAACCACTGCAACATGGGTGACTGCAATGATTCACAAAGGTAGCTCACCATCACCTTCTCCAGGATGACTAGGGATTGTCCATAAATGCTGGCATAGCAAGAAACACTGATTTCCCATGAACGAATTTAAAAACTGTCAATCAACTAGACCTAGACCTGTAAAATAGTAGTAACAATAGCTAATAAAAGCTTGTCCAAGCCTCTGTATCTTGTTTAAGTAAATGTTGATCTGACGACAAAATAGATCACAATAAAAATGCTGGTACTATAACAAAAGTTGTCAATCTTCTCTTTAGCTTTGTTAACAGAAAAAGTTTGGTTCTCATTCACACTATGAACTAGTCATGCAGGGTTGAGGATAGGGTTGACAATATTGTTCTATGCAGGACCAACATGGACTCTGGGTTGAATGGCCTCCTGCGCCATTATGATTCAATGTTTCATATATCAATTTTAATCAGACAGTATTAGAATTTTGCATGCACCATTTATTGATAATAAAAAACATTATAAACCAAAAGCTAACAAATTTTCTTAGCAAATGCTACAGCTGAAATACAACTGTGTAGTGCATTGTACTCTGGTTTCAGCAGAAACACAGATTTTATGGGATTTTTATATTGTCACAGCAATTGAATTCCACTGTTGGCTAGTACTAATAAAAAGTTATAACCAGAACAAACACAGATTGTGCTATGATTACAAAGTAAGTCACACACCATTGGAAATTTGTTCAGGAGTGCAGGTTGATACAGAAGAAATGGCAAATTGAGATCAAAGGCAGAACCTTCCAGGTCCCCAACCCAGCTGGCACGTTTGCAGCCAGAGAAGCTCATAAAGTCTCACAGGTAGCCTTCCCACTAGTCCTCTAATTTGTGTGCAATGCTAAAAAGGGCAAGTGAGGTCTAGGATGGCCAGCTGGCCTGCATGTGCCTCAATTATAACCTGAACAACCACATCCTGCCTCAAATTTTGAGGCAGGCAGGTGGTGCTCAACAAGTCAGCCTTCTTGGCCTTGAACAGGAGGGGTGTGCCCCTATTATGGCCCCCAACTAAAAACACCAACCTGATCCTCCAGTCCAAGAGTTAAGCCCTAGATGTTCCCTCCTTCCCTGCCCTTCATATCATGAGCCCATCCCATGATATTTATGCTCCACTTACGTTCATGATACCCAATACAATACAATATAGCTTTATTTTATATCATGCAAAGTCCAAGAATCTAGTAACACAGTACTAATGTGGTCTTAACCATTACCCTGCATATCTAAAGAATAACCTGCCTACTTTGTATTCAATTCCCCTTGCAATAAACAATAACATTCTATTGAGTCTTTTTATACATGCAAACGAATCTTTTGCAAATCATTCACTAATACATCAAGATTGTTTTTCACCTTGGAGCTCTGCAGTTGCTCAATTTAGATAATATCCTTTATTTTTCCATTATGCTCCACCTGTTTATTTTTTCTAATTTTCTTGCATCCTTGTATCCTCTTCACGACATTTTCCCCTAGCTATCAGCAAATTTGGCAAACCATAACTTGGAAGAAGGAACTGAATGTATTCAATTAAACTATAAAGGTTGAGGTTGTGCATTGATCGCAGCGATACATCAGTAATTACATCTTGCCAACCAGAGAACGACCCAGTCATGCCTACTAGAATCATTGAGTCATAGAGATGCACTGCGTGAAAACACACCCTTTTGTCCAACTTGCCCATGCCGACTAGATATCCTAGCCTAATCTAGTCCCATTTGCCAGCACTTGAACCATATCTCTCTAAACCCTTCCTATTCATATGCCCATCCAGATGTATTTTAAATGTAATTGTACTAGCCTCCATACCTCCTCAGAAAGCTCATTCCATACACACACCACCCTCTGAATGAAAACCTTACCCCTTAGGTCCCTTTTAAACCTTTCCCTCTCAACCTAAAACTATACCCTCTAGTCCTGGACTCTCCCACCCCAGGGAAAAGACCCTGTCTTTTTATCCTATCCATGCTCCTCATGATTTTATAAACCTCTATAAAAGGTCACCCCTTAGCCTCCAATGCTCCAGAGGAAGTAGTCCCAGCATATTCATCCTCTTTCAATCGCTCAAACCCTCCAACCCTGGCAACATCCTTGTAAATCTTTTCTGAATGCTTTCGCGTTTCACAACATCCTTCCGATAGGAAGGAGACTAGAATTGCATGCAATATTCCAAAAATGGCCTAACCAATGTCCTGTACAGCTGCAATATGACCTTCCAACTCCTATTCTCAATACTCTGACCGATAAAGGAAAGCAAACCAAACGTCTTCTTCACTATCCTATCTACCTGCGACTGCACTTCCAAAGAACGATTAACCTGCACTCCAAGGGCTCTTTGTTCAGCATAACTTGCCAGGACCTTACCTTTAAGCATATAAGTCCTGCTCTGATTTGCTTTTCCAAACTGCAGCCCCTCACGTTTAAATTCCATCTGCCACTTCTCAGCCCAATGGCTCATCTGATCAAGATTCTGTTGTACTCTAAAGTAACCTTCTTCGCTGTTTACTACACCTCCAATTTTGGTGTCATCTGCAAACTTACTAACTATACCTCCTATATTCACATCCAAATCACTTATATAAATGACAAAAAGCAATGGACCCAGCACCGATCCTTGTGGCTCACCACTGGTCACAGACCTCCAGTCTGAAAAACAACCCTCCACCACCACCCTCTGTCTTCTACCTTTGAGCCAGTTGTGTATCCAAATGGCTAGTTCTCCCCGTATACCAGTATACCTTGCTAACCAGTCTCCCATGGGGAAACTTATCGAGTGCATTACTAAAGTCCACAGAGATCATGTCCACCGCTCTGTCCTCATCAATCCTTTTTGTTACTTCTTCAAAAAACTCAATCAAGTTCATGAAACACAATTTCCCATGCACAAAGCCATGCAGACTATCCGTAATCAATCCTTACATTTCCAAATAAATGTAAATCCCATTCCTCAGGATTCCTTCCAACAACTTGCCCACTACCAATGTCAGGCTCACTGGTCTATAGTTCCTAGATTGTCCTTACCATCTTTCTTAAATAGTGGCACCACTTTAGCCATCCTGCAGTCTTCTGGCACCTCACCTGTGACTATTGGTGATACAAATATCTCAGCAACGGGCCAGCAATCACTTCCTGTGCTTCCCACAGTGTTCTAGGGTACACCTGATCGGGTCCTGGGGATTTATCCACTTCTATGCATTTCAAGACATCCAACAACATCTCATCTGTAATACAGGCATTTTTCAAGATGTCACCATCTATTTCCCCACATTCTGAACCCTCCACGTCCTTCTCCACAGTAAACAATGATGCAAAATACTCGTTTAGTATCTCCCCATCTCCTGTGGCTCCACACATAGACAGCCTTGCTGATCTTTGAGGGGCCCTATTCTATCCCTCTGTGCCCTTTTGTCCTTAATGTACTTATAAAATCACTTTGGATTCTCCTTAACCCTATTTGCTGAAGCAATCTCATGTCCCCTTTTTGCCCTCCTGATTTCCCTCTTAAGTATACTCCTGCTGCCTTTATATTCTTTTAAGGATTTGCTCGAACTCTGCTGTCTATACCTGGCATATGCTTCCTTCTTTTTTCTTTGCCAAAACCTCAATTTCTCGAGTCAACCAGCATTCACTACACCTATCAGCCTTTCCAGGAATATACTGTCTCTCGACTCTCATTGTCTCATTTTTGAAGGCTTCCCATTTTCCAGGCATCCCTTTACCTGCGAACATCTGTCCCCAATAAGCTTTAAGTTCTTGCTTAATGCCTTCAAAATTAGCTTTCCTCCAATTTAGAAATTCAATTTTTAGATCCAATCTATCTTATTTTAAAACCAACAGTTATGGTCACTAGACCTAAAGTGCTCCACCATTGACACCTCAGTCACCTGCTCTGCCTGATTTCCCAGAAGTAGGTCTAGTAGGTACATCCAGAGACAGAACATTTTCTTGTACATACTTAAATTCTTCTCCATCTAAACCCTCAACACTATAGTTGGAAAGTTAAAATCCCCTATCATAACCACCCTATTATTCTTACAGATAACTGAAATCTTTTTACAAATTTGTTTCTCAATTTCCCGCTGACTATTAGGTGGTCTATAATACAATCCCAATAAGGCGATCAACACTTTCTTATTTCTCAGTTCCACCCAAATAACTTCCCTGGATGTATTTCCAGAAATATCCTCCCTAAGTACAGCAGTAATGCCATCCCTTACAAAAATGCCACTTCCCCCCTCCTTTCTTGCCCCCTTTTGTATCTTTCCTATAGCAATTGTATCCTGGAACATTAAGCTGCCAGTCCTGTCCATCTCTGAGCCACATCTCTGTAATTGCTATGATATGCCAGACCTATGTTTCTAACCATGCCCTGAGTTCATCTGCCTTCCCTGTTCAGCTTCTTGCATTGAAATAAATGCAGTTTAATTTATCAACTCTACCTTGTTTTCTGCTTTGTTCCTACTTGCCCTGACTATTTAACTCGCTCCTTTTCCCAACTGTACCAGTCTCGGATTGATCTCTTTCCTCACTATTTCCCATGGTTCTCACCCCCCCAACCTTACTAGTTTAAATCCTCCCTAGCAGCTCTAGCAAATCTCCCTGCCAGTATATTAGTCCAATCTGTCCTTTTTGTACAGCTCACATCTACCCCAGAAGAGATTCTAATGATGCAGAAAATGTGAACTCTTCTCCCCTGCACCAGCTCCTCAGCCATGCATCCATCTGCTCTAGCCTCCTATTCCGACCCTCATTTGCTCGTAGCACCGGAAGTAATCCAGATTATTACTACCCTCAAGGACATCCTTTTAAAATCCCTGCCTAACTTTCTGTATTCTCCCTTCAGAATCTCATCCTTTTCCTTTCCAATGTCATTACTTCCAATATGTACAATAACCTCCAGCTGGTCCCTCTCCCCTTTGAGAACATTCTGTACCCTCTACAAATATCCTTGCATCTGGAACCAAAGAGGCAACGCACCACTCTGATTTTTCACTGCCGGCCGCAGAAACATTTGTCTGTGCCTCTGCTTAGAGAGTCTCCTATCACAATCAAATCGCTTGGAACCTTATGTACTCCCTCATTACATTTGAGCCAGTCTCGATACCAGAAACTTGGTTATGCATGCTACATTTCCCTGAGAGTCCATCACTCCCTACATTTTCCAAAGCAGCATACTTGTTTGAGTTGGGGATAGCCACTGGAGACTCATGCACCACCTGCCTACCCCTCCTATCTTCCCTGGGGTTAACTCATCTACCTGCCTATATCTGTGGCTTTTCTCTCTTTCTATAACTGCCACCCATCACACCCTCTAGTTCTTATAAATTCCTCACTGCCTCTAACTGCTGCTGCAACCGATTAATGTGATCTGATAGGATTTGCAACGAAAGACGCTTCCTGCAGACATAATCATCAGTAACATGGAAACTCTCCATAAACTCCCTCATTCAACAGGAAGAGCACATCACTTTACTAAAGGCCATCTTTGCTTCTTTGCAATCTACAGACCCAGAAAATAGCATTGTCTTATTGCTCTTAAAAAAAAAGTGCTCCAGGCGAACTTACTACATAATGGTGCATATTTTTAAAATTTAATCAAGAGACAGATCTCAATAAAACATTTAATCAAGAAAGAACGCACTCTACTCAACTGTAGACTTACAGCAAAGTTACACATAAAAATTGTGCACTTATCTGTTCCTGGGATATCTCTCCTGCACAGGTTCCTCAAAGGTCAGCTGTGAATTTTGCTATTTGTTAATTTTTCCTACATGTTTCGATGTCCAGAGATACGTGAACTCAAACAGCAAAGGAAGTAACTGTGCAGATTCACTGCTGTGTCAGTTAGCAGTGTAGGTTTCTTCCTCTCTTCTTCACTCACCATGTGGTCATTGCGTTTTGTTTGTCTCCTTCCTTTCAAAAGTGCCGTTGTTTTGTTCTTTCTTCCCCAAAGTTCCAAAACAATGCAACAACATATTTTTAGATTAGATTAGATTAGATTCTCTACAGTGTGGAAACAGGCCCTTCAGCCCAACATGTCCACACCGCCCCTCTGAAGAGAAACCCACTCAAACCCATATTTACCCCTGACTAACGCACCTAACACTATGGACAATTTAGAATGGCCAATTCACCTGACCTGCACATCTTTGGATTGTGGGAGGAAACCGGAGATCCCAGAGGAAACCCACGCAGGCACGGGAAGAATGTGCAAACTCCACACAGACGGGAATCGAACACTGGTGCTGTGAGGCAGCACTGCTAGCCATTGAGCCACCGTGCCGCCCCAATTAAAACAGCAATTGCTGCTGCTGGAACTCAAGGAAATCACCTCCAACACCTAAAACACCTCACAAAAGGAGCAGCTATTTCAAATTTGTCCCGTCCTCCATCTTGGATTATCCAGAATCCCTTGTTAGCTAGCCAATCTCATACAATGCCAATAAACAATGCATTACATCTTGAGATTTAATTTTCCACAATAGCATTTGATAGAATAGTGGTCTACAGCACATAAAATCTGCACTAGCCAAAAACAAACACCTAACTATTTAAGCCCATGTTCCACATCTTGGCCCATAGTGTTCTGTACCTTCTACATCTAAATACTTACATGTTACAAGGGTTTCTGCCTTTACTATGCTCATGATGAGGGAGTGCCAGTGTTAGACTGGGATGGACAAAGTTAAAAATCACACAAAACTAGGTTATAGTCTGGTGTTGTGTGATTTTTAAACTTACTATACTTATGGCAATGTAGTCGAGATACTCACCACCCATTTTCTCACATCTCCTCTAAACCTCCTACGTTAAAAATCAATGCCCAGTCATTTATCTGTCCACCAAGGGGAAAGGTTTCTTCTTACCAACCCTTTGTATACCCCTACATTTCAATCAAGCTCCCCTTAGTTTCTTCTGCTCCAAGAAAAATAACCCCAGTCTATCCAGTCTCTCTTCATAACTAAAATGAACCAACCCAGGCAACATCTTGGTAGATCTCCTCTACGCATTCTCCAGTACAATCACATGCCTTCCATAATGTAGATTCCAGAACTCCACACAATATTCTAACTGTGACCTAACCAACATTTTATACAGTTCCAGCATCACCTCACTGCTCTTAAATTGAGCCTCAACAAATAAAGGCAATTATCCCATATAACTTGTTAACCATGTTATCAACCTGTCCTGCTATTTAAAACACTAAAAAAAAATTAAAACTAAAATGTCCAATATTAAAATTTAGTGCACTGAAATTTCTTCTTGTTGCTCATCGATGTAAAGTAATGCCACTGTACTGCTAAAATCACAGCTAGATATTAAAGGGATGGAAATTCCTTCATTAACAAGCTGTCCACAAAGGATAAGAGCTGAAGTTATAGAACTGTCGGGCTAGTTATTTTCCCAATAAACATCATGTAATGTGCCGTGAAATTTATTAAACTACCACCACAATCTACCCCCCACCTTATCCATGATTTAGAAAAGCAACTTTATTACCTAAAATACAATTAAAGCCCATTAAGATGATTAAAATAATCTAAATGATAAAACCAAACACATCACATCAATATTAAGCAATATAAAACAAAAATCAAAAATTGAACAAGAGCAAATCAGAAGTCCAACCAACTTCTTTAGAAATCCATAAATAAATGAAGCAACTCCAATGTCAGCAATATTGTTAGGCGAGAGGTAAACAGCTTAAAGTTCTGTATCTCCAGGAATTCCATCAATTCATTATTCTTTTTTGACCATTTCCCTTTAGCTCCCACAACAAATCCAAAAAAAACTCGCTTGCCTCTAGTTAATTTAACAATTTCATTCTTCAAATGTACATTTGTTCACTTTTACAACCCATGCTTTTTCAAGAGAATCACCATTCATTTCAACAACAACTTCATTATTCTGAAAGATCAAATCCGGCACCCACAAGCTCCCACTCTCCTCTCGCAACCTAGTCTCTGAATACTTTCCAACTATTGTTGTCTACAAAGTCCAAGAGCTTTTCAACTTTTCTGTTGTGTCTTTTATTACATGCCTGTTTTACTTATGGGGAATTGTCTCCAACGAGACATCACATCTTCCACAGTTCTTGTTCATTGGCAGCCTACCATGTGACAATGTTGTCCGAGTGGGATACAACTGCATCCTAAATAACTAATTAATTAGTTTAGATGTCTTAATGTCTAGTGCATTCCTTACCCACGCATTGGATATTCTGTCATTTTTAAAATAATGTATTCTTGATCCTTGACAGGAGAAGATTCCTGATGAAGGGCTTTTGCCCGAAACGTCGATTTTCCTGCTCCTCAGATGCTGCCTGACCTGCTGTGCTTTTCCAGCACCAATCTAATCTAAACTCTGGTTTCCAGCATCTGCAGTCCTTACTTTCGCCTTGGAGAGAGACATCCGATTATTCATCTTGATCTCTCTCCAACTGCTGTAATTCGCACTTATACCATCTATGATATTCTCTCTTTTCTGTATCTATTAACTCTTCCGAAGATAGGCTGCTCACCGCCAGGTTGCAGGTTTCATGAAGGTTTTTCCAATTGTCCTAATTCTACAAGTTTAGCCAAAGCATCTTCACCATTAAAATGGAATGAAACCTGCATAATGCCATCCAAAAAATGCTTGAAAGCTTTTTGTCTTCTCGTAACTACAATTGGAATCTGGATTGCCAATTTAGGGATTCCCCCCCCAACCCCATTCCGCACATATACTGCAATGTGGCAGTAGACGTAGTGTCTCTTTTATAAAACCCCTAATAATAAAATCTAGTCTGTTTAATAAATTCTGAGACACTTCTAAAATAGTAAAATGACAATACATGTTGATGTTAAAATAGGTTTTGAATAAATTCAACTTTTTGAATAGGGTGTAACAAAGCTTTCTTCAAATTTCCAATGCAATCGACCAACTGTGCTTCTAACTGTGCTTTCTTCAAAAAAAAAGCAAGAAAGCTACAATAACAAGTAATGTCTTGCTGAAACTTTCTCTCCCCAATCAATGATATTTTAAAAATAGAATGCCCTCACTTTACATGTGATCTAACGGCTGTTAACAAATGCTTCCTGCAAAGAAATACTTTTATAACCTTATTACTTCAAAAGTTTATGCCAACTACAAGTTTGCAAAAACTCTAAAGCTATTCAATTCAGTTTTTCCAAATAGTACCATTTTTATCTGAAGTATTTTTATCTCCTTTAATCATAACACATGTGAAACTACGTAATTGATATCAGCATATACAAAAACAATTAAACTACTGGGCTAGAGTTTCTAATTTTAGCTTGTGTTTCTTGCAGATATTATTGTTTTCTATTGAACACTGTAAAATTTTGCTTTCATACCCTATGCTTATGTAAACTGGTTTCCCGTTATTCTTCGATTTCATTTTAAAAAGGACGGCTCCACACTATGTTGGGCACGCTGCCAGCTATGTATTTACCAGACACAGGACATCAGGTCTGCCTCTTTATATTTATGATCTGTCTAGCAGATATGTTTATGCAAAGAACTGTGATTAATAATAAAGTTTATGTAATTTTCTGATGAGCAAGATGAATGAATGACAATTAAAAAGACAAAATCAAAAGAGGTATAGAATACACTTCTGCTTCTGCAAACAGACACACATAATGCAAGGGGAATTTCAAAGTGAGGCTATAAACATCATAGTGGCAATTCTCTTATCCAGGTTTCTCCACTGGAAAACACTATTGGAAAATTACCCTTGTAAATAATGAATCCACTTACTTTGCACATATAAATAAGACAAACTTGCTATAATTGCATAAAAGCTATAACTGTGAGAAATTGAATTGCACTTCTAAATTTGATCACAGTTAAATCTAAACTGCTAGTCAGAAGATAGCTTAAAAATGAAATGCAAATGAGCATTTTAGAATTATACTGATTACTTCATCACCTTGCCTGTCACATGGCAAATATTCAAAATTAAATTTAATTAAATTATTTTCAAAGTTTATAAAATAATGAAGCTCCCAGAAGGGAATAATGAAAACATCTGAAGTTTCAAATTCCAGCTTCATAGTGGGGATCTGCTTTTACCACTGTTAGAGAGATCCCACTATGAAATTGCGGTGAATGATTTTAGGCAGGTTAATAACATTATTTTCACATAGATGAGTACCAAACGTGATAGTTTAACTACATACTTAAATTTGTACCCATAATGACTTAGAATTTCTTACTCCCTTGGCAGCTTTCTAACCCAGATTTTGAATAGGAAAACACCAAGATAAATCTTGAAATAACACTTGGATAGTGGAATTGAATGGAATAAAAGACTCTTCTCATTATGTATTTTGGGTTATAAATTTTGATTTGGAAATTACAAATCTTGTATATTCTAACGTTTTATAAATGTGTGCCTTTCTTTTTAAACAAAACACAATGGAGGACAATGCAAGTGTGTTGCAGATCAAAAATGGCTTATTCATATGAAGTTCTGAAATAACACTGGATGAAACAAATCTTAAATCTGCAGCGTTGCATGTTATTTATACTGTTTACTTGAAATGGCATGACATTTTACTTGGCTTAAATTCTCAACATGCAAGTTAAGAGGAACAATCCATGGCGATGATTAGGGAAAGTTCCTTCTGGCAAGAGTCTACGCTTCATGGTAGAGCCATCTTAGTAAAGGAATTGAAACTTGCACTGGGAATGTCCATGTGTAGAACCTTCAAAAGGAGTGATTATCAGTTAAATTGCATGTTAGCACTCACTTATGAGGCTGCACCACATTTTGGTAGATAATAATTGATCTAATGGTATCTCCTAATGCTTGACCCAATGCCCTCTCCTAACAATGACCAGCTGATCAATAAAAATGTTGTTGATTAAGTTTCTGAGAGCTCTCAAAGGTTTATCACCTTTTAAGGTGCACTTTCTACTGGAGGTATGAAGAACACTTTGAAACACACAGAGATATTGTGGGACAGTTTGCCAAGACTTGAACACTATCAATATTTATTCTAGACATTTCAGAGGACTTTACATTTTTTTAAAAATGCGAATACTGTGGATGTCTACACACCGTCCCTCAGTTCCTTAGCTATTCTGAAACCTGTAGTGTGTGTCAGTAAATATGTTTGTCACCTTCAGTACATAAAGTCCATGAACAGACTACCATAACAAGATTAGTTCTAATCAGCATTGCTAATCCAGAGGATATCTGTTTTAGTACCTTCAGACAAATTCAACTTGAAAATTTTTTGAATTAATACCAAAATTAAGTGCAAAAACAAGTTTTTCAACAGTCATGTCTTATTAGCACAGAATCAACTTTTTATCCCTTCATCAAAATGATCCCATAAGAATAAATACTTAAAATTTAAATACCTGAAGGAGTTTTGTTGTAGGAGGTAGAATCAAATTGATGGTATAAACAATTTCATTAGCTGTAGACCTGCCACTGGACATACAGCTTTGTAACGCAGGGAGTTGCTTAAGGTGTGAGATGGTGATAGGATGGTTTTCTCCAATCTTTCCAATTTTACATTCATTGGTTGCTACAGGACCTAATGAGTGCAAAACAGTAATATTTTAGTTATTTCAAAATATAAAATGGAAGAAAGCATCAATTCAGAGTAGAAAATTTAATATAAAATGCATATACCTGTAAGATATGATGAAAATGAAATTATACATAATATCCATTTATTGGATCAAAATGATTAATATTAATGACAGCTTATGTAAATTGATGCTTTTTCTCTGACCATTTGTAACTATGAAAATGTTCAACAGAATGCTATTTCCAGTTTAAAAATGTAAATGAATATATTATCTTCTCATTAAGAAATCCCAAGATATAATTTGTCATTATAGAAGTAGAGTTATGTAAAACTAAATTGAGCACCATGAACAATTAATATTAAAGTATGAAGAGATAAATAATCTTTTGTTAGCGAGTTTTGAGAAGATTGTAGCTCATGTTGAGGTTTTGGATGTAGGTTTGCTCGCTGAACTGGAAGGTTCATTTTCAGACGATTCGTCATCAATATGAGGTAACATCTTCAGTGAGTTTCTTAATGAAGCACTGGTGGTGTAGTCCACTTTCTATTTATATGTTTTAATTTCCTAGGGTTGGTGATGTCATTTCTGTGGTGACATCATTTCCTATATTGAACTACAGAAGCAATAATCCCAACATCCACAAACGAAGTTGCATTAGAACATTATTTCAATGAGCCCCCAATTACAGCAGCACAGAGGAACTATGCAGAGTAGAGAAAAATCACCTATACAGTGTATTCAAAAAGAACAGTTGCCCAATGAATAGAGTCTGCCGATTCCGGAGCAACAAACCCAAACAAGCAGACAAAACACGTCCAGAAACCCTATCCACTCTCCCTACATCAAAAGACATCTCGGAAATGACTGCCAGACTACTCAGACCTCTTGGCATCAAGGTAGCCCACAAACCCACCAACACACTAAAACAGCAGCTAATGAACTTGAAAGACCCAATACAGACAACAAGCAAAACTAATGTCATTTACAAAATACCTTGCAAGAACTATAACAAACACTACTTGGATAAACAGCAGAAAACCAGCCAAAGATACATGACATCAACTAGCCACAAAACGACATGACCCACTCTCACTAGTATCCTTACATATGGATGAAGAAGGATACCACTTCGACTGGGGTAACACACGTCCATCCTAGGACAAGCCAAACCGAGACACATGCGAGAATTCCTAGAAGCATGGCATTCCAACCGGAACTCTATCAACAAACACATTGACTTGGCTCCCATTTACCACCTTCTGAGAAAAAGAACAGGACATGATGTCACCACAGGAAATGACGTCACCACAGGAAATGACATCACCAACCCTAAGAAACTCAAATATATAAATAGAAAGTGGGCGACACAACCAGTGCTTCATTCAGAGGCTCACTGAAGAAGTTACCTAGTATGGTAATGAAACATCTGAAAATGAATCTTCCAGCTCAGCGAGCAAACCTCAATTTATAATCTTTTGTGCAATGGATGTACATTTTCCTGCCAACTTCTTGGAATCAAACAGATCAACCTATACTTTTAAATGTGCATATATTCCTACCTACATTTCCAGTTAATAGTTTAGTTCAGTTGACAGAATCCAGTCTGCAAATAGCAAATAGATTAAATTATTCTGCATCAAAAAGCCAAGGTACATTTTACCTAGGTATATGTGACATCCGTCCTGTTTGATTACAATGTTGTCAACACCAAAGTAAAGAGGTCAAATATGGTACAGGTATTCAACTTAGAATCTCAAGAGTATTCACACAGAAATTACAGCAATGGCAATGAGAATATTAAAGATAAAACATTAAAATAGTGTGTACACACATGAAATCACAAAATTCCATTTCCAGAGTGATTTGTTTTGTCATTTCACAACAGCAGTTTTCATGGTGCAAGACAATTCGCATAGTCGCAGAACTTTCTATAACCAAAGTACAAATTATAGAATCAAACAAGGAGTCAGCGTAGCCAACTGGTGGTATCCTCATTTTTTCAGTTATTCGAATCCAAATTTTGTAGCCAAACGTGTCCTGATTGATATTCTTCCTAAAAAAAAAGCACCCACCCAAAACATCATATCTCTTTACAAATCCTGACCGACCTGTTCGGTTTCTTTCAGACCTTTATTTGTAGATTTCCGGATGCCTTTTGTACCAATCCCAAAAATCTGCTTGCATTTGTGTTCTGCAACATGAGCAGCAATACAATGAGGGCAGATTTCTTGAAAATTATTAGCTTCTAGTGGGAGATGACACACTGGCTGGATAAATTTGTATGGAGTTGCTAATGGAGCTGCTACAGTTTCACCCACTTGCTGCAAGATTCATGCAACAGGATCACAAGCATTTGAGGCCAGCAGACAAGTGCAATTACAATGTAATCGAGGGACCTAAGCATGCAGTAACTGTATGAATGCAATAAAAACTTAGTCACTCACTGGATGTCACTTTGGTATCACACTAAGTAACATTAGACAACTTACTATTGATTTTTTAACCTCATTCATTTTGTGAAACACATTTTTGTTGCAAATGACATATGAAAAAGGAACAAAAGTAAGCCATTCAGCCCTTCAGGCCTGTTCCACCATTCGATATGATTATGGTTGATCATCCCACATCACACAGCCATCGAGATGCACAGCACAGATACAGACCCTTCGGTCGAACTCGTCCATGCCGACCAGATATCCTAACCCAATCCAGTTCCATTTGCCAGCACTTGGCATATATCCCTCTAAACCCTTCCTATTCACGTATACATCCAGTCGCCTTTTAAAATGTTGTAATTGTACCAGCCTCCACCACTTACCCTGGCAGCTCATTCCAAACACACACTGCGTGAAAAAGTTGCCCCTTAGGTCCCTTTTATATCTTTCCCCCCTCACCCTAAACCTATGCCCTCTAGTTCTGGAGTACCCACCCCATGGAAAAGACCTTGTCCATTTACCCTATCCGTACCCCTCATGATTTTATATACATTTATAAAGGTCACCCCTCAGCCTCCGAAGCTCCAGGGAAAACAGCCCCAGCCTAATTAGCCTCTCTCTATAGCTCAAACCCTCCAACCCTGGCAACATCCTTGTAAATCTTTTCTGAACCCTTTCAAGTTTCACAACATCCTTCCAGTAGGAGGGAGAACAACATTTCACACAATATTCCAAAAGTGGCCTAACCTATGTCCTGTACAGCCTCAACATGCCCTCCCAACTCCTATACTGAATGCTCTGACCAATAATGGAAAGCATTCCATTGTGCTGCTTCCAAACCAGGTTAGAAATCTGCACAGCATTAGAAATGAAAAGTCTGAGCCCAAAGATTGGCAAAAGAGAAATTATTTTGAATTCATGCGACCTTGGCACCAATGGGACAGATTTCACCTGAATCATGCTAAGACAGAATACCGAAAAGAGAGTGTGCTTGGAAGCCTGGTGTAAAGATAATAATCTCTCCCTTGATGACAGCAAAATGAAAGAATTGGTCATTGACTTCAGGAAGTAAGGTGGCGGGCACACCCCTATCTACATCATTGATGCTGAGGTGGATATGGTCAACAGCATCAAGATCCTAGGAATGAAGATCACCAACAATCTGTCCTGGTCCATCCATATTCTGTACAACAGTCAAGAAAGCATAACAATGCTTCTACTTCCTCAGGAGATGAAGGGAAATCGGCACATCCATAAATATTCTTACCAATTTTTATAGATGATGTACCACAGAAAGCATTCTATCAGATGCATCATGGCTTGGTATGGCAACTGCTCTACACAGGACTATAAGACTCTACAGAGAGTTGTAAACACAGCCCAGTCCATCACGCATGCCAACCTTCCTTCCATTGACTCCATCTATACTTCTCACTGCCTCGTGAAGGCAGCCAACATAATCAAAGACCCCACCCACCCCAGTCGGCCAGAAGATACAAAAGCTTAAACACAAGTTCAAGAACAGCTTCTTCCCCGCTGTTATCAGACTTTTGAACTGATCTCTCAAATTTTAAATTTAATGTTAATCTTGCATTTTGTGCATTTTCTCTGTAACCATAATATTTCATTTCTATTACCATTACAGACATAGTATGGTATGATCAGTCTGTACTGCATGTAAAACAAACTTTTCACTGTACCTAGGTACATGTGACAATAATAAATCAAATTAAACAAAAAATAACTGAAAGATTTGATATAGAAGGATCATTTCTCTGAATTTGTATCTTTGCAAACTGATGGTGTTAGGAAATACGTTGAAGACTTTATTTTGATTTGAAGATTGAAGATGTTTTAATCTGTCTACATCTAGACATATGTTTCTTTGTTTTTGGTTTTATCTTTTGTGTAATAAACATCTGTTGAAAATAAAACGTCTGCCTGATGTGTTTATGCTTTTACTGACTGACCACCACATTAACCAAAATTTTGCAAAATGATCTATGAAGCCAGATTGCACTCTAGGATGTGACTTGTCTAGGAGAAGCATCAGTTGGAATCGTAAGACAAGACTATCATTAACTAAACACTTCTCCTTGTGAGAGAACAGTGTAAGGCAACAGCTGAAAGATTTTGAACAGTTAAGAACTAAACTAAAAAGCAGAAGCTCCAAGTTAATGATATCAAATTGCTATCTGAGACATGAGCAAACTCGCATAATTAAGGTCAAAGAGTTCAATTCACTGTTTGGATTAAATATTGAGTTTCAGTTCAAAGAGCCCTCGCACCAGTACTTGGTGGAAAGGAACAGTTCTGTTCAGGCAGGGTTCAATTGAAAGTGCTGGGACCAGTATCTCAAAGAATCAAATAACCAGGGATGTAGAGAGGGCTTTAAATTCATTGGGGGGTGGGAGAAGAGAACAGAAGAATTTCTGATGGAGTGATGCATAGGCTTACAAAGTAAAAGGATAAGGTGTACTAGAGGGCAAGTATATTGACAATGCCACTCAGTGCGGGACAGGAAGACAGAGTAAAAGCAGTAAAAAAGCAGCAAATTAGGTCGGTGGTGGTGGGAGGGGAATGGTAAATAAGACAAAATGGATGTACTTAGTATTCAGACAAATAAATGAATTATGTCACAAATGGAGGTTAATAGGCATGCATGATCTTATAGCCAATACAGACACACAATTACAAGGAGAATAAAGCTGGGAACTAAATATTCAGGGGTATGAGACTCGGTGAAAGGACAGGCCAGCAGGTAAAGATAATGGGGTAACTTTGTTGCCACAATATGGAAAACATTCAACAGCAAAAAGGATCCTGAATCAGATGATGTGGAGTCCTACAAAGGGGAGGAAATAGATACAATTACAATCACAAGTGAAAAAAATCAAGGAAACTAAAGGGATTAAAGATCAAAAGTCTCTTGGGACTAATAGGTTGCACCCAAGACCTTTAAAACAAATAGCTACAGGGATAATGGATACACTAGTAGTAATCTTCCAAGAATTCTTAGAATCTGGAAAGTGTTGGAGGATTGGAAAATGCCAGTGTAACACCTTAATTCAAAAGGGAGGGGGACAAAAGAAAAAGAAAGGTTAACTATAGACTGGTTAGCTTTACATCTGTGATTGGAAAAACATTAGAGACTATTTTAAAGGATGCACAAAGCTATTTTGCGAATAAAGTGCAACATTTGTTTGAAAGCTACACAATAAATTCATTTAAATGGCTACTAGTACACTTTGGTCCTTTTTCGTGATCATCAGAGAGTAATAACTGTGTTTAAATGGGCTATACATGCTGGGGAATGTAGCAATAAAGCAAGTAATGTAAAACAGGAGAAAGAGGAGATATAAAGAATTTAGCAGAATGCTCAAGCACAACCATTCCATTCCTACGTATCATTAACTTTCATTGATCTAACTTACTGCAGTTTTAAAGCTCTGATTATCCCTTTCCACATTTCTGACTATGAAGGTCTAAATCAACCCAGATCTGTTACATTCATGCTTACACTGAGCCCTTGTACAGTCCTTGGTACATTTCTATTTTTTTGATGTAATTATTGTTCATAAACAGGCCTTTTCATAAATATTCTATGTTAATACTGATTTTACAAATAGTGACCAATTACATAGAAAACTATGAAAAGGTGTTACAAATAGAAAGCCTATATTTAAATAATCCTGTCATCAAAGACTACAGCAACCAAGGACTCAACAATTGAATAAAATCTTTCAATCCAAAAGACTAACTTCAGCAGTCATCTTTCATACACACCTATTGTCCTACATTTCCTCAAGTGTACAAATCATCAAATCAGAATATTTAGTAATGCCTATAACATAAACAAGTTCTTATCAAAGGCAAGCAGAAGGCCAAATCCATCCCTTCCGGCCATGCTTCAGCTTAGTCCTGTAAAACATTGTAAAGTTAGTACAGCATATGTACACAACCCAATTATTAATTTTAGAACATTAAAACTTCCACATTTATAATTAAAAAGTGCAAGCTTGCCCTAAATTGTGATTTATTTGCTTCAGTCAAGTTTTACCTTGAGTCAGCAGTCTTCACTAGTCATTAGAGAGAGAGAAGACTGGTGGTCATTTCATCGGAGGGTCACTGGATAGATGCCTTTCTTTTAGGAAAGGAGAAAGTTAGCACTCAAAATAATGCTGAAACAAATTTTTTATAAAGTGGCTTTAATCGTTGCTTATTGGCATGTCTTGATTTTTGCATACAAGATTAAGAAGAAATTAGGTGAATAGCCATCTGGCTCTGGTAATAGCAAAAACAGAAAGTGCTGGATAATCATAGTGAGAGTGGCATCATCTGGTGAAGAAAGAAGCTGAGTTAATGTTTGGATTAGCGTTGCTCTCGGTGGAAAAAAAGTGTTGCTTATAATATGACTTCTAATCTTTTGCATACAAAACCAACATTTCATCAAGCTTTGATAAACATTTGAGGTCCACACGAGTCATTCAATCTCAAATAAGGGGTCAGTTTTCCATGTCATCCAAACTACATTGAGACTTCAGTAAGGAATGAAGAAGAGTTCATCTGTGTGCTCAAGTCCTGCGGGAGACTTGAATAAAACCAAAAGTTTGAATAATGATGAAGTGTCATATTCAACTCAAACGTTTACTCTGTCCACAGGACGTTGCTGGATGCATTGACCTTTGACCTGAATCTGCAATTGTCTAATGTCCAAGTAATAATGCTATCACATAATAATCGTTTTGTCATTTGGCTTATCTCCATTTGTACAGCTTTTATCTAAGTATTACCACAGTCCTTTATCTGGTCATGATAGACTGCTTATGTAACATTATTTAAACATATAGCATAATCTTACCTATGTACACAGTCATAACCAGAAGATGACCTACACTATCTTCTTCACCTACTTCTGCAATATATCTGAATTCCCCAACGTTTTATTCTGGGCCCTTTCCCATTAATCACATTCTGAGCAACATCAGCTGAAAATATATCAAGTTCAAGACATACACTGACAACAGCCTGCTATATATTACCACCACCTCTCTCAAATAGGATTCGATTAGCTCAGTTGGCTGGTTTGCAATGCAGCATTGCCAACATTGTGGATTCAATTCCCAAGCTGGCTGAGGTTACCATGAAAATCTCTCTTTCTCAACCTTCCCCCTCACCTGAGGCATGGTGACCGGCAGATTAAATGACCATCAGGCTACTGTCTTTAATGGACAAACAGCCATATGGTCTGGTAGGACTACAGCAACTCTCCTTTACCTCTCTGATCCTAACTGCTGTTCCAGATGTGTCATGCAGTTTGTCAAATATCCAATATTAGGTTAACAGAGATAATTAAATATTGAGAAGAGCAAGTACATGGTCCTTGATCCCATCGCAAACTGCGCTCTCCAGACAGCAGCTTCATTCTTCCTAGACCACTGTTCAAGGCTGAACTTGACTTCGTAACCTTAGAATCCTAACTCACTACAAAGTTAGCTTGCAGCTCTATATCCGCTCTAAAACTAAGATTGTTACAATTGTGGATTTAGGCATTTTCAGTCTCTACCCTGCCTCACCTCATCTGCAACTCGAATATTCACCCATGTACTGGCTGAACACATCGTCAGAAAGCTTGCAGGAAAACCAAAGTTGTTTTAAATGAGAGAGTTTGCTTTTCCTAAATTAAATGAAAAGTTAAGTACCTCAAATTGAAAGGTCTGTGAATTTCTTAAGCACATTCTGAATAGGTTCCTGTTCTAGAATACACGAAAGTAAAAACAATGAGTCTAAGTAAGCAGCAAGAAGCCAGAATTAATTATAAATCGAATAGTATGGGAACATTTGTGAAATACTGATTATAGTATAATCAAATTCAACATTGGGTTTGAAAAGCAAAAAACTTAATATCTGTCACTTGGACAGTGGTTTAGATTAGATTACTTACAGTGTGGAAACAGGCCCTTCGGCCCAACAAGTCCACACCCATCCGCTGAAGCGTAACCCACCCATACCCCTACATTTACCCCTTTACCTAACACTACGGGCAATTTAGCATGGCCAATTCACCTGACTTGTACATCTTTGGAATGTGGGAGGAAACCGGAGCCCCCGGAGGAAACCCACGCAGACACGGGGAGAACGTGCAAACTCCACAGAGTCAGTCGCCTGAGGCGGGAATTGAACCCGGGTCTCTGGCGCTGCGAGGCAGCAGTGCTAACCACTGTGCCACCGTGCTGCCCACTTTAGTACATTATCCATCCCCTGCTTCCATCCTGAAGTTCTTCATTCTTCCCCAATTGCTCCTCTGCATTATCTAGCTCATTGAAATAGCTCACACTTGGTTCCACTCTTACCTATCTGAACATCGCCAGTTTTATAATCTCCTCTGCTTCCTAGTTCCAAGAAGCCCTAACTTTGATTCCCATATTTGTCATCTATATACTGTGTCATTGCAACATTATCCACAAACATCTGGCCAGTTTACACAAGCACAAGAAGCTCTTTGCTCCCCCAGCCTATGCAATTTTTTTAGTCTGTGTGTTATCATGCTGCTTCTTCTGCAACATTCATTCTTTAATGAAACTCACTTCCCGAGACATAAACACTGATAAGACCAAAGTCATCACTATTAACTGTGCCATAAATATGGAACCTTACCATCAATGCCATCTTCTTTCACTGGCTGTGGTCACAGACTGATTGAATAGTCTCAGTTGTTTTTTTCATATTTAGTTTTTGATGAAACGTGGGTGGCACTGATACACAGTGGCTATCCCCAATTGCTCAAGATGATGGTGATGACCACTTGACTGCTGCAATCCATAAGGTGTAGGAATACTCATGGGAATTGTTAGGAGGAATGTTCAGGATTCTTAATCCAGCAACAAAGGAACAGCAAATGCGGTCCCAAATCAGGATGGTAAATGGCTTTGAGGAGAACTTGCAAGCGGTGATGTTTCCTACAAGCCTATGTTCTTCTAGGTGGTAGAGGTTGCAGGTTTTGAAGGTACTATCAAAGAAGCCTTGAAGAGTAATTGCAGTGCAGCTCATGAAAATGATACATACTGCTGCCACAGTGTACTGGTAGTGGAGACAGCACATGTTTAAAATGTAGTGGACATGGTGCCGATCAAGCAGTTTGCTTTATCTTAATGGTACAGACCTTCTTGAAGGCTGTTGGAGATCTATTTTGCCTGAATGAGTGCACAGTATGCCATCACATTCCAGACTTGTACTTTGTAGATGGTGGACAGGCTTTAGGGAATCAGGAATTAGTGTCAGAATTCCCAGCATCTGACCACTTGTAACTGCAGTAATTACATTCCTGATCCAATTCTGTTTCAGGTCAAAGGATAATCCCAAGATGTTGACAGTGTGAGGGTTTTGGCTTCCCATCAGCAATTTTCTGGTTTTTAAGTGGCTTGAATAACCCCAAATCACTAGTTCTTGATACCAGACCTATTTAGGGAATGTGAAATGAAGGTAGTACACAGGTGTTTCAGATCAAAAGAATCTCTGCATTTATTTAAAATAGAAAAGATAAGGATAATACAAGAAATAAAGTTAAATGCAATAAAGTGAAATTAATACAATTATACAGAGGACAATAATACTATTAAATACACTAGCTAGATTAAACACTATTAGAACCCAAAGACAACAGCTTTAATCATAGAAACTTTAATCAGGTTTCCTGCGCTTGGGGTCCCATTCTCTGTCACAATGTCCCTTCTCCTCCCTGCTAGCTAGGTTGAAACCTTTGGGGTCTTGGGAGTTTCAGCTCACCAACACGATTTTGATGTACTGGCTATTCCCACCTGCCATACCTGGAGCCTGGACAAAGACTTCGGACTGCATGGGCTTTTCAGTTTGGGTTAAGTCCACTGATGCAGTAGGGGTGAAGTGGATCTATCGGGCACGTACTTGGTTTTCTTTACTTTCTGCTTGTTTTGCAGGTTCAGTTTTCACCTCAGAACATGTCTGAGGCCTCGTGGTGTTGGTCAGAGTGGTAGTATTCAGAGTATATCAGTTCTTGGGTCTACTGGTCATGGTCGGTTGCCATTGGTTCCCCTGGTTTGGAACAGGGGAACTGCTGTTGGGATCCCCCTTCTGATAGCTCTTGGAAACAGCTGCTGGAATTCTTCTTCTGGAGATAGCTCTTTGGAACACTTCTGGGGATATCTGCCTTAGGTGTGGGCAAGGTCTGCAAATATACCAATTATGGGCCCATTATCTCCTCCGCAAATCTGTGCTTTCCATTGTGCTTCTGGTGTACCTTTTGAAGTTAATTGATTTCCCGATCATTAATAATGTATGCGAATGGATTTTGATTATATTAGATTAGATTCCCTACAGTGTGGAAACAGGCCCTTCAGCCCAACAAGTCCACACTGACCCTCCGAAGAGCAACCCACCCAGACCCATTTACCCCTGACTAACGTACCTAACACTATGGGCAATTTAGCATGGCCAATTCACCTAACCTGCACATTTTTGAATTGTGGGAGGAAATCGGAGCAACCGGAGGAAACCAACGCAGACACGGGGAGAATGTGCAAACTCCACGCAGACAGTCACCCAAGGTGGGAATCGAACCCAGGTCCCTGGCGCTGTGAGGCAGCAGTGCTAACCACTGAGCCACTGTGAATGCCCAACATCTCGGTGAATGAATTTTGATTGAAGTTGAATATCTGGTATCTCTGAAAACCCCATAATGTCTGTGCTGGGTAGCCAGAGTGTAAAACTTGGTTTTGGTCTTCAAGTGAAAGTGTAAATTGGAATTCTAGGCTAAACAACAGTCCCAGAGAGAAATCATTCCAGCTCTGTTGTGTGTTTGCTTCAGCCTGAACCTAGGACTTTGTCCAGTATTTTAGATGGTGAGAAATTTTGCTCAATCCTACAATACTGGGGACTTAGCAATGGTAGTGTTATTGAATCTCAGAGACATGGTTAAAATCTCTAGTTAAATAGTTATTGACAAGTTTTGAGAAGATTTGTCGCTGAGGTTGAGGTTCTGGATGTAGGTTTGCTCGTTGGGCTGGAACATTCGTTTTCAGATGTTTTGTCACCATACTAGGTATCATCAGTGAGCCTCTGGAAGGAGCACTGGTGGTATGGCCCACTTTCTATTTATGTGTTTAGGTTTCCTTGGGCTGGTGACATCATTTCCTGTGGTGACATCATTTCATGTTCTTTTTCTCAGGGGTGGTAAATGGAATCCAAGTTAATGTGTTTGTTGATAGAGTTCTGGTTGGAATGCCATCAACAAACACAATGATGCCACCCATCTAAAGAAACCTAAACACAGAAATAGAAAGTGGGCCAAACCACCAGTGCTTCAGCTGGAGGCTCACTGACAGTATTACCTAGAATGGTGATGAAACATCTGAAATCAAACCTTCCAACTCAGCCAACAAACCTACATCCAGATAGTCATTGACTTCCATTTGTGAAACACAAATGTCAATTATTAGGCCAAGTCTCTGCATACAAACATGAATAACTTCAACTTGGAGGTTTCAAGAATGGTGAGCATTGTGAAATCATTTGCAAACTATTGACATTGGTTGGATCAAGGCCACTTTCCTCAGCAATTAGAACATAGAACATTACAGTGCAGGACAGGCCCTTTGGCTCTCAATGTTGCACTGACCTGTGAAACCAAGCTGAAGCCTATCTAACCTACACTATTCCATTTTCGTTCATATATCTATCCAATGACCATTTAAATGCCCTTAAAAGTTAGCGAATCTACTACTGTTTCAGGCAGGGGGTTCCACGCCCTTACTATTCTGAGTAAAGAAACTACCTCTGACATCTGTCCTATATCTATCACCCCTCAATTTGAAGCTATGCCCCCTCGTGCTAGCCATCAACATCAGAGGAAAAAAGGCTCGCACTGTCCACTCTATCTAACCCTCTGATTATTTTATATGTCTCAATTAAGTCACCTCTCAACTTTCTTCTCTCTAACGAAAACAAAGTCCCTCAACCTTTCCTCATAAGACCTTCCCTGCACAACACGCAATATCCTAGTAAATCTCCTGTGCACCCTTTCCAAAGCTTCTCCATCCTTCCTATAATGCAGTGACCAGAACTTTATGTAATACTCCAAGTGCAGCCGCACCAGAGTTTTGTACAGCTGCAGCATGACCTCATGCTTCCAAAACTCAATCCCTCCATTAATAAAAGCTAACATACCATATGCCTTCTTAACAACCCTATCAACCTGGGTGGCAACTTTCAGGGATCTCTCTGCTCATCTACACTACCAAGAATTCTTGCATGGAAGTACCAAAACTGATTACCATCATCCACATTCACCTTCCTTTTTGCTAGGTATGACTCCAAACAGTGGAGAACATTCCTTGCATTCATATTGACTGCAGGATTCCATACTTTAATATTATCTTGATATCAAGGCCAGTCACTCTCACCTCAAGTTCAACTCTTTCATACATTTTTGGACCAATATGGTAATAATATTTAAAAGTTGAATGGCCCTGGCAAATCAAATTGAGCAGTCGACAGGTACCCTAGGTGGGGGTTTTCAATGTTCACCAAGAGCAGCTCAACAGCAGTAGTACTGATCGAGCCGGTCAGATCCCAAAGGATATAGCTGCAAGACTGGATCTGTGGCAGGTGGTGAAGGAACCAGGAGGGAAAAACATATTTGACCTCATCCTTACCAATCTGCCAGCTGCAGCATCTTACCATGACAACATCGCTAAGATTGACCACTGCACAGTCCTTTTGGAGATGGAGATGAAGTCCCATCTTCAGACTGAGAATAAACTACATCATGTCATGTGACACTACTGCCATGCTAAATGGGACAGAATTCAAACAGATCTAGCAACTCAAAATTGGACATCCATGAAGTGCTGTGGGCCATCAACAGCAGCAGAATTATACTCCAGCACAATCTGTAACTTCATGGCCCAGCATATCCCTCTCTCAACCATTACCATCAAGCCAGGGAATCAACCCTGGTTCAATGGAAAGTGCAGGAAGGCATGCCAAGATCAGCACCACGCATATCTGAAGATGCCAAACAGCATAAGCAGCAAGAGATAGTCAAAACTAAGCGATCCCAAAACCAATGGATCAGATGCAAGTTCTGCAGTCCTGCCACATCCAGCTGTGAATGGTAGTGGACGATTAAAATAACTCACTGGAGGAAGGCAGTTCCACAAATATCCTCATCCTCAATGATGGAAGAGCCCAGCACATCAGTGCAAACGAAAAGGCTGAAGCTTTCGCAGCAATCTTCAGCCAGAAATGTAGAGTGAATGATCCATCTTGGCCTCCTTCGGCATTACAGGTAACAGGCTTCAGCCAATTTGATTCACTCGACGTGATATCAAGAAACAGTTGGAAGCATTGGATACAGCAGAGGCTACGGGTCCTGACAACATTCCGGCAGTAGTACTGAAGACTTGTGCTCCAGAACTTGCCACTCCCCTAGCCAAGCTGTTCCAGCACAGTTACAACATTGGCAGTTACCTGGCAATGTGTAAAAATTGCTCAAGAATGTCCAGTACATAAAAAGCAGGACAAATCCAACCTGATAAAGGGCTCTTGCCCGAAACATCGATGCTTCTGCTCCTCGGATGCTGCCTGACCTGCTGTGCTTTTCCAGCACCATGCTCTCGACTCTGATCTCCAGCATCTGCAGTCCTCACTTTCTCCAAATCCAACCCAGCCAATTACCACACCATCAGTCTACTCTCAATCATCAGTAAAGTGATGGAAGGTGTCATCAACCGTGTGATCAAGCAGCACCTGCTCAGCAATAATCTGCTCAGAGATACCCAGTTTGGGTTCCACCAGAGCCACTCAGCTCCTGACCTCATTACAGTCTTGGTTCAACATGGACAAAAGAGCTGAATTCCAGAAGTGAAGCAAGCTTCACAGCCCTTGACATTAAGGCTGCATTCAACTGAGCATGGCATCAAGGAGCCCTAGCAAAATTGGAATCACTGGGTATCAGGGGGCAAACTTTCCAGTGGTGAGAGTCATACCTGACACATAGGAAAATGGTCATGGTTGTTGGAGGTCAGTGATCTTAACTCCAGGATGTTTCTGCAGGAGTTCCTCAGAGTAGTAGCCTAGGTCCACCCATCTTCAGTTGCTTCATCAATGATCTTCCTTCCATCATAAGGTCAGAAGTGGGATTTTCCACCGATGATTGCACAGTTTTCAGCATCATTCATAACTCCTCAGACACTGAAGCAGTCCAGGTCCAATTGCAACAATATTTGGACAATACCCAGGTTTGGGCTGACAAGTGACAAGTAACATTCACATCATACAAAAGCCAAGTTATGACATTCTCACCCCCCTTGACATTCATTGGTGTTGCCATCTCTAATCCTCTATTACCAACATCCAGGAAGTTATCATTGATCTGAATCTCAACTAGACTCACCATATAAACACAGTGGCTACAAGAGTGGGTCAGAGGCAAGGAATACTGCTGTGAGTAACTCACCCCCTGCCTCCCAAAAGGCTGTTCACCATCTACACGGCATAAGTCAGCAGTGTGATGGAATACTCCCCACTTGCCAAATGACTGCAGTCCCAATACTCAATAAGCTTGACACCATCCAGGATAAAACCAAAGAAGTAGCCATGGGCACCCGCATGGGCCCTAGCTATGCCTGCCTGTTCGTTGGATATGTGGAACAGTCCATCTTCCGCAGCTACACTGGCACCAACCCCCACCTTTTCCTCCGCTACATCGATGACTGTATCGGCGCTACCTCGTGCTCCCACGAGGAGGTTGAACAATTCATCCACTTTACTAACACCTTCCACCCCGACCTCAAATTTACCTGGACCGTCTCAGACTCCTCCCTCCCCTTCCTAGACCTCTCCATCTCTATCTTGGACGACTGACTCAACACGGACGTATACTATAAACCGACTGACTCCCACAGCTACCTAGATTACACCTCTTCCCACCCAGCCCCCTGTAAAAACATCATCCCATATTCCCAATTCCTTAGCCTTCGCCGCATCTGCTCCCAGGAAGACCAATTCCAATACCGAACAACCCAGATGGCCTCCGTCTTCAAAGACCACAATTTCCCCTCAGACGTGGTTGACGATGCTCTCCACTGCATCTCCTCCACTTCCCGCTCCTCCACCCTTGAGCCCCACCCCTCCAATCGCCACCAGGACAGAACCCCACTAGTCCTCACCTACCACCCCACCACCAACCTCCAGATACAACGGATCATCCTTCGTCATTTCCGCCACCTCCAAACGGACCCCACCACCAAGGATATATTTCCCTCCCCTCCCCTATCAGCGTTCCGGAAAGACTACTCCCTCCGCGACTTCCTTGTCAGATCCACACCCCCCACCAACCCAACCTCCACTCCCGGCACCTTCCCCTGCAACCGCAGAAAATGCAAAACTTGCGCCCAGACCTCCCCCCTCACTTCCCTCCAAGGCCCCAAGGGATCCTTCAATATCCATCAGAAATTCACCTGCACCTCCACACACATCATTTACTGCATCCGCTGCACCCGATGTGGCCTCCTATACATTGGGGAGACAGGCAGCCTACATGAGGAACATTTCAGAGAACACCTCTGGGACACCCGCACCAACCAACCCAAAGGTCCCGTGGCTGAACACTTTAATTCCCCCTCCCACTCCGCCAAGGTCATGCAGGTCCTTGGCCTCCTCCATCGCCAGACCATGGCAACACAACACCTGGAGGAAGAGCGCCTCATCTTCTGCCTAGGAACCCTCCAACCACAAGGGATGAATACAGATTTCTCCAGCTTCCTCATTTCCCCTCCCCCCACCTTTTCTCAGTCCCAGCCCTCAGACTCAGCACCACCTTCTTGACCTGCAATCTTCTTCCCGACCTCTCCGCCCCCACCCCCTCTCCGGCCTATCGCATTCCCAATGCCCCTCCCCCAAGTCCCTCCCTTTTATCTTAGCCTGCTTGGCACACCCTCCTCATTCCTGAAGAAGGGCTTATGCCCGAAACGTCGATTCTCCTTCTCCTTTGATGCTGCCTGCCCTGCTGCACTTTTCCAGGATAAAGCAGCCCACTTGGTTAGCGCTGCATCCACTCCCTCCACCACTAATGCTCAGTAGCAACAATGTATACAATCTACAAAATGCACTGGAGAAATTCACCCAGGATCCTCAGACAGTACCTTCCAAGTCCACGACCATTTCCACCTAGACGAACAAGGGCAGCAGATATATGGGAATACCGCCATCGTCAAGTTCACCTCCAAGCCACTCACCATCCTGACTTGGAAATATATTGCTGTTCATGGGTCAAAAACCTGGAATTCCGTAATGGCATTGTGGGTCAATCCACTGCAACAGTTCAAGAAGTCAGCTCATCACCACCTTCTCAAAGGCACCTAGGAATAGGCAATAAATGCTGGCCAGCCAGCGACTCCCACATCCCACAAAAATGAATAAATAAAAAATCAAAAATCAACCAAGAGAGAAGCTTGGGAACACTTCACGGAGATTGGTAAAATGAGTGGAATTCATTCTTATAAAAAAATTTCATCCAAGCTCAATTAATCATTTTAAATCTAAGGTTGACAGGTTTTTGCTAGTCAGATTAAAGATTTGTGTAGCAGAGGCTGTTGTTTTATTTCTAACAGTCTCATTATTAGTACAACTTTAAGAGACATGGCTATGATACAACTGTGTCATAACATGTCAACTAATGGTTGAGATTGCTTACTCCGTTGTACCTGGGATCACATAAAGCATGACACTAATTGCAGCATGCTCTTCTACTGTAACCGAATCGCCTAATACCAGCCTACACTTTACAGTGCCTGTGAATGTAACAATTGCATATAATGAGAAATTTTAAAAAAGTACTGCCATAGATTGTAAAGATATCATGCTGGTGGCAAAGCCCATATGTAGACTGCTAGCAATGGTGGCCATTTATATAAAAAGAAAGTCTAAGATCACAGTGGTAGACATCTAAAAACCTAAGATTAGATTCCAAGGGAATTAGTCAGGGGGAAATGGGTCTGGGTGGGTCCTCTTCGGAGAGTCCATGTGGACGTGTTGGGCTGAAGAGACTGTTTCCATACTGTAGGGAATCTAATAAAAATCAACTTAACAACACCCTGGATATCAAAAAATTCAGATGATCAGCAGCATTGGTTTCTAAGAGTACAGGCAGCTGTACAGATCCATAGATATGACATTGATCAATGAGACTGATTTTAACTTGGAAAGAAATTAAATTTCAACTTTAACAGTGACTTCTTAAAAATAAAGTTGAAGTTACAAATGCAAAGGCTAAATGTTATACAACGGCACTAAGAAGGAAAACTATAACTTACTCCCCCTCTCTCATGCCTGTAGCTGATTTTTTTTAATGCTCCTGATGCAATAGCTACAAAAAGGTCTCCTAACAGAAACTACAGCTTTTAAAACACAGAAAATATGGTTTCCTACACTAACAAGCCTTCGTCTGAAGGTTAATTGATCCTGTCATTGTCTTTCTTCAAATTGACACTAAAATTGAAGAACGCCTAGATAACACCACTCTTTACTTATCTAGACTGTTTAGAATGCTGTCTAGAAACAGAAATATGCAACTATAACCCTCCACATTTTAGAATATAAGACTTTAGAGTGAGATATAAGCCAAGTACCAGAATCATTGCTGAAACACTCAGGTTATCCAATCCCAAGATATTCCTCGATTTTCATGTTAATCCTCTTTGTGAATGCCTTCAAGTTCATAACAAAGTTGGGCTGTTACACTTTGACCAGAACCAGTGTGAACAGTTCCAATTAGCAACCAAAAGAGTTGCAGGAAGATCATTATCCAGGACTGGCCTGACAGTATTCAAAAAGCACTTGATCGCATTTTTAATTTTGGCCAAGCAGAAACGAACTTGGAATATCACAATACATTGTTTAAAGGGGAAACAAGTCCTAAAACCAGAGATATTAACTAGGTACATGGGTTTTTGAATGCACAAAATGGCTCACACCTGAATCTATATAGAAGCCAGGGATAAATCAGGGTATTCAACAACTCATGAATACATGCAAGGTATATCAAATTATCACTCTTCAAATCTTCCACTGTTTAATAACTTAATGTTCTCAACACTGACACAATGACAGACATTTTCACTTGATTTGGTAATGGGAAATAGTGGACAGCACTTGATAACAGACCGCAGATACATTAAGCAGGAAGCAACAAGTAACACATTATCCCACCATCCAAGCTCAAATAAGACCGCAGAATATATGGCACATGCTATCAAATCAATACTAATTAAGTGCCAAACAACAAAACAAGATGTCTGCACTGCACTGATGCATACAATACCAATGGAAAGGGATTACCATTCTTTGCACAACTTATGTTTAGAAGGCAAGTGCAAACAACCTTGTCCAGCAACCATCTAATTACTCCAAGGAACATTTTGCTTCCAAGTCAGAGAATGAAAGAGATACATGATGAGTGAGTAGATTGCAAGCTACCAAAACTGGAGGCTAAACAAAAAATGCTAGTTGGAAATTCAAACACTTGGATCCCAGCATAGGTTTCTAGAACCTGCCCAGACTGCTGTAGAACACACCATGCAGAAAACGTGAGGAACAACTTTCCAATGTTAATTGCGTGGTGATGTTGAGTGACAAATCAAGAGCAAGAAAACAAGCTGTCAAACAAGTGCGACAAAAACAATGTATACTTCTCCCGACAGGTATATATATATATAATCACCAAATCAAGGCAAGTTGCCAAACTTTCAAAGCATTACACTGAAGAATGAAATAATAATCGTGAAAACTCTGGTGTGCCTGGTTGTGTAATTATCGCATTAACAATACATATCTACATACAATTGTTTGGGATAAGTTGTTATCTTTGGAAAAGGATGTTGTGTTATGTCTCACGATCAGTATATCAGCATAGTGTTAAGAAACACACTAAGTCAGAAACGTCTAACAGAAATATTTATGCTATCATCATATCACAGTATGTAATCTGATGGTATAAAGATTGGATGCCCATCTTATTTGGGACCACTTGAAGCATGTTCTCGTGCTGAAACCAAATCATCCAATAGTAACCCACATTGGTATACCTGTGAATGCAACACAGCAATTGTATATAATAGAAAGCTATAATGAACATATATTGCATATTTCAACACCAAGTTGTTCATGCCTAGTTTCTTGTTTTAATGAGAAACAGCATAAACATTTCCAGTTCAGGTAAAGATATCCTGTTAGAGGCAAAAACCCTAAATATGATGGATGGAATACCATTACAAAACAGCTATCATCTGAATGAATGATAACATGTCCAATGACTTGAATAGCTGATTCCTGTTCCTAAACAGAAACTGATTTCAAGGCTTCAACTACATCTGTAATCATGCCTGCCCCAGTGAGAAATTTGTGAAAAGGGGTCCTATAAGAAGCAATAAACTCTTAACTTGCATATTCAAAAGGCCACCACACATTTAGATCACCAATCAGAACCCATTCTTAAAAGGAGTCTCATGCATGTGATAGAAAGACCCAGCAACAGTGCCAACTGCAGCCTATCCCACTGCCAAGTTTATTGTATGCAATATAGGTATAATGTTGACCAATATCTACCCACATTATTGTATTCTACTCAAATGCAGTTGGGGAGTTGGATCAAACAGGAATGTATAAACAAAATTGAAGAATGGCTCCAAATCTGATTGAAAGAAATAAGAACAACTAAGCATGGCAAACTGGCAGGGTTGTCATTTAAGTTTACAGGAAAGTATCCCAAAAGAGTATTAAACAGTTATCAGATAAATGGGCACTGCTGACTGTGGCATTAAACAAGTCACAAGGGTGTGAACCTCAACAAGATATGTAAATATAAAACTTAAAAAAAAAACAAGGCGAGACTGGCTGGCAACAAACAGCACCAAAATGTCTCCCAACTGGCTACACAAAGATTTTTATCTTCATTCGTTTTTTAGCATGTGCTGTTGGCTGTGATATTGTAACTGCTAAATAAGGTTAAGTTCTCCTAAGAAGCTACTGGAAGGTTAAATGACTGCCAGATCCCATCTATAGTAAAATTAATTAAGCCAAATTATTTTTAAATATGGATTGCACAAGGAATTCATTATACATAAATGAAGTAAATGCTAAATTTTCATGACGAGAACAATGACCAACAAGATAACAGTTTTTCATACTTGTACATGAACATTATCTTAAAGGTTTATGGTGACCTTTCTCATCTTAATTCTTTTAAAAATTCAATGTTTTCTCTGCCCTTAATTTGACAAAAACATTTTAAGAAGCATCCTGCAAAAGGATGTTTTTGCAACTCTTTGATCTTTGTTGCCAAACACCACAGAATGAATAATTAAGGTTCCACTTACTCCTTTCATTCTTCTTGCATTATGACAACAGAAGACTTACAGATTCTACTTTGTAAACTTCTCATTTGTTCTTTTCGCTTCTCCTTACTTAAATGAAATTTTCCATATTCAGCATAGTTTGCACTTGTCAGTCTACCTTGTATTTTTCATACACAATGCTTTTCTTCACCTTAATCTCAAACTCTTTCATCATCCAGGAAGCTTTGACTTTGTCTGATATTTTCTCCTCATAGGCATCTCCCCAGTTCCTGAACGTAAGACCAAAAGATGACACAGACTTGGGCCAGTCCACCAAGTCTGCTGCGCCATTCAATGAGATCACGGCTCATCTAATAATCCTCAACTCCACTTTCCTGCCTTTTCCCCATAACACTCAATTCTCTGACTGATTAAGTAAGTTCAAGGCCAAGATGGATGGATTTGTTTAAATGACCCAGCTCAACAGCCCTCCATGGTTTAGAGTTACACAGATTTGCAACATTTAAAAGAAATTGCTCAGCTTTCTCTTAAATGTACAAAGTTTTATTCTGAGATTATGCCCTCTGGTCATAAAACCATTAGACATAAAAGCAGATATTAGGCCATTCAGCCCAGGAAGTCTGCTCTGCCATTCAATCATGCCTGATAAGTTTCTCAACCCATTCTCCCGCTTTCTCCTTATAACCCCTTGATACTCAAGAACTTATCTATCTTAGTCTTAAATATACTCAATGACTTGGCCTCCACAGCCTTTTGTGGCAATGAATTCTATTGATTCATCACTCTCTGACTGAAGAAACTTCTCCTTATCTCCGTTCTAAAAAGGTCTTCCCTTTACTCTGAGACTGTGCCCTCGGGTCCCAATGTCTCCTATCAGTGGAAACATCTTTCCAACATCTACTCTGTCCAGATCATTCAGTATTCTAGAAGCTTCAATTAGATCCCCCCTCATCCTTCTAAACTCCATCAAGTATAGTGCCAGTATCTCAAATGTTCCTGATAAGTTAAGTTCCTGGGACCATTCTTGTGAACCTTCTCTGAACATGCTCCAAGGCCAGCATTACCTTCCTGTGATATGGGGTCCAAAACTGCACACAATACTCCAAATATGGTCTTGCATTATGACAACAGAAGACTTACAGATTCTACTTTGTAAACTTCTCATTTGTTCTTTTCGCTTCTCCTTACTTAAATAAAATGGTGCCTTATAGAGCCTCAGAAGTACATCTCAACTTTAATGTTCAAGTCTTCAAATGCAATCATTACATTTGCCTTCCAAACTCGTTACTACCTCAAAGAATTCTAACAGATTTGTCAGGCATGACCTCCCCATGATGAAACCTTGCTGACTTTGCCCTATTTTACCATACATTTCTAAGTATTCAGAAATCTTATCCTTCACAATGGATTCCAAGATCTTAACCATGACCAAGGTTAGGCTAATCATAATCGGTCTGTAATTTTCCATCTTTTGCTTTACTCCCTTTTTAAACAGGGGTGTTGTGTTAGCAATTTTCCAGTCCTCTGGAGCCCTTCCTGATTCTAGTGATTCCTGAAAGGTTACAGCTAACGCCTCCACTATCTCTGCAGCTATCTCACTTAGAACTCTGGGGTGTAGTCATCTGGTCCAGGTGATTTATACACCTTTAGGCCATTCAGTTTTTCCATTCCAGCACCTTTTTCTTGGTGATAGCTACTATACTCAGCTCTGCCCCCTCACTCTTGAATTTTTGGGATATTACTCGAGTCTTCCATTGTGAAGACTGATGTGAAGTAATTATCCAGTTCCTCAGCCATTTCCTTGTTTCCCACTACTATTGCTCCAGTGTCATTTTTCAATGGCCCAATGTCCTCTTTTGCCCTTTATATATTTGAAGAAACTCTTACGGTCTTCCTTTATATTACTGGCTAGCTTACCCTCAGTTAAATCTTCCCTCTCCTTATTTCTTTTTTTGTTGCCCTCTGTTGGTCTTTGTAAGTTTCTCAATCCTCTGGGTTTCCCAATGCCTTTCGCCACATTTATACGCTTTCTCTTTTGCTTTTTGCTATCCCCGACTTCCCTCGTCAGCCATGGTTGCCTCACCCTCCTTGTACCATGCTTCTTTTTCCTCAGGATGAAACTCTGCTATGTCTCCTGAATTAGTCGCAGAGACTCCTACCATTGCTGTTCCACTGTCTTTCCTGCTGGGTTCCTCTCCCACTCAATTCGACCCAGGCCCTCCCTGATGCCTCTGAGGCTGCCTTTATTCAGCTGTAATACCGTTAACGCGGATTCTATCTTCTCCCTCTCAAATTGCAGAGTAAGTTCAACCATATTATGATCACTGCCTCCTAAGGATTCCATCACCTTAAACTCTGATCCTAGACTGTCCCATGGAAACAACGTCTCCGCATCAACCCTGTCAAGTCCTGTAAAAAACTTGTATGTTTCAATAAGGGCACCTTCTATTCTTCTCAATTCCATTGTGTACAGACCCAACCTCCCCTCATAAGACAGACTTTCCATACTGGTTATCAGCCTAGCGAATCTTCTCTGAAATGTCTCCAATGCCAATATATCTTTCCTTCAATAAGGGGCCCCAAAACTGTTCACAATATTCTAACTTATAGTCTGATAAGAGTGGCTTTTATAATTTTAGCAAAATCTCTCCACCTTTAGACTCCATTCTTTTTGAAATAAAGGGCAACATTCCATTTGGACACTAGATTTGTGATTCAGGGCCCAGGACCGCCAATTCCTTTTGTTCTGTAGCTTTCTACAGTCTTTCTCAATTTAGATTGTATTCTGTTCCTCTAGTCTTCCTTCCTATGTGCATCACCTCACATTTTCCCACATTATATTCCATCTGTCATGTCTTTTCCAACTTACTTAACCTGTCTATATCACTTGGCAAACCCTTCTGTCATCCTTACTACTTGCCTTTCCAGCTATTTTTGTGTCATCTGCAAACTTGGCTATAGCACATTTAGTTTTCTCATTCGAGTCATGAATAAATATTGCAAATAATTGTGGGCGGCACGGTGGCACAGTGGTTAGCACTGCTGCCTCACAGCGCCAGAGACCTGGGTTCAATTCCCGCCTCAGGCGACTCTCTGTGTGGAGTTTGCACGTTCTCCCCGTGTCTACGTGGGTTTCCTCCGGGTACTCCGGTTTCCTCCCACTTACACAAAGATGTGCAGGTCAGGTGAATTGGCCATGCTAAATTGCCCGTAGTGTTAGGTTAGGGGTAAATGTATGGGTATGGGTGGGTTGCGCTTCGGCGGGTCGGTGTGGACTTGTTGGGCCGAAGGGCCTGTTTCCATACTGTAATGTAATCTAATCTAATCTAATAATTTTAGCCCCAGCACTGATCCCTGTGGCAGTCCACTAGTTACAGGTTGCCATCTTGAAAATTCACCTCTTACCTCTTATATGACTTCTATAGTTAGCCAACCCTCTATATATGCAAATATATTACCTTCAATTCCATGACCTCTTATTAAGCAGCCTAACATGTATTACCTTATCAAACACTCATTCTCACTATTTGGTGAACTATACAATCTAAATGGTACCTCTAATGCTCCTTAGCTGTAACCAAATAGATTCTTCGACACTCCTCGCAAACATCTCTCTTCAGCAATGTAATATTTCCCTTTGATTATCATTCATGACTCAGTGGGTAGCATTCTTGCTTCTAAGGTTCTGTGCTCATGTCTCACTCCAGCAAATGTTGACACTGTAACCTAGTACTGAAGGAGTCCTGCACTATTGAAAGCACTGCATTTCAGATGGAACAACTGCCTACTCTGGCAGATGTAAAAATACCTCACAGCATTATTTTTCAAGAAGTTACATGGCCAACATTTACCCATCAATCAACATCACACATGAAAAACTGTCTGATCATTATTAGAATGCCATGGGAGCGTGCTGTTTTTCTTAGATTACAACAGTGACTACACCATAAAAGTATTACAGGCAACAAGCAATTATTTGAGCACACACACACACCCTGTCCCTATCTCCTATCTCTCCCTCAGCTTAGATGGTACACATTGCCTTGCCGGGCTTTGCACATAAATGATTCAATTGGAAACACAGGTGATTTACTGGTTGGGGTTAACAAAAAAGTTTTATTTTCCCACTACCAAATCACCTTTCAGTTATGTGTAGGAGCACTTCTGAATATAAAAAGAAGAAAAAAAATTAACACACATCTGGGAGGCATGGGTTGCTGTTGTGGCACAGTGGTAGCAATCCTACCTCTGAGCCAGTAGGCCTTGGTTCAAGTCACATCAGTTCAAACATGTGTAATCATTTCTAATCAAATTGTTTGGAGATGTTATTTATAAATGCAAGACTCTCCTTTCATCAAAACTGTCACTTCTCCTCCCTCTGCCTTTATTTCTCAATCCCCTTGCACCCAGTGAATAGTTCTCTTGTTGGGTGCCGTGCTAAAATATGGGAAGCAGGGTCAGTACAGAGCCCTTGACGAAGGATCACTGGACTCCAAAGATTAACTCTGTTTTTCTCTCTTCTGATGCCACCAGATTTGCTAAGTTTCTCTAGCCCTGTTTTTATTTTAGATTTCCAGTGTCTGCAGTTTCTTATTTTCAATTTGTATAAAGTGGTTTTTGATTCAAAACATTTTACCACAATATTCAAAAATAGTTGAGAAGCAAAATTCCAGCCAAACAAATACAGTTACATTGTGACATTTACTGTAATGTAGGAAATATGGATGTTAATTTGTACGCAAAGTCCCACAAATAAAAATCAATTTTATGGCCAAATAATCTGTTTCCAGCCATTTGACAAAGATTCATATTGGCTAGGACATCAGGACAAGACTCTGGTTGTCTTGCTGGGAATCGTCAACATCCTGAGATTTTCGACTAGAGTCTCATTTAATCTAATGCCCATCTACCTCATTTGTTTGGAATACGTACAATTGCAAAATCGTTTGTTCACAGTTACACAGATATAAATATATTTTACCTGCTTGTATCTGTGATCCTAAAATGACTACTACGAATACTGGTAGAATTGCTTCCATGTCTTTTTTTCTTCTCTTAATGAAAAGTTCTTCTATCCTGTATCTAGGAGGTGATATGTCCAGATGCTTTTCTTCTCCGGGTAAGAGAGGAAGTTGATGTGAATTGAGGTTGGGGGAAAACAATGGAATATCGTATTCCACAAATCCAGCCTTGAGCTCTGTTTCAAATCTATCAGAAAGAAAATGCCATTAACTCATCACAAAAATACTTTGTACTTTGCACCTTTTAAACCTGATATCATTTACAAGCATATATCAATTATTTGGGAGTGTTCAATAAACAATCAAACTTACAAAATCAGAGGTCCGACATTGAATGCCCAGTGACCATCAGTTTTAATATTTTCTTTTTACGAATCTAGGATTATTTTCTGATATGTTACAGTTCTACATGTAACTTATATTTTGGATATCTCCGCAAAGAATTTATTCAGCCATTCTAGTAAACCATGGAAAGGTGAAAGTGAGCATGGTGCTGGAAACACACAGGTCAGGGAGTATCCGAGGAGCAGGAGAATTAACATTTCAGGCATAAGCCCTTCCTGATGAATGGCTTATGCCCGAAATGTCAATGCTCCTGCTCCTCGGATGCTCCCTGACCTGCTGTGCCTTTCCAGCACCACACTCTCAACTCTGATCTCCAGCTTCTGCAGTCCTCACTTTCTCTCCATGGAAGATGCAACCGAAGTCTCACTCCCAAAAGAACTTCTTCAGATAAATTTGACCCCCTAGGAAAGCATTTTTATAGGTGTGAGAATTATAAATAATGAATAAGCATCTTCTAGTTTATCATATGTCTTCTTTGCACATGCCAGCCTAAAGTAAGATCCCACCAACAATATGAACGAACAGTTAATTCTGAAGAATAGCCAAAAGACCAAGAATATCCTATTATTCTTTCAAAAGCATTATGGGATCTTCTCCTGTACCAGCTGGGTTTGGGTTTTTAAATGGAAGGAGGATAACTCAAGCACTGCAAATACTCTATTTCATTTTTAGTTTATATGAAGTTACTTTTTAGTTTATATGAATGAGTGATTTGAACTCTGAATCAAAAGGCAAGACTTTCATCAAAAGAAAAAATATATTCTTAGAGGAGAATCTTGTGGTATAATTAGAATGAACAAATAGGTTATTTTAAACAAAACCACATCGATAGTCAGAAGTTTTCTCAGTTACTAACAAAAGGGGAGATCTTAGAGGTCTATAAAATCATGAGGAGTATAGATAAGATGAATGGCAGGCGTCTTTTTCTTAGGGTGGGGGATTTCAAGACGAGGAGGCATATATTTAAGGTGAGAGGAGAAAGATTTTAAAACAGACGTGGGGCTTTTTTTTATTTACACAGAGTGGTTCGTGTGTGGAATGAACTGCCAGAGAAATTGGTGGATGCCGGTATAATTAAAACATTTAAGTACATGAATAAGAAATGTTTGGAGGGATATGCGCCAAGGTCAGTCAAGTGGGATAGTTTGGATCGGCTTATAGTCCGCATGAACTGGTTGGACGTAAGGGTCTGCTTCAGTGCTGTACGACTATAACTACCGAACACACAGGGATAGTTCAATGATTTTTGCAACCAATTAGGAAATCAATCCTAACTCGAATAAATTACAATATATCTACACGAAGCTAACCATATTCCTTAAAATTATTGAAAGTATTTGATAGATACCATTAAGCGTTAATGACGCACGAATTAACTGATAGCAATACATGCACAGACTCACACCATATATAAATGTCGGTTCCATCCAGGATTCCTTCAAGTGTAAATTCATTTTGTTTATACAAAAAGAAACGAGTCAGAAGTTTTTCAGACCTATAATGCAAACTGATCAGACAAAAAAAAACTTTTTTTTCAATTACTTCCAGTGTTTGCTTGCTACAATCGGGATCCAGACGGGTAACCAACAGATTTTCGAATCCAAAATCTGACATAAATGCATTTGCAGTTGTAAATCTGAACCAGGGTATTGCGCAAGTTAACCGAACACAATTATTCCGCAATCAAATCAGAATTTAGCGACGATTTGATTTATAAAAATAATTATTTCTCACCAACACGATAGAGGATTTTACCAGTTTTACTGTGCTGGGAAGTGTTTAATAGCTTCAATTGTACGAGTTCGCCAAAACTGTTTCCCAAAATCTATTGCAAATTTCAGTGAACGAGGAAACAAGATTTTTAAGAAATATATATACCGGACTTTAGATTTCTATGACATCGAAAGTTAAAATATTACCTGCAAATACAATTCAGGTAGTTGATAGAGACCCTTATTCGTTATTGTTCTCGTTTTGCGTGCGAAGACCAGCTCTTTAACTCTTTTTTATCATTCCTACCACGGACTTCTGGTAAAACATTTTTTATCGCTGCTCTGAGCAAATGTCAAGTTTGCTGCATAACCCGTCCCTCCAGCCTGATGACAGTTCCTCTATCCAATCAGACGTTAATATCAGCGTCGTGGGGCCGTCCTTTGAAAAGCCAATGGCCAATCGGCGAGCCGATAAGGCGGGATCGTCAGGAAGGGAATGACGCCACAGTTTGTCCGGTTACAGGAAAACGGAATTCATATTCGTGTCAAAAACCATGCTGAAAAACAAATAAAACTCACAAAATTTTCCTTTCAACTATGTCATCTATTAGAAGCATTTAATAACTTTTCAATATAAAAAACAGTAACAATCGCAATTCTGTAAATACTGATCCCAGCCTGTGATTAATTATATTCTCTAATTGCATCGTAATTCCGAACCTTTTAAACTTTGGAGAAGAACTGAAACGTCCGTACAAAATGAACATAGAAAATATTCTGCGGAGATAACTGACAAATGCAAAGAAACAAACTTTCAGCTGGGCATTTTTACCTCGGATTCGGGAAGTTCCGAATTTCCCAATATCTCTATTTATTTTCCTCCTCTCTCTTAAAAAAATAAAGATCGGAAATGGCGGTTTTGACCTCTGCGATCTCGGGGCTGAGTGTGTTTCTCCGTCGGGATGGGATTTTCCTGTTCCGTGCCTTCCTCTCGTCATGCACTGTGAGTAAACTTGTTTTTCTGCTTCACCTCTTGTCTCAGAAAAGACGAGAGAGGCAAAAAATGTCTCGAGCCGGCGCCGGGAAATCCGATTGGAGGCGCGTCGCGTGGGGACTGGGAGGCGCGGCGCGGGGAAGCGACCGTTATGAGCGCGTGAGGTTAAAGGAAATGGATCGGCACCAAGTCGGAGAGAGGGAAACAAATGTTGAGAGTGACTGTCAGAGAGGAAATGGACATGGGGTATTGAGTAGACATGAGGGGGTGAAGGTTGAGTAATGATGAGGAGGCGGGCATCGGGGGGGAAATGGGTAGCATAGTACATGGGTGGGCAATAATGAGTTGGGCATGGGTATTGGATAGCTTGGGGTTATGATGGGCAATGATGAGTGTAGGGAAGTGGATAGCTTCGGCGTATGTGAGGAACAGTGAGGTTATGGACCTGGAGGAATAGATAGTTTGGGACGTGGTTGGTCAATACTAAAGAGAATAATATAACAAAGAACTGCGGATTCTGGAGATCTGAAACAAAAACAGAAATTGCTGACGAATCTCAGCAGATCTGGCAGCATCTGTAGGGAGTAAGTGCAGTTAATGTTTTGAGTTTTTTGAAGAAGTCACAAAGAGGATTGATGAGGGCAGAGCAGTGGACATGATCTATATGGACTTCAGTAAGGCGTTTGACAAAGTTCCCCATGGGAGACTGGTGAGCAAGGTTAGATCTCATGGAATACAGGGAGCACTAGACATTTGATTCAGAACTGGCTCAAAGGTAGAAGACAGAGGGTGGAGGTGAAGGCTTGGTTTTCAGACTGGAGCCTGTGACCAGTGTCATAAGGGTCAGTGCTGGGACCACTACTTTTAATCATTTATATAAATTTTTTGGATGTGAGCATAAGACGTATAGTTAGTAGGTTTGCAGATGACACCAAAATTGGAGGTGTAGTGGATAGCAAAGAAGGTTACCTCAGATTACGATGGGATCTTGATCGAATGGGCCAATGGGCTGAGAAGCTTAATTTAGATAAATGTGAGGTGCTGCATTTTGGGAAAGTAAATCTTAGCAGGACTTATACACTTAATGGTAAGGTACTAGGGAGTGTTGCTGAACAAAGAGACCTTGGAGTGCAGGTAGATAGGATAGTGAAGAAGGTGTTTGGTATGCTTTCCTTTATTGGTTGAAACTTTATTGCTGGAACAGCACAGCAGGTCAGGCAGCATCCAGGGAACAGGAGATTCGACGTTTCGGGCACAGGCCCTTCTTCAGGAATCAATTTTCCTTTATTGGTCAGAGTATTGAGCACAGGAGTTGGGAGGTAATGTTACAGCTGTACAGGACATTGGTTAGGCCACTGTTGAAATATTACGTGCAATTCTGTTCTTCCTATCGGAAAGATTAGATTAGATTAGATTAGATTAGATTACAGTGTGGAAACAGGCCCTTCGGCCCAACAAGTCCACACCGACCCGCCGAAGCGAAACCCACCCATACCCCTACATTTACCCCTTAGTGAAACTTGAAAGAGTTCTTAAAAGATTTACAGAATGTTGCCAGCGTTGGAGGATTTGAGCTATAGGGAGAGGTTGAATAGGCTGGGTCTGTTTTCCCTGGAGCGTCGCAGGCTGAGGGGTGATTTTATAGATGTTAATAAAATCATGAGGAGCATGGATAGGATAAATAGACAAGGTATTTTCCCTGGGGTGGGGGAGTCCAGAACTAGAGGGCATAGGTTTAGGGTGAGAGGGGAAAGAGCTAAAAGAGACCTAAGGGGCAACGTTTTCATGCAGAGGGTGGTACGTGTATGGAATGAGCTGCCAGAGGAAGTGGCGGAGGCTAGTACAATTGCAGCATTTAAAAGGCATCTGTATGGGTATATGAATAAGAAGGGTTTGGAGAGATATTTGCCAGGTGCTGGCATGTGAGACTAGATTGGGTTGGGATATCTGGTCAGCATGGACAAGTTGGACTGAAGGGTCTGTTTCCATGCTGCATGTCTCTATGCCTCTATGAGTCTGGTGCAGGGAGGGGGTGAGCATCATGAGGAAATGGAATGTAAAAGTAGGTAGCATGGAAGGAGGAAGTGGGTTTGGGTTCCTAACATAGAGGAGAAATGAGGGTAAGTAGGAAACAATGACTAGGCCATTATGGGAGGAATAGTTGACAATGATGGATAGGCATTGGAGAGTGGGCAGCTGGCAGCATAGGTGGGCAATGATAAAGATGGATATGGGAGGACTGGTTAGTTTGGGTTGTGGCTGGGCAACAATAAAGACGCTGGACATGGGTGAGTAATTATCTTGGGATTGGATGGGCAATTTAAGGAGTGTTGGGCCTGGGGACTGGATAGCTTTTGATATGGGTCGACAATAATAAGGAGGTGGGCATCAAGGAGTGAATAGATTGGGGTGTGGCTGGGCAATAGTAAAAAGGTGTTGGGCATGAGGTGCAGTAGCTGAAAATGTGTTGCAGCTACACATTTTCAGCTCTGATCTCCAGCATCTGCAGTCGTCACTTTCTCCATGAGATGCAGTAGACAAGGAAATGGCAGACAGGGTCAGTGAAAGAGTGTGGTCTTGGATAAAGAGAAGAAAGTGGGCACATGTGTCATGGGAAAGGATAACATATCTGAGAGGGAAGTAGGTGTGAATAAGATAGACAAGGTGAGAGAACTGATAAGGGTCCAACTGGACATCGGAGAAGAAAGAAATGGTGGACATAGGAGGAAGTAGGGTGAACTGGGCAGTGTGAGAATGACTAGGTTAGGGGAGAGGGTATGTGAAGAGAAGGTGAGTAAGATAGTTTATGACAATTGGGAGAGATCAGGAACTATAATCATGAGGTGTAATTGGCTATTCAAAGTCCTGAATAGTTTTGATCATGTAACTAAGGAGAAACTGTTTCCAGTGGCAGAAGGGTCACAAACTAGAGTTATGTTAATTGGCAAATGAACCAAAAGCAACATGTGAAAACATCTTTTTCATACGGCAAGTTGTGGTTGCCTAGATCATAGCCTTAAAAGGTGATGAAAAGGTAATATGACCAATACATGTAGAGAAAAAAATTAGACCTATAAGGAAAAAGCAGGGAAGTGGGATTGATTGGCTCGCCTCTCAGTAGGCAATACAGACAAAGTGGACCAAATGATTTTCTGTTCTGTATCCACTTTATGAACCTGTGAAGAATCAACAGCAGGTGAGCACAAAGCAGGAGACTGTGCTGCAATGGAGAAAATGAAGAGAAATGGTGATAGAAATGCATGTTAGTAGAAGAAATGATACAATGCTTTTCTTAGAACATAGAACAGCACATTACAGACCCTTCGGCTCACGATGTTGTGCTGAGCATTTGTCTTAATCTAAGCTCAACCTAACTGACACACCCCTCAATTTACTGCCATCCATGTGCTTGTCAAGCAGTCGCTTAGATGTCCCTAATGCCTATGACTGTACGACCACTGCTGGCAATGCATTCCAGGCACCCACCACTCTCTGCATCAAGAAACTAACTCTGACATCTCCCCTATACCTTCCCCCAGTCACCTTAAAATTATGACCCCTTGTGACAGCCACTTCTACCCTGGAGAAAAGTCCCTGGCCATAGAATCTATCTATGCCTCTCATTACCATGTACACCTCTATCAAGTCACCTCTCTTCCTTCTTCTCTCCAGTGTGAAAAACCCGTGCTCACTCAATCCCTCTTCATAAGACAAGCCCTCCAATTCAGGCAGCATCCTGGTAAATCTCCTCTGCACCCTAGCTAAAGCATCTACATCCTTCCTATAATGAGGCAACCAGAACTGGGCACAATATTCCAAGTGTGGTCTAACTAGGGTTTTATAGAGCTGCAGCTCTTAAACTCAATCCCCCTGTTCATGAAAGCCAAAACACCATACGCCTTCTTAACCCTATCAACTTGAGTGCCAACTTTGTGGAATCTATGTACCTGAACCCCAAGATCCCACTGTCCCTCTACACTGCCAAAAATTCTGTCTTTAAGCCTGTATTCAGCATTCAAATTCGACCTTCCAAAATGAATCACTTCGCAGTTATCCAGGTTGAACTCCATCTGCCACTTCTCAGCCCAGCTCTGCATCTTGTCAATGTCATGTTGTAGCCTGCAACAGCCCTCAACATTACCTACAACACTATCGACCTTTGTGTCATCGGCAAACTTACTAACCTACCCTTCCACTTCTTCATCCAAGTCACTTATAAAAACTACAAAGAGCAGAGGCCCAAGAACAGATCCCTGCAGGGCACCACTAGTCACTAACCTCCAGACGGAATACGTCCCATCCAGTATAGTTGCTGTCTTCTTTCGGCCAGCCAATTCCATACCCAGACAGCCAAATTTCCCTGTATCCCATACCTTCTAACTTTCTGAATGAGCCTACCATGGGGAACCTTATCAAATGCCTTACTGAAATATATATACACCACATCCACTGCTCGACCTTCGGCAACTTGTCATGTCCTCAAAGAACTTTATAAGGCTTGTGAGGCATGACCTGCCCTTCACAAAGCCATGCTGACTATCTTTAATCAAACTATGTTTCTCCAAATAGTCACAAATCCTATGTCGAGAGTATGGCGCTGGAAAAGCAGAGCAGGTCAAGCAGCATCCAAGGAGCGGGAGAATTGATGGTCTGGGCATAAGCCCATCACCAGGAATTCCTGATGAAGGTCTTATGCCCGAAACGTCGATTCTCTGCTCCTCGGATGCTGCCTGACCTGCTCTGCTTTTCCAGAGCCACACTCTTGACTCTGACCTCCAGCATCTGCAGTCCTCACTCTCTCTAGACATAAATCCTACCTCTCAGAATCCTTTCCAGTAATTTGCTTACCACAGACATAAGACTGACTGGTCTGTAATTCCCAGAAATTTCCCTTTTCCCTTTCTTGAACAGATGAACAACATTCACCTCCCTCTAATCAACCGGTACTACTCCAGTGGAGAGTGAAGATGCAAAGATCATCGCCACAGTCACAGCAATCTCATTTCTCACTTCCCATAGTAACTTTGGATAGACTTGGTTTGGCCCTGAGGACTTATCTATCTTGATGCTTCCCAGAATTTCCAGCACATCCACTTCCTTAATATTCAATCCTATTCAATCCTATTAACCTTGTCCACAGTGTTCTCAGTATCAGCAAGGTCCCTCTCTCTCATGAATACTGAAGCAAAATATTAATTTAGGGCCTCACCTACCTCTTCAGACTCAAGGCACAAGTTTCCTCCATTATCTCTGATAGGCCCTACCCTCTCTCTGATCATTCTCTTACTCCTCATGTATGTGTAGAATGGCTTTGGGTTTTCCCTAATCCTTCCCACAAAGACTTTTTCGTGACCCTATTTTTTCCCAATTTATACTCCACAGCTCCTGTCTAATAGCAGTATAATTTCCCTCCCCCAATTAAATACCTTCCCATACTGTCTGCTCCTATCCCTCTCCATGGCTATGGTAAAGGTGAGGCAGTTGTGGTCACTGTTACCGAAATGCTCTCCCAGTGAGAGATCTGACATCTGCCTGGCTTGTTGCCTATCACCAAATCCAATATGGCCTCCCCCCAGTTGGCCTATCTACATATTGAGTCGTGAATCCCTCCTGGACACACCTGACAAAAACAGCTCCATCCAGACCATCTGCACTAAGGAGGTTCCAATCAATATTGGGAAAGTTGAAGTCACCCTTAACAACAACTCTGTTACATCTGTACCTTTCCAAGATCTTCTGTCTAATGTGTTCTTCCATCTCTCTGCTCCTATTGAGGGGTCTATAGAAAACACCCAATAAAGTGACTGTTCCTTTCCTGTTGCTGACTTGTACCCAAACTGACTCAGTAGACAAACCCTCCTCAACAACCTCCTTTTCTGCAGCTGTGATGTAGTCTCTAATTAACAATGCTATTCCCTCTCCTCTTTTACCCCCCTCCCTGTTCTTTTTAAAAGATCTAAACCCTGGAGCATCCAGCAACCATTCCTGCCCCTGTGAAATCCATGTCTCTGTTATGGCCACGACATCGTAGTTCCAACATCGTTCTTCTTTTAATAAATTTGAAAGGAAACACTGGATTATTCAAATGTGCCAAGCAATAGTGCCATTTTAAACTAGGTTCAATGCAAAAGAAATTCAAAACAGGATATTATGTACTTATATAATTAACTAAGATTCCCAGTGCCTACCATATTATGTGGTACCCACTAGTTACACACTTAAAAATGGCAGAAGGGTGTAATGGTGTACGTGGAGGATTAAAGGAACATTGTAGTAAATAGTTTGAATGCCTGAGTATGAAGGGATGATCATTTCTAATCAACCTGTTAAGAGATATCATACCTCTGAGCAGGTGGGACTTGAACTCCTGACTCAGAGGTAGGGACAATTCCAATGCACTATAAAGGTCTTGAGTACGAAGAAAGTACAATCATTTGTCACTTGCTCAGCTGTTATTCATCACGCACACTGATAATGGAGCCTCAATCATACATTTTCAATACCACTGCTCCACCAGATTCCCAAATGTCTCCTGGTCCTCAAATCCAGTACAATTGCCAACTCTTTGGGCTCTTGTATACACCCTATAAATGTTATTCCTATCTCACGATCGTAATCCCAAATCCTGCAACCAAATCATCTTCTGCATTGATTCCTTTGTCTGCACAGTCACTACCGAGGATGATAGTCCTCTGTGCCACTCTATTGCACCAATCCCTTTGGTTAAAGCAATGAAAATTCAGGCCACTGGTGAATGTTACCAACATTTGATATCTCAGCCCTATGATGTACGATAATTTCCAGTATCATTGTTACAAATTAGACAGGCAGGAGGCTGAGAGAACACAGCAAGCCAGACAGTATCAGGAAGTGGAGAAGTCAATGTTTCGGCTGTAACCCTTATGCCATGACTGTGTGTCTGGTTGTCTGCTGATCCTGGCTTGTTGAAGACAGTTTTGTATGGTCACTGCTAGGTTGAAATGCCAAGATCAGATAATATGATTCATTGCATCTCAAAAGTGCAGCCAATTATGTTGCATAAACCACTTGGAATACCAATATTTCTTCTTTCATACAATGTCACTGAAAATATGACACCCTGAAATCAGGTGCCGCTGAAGAAGCCACGTTCAAGGTATTTGTGCCCTTAAATAAATATCTAACTAAAGCACATGCCATTGCCCATCCACATCAGAACATTTTACAAACATAGGATATAAGAAATGTAGCAGGATAAAACCCAAGACCACTTCCCTTGTTGGTGGAGTGAGAAGGGAATTGAAATGGTCAGCAACAGGGCAGTGGGGTTGTTTGATGCATGTCCTCCTGGGACACATGCACCAAACAACCCACCGTGCTGTGGCCAACTCCCCCTCCCATTCCACCAAGGATATGCAAATCCTGGGCTTCCTCCACCTCCAAATCCAAACCACTTGATGACTGGCGAAAGGACGCCTAATCCTCCGCCTTGGGACCCTTCAACATCAAGGCATCAACATGGACTTCACTCATTTCCAAATCTCCCCTCCTTCTACTTCATCCCAGATCCAACCCTCCAACTTGACCTGTCCCACCTGTCCGTCTTCCTTCCTACCTATCTGCTCCAGCCTTCCTACCAACCTATCACAATCACAACCCACTTGCATCAACCTCTTGCCTTCTCAGCTACTTTCCCCCACCCCCAACCTCCTATTTACCTCTCAGACCCTCCACGACATTCCTGATGAAAAGCTTATGTCCGAAATGTCAACTCTTGTGCTCCTTGGATGCTGCCTGACCTGCTGTGCTTCTCCAGCGTCTGCAGTCCTCACCGCCTCCTAGTCAATGTAAAGTATAAGCCTTGTATATAAATGACAGTATATCACAACATGCTGCAACATGGATAAGGTCAAGAAAAATCTTAGTATTTACAGTCCTGAAAAATGTAAAAAATTCTCAATTTTATATCTAACACTTCCAGAGGCAGGACATTGATGATGTTTAAAATGCAGACTCATAGACATTTTTTTCAAAAACACAGGAAAGTATGAGATCAACTGATAGGAACATGTAGCCAAACAACCTTGGAAATAGGAAGCAGACAAGACTGAAGTATATCACTGGAAAATCTGTTTGGAGTCACAATGACATAAAGGGCAAGGTACTGGAAGTGTACAAAAGGCAGTAGCATACTTGAGAAGAAAAGACCCGGCACTGTCAATTTATTTTCTGCATGAATTAATCTAAAAACTGCTGTTATTTTGCTGGACACGGTGCCAAACATAAAGTATTTCCTTTGTCTCTGTTGACAACTTATTTTTCTTTTGTCCCTGTCTTGGCTAGATTTAACTCCTTAATCACAAATACTCATAAATTATCACAATGCTCTGCTTTTTCCAATGGCCAGTTAGTCATTTTTTGTACTGTAGGTGGGAGTGCGTGTTGTGACCCTGTAGAATCCCTGATAGAGCAGGCTCAAAGGGAAATGCCTGGGAAAGATTCTGAGGACAATTCCCCTGCACCTGAAACCCTCCTAAAATATTGATTAAATTAGAGGGTTTGCTGCAGTTAGTTTAATAGTTACCTAGGAAACATTAGAAGAATAAAAATCTAGTCTAACATCTGGAAACTATTAAAGTGACACCCCAAATCACCATTCATTCCCGAAGTACACTCACCCTAAGACCCCTCACACACCATCGAATGCTGACCTGACATCTCACATCCCACATTGCCAGACATGACAACCCTCTTTCCACCTTAGACACGACACACCCCATCCCTCCCTGGACCCCCAACAAACCCCAAGACCCAACAAACCCCCTTTCCTTGCCTACTGATAATACCATCGCCATCTCCCACTGACAATCCTGAGAACCCTTGCCATGTGAAACCTAACACTCCCTCTCCCTATCCTTGGCCACCAGATCTGACAAATCCATTCCAACTGCCAGGCCAACTCTCCCTGGCAATGTAGCTGACACCCTGCTCACCTCACCTGACATAGCTCTGCCCCCTTCCAACCACTCACCTTTTCCCCTGACTTTATCCCTTGTTGCCCTAGGAGACAAGATCTCCCTTTGGCTCCTGACATTCTGTCTTCCTCCACTCATGTACTGGTGGACCTGAGCCACTCCCCACCAACTCTGACCTACCCTAAGCACTCCATCTCATACCTGGCTCCATAACTCCACATTTACCTTACTTACATTCTTATACTTTCACAGGAGCTGTCAAGGTGACTGCATGAGCTTTAAAATCACAGAACATTGTAACTACTGTCTTTAAATGTGGGTGTGGGTTTGACTTCCCTTGACTATCCTACACTAAGATGGACCTATTAGATTTCAGATACACTCATTATTTCTGAAGGAGTCATAATTGGAATGTTCTGTCAGAGACGCAGAGCTTTGTCTTATGGAAAGCAGTAGAAGTAAAACAGCAATCTGACAGTGATTGCCACTTGTAGGAAAATCTGGCCCATTAAATTTTAACTCTGTTCCAAGGCTGAAGCTAGAAATGTAGTGTGACAGGAACTGTGTTCCTTCTCTAAAACTTACATGACCCCAAACAATGTTACAACTTCGATATTACTGTAATACCCACACCTTCCGTTCGAGTAAGTGGGATTGATAGCACCTATATTTAGATTTCAAATATTTTGGACACTGAGCATGGGTCATCACATAGCCTAATTGTTTAGAACAGATTTTGTTGACAAAGAACAGGAGGCTGGCTGGGGTGTGGGTAGGGCTGATCAGGGTTAGTGGACGGAATTTGTGCCTGGAGTCGGAGGAGGTAGGGAAGATCCTTAATGAAAACTTTGCTTCAATATTCACTGGTGAGAAGGACCTTGACATTTGTGAGGACAGCTTGAAACAGGCTGATATGCTCGAACAGGTGGATGTTAAGAAGAAGGATGTGCTGGAAATTTTGAAAAACATGAGGATAGATAAGTCCACTGCGCCAGATAGTGTATACTCAAGGTGTCTACGGGTAGTGAGGGAAGAGATTGCTGTGCCTTTAGCAATGATCTTTGCGTCCTCACTGTCCACTGGAGTAGTACCAGATGATTATAGGGTGGCAAATGTTATTCCCTTGTTCAAGTAAGGGAATAGGGATAACCCTGGGAATTACAGACCAGTCAGTCATACATCGGTGGTGAGCAAATTATTGGAGAGGATTCTGAGAGAAAGGATTTATTATTTGAAAAGCATAGTTTGATTACAGATAGTCAGCATAGCTTTGTGAGGGGCAGGTCATGCCTCACAAGCCTTATTGAATTCTTTGAGGATGTGACAAAACACATTTGATGAACGTCGAGCAGTGGATATATGTGGATTTTAGCAAGGTGTTTGATAAGGTTCCCAATTATTGGCTCATTCAGAAAGTAAGGAAGCATGGGATACAGGGAGATTTGGCTGTCTGGATGCAGAATTGGCTAGCTTATAGAAATCAGAGGATTGGAGCAGATGGAAAGTATTCAGCCTGGAGCTCAGTGACCAGTGGTGTACTGCAGAGATCTTTTCTGGGACCTCTGCTCTTTGACTAGGATGAGGAAGTGGAAGGTTGGTTGGTAAGTTTGCCGCTAACATGAAGGTTGATGGTATTGTAGATGGTGTGGAGGGCTGTTGTAGGTTGCAATGGGACATTGACAGAATGCCGAGCTGGACTGAGATGTGGCAGTGGAGTTCAACCTGGAAAAGTGTGAAGTGATTCATTTTGGAAGGTTGAATTTGAATGCAGATTACAGGGTTAAAGGCAGGATTCTTGGCAGTATGGAGAAATAGAAGGATCTTGGGGTCCACGTCCATAGATCCCTCAAAGCTGCCACCCAAGTTGATAGGGTTGTTAAGAAGGCTTATGGTGTGTTGACTTTCATTAGGACGGGGATTGAGTTTAAGTGCCACGAGGTTATGTTGCATCTCTATAAAACCCTGGTTAGACCAAACTTGGAATATTGTGTCCAGTTCTGGTGGCCTCATTGTAGCAAGATGTGGAAGCTTTAGAGGGAGTGCAGAGGAGATTTACCAGGATGTTGCTTGGACTGGATGGCATGTCTTATGAAGAAAGGTTGAGGGCTTTTCTCACTGGAGCGAAGAAGGTTGAGAGGTGACTTGACAAAGGTGTACAAGATGATGAGAGTTAAAAATCACACAACACCAGGTTATAGTCTAACAGGTTTAATTGGAAGCACGAGCTTTCAGAGCCCTGCTCCTTCATCAATTAAACCTGTTGGACTATAACCTGGTGTTGTGTGATTTTTAACTTTGTACAGCCCAATCCAACACTGGCATCTCCAGAAGATGATGAGAGGCATAGATAGAACGGATTGCCTGAGACTTTTTTCCAAGAAGCAGATAGTAGGAATAAATGGGTCATTTTCAGACTGGCAGAATATCGTGAGGAATGTGCCACAAAAGTCGATGCTGGAGCCTCAACTCTTTATAATTTATACAAATGATTTGATTGAAGAAATCAGAGGTATGGGAGTTATACTTGCAGATGACAAAAAGATAGGTTGGAAGTTGAGATATAAAGAGGACTCAATGAGCCTAAAAAGAGATAGATTGGTTAAGTGAATAGGCAAAGATCTGGAAGAAGTACAATGCAGGAAAGTGTGAAATTATTTATTTTGGCAGAAACATTTTTTAAAATTATCTAAATGGTAAAAAGTTACAGCACTGTGAGATGCAGAGAGATCTGATTGGCCTAGTGCATGAAGGTATGTAGGGAAAGCGAGTTTTCGGGAAAGCTAATAGTATGTTTATTGTGGGGGGAATTGAATGCAAGAGTAGGGAGCTTTGCTTCAGTTTTACATGGTTTGGTGGGACCACATCTGGAGTAATGTGTACAGTACTAATATTTACAAAAGGATATTAATGTGTTAGAAGCAGTTTAGAGAAAGTTTACTAAACTAATACCTAGGATGAGAAGATTATAGTTGTTGTGAGGATGTTCAGCAAGCTGTGAATTTGGTTTACAGATGTTTCATCCCCTTTCTAGGTGACATCCTCAGTGCTGTGGAGCCTCCTATGAAGCGCTGTTGTACTGTGTCAGTTGGAATTTGGTTTCATTCCTGCTGATTCCGGTTGCCGGTTCCTGTTGTTTGTTGCAACGGTCAGTATATTGGGTCTAGGTCAATCTGTTTTTTAATAGACTTCATGAATGAGTGCTAAGCTTCTAGGAAAAGGGGTTAGAAGCTTGGTACTCAACCACTGACTCCATAAAACTGCCACCTTTAAATGGTCGCTATGCATGACAAATAACGGCTTTCCAAAACTGTCATGCTTGGTCAAGGATGGAGTTCAAGGATGTCCATGAAGGGGAAGATGGCCATCAGACCCTAGCATCCTGCTCTGAGGTCACTACCCAGATCAGTACTGTGTTGATAGTGTAGAAGAACAGCCAGTAGTGCTGTAACAAGGTCAATGATCCTCTGTACTTTGCCATGCTGTTCACTCTATTACCCCTCACTCACTCTATTTTCCACTCACTACCCTTGCCTGCATTTACCAACCCCCCAACTATGTCTGACCATTGGCTGTGTTGCTGCCTTTCTCTTTTGTCTTACAAGTACTGCCAGCATGTCCACCTCTGTGGTGTAATGCCTCTCCCAGAAGCTACATTCTTGACCTCTGTACGAGAGTATAGAGGCTTCAAAGGAAGCATCGGCGAGGCTGCCTCCTGCACCCCTCACTAGCTAAGGTACTGACGCCTCAGGAGAATTAGCCTTAGAAAGTGTGGAGAGCACAATCTGGTGATCCACAGCTCCATAGCTGGTTGAGGAAGGAATGCTCCAAGTCACTGGCACTCAGAGCACTGCCAGACACCTGCTTAGCTCCAAGCAAGAGAGGACCTTGTGGTTTCCACATGCACAGGAAAGAACAGGAATGGCAGACAGATATATGGTATGCAATGCTCTAATTGAAAAGAAGCTATAGCAATGCAGGAAGTCATGCAATTGTCTGGCTGCCACCATGAGCAGGCTTGGTCTACCATGGACAGCCAGTTCCAGCATTCTCAGAGTCTACTTGGAGAGGTGCACACACCTGTACTCCATCACCCCGTTATTGGTCCTCAGGATTGAAAACATGGCTACAGGGGAATGAGGAACCTGGCACACACTCTTGTTGCACCATTCTCAGAAGGAGACAAGACCACAAGGAAAATGCACTCACAGGCCCCTCAGAAACAGACATAACATGTGAAACTCTGAGTTAACTAAATTTAAAAATGACGAAAGCAGAGAATATAATAAATAGCATATTTTAGAAAATAATCCTCAGTGATGAAAGCATTGAGGTTGCATTGTTTGAACAGGAAAGTGAGATTTAGCATCAGTGATGTGGAGATTCAAAATAACTGACCTTGGTGATAGGCTGGATCTCAAAAAAAATCAACAAGTTCAAATGAGATAGTAAGGTTGCACTTGATAATCTTGAGAGGACAGTCAGAAAGTTTGTTGACACACAGGTACTGGCAAACAGCAAAAATTATGACGGTTTAATTTTGACATTGAACAGATGGAAATTTTGACTCAGGCAGAACTTGTTGATTGAAGGCATTGCTGGTAATTGGCAGGGAACATTGGATGTGGAAAATAACAGGCTTATGAATTTTTGTTTATTCACTCACAGGATGTGGGTGTCACTGGCTTGTCTAGTATTTATTCCCCATTCCTAGTTGCCCTCATTTACTTTCCAGAGGTAATGGACGTGAGTTTGGAAGATGGTGTCTAAGGAGCCTAGGTGAATTTCTGCAGTGCATCTGCCGTACACATTGCAGTTCCTGTGCTGCAATCTAACTGCTTACACCTGGATAGTGTCAAGCTCCTTGTGTGTTGTTGAAACTGCACTTATCCAGACAAATGGGGAGTGTTCCATCATATGCCTAACTTGTGTCTTGTAGATAGTGGACAGGCTCAGAGGAATCAGGATCTGTCTTACTCACTGCATGATACCTAGCCTCTGACTTGCTGTTATAACCACAGCACTTCTGTGACTGGTTCAGTTCAGTTTCTGGTCAATGGTAACCCCAAGATGTTGATCGAGGCACATATGGAATCAAATTTCTGTTGTTTTCTATTACTGTGATCATAGTTCATTCTCCTTTACTTTCTGCAACCAGTGACGTCTTCAAATACTTTGTCTTGCAGTTTAAGACTGCCTTTACTAGTTCTGTTCTCCATCTTGTAATCAACCAATTATATAAAACTTCAGTGCAGGTCACCCATTGCTTCAGGTTGCAAGCCCACTCCAGTAGATGATACAGTTCTGTGATGGTGTCCTTGGACATCCTTGTTCTGCAGCAGCAATGTGCCTTGTTCATCTAGAGGAAATCATTTAAAGGATAATAGAGGTTGGGCCTTCTGTACCTCTCTGCATCCTGAGGGGCCTTCAATTGTGACCTCTTACTGTGGATACTGTTCAGCAGCCATTGGAGTATGCTGATGGTTCTAGTCTTGCTGGAATATTTATGCCTTCTTGATTCCTCAGTGCCGTCATTACACCACAGTGCACTGCTTTGACTGGATCTATTGATCATGGTTGTAATGAACATATGTGAGGAATATCAGAAATGGAACAGGTCCTTAGTATTGTAAGTAATCAACATTTGTTCCTGATTGGTTAACTTCATACCAGTAAGGATGTTGTTTATATGTTTGTGGGTTTCTTCTAATTTGTTGCGTTTCATGATGACAAAGGTGTCATTCACATAGTGAACCCAAAGCTTGGCCTGAATCATGGGAAGGTCTATTCATTCTAACCTCTGCATAACTACTTCTGCTAAGAGTCCTGATATTGGTGATCCCATAGGCATCCTGTTGATTTGTTTGTATTATCATCTCCTACTCTTATACAGTGAGTTGTCCCCATCGCAGTTATTGTCCCCTCAGCATCCAAGCAAGCTGCCTGCAATTGACTTCCCAATTTCCCTTCAATTACCCACCTTCAATGAATAGTCCCCATTACTGCCTGTAACCTATGATATGACCAACTTGGAAGTACTAATGAGGCAGGCAGCATGCTGGCTCAGTGGTTAGCATTGCTACCTCACAGCACCAGGGACCAGGGTTCGTCTCCTGCGTCAGGTGACTGTGTGGAGTTTGCACATTCTCCCTGTGTCTGCATAGGTTTTCTCCAGGTGCTCCGGTTTCCTCCCACAATCCAAAGATGTGCAGGTCAAGTGAATTGGCTGTGCTAAATTGCCCATAGTGTTAGGTGCATTCGTTAGGGGTAAAGATAGGGTAGGCGAATAGGTCTGGGTGGGTTACTCTTCAGAGGGTCGGTGTGGACTTATTGGGCTGAAGGGCCTGTTTCCATACTGTAGAGAATCTAATCTCTACAGCTCCCCAGCTGACTAATCCCCTGATTGGTTACACTGAATCTACAGACTGACAATGCCCCAATCCTCAAAACATAAAGATATGGATACCCTTAATGCCCAAGTGGCCAACTGACCTTGTGCAACTGACTGTGCCCATATCTCTGGATGATTCTCTTTACTAGTGCAGTGGGACCCCCTTACTAAAGGAGGTCCTCATTGACTTGACCAAGGAGTACTCCCTATACACTCTGAAACATAGCTATTTGGCTGAAATACATGGTGAGCTTGCTATATAAGCCAGTGGCATATTCTGTAGATGTGACATTGATGTAGCACAGTGTTGCACAGTAGTCATGTACAAGCTATAGTCCCTGGATCATAAATGGCACGCTAGAGCATTTTATATGATCCAATGTCTTCATTTCTAGACATTGTGATCACTGACTGACTACCCACTCACTGTATTTTCATCCTGAAATGTTGGGGACTCTGAAGTTGGAACTGCTGCCTTGAAGAAGCACAGAAGAATCGTTGGGGGTTAACTGTCCCTGAGCTGATGAAAAGCTCTGCTGCCACCTTGGCGCCACAGGAAGTAACCGGAGGTCATCACAATAACTGCAGCTGTAGACTGAACTTTGAACAGTGAGTATTTGACATCATTGCTGTCTAACACATTGTTTTCCTGTGATTGCTGGCCCAAAATAAAAAAAAATTCTCAGAGAGCTCCAATTACATTGTTTTATCCCTTTCTGTCAACCTGTTGCCTGGGAAGGCAACTAGTATAGCATTTCTCTGCTCCCTCTTCAGGTAAATGCTCTCTGCCAAATGAACATGCAGTGGATCACAGCACAATTCTATAAGTTTACACAGCAGTCCACATGCAGATTTCAACTCTGCAGCCCCTATCACTCCTCTCAGCCTGTAACTGAAATAGAGGAGACCTGACAAAATAAAACAATAACTATTCCCAGTTTCTCAGAAAGAAATATGATACATTAACCATAAATAAAATTGACTTCAAATTGATTATCATTAAACACTAATAAATGTATTTGGCAGCATGGTGGCTCACCGGTTAACACTGTTGCCTCATGGTGCCAGGGACCCGAGTTTGATTCCTGCCTCGGTTGACTGTGTGGAGTTTGCACATTCTCCCCATGTCTATGTTGGTTTTCTCCAGGTGCTCCGGTTTCCTCCCACAATCCAAAGAAGTGCAGGTCAGGTAAATTGGCCATGCTAAATTTCCCATAGTGTTAGGTGCATTACTTAGGGGTAAATGTAGGGAAATGGGTCTGGGTGGGTTACTCTTCAGAGGGTCTGTGTGGACTTGTTAGGCCAAATGGCCTGTTTCTACACTGTAGGAAATATAATATAATTTAAAGGAATGAATTACTGCAACTGCTGGAATCTGTATGAAAATAAAAACTGCTGGAAATACAATGGGTCAGATGACTCTGATGAAGCTCGGATGAAGAGTCACCTAGACTCGAAACATTAGCTTGCTGTCCCTCCATGAATGCTGCATAACCTGCTATAATTTCCACCATTTTTGTTTTCAGAATATATTTAAAGCTTTTACAATGATATGAAATTTTCTAAAATATATCATTTTTTAAGATTATGCTTTGATCCATGTATCCTGTCAGTGCACCCCTTAATAATACCAACATGTCCATTTCCTTGGCTGATCCCTATTGACAACCACCACAAGCTGCCTGGCTTTGTGTCTGCTGGAAAGGCAAGGCAAGGTAGAATGACTATGAACCTGTAAATTCTGAAAAAGTGGCAAAGCACAAAAAGGCAGGCAAGTCAGAGATGCTGTGAGCAGCTAAGTATGTGTGAAGTGAGTAAGTGCTAAGAAAGCAAGCAAAGAGATGCACCCTGCTTCGTTACTCCCTACTTGTTCCTGCACATAGCAGCATTAAAATGAATCCTGTCAGTACAAAACAGTGCACTAAAGTGGATATCTATTTTAAGTGGATGGGAGATGTATCATGAGGTGTTCTGAGGCTGGTGTGTATCTAATGTCAGTTTTCATGGATGGGAGTTGCAGGCAGTTGTTGCCTATGAAGCATAGCCTGAAATGCTGGGGAATTCAGCCAAGATGGAAGCCTAAAGGAGCAAATGATGAACAGGAGACACCTGGTACCTAATCTTCTTTACATACTGGGAATCGTTACCATCTACATTCACTCCTCCCTGTGGGCAAATAGCAAACTGCATATACACACAATGAGAATAGGTAATAATGTGATATAAATGCTTGCAAATAGGCCTCTTAATACTCACGAGCGAGATTCTTGCTGTTCAAACTTTACGTGGAAAATCAGGCCTTATTTCTATACGTCAGGAATCTTATTATACCTATCTTATCATATTTTCACATTGTCTACATCATTCAAGGTCTGGGAAAATTCAGCCTTTTATTTTATGGGGCACATTAATTGCATATTATAAGGTTTCACATTTGTTTTAAATTAATCCGGCCATTCTTATGTTTCATCTAGACAGCATACATACAATTTATATCTGTAAAGGCCGGTGAGTCTCACTTCTGTTGTGGGCAAAGTCTTAGAGAGAATTGTAAGGGGTAGGATTTATGAACGTCTGGATAGGAATAATGTGATCAAGGATAGTCAGCATGGTTTTGTGAAGGGCAGGTCGTGCCTCACAAACCTTATTGAATTCTTTGAGAAGGTGACTAAGGAGGTAGATGTGGTGTATATGGATTTTAGTAAGGCGTTTGATAAGGTTCCCCATGGTAGGCTACTGCAAAAAATACGGCGGTATGGCATTGAGGGTGAGTTGGAGGTTTGGATTAGGAATTGGCTGGCTGGAAGAAGACAGAGGGTAGTAGTTGATGGTAAAGGTTCATCTTGGACTGCAGTTACTAGCGGTGTTCTGCAAGGATCTGTTTTGGGACCATTGCTGTTTATCATTTTTATAAATGACCTGGAGGAGTGGCTAGAAGGTTGGGTGAGCAAGTTTGCGGATGATACGAAAGTCAGTGAAGTTGTTGACAGTGAGGAAGGATGTGTCAGGTTACAGCGGGATATAGATAAGTTGCAGAGCTGGGCAGAAAGGTGGCAAATGGAGTTCAATATAGGTAAGTGTGAGGTGATTCACTTTGGTATGAGTAACAAAAAGATGGGGTACTGGACTAATGGTCGAATACTTGGTAGTGTGGATGAGCAGAGGGATCTTGGTGTCCATGTACACAGATCTCTGAAAGTTGCCACCCAGGTAAATAGTCCGGTGATGAAGGCATATGGCATACTGGCTTTTATTGGTAGAGGAATTGAGTTCCGGAGCCCTGAGGTCATGTTGCAGTTGTATAAGACTCTGGTGTGGCCGCATCTGGAGTATTGTGCGCAGTTTTGGTCGCCATATTATAGGAAGGATGTGGAGGCACTGGAACGGGCGCAGAGGAGGTTTACCAGGATGTTGCCTGGTATGGTAGGAAGATCGTATGAGGAAAGGCTGAGGGACTTGGGGCTGTTTTCATTGGAGAAAAGAAGGTTTAGGGGTGACTTGATAGAGGTGTACAAGATGATTAGGGGTTTAGATAGGGTTGACTATGAGAACCTTTTTCCACGTATGGAGTCAGTGATTACGAGGGGGCATAGCTTTAAATTAAGGGGTGGTAGGTATAGGACAGATTTTAGGGGTAGATTCTTTACTCAGCGAGTCGTTAGTTCATGGAATGCCCTGCCAGTAGCAGTGGTGGACTCTCCCTCTTTATGGGCATTTAAATGGGCATTGGATAGGCATATGGAGGATAGTGGGCTAGTGTAGGTTAGGTGGGCTTGGATCGGCGCAACATTGAGGGCCAAAGGGCCTGTACTGCGCTGTATTTTTCTATGTTAATGTAATAAATGATCCAAAAATACTTTTCTGGTGCATTATAAAATAATATTGTAATATAAACCTAAGACATAGGCAATTAAAAGTACAGATATCACTGGATTGGAGACACTCAAGTATAGAATTAGATGAAGTAAGGTGGTAATAATTGATGAATGAGTAACCCAGAACCTGGAGTAATGGGCTGAAATTACATGAGTTCATAGCAGGGCACATAAATTCAAATGACTTAATAAATTTGAAATAAAGATCTAATACAGTATCAGTAAAAGTGATTGTGGAATGATCAGATGCCCTAACAACTCCAGCTGTTCATTAATGTCCTTCACTGAGGAAATGTACTAACCTTTCCAATCTAGTCTATGTATGACTCCAGACACACAGCAAAGTGTTTGAGTCTTAACTGCCTTCTGAAAGGCTAAACAAGCTTCTCAGCTGTAAAACATGGGGGATCTTGTGCTACAGTAGTCACACCTCTGGGCCAGAAGGTCCAGGTTTAAGTCACTCTTGCCCCAGAGATGAGTCTTATCATGTTCAACAGGTTGATTAAAATAATTACAGGAGTAAAACAGGATGAAGGCAAACCCAGCCAATTCAACCCTGAAGAATTCATCACTGACACCTGGTGATGTTTTATGAAGTCTCATCCTCATAGAATCGTACCTTTCAACCAACTTCACAGATTCCTTTATCACCATCCCTTGTATATCTTGTCCCATTGATAACCATTGAGTCATATAGCACAATAAAGGCCCTTTGGCCCATTAAGTCTGCACCAATCTAGAGGTGGCTGCACAGAGCTATATAATCAAGAGGAATTGACTCTGAGCATTGATCTTACACCCGTGTACCTCATTGCATTCAGTTAAATACAGGAAACCTCTTACTGATTGCCACTAACCATTTTTCCTCAACCTTTAATTCAGTGCTCATCCATGTTGAAAACTGAATTGAAGTACAGAGATCATAAGGTAATCAATTCGTGGAGTTTCTTGTTACAAATTCATCTACCCTTACTGCCTCCATATCCATAAAAGATATTTTGGTGACCGCTGAGGACATTATCTTATTATATTATGTATGTGCACTGAATAAGATAGATGCAGGATACATCTAACAGCTTAAAACTGGGCATCTTTGAGCAGGTTGGCTAACATGGTGCCACTGTTTAGGAAAGGTGGTAAGGACAAGCCAGGGAACTAAAAACCAGTGAGCCTGATATCGGTGGTTGGAAAGTTGTTGGAGGGAATCCTGAGGGACAGGAAGTTCATGTATTTGGAAAGGCAAGGACTGATTAGGGATAGTCAACATGGCTTTGTGCATGGGAAATCATTTCTCACAAACTTGATTGAGCTTTTTGAAGAATTAAGAAAGAGGATTGATGAGGGCACAGCAGTGGACGTGATCTATATGGACTTCAGTAAGGTGTTCAACAAGGTCCCCATGGGAGACTGGTTAGCAAGTTTAGATCTCATGGAATAAAGGGAGAACTAGCCATTTGAATACAGAACTGGCTTAAAGGTAGAAGACAAAGGGTGGGTGGTGAAGGCTTGGTTTTCAGACTGTAGACCTGTGACCAGTGGAATGCCACAAGCATCAGTGTTGGGTCCACTACTTTTCATCATTTATATAAATGATTTGGATGTGCGCACAAGAAGTAAGTTTGCAGATGACACCAAAATTGGAGGTGTAGTGGATAGCGAGGAAGGTTACCTCAGATTTCAATGGGATCTTGATCAGATGGGCCAATGGGCTGAGAGGTGGCAGATGGAGTTTAATGTGAGGTGCTGCATTTTGGGAAAGCAAATTTTACGGGTCTTATACACTTACTGGTAAGGTCCAAGGGAGTGTTGCTGAACAAAGAGACCTTGCAGTGCAGGTTCATAGCTCCTTGAAAGTGGAGTCACAGGTAGATAGGATAGTGAAGAAGGCGTTTGTTATGTTTTCCTTTACTGGTCAGAGTATTGAGTACAGGAGTTGGGAGGTCATGTTGCTGCTGTACAGGACATTGATTAGGCCACCATTGGAATATTGCATGCAATTCCAGTTTCTTTCCTATCTAAGGGATGTTGTGAAACTTGAAAGGGTTCAGAAAAGATTAACAAGGATGTTGCCAGGGTTGGAGGATTTGAACTATAGGGAGAGGTTGAATAGGTTGGGGCTGTTTTCCCTGGAGGTTCGGAGGCTGAGTGGTGACCTTTATAGAGGATTATAAAATCATGAGGGATGTGGATAGGATAAATAGACAGGGTCTTTTCCCTGGGGTGGGGGTGTCCAGAACTAGAGGGCATAAGTTTAAGGTGAGAGGGGAAAGAGACCAAAGGGGCAACTTTTTCACACAGAGGGTGGTACGTGTATGGAATGAGCTGCCAGAGGAAGTGGTGGAGGCTAGTACAATTGCCACATTGAAAAGGCATCTGGATGGGTATATGAATAGGAAGGGTTTGGAAGGATATGGAATGGGTGTTGGCAGGTGGAACTAGATTGAGTTGGGATATGTGGTCAACATGAATGGGTTGGACTGAAGGGTTTGTTTCTGTGCTGTACATCTCTATGACTCTATTGCTGGCCATCAGCAGTAGCAGGATTGCATTCCACCCTAATTTATAACCACTCAGCCCAGCAGAACCTTTACTTCCATCAAAAAGCAGGATTATCCCTGTTACAATGAAGAGCAGTACCAAGTGCACCTAAAACTTAGAAGCTATTCTGGTGAAGCTACAACACAGTCTTACATGCATGCAAAATATGGGAAGCAGCATGCTATAAACAGCTAAGCAATCCCACAGCCCTATGAATTAGATCAAAGCTGTGCAATCCTGCCAGATCCAGTCATGAATGATGGGAGATATTGGCTCCATTAAACAAAAGCCTTTATGAATATTCTCATCAGTGATTGTGGATTCCAGCACAAAGGGAAAAGAAAAGTTTGCAATGATTTTCAGCCCGACCAAGAAATTATTGTGCGCATTGAATGTAACAAAGCCTCTGGGCCAACAAGATCCTGGCTGAGATTCCTTAAGAGCTGTCGTGCAGAACTGGCCAAACCTGCAGACAAACTGTTTCAGTACAGTTACAACACTAATATCAACCCAAATAAGTGAAAAATGACCCAGGTAGGTCGGAGTTATTACTGTATAGGATGAGGTAATTTTGGCTCCTTGCTGTCTCTTTATACTAAGTCAAGGGTTGAAAACAGCACTACTCCAACCAAAAAGTGATTTGAAGAAAACTTTAGACAGACAGCCGAATCTAAGAGGAAGGTATTAAGGTATGGCTATTCACCCCTGTTTTATGAAAACAAATCCTAAGTGCTGTGAAGAATAACATTGACTATATTACTGCCTTTCTGAAAAAGAAACAAGGATCGGCCTTGGCATTTCCACTACCACACAATCAAAAATAAGTAACAAAGTTTTCTCAGAAATGAAGCTTGAACACAATGAAGGTTTAGATAAATTATTAACTTTCAATGACTGCCAACTTGCTGTTTTGGTCTTTACAGCACCTTTTAATGAACTCTTAAATCTGTTGCATGAGGTGTTGATGTTTTGATTCTATTAGTTTTAATATGATACAATTAAACTTTCAACTTAGAGTCAACCAGATAAGTTCAAACATGTATGTGGAAATTGCTTATATTTTTGTACAATTTTTACATATAAAAGGAAAATGTCTGTCTTTTTGTTTGTTAACAAACCCTTACAAGAAACTTGGAACATTTTCAACCAGTTTGATGATGATAACTTGAATCAAGGGTTATGTCACTGTGAAGATGATATCTAACTAATGTACACCCTATGCAACAGGGCAGTGCTACTAGCATGGGATCCTAACTACTATGTGCCACCAATACTATAACTCATACATGATTTAATCAATCTTAACTATGCATTAAAAGACAGAATGCAACAAATTTACATCATGAATCCTTGACTTTCTTTCATGCCTCTTTTTTTTTGTCAATTTTATTTGTTTCCTGTAAGTCGTATTCTGAGACACTACACTTTATTACTTCATGATGGACAGTGACATATGGCATGCAGAGCAAAAAAGACAAAAATTGATGAGAAGTGACAAAATACAAAGAGTCAGTGTAAGAGTACAAGGCTCTGTAAGGAATCTTACATTTTGGATCCATATCACATGAATCAGACCAGAATATGATGGTGGCAGTAGATCTGAGGTATGTGAATAATACCTTATGCAAAGAAATGGAAAAATTAACATCTTCAGTGTGTTGCACAAATAGTAAATTAAGATTCACATTCTTAAGCTACCTGGCCCACTTTTCATTCTCGTATTGAAACAACAAAATCCAAACACTTCTTGAAAATAATACAGAATTTAAGAGCTGACTAGAATACCAAGAAATGTCTTTGATTTCTGGCTCAAGAAAGAAAACTTCTCATTTTCTATCATGAAGTATATAATGGACTGAATATTCCCATTTTTTAGGCTAAGTATTATTTTGGTGAGTCTCTTAATGGGTGTCCTATCATAGTTCAAAGTAATATTTCTCATTCAATCTTCTGCTCTCTTCATTCATTAACCTCTTCTCACACAATAGTGCAGCAGGAGAGGTGAAATTTCTACTTTTGTCAAGACCTCCCAACATAAAAGCTGTTGGTACATTTTTATTTGACTTGATTTATTGAAGTCACCCAAATACAGTGAAATGTTATTTTGTGAGCAGTACGGGTAGATCATAGCAAACAAGGATACATAGATGATAGAGTGCTTAGACAGAGCAAGACATACAAGGTTACGGCTATATAGGAGGTGCACAAAGTAAGACCAACATTAGCAATTTAGACGTGATTTTAAGTTAGAGAGGTCCGTTCAAAAGTCTAATAACAGCAGAAGTTGTTCTTGAACCTGTTGGTGCATGTATTCAAGCTTCTGTATCTTCTGCCTGGAAGGAAGACGTCGGAAGAGAGTATTACCGGGATGCGAGGGGTCTTTGATGATATTGGCAGCTTTTCTGTGGCAACTAGCAGTGTAAATGGAGTCCATGGTTGGAAGATTGACTTCCATGATGGTCTGGGCTGTGCACACAAGTTTCTGTAGTTTCTTCTGGTCCTGGGCAGAGCAGTTGCCGTACCAGGCCATTATGCACCCAGGTAGAATGCTTTCTCTGGTGCATCTGTAAAAGTTGGTGAGGGTCCTTATGGAAATGCTGAATTTCCTAAGCAGACTACAGAAGAAAAGGGGTTGTTGTGCCTTCTTGACTGTCACCTCTATGTGGGAGATCTAGGACAGATTGTTGAACGTCACTCCTAGGAATTTGACACTTTTGACACTCTCCATCTGAGCTCTGTTAATATAGATAGGGATGTATCCTCCTCCTTTCTTCCCGAAATCAATTATTAGTTCTTTTGTCAACGTTGAGACAGAGATTGTTGTCTTTGCACCACGACACCAATCACTCTATCTCCTTGCTGTATTCTGACTCATCGTTGTTTGATACCTGGCCTACCACTGTGGTGTCATCAGCAAATTTGTCAATGGCATTCATACAAAATTTGGCTACACAGTCATGGGTGTACAGGGAATACTGTAGGGAACTGAGAACGCATCCTTGCAGTGCACCTTGTAGTGTTGAGGATTATCATGGAGGAAGTGCTGTTGTCCATCTTCATGGATTGCAGGCAGTGGGTCAGGAAGCTCCAGGATCCAGTTGCAGAGGGCGGAACCAAGACGTAGGTCTCAGAGTTTTGAGGATTATGGTGTTGAAGGCAGAGCTGTAGCCGATGAGTAGGAGCCTGATGTAGGTGTCCTTGTTATCCAGATGAGTGGAAGGCTAGGGAAATGGCTTCCTATCTACACCTGTTTCACCAGGAAGCAAATTGCAGGGCATTGAGGCAGCTGCACACTACTTCACATGCTACTAGACAGAAGCTATCTCACACACTTCCCTCTTAGAAAAACCAAGATATCTCAGAAAGTGAACCTGACATCCCACTTTCCTGGTTGACAGTGTGCTTGAGAGGAAGGCTATTTGCTACCCAGCGGATCGCCAGAGGAGGCTGAGGCATTAATCTCAGACCACAAATTGCTGTCTGGATTAGTGCTGTTAGGGACAGACAGAATCACAGCTATGCAGGGAAAAGTCTTCTGTACTCTGCAAGGCTAAGTGATACCATCTTCACTCTGCTGCCTCACACTCACTATAATTGCTGTTGCGCACATACGTCAACCCTGATAGTCACTGGCATGTCACTTTTCCACTGAATAGCTCTCATCCAACTCAGCTGGCACACCTACCAACCCTTCCTACTCTATGGGTGAAGAGATATGCAATCTACAGAGGCTGGCAGTGCTAAGAAATGAAGCTAAGAGTCATAAGATATATGCAGATGTATGAGATGGCTCCCCCCTGCTCCAATGCAAAACAAACTCTTAGGACCATACAAGTCAAAGGTGTCTCTGAGATTCAAGATGAAGGACTGAAGTGGATTCTGAATTGGTTGGAGATCGACCATGAAAATGTGATGAAGCTGGTACATTGCTCTGTGGACAGGCTCCTCGTTCATTCTTCATCCACTAAAGTCAGCACTGGCATTTAGGAACATGTTGTGAAAGACATTAAACTGGAGACACAGAGAAGCATGGAACTGCATCTGCTACGTAACCAACATGATTTCCAAGTCAGGAACAGTTATCACCTAATTTCTCAGGAGAGGAGGGAATAACTACAAGTTGCATCGAAATTAGGCGAGATTAGCTAATAAGGTGCAAATGCGCGAAATTAAGGTAGTTGCCACTTATTAGTGAAATTAAAAATTCACTGTTGAAATCTTGAGGGGAACATCGGACCTTTTTCACTGAGATATCAAGATTCAGATATTTTTCAATCATTTTCCCATATTTCTTCTGGCTCAGTGGTTAGCACTGCTGCTTCACAGCACCAGGGACCCGGGTTCAATTCCAGTCTCAGGGGACTGTCAATGTGGATTTTGCACATTCTCCCTATGTCTACGTGGGTTTCCCCCGGGTGCTCTGGTTTCCTCCCACAATCCAAAGATGTGCAGGTGAGGTGAATTGGCCATGCTAAATTACCCATATTGCTAGATGTATTAGTCAGAAGTAAATATAGGGTCGGGGAATAGGTCTGGATGGGTTACTCTTCAGAGGGTCAGTGTGGACTTGTTGCCTGTTTCCATACTGTAGAGAATCTAATTTTGCTAGTCCCCAAGCCATTCAATGGCTTGGAAAATTCCACCAAATCTTTCTGCAAACACTGAAAAGTATATGCTCACACTTAAAATTTATACAGTGATATTACAGATTTTGCCTTTGATATTGATAAAGCATTCAGAGTATTAAAAAACATTGAGTACATCGGATTTTGATTCAGGATTTCACAAGTGGCACTCAGGTTATAAAGAAGATTCAAATAAATCATGTACATAAATCAGATATATACATATATCAAAACATATATTAAACTACAGTTAAGCCCAACTAAAACAAAATGAAAGTAAATTCTTAGTAAAAAAGTCTAATGTTTCCAGTTAATTTTGTGTTCATTTAAGTATTTCTCTTTCATACTTATATGGATTAAAATTATTAATTAAAACAACAGTGTAGAACAGTTACTTAAGTGAATTGTTGATCAAAATCTGTTGCATTTAAGAAATATGTCAAATGTAAGCATTTCATGGTCTCATTTTCAGCTTTATCCTATTCTGTCTCTTTTGCCCATCCAGCAAATATTTCAGTTCATTACTTAAGGAAATGTTTTATCTCTTTATAAAAATCTTTTTGCTAACTTCCGTCTATTTATTTGTAAGATAGCTACCCCTGCTTATGTATCAGGTTGCTGAGTTGGTAGATTTGTTCTCAGACAGTTCATCACCATACTAGATACATGTGCTGGAAATAATTAAAACTACACATTATTGAAGAGTTTGTAAATTATTCCAAACTATCTTGTAAATTGTTAAGAAGTGGTTACAGCAACAGAATATCCATTTCCCATTTTTAAAGTACTCCATTCATCACAAAATTGATTTCTCACACCTTCCCTGAACCAATGGGCACACAGGAAATGGGCAATTAGATTACATTACAGTGTGGAAACAGGCCCTTCGGCCCAACAAGTCCACACCGACCCGCCGAAGCGCAACCCACCCATACCCCTACATTTACTCCTGACCTAACACTATGGGCAATTTAGCATGACCAATTCACCTGACCTGCACATCTTTGGACTGTGGGAGGAAACCGGAGCACCCGGAGGAAACCCACGCAGACACAGGGAGAACGTGCAAACTCCACACAGTCAGTCGCCTGAGGCGGGAATTGAACCCGGGTCTCAGGCGCTGTGAGGCAGCAATGCTAACCACTGTGCCACAGGGGATTGTTTATCATGATGTATCCTTGCATGACTTATCTGGCATTTGTTTAGTGTAAATTGTGAATTATTTGAGTTGAAACCAAGATGATTAAATTTGTTTCAAAGCCATCACCAGTCATCTCTCTTTAATGAGAGAGCAGCACTATGGTGCTCAGGAATTATGGGAACTTTAGTTTTAATTTTTTTTGTTAAATGTCAAGTGGCTCTGCTGTACCTCTCATATAGGTAAAAACAATGACTGCAGATGCTGGAAACCAGATTCTGGATTAGTGATGCTGGAAGAGCACAGCAGTTCAGGCAGCATCCGAGGAGCAGCGAAATCGACGTTTCGGGCAAAAGCCCTTCACCAGGAATACAGGCAGAGAGCCTGAAGGGTGGAGAGATAAGTGAGAGGAGGGTGGGGTGGAGAGAAAGTAGCATAGAGTACAATAGGTGAGTGGGGGAGGGGATGAAGATGATAGGTCGGGGGGGAGGGTGGAGTGGATAGGTGGAAAAGAAGATAGGCAGGTAGGACAAGTCATGGGGACAGTGCTGAGCTGGGAGTTTGGAACTGGGGTGAGGTGGGGGAAGGGGAAATGAGGAAACTGTTGAAGTCCACATTGATGCCCTGGGGTTGAAGTGTTCTGAGGCGGAAGATGAGGCGTTCTTCCTCCAGGCGTCTGGTGGTGAAGGAGCAGCAGTGAAGGAGGCCCAGGACTTTCCATGTCCTCTGCAGAGTGGGAGGGAGAGTTGAAATGTTGGGCCACAGGGCGGTGTGGTTGATTGGTGCGGGTGTCCCGGAGATGTTCCCTAAAGCGCTCTGCTGGGAGGCATCCATTCTCCCCAATGTAGAGGAGACCGCATCGGGAGCAACGGATACAATAAATGATATTGGTGGATGTGCAGGTTAAACTTTGATGGATGTGGAAGGCTCCTTTAGGGCCTTTGGATGGAGGTGAGGGAGGTGGTGTGGGCGCATGTTTTGCAATTCCTGTGGTGGTAGGGGAAGATGCCAGGATGGGAGGGTGGGTTGAAGGGGGCCGTGGACCTGACCAGGTAGTGGCGGAGGGAATGGTCTTTGTGCAAGGCGGAAAGGGGTGGGAAAGGAAATATATCCCTGGTGGTAGGGTCTGTTTGGAGGTGGCGGAAATGTCGGCGGATGATTTGGTTTATGCGAAGGTTGGTAGGGTGGAAGGTGAGCTCCAGGGGCGTTCTGTCCTTGTTACAGTTGGAGGGGTGGGGTCCGAGGGCGGAGGTGCGGGATGTGGACAAGATGCGTCGGAGGGCATCTTTAACCACGTGGGAAAGGAAATTGCGATCTCTAAAGAAGGAGGCCATCTGGTGTGTTCTGTGGTGGAACTGGTCCTCCTGGGAGCAGATACGGCGGAGGCGAAGGAATTGGGAATACGGGATGGCATTTTTGCAGGAGGTAGGGTGGGAAGAGGTGTAATCCAGGTAGCTGTGGGAGTCAGTGGGTTTGTAAAAAATGTCGGTATCAAGTCGATCGTCATTAATGGAGATGGAGAGGTCCAGGAAGGGGAGGGAGGTGTCAGAGATGATCCAGGTAAATTTAAGGTCAGGGTGGAATGTGTTGGTGAAGTTGATGAAGTTCTCAACCTCCTCGCGAGAGCACGAGGTGGCATCAATGTAGTGGAGAAAGAGGTGGGGAGTGGTGCCGGTGTAATTACGGAAGATCGACTGTTCTACGTAGCCAACAAAGAGACAGGCATTGCTGGGGCCCATACGGGTGCCCATGGCTACCCCTTTGGTCTGGAGGAAGTGGGAGGATTCGAAGGAGAAATTGTTAAGGGTGAGGACCAGTTCGGCCAATTGAATGAGCATGTCAGTGGAAGGGTACTGTTGGGGACGTCGGGAGAGGAAGAAACGGAGGACTTGGAGGCCCTGGTCATGGTGGATGGAGGTGTAGAGGGATTGGATATCCATGGTGAAGAGGCGTTGGGGGCCGGGGAAACAGAAGTCTTGGAGGAGGTGGAGGGCGTGGGTGGTGTCTCAAATGTATGTGGGGAGTTCCTGGACTAGGGGGGATAGGACAGTGTCGAGATAGGTAGAAATGAGTTCAGTGGGGCAGGAGCATGCTGAGACAATGGGTCGGCCAGGGTGGTCAGGCTTGTGGATCTTGGGACGGAGGTGGAACCGGGCAGTGCGGGGTTCCCGGACTATGAGGTTGGAAGCTGTAGGTGGGAGATCTCCTGAGGTGATGAGGTTCTGTATGGTCTCATATGTGCTATCAATGGGGTTGTTATCCTTATGAGCTGAAAATGTGTTGCTGGAAAAACGCAGCAGGTCAGGCAGCATCCAAGGAGCAGGACAATCGACATTTCGGACATGAGCCCTTCTTCCTGAAGAAGGGCTCATGCCCGAAACGTCGATTCTCCTGTTCCTTGGATGCTGCCTGATCTGCTGCGCTTTTCCAGCAACACATTTTCAGCTCTGATCTCCAGCATCTGCAGTCCTCACTTTCTCCTGTTATCCTTATGAGGCAAGATACTTTTAATCAGATTGTAAAAGTCCTCTCACAGAAAAAATGTTTTTACATTAAATTTTCGCTAAAGCCAAACATTTGAAACATTATCATACAATCCCCATATCGTGGCAGCAGGCCATTTGGCCCATTGATTCTACACCAATCCTCTGAAGAGTATCCCACCCAGACCCATTCCCCACTTTATCCCAGGAACATGGCTAACCCACCTAGTTGGCACATCCCTGAATATCTTCGGCAATTTAATTTGGCCAGTACAGCTAATCTGCACACCTTTGGACTGTGGGATGAAATTGGAGCACCCGGAAGAAACCCACGCAGACTCACAGAGAATGTGCAAACTCCACACAGTTGCCCAGCGGTGAAATCAAAACAAGGTCTCTGATCCTGTGAGGTGACAGTGCTAACCCTTTTTTGGTGTCAGCTTTGGTACAGTTGTTAGCACTCTTGCCTCTGAGACAGAAAGTCTGAGTACCAACATCAGGATATTAACATAATTAAAAAAAACTAGCGCTCCAGTGGGATGCAGATAGAGTACTGCAATGTCAAATGTGCCAACACTCAGTTTAACTGAGCTCCTATATGCCTCCTGAGGCAGACGTAAAAGATCCTACAGCATTATTTTGAAGAAAGGCAAAGGGGTTACCCTTACGGCCTGGCCAATACTCAATATCATAAAAACAGATTATCAGTATCATTGCACTACTATTGTGGGAACTTGGTATGCACTAATTGGCTGCCATGTTTTCTAAATTACATCAGTGACTATACTTCAAAGGTATTTCATTTTCTGCAAAGTACATTGGGATATCTTATAACTATGGAAGGTACAATATAAATGGAAGTTTTTTTGTCTTTCTCTTTTAGTTGTAACTTTGTATTATTACATTCTGCTTTTACAGCCATATTTTATCAATACCAGTAATGTTCCTTCCACTTGGATTCCTACTACAGATTCATTCCTCATTTTGTTGCATTCATGGTCAACAGTAACTTTGTGATTCTTAGTGCTTTGCTAACCAACACTGTTAACATCATATATTGCACCTTCACATCATAGGTATACTCCCAAACAGTTTTTTTCAACAGTATCAGCTCAATCTTTACAGCTGCCCTTTAGATTAGATTACTTACATTAGATTAGATTACTTACAGTGTGGAAACAGGCCCTTCGGCCCAACAAGTCCACACCGACCCGCCGAAGCGCAACCCACCCATACCCCTACCCCTACCCCTACATTCGCCCCTTTAACCTAACACTATGGGTAATTTAGCATGGCCAATTCACCTGACCCGCACATCTTTGGACTGTGGGAGGAAACCGAAGCACCCGGAGGAAACCCACGCAGACACGGGGAGAATGTGCAAACTCCACACAGTCAGTTGCCTGAGTCGGGAATTGAACCCGGGTCTCTGGCGCTGTGAGGCAGCAGTGCTAACCACTGTGCCACCGTGCCGCCCTTGTCCTCAGTTCCCTGTTACCCTTCATCTCATCTGGAGTTTCAACAAAATCATTTTCCTTTTGAAATATTAGGTCCAACTCTTGGATTGTATCCCATGCTATGACTCCTCTTTTACATTATTCAGCTTGTATTTCTCCAAATGTTATTCCTTGTCAAAGTTTCAACATCTTCCTTAGTTTCCCTTTTTGGCCACAAGTGACCTCTCTTAGGTAAAAGTTATAGTTTTTCTTACTATACTTCTTTCAACATACTGCAGTGCAGCTCTTATTTCACAAACTCTTACTCTTTCTTCTTGCCCTTCTTAGTCTTTTATTCTATAAGCTTCTAAATCATATTCATGGCCTCCTATCTTCCCTTGAACTAGACAGGTAAAGTTTCTGTACTTCTTGCACTTAACCTGAGTGAACCTATAGCTCACCTTCACCACAGCTACAACTTTGACAGAGGAATGAAAAATGCTATTACAGAAGGAATTGTATAATGGAAGGACTTGCATCTGGCTAAGAATAAACACAAACATCTGTCTCCTCCTGTCTCCTTGGAATCGTGACATTCAATACCCACTGTCTTCAATCCTCTTCACAGTCCATTTCAAACCTTTCTTAAATGCACAAGGAAGATTATCATGGCAGATGCATTTCTTCAGCATACTTGTGTCACATAGAATTAATGTTGCTTTACCTAGACCCTTTGGGAGAATTTTAATTTGTTATGCTAATTGAGCAAAAGACAATTGATACATTGTATCAGTTGCACCATTTTGGTGATCAAGTTTCATTAGAATGCAGCTGACAAGTTCTGAAGTGGCTCACTCATCAAGAATCACACAATCAGCTAGATTCTGTGCCCAGTTGACAGGCAGACTGGGAATATTTCAGCTGCTGTGGGCTGAGATGGGGGCAATTGATTTACTTTCAGTATCGACAGCAATCACTTTATTATTGCTTATGTCTATCTACACCGTCTTTTTTTTAGACGTGAAAACATTTTATTCATTGTCATTTGCACTTGATTAAAAATATTTAATCAAAGATTTAACTTTCTCTTGGAAACTTTTGCCAGAGTCTTTCCAATATGATAATCCCCATTTAATCCAATATATATGCCCAAAGTAGAAGAATTGTGTAGATATTCCATATCTGAAATCTTATAAAGAGCTATTTAAGCAAATATATAACTCTTATATCATGGGTGGCACAGTGGCAAGCACTGCTGCCTCACAGCGCCAGAGACCCGGGTTCAATTCCCGCCTCAGGCAACTGTCTGTGTGGAGTTTGCACATTCTCCCCGTGTCTGCGTGGGTTTCCTCCTACAGTCCAAAAGTGTGCAGGTTAGGTGAATTGGCCATGCTAAATTGCCCGTTATGTTAGGTGAAGGGGGTAAATGTAGAGGAATGGGTCTGGGTGGGTTGCTCTTTGGAGGGTTGGTGTGGACTTGTTGGGCCAAAGGGCCTGTTTCCATACTGTAAGTAATCTAATCCTTAACTTATACAGTGGCATTTGAAAGGCATGAAAAAAAAGTTGCTGGAAAAGCTCAGCAGATCTGGCAGCATTTGTGGAGAGAAATCAGAGTTAACCTTTTGGGTCGAGTGACCTTTCCTCAGAATCTTTGAAAAGCATGACCCTGGTTAGGTTTCTTACATCAATTTTTCTTAAACAATTAATCATACCATCAATTTCATTGTTTGAACAGTCCATTTCCTTTACATCTACTAGTAAAACATGTACACCATTTATTTTGGAAAGTGCATTATAAATGTAACAGTTATAGTTAAGAACTCAGACTGTACTTTCAATCTGAAGCCCCTGTTACACCACCAGATGACAAAAACCTGTTTCTCTCAAACTCAGAATAAATTTGCTATTCTGAAGAAGTCATATTGGACTTGAAATAGCAATTATTTATCTTTTCATAGATGTTGCTAGACCAAGTTATCTAGATCTGCTGATTTTTTTTCCAACAATTCATTTATTTAATTACAAATCTTTATCTTTTGCTGTATTTTATTTCAGTTCTTCTTTTTCACCTTTGAATGAGATCGACTTACTTTTTCATCCTGGACAGTTTCACTGGACTAAATTATCATGGAATTGTGGTATCACAGATTCATATTTAGTCCTGAGAATGCTAATTTGTACTAAAAACAGTTTTTGGCTATGTGATCCAAAATGATAGATGAACAGCAAACTGCCTTGAACTGGTTCAGATTTGGATTTCTCTCAATAGATAAGATGGATAAACAAAAATAGATAAACAAAATACTTTTCATAATGTTATGTTTTTCAGATTGAAAACATATATCCTCTAGACATTTATTTTCAATTCTAGTTTTTTTTAAGAGGATTGCTACAGTATTAGGAACTGCAGATGTAAATTCAAAACTGTGCAGCAACATCCTATGTGAAGCCCTTGGAATGTAACAACTGTAAAGTTTCTGGGAAACTTCAAAAAGGGTGAGACTTAACAAAAAATGATAACAAGAGGGCTGACGATCCCTATGCTGGCTGAAAGTCACCTCTTGCAAACATGCCATTTATACCCTCTGGAAGTATTCAAACAAAGGGATTAAAAATTGATTGCAACAATAGTCTGCATGTGTTATTGGCCCAACATCCTAATATGTTAACTGGAGTGCTATGAGGACCATAGCTTTGGGAATAATAATTTTAAATATCTTTTCATTGCAGATGAAACAAAAAAAAAGAAAGAATAGAATAGAATAGCCTTTATTGTCACGTGCACTTGAATGACTCTCTCACTGTGAATACATCACTGAATTCTATCACTGGCGAAAAGAATCAGAACAACAGAATTTCTGCCAACCTACAAAATCAAGAATCTCTAAGTCAACTATTCAGCTGCCTAAGCCAACACTACTAGTTCAATTCAATAATAGGCACTTCATTTTCTTATTTGCTCTTCACAGAAAACTCAGAGACCAATCTCTTTTCTTCACTAACCTTTTTGGACTTAGCTCTTAGTTCTACTCTGTTTTGTATGCATTGCAATACTATTTCTCACATTTAGTGATGAATAAACTCACTTATTTTCTGAATTGAAGAATACCTGGTTAAATTCACTTCTTTTAAAATATAAGTCAATTTGGGTCTAGGAGAAAAACAATATACCTCATTAATCTGGAAGAAATTGCTTCAAGGATACTTTTCACTGTATCTCAGTATATGACAACAGTAAGTCGATAAATCAAACTCAAAACTGTTCACAGCATTCCAGCTACAGACTGACCAGTTCCTTGTATGGTTTTAGCAGAACTTCCCTACTTTCATATTCCATTCCCTTTGAAATAAGGGCCAACATTCCATTTACATTCCCTATTACCTGCTGAACTTGGATGCTAAATTTTGTGATTCATGTTTGAAGACTCCCAAACTCCTCTTTGTTAGGTTTCTTCAAAATTTAAATAATACTCAACACAGGTATTTATGCATTTATAGTCAGTTGTGACTGGGGTTTAGTGCTGGAATGTCTTATTTAATGAAATTGAATTACTGCAAAACTTTAATTAAGCCACACTGAAATATTGAAGTTGTAATGGATCTACACAAATAGCATTAAATGGACTAATTGCAAATTCGTGTTCCATTTTACACCACAAACAATTGTCTTTACTACTTGAATGGCCCAATTTTACCCTTATTCTGTGTAGTTCTAAGCTCGTCACAGGAGACAGTGGAAAAGGAAAGATTAAGGAGGAATGTTATAGATGTTTTTTCAAAAGCCTGAGTGCCTTTATAGGGTAAATAGTTAGATAGTGAGTTGAATTTCATAGTTGGGGGGGTGATAATATGCTGTGCAAGGCACCAAGTAAAAGTGGACTTGCACCCTCAAGGACAGGGAAGTCCTGCCCTTGAAATTTTCCAGCAGCTGGCAGTGCAACAATGCAATAGTAGCCACTGCTGTGACTACAACAGAATGTTGTGAAGAAGGCAATATGGATACTGGATTTGGGTAAGTTTCAGAAAGGACCACTTGGTGAGGAGGGAGTGGGGAGTTTAGTTTAAAGGTAAGGGTGGGTACAATGTGGGTGCCAAACAAGGTACCCCCAATTCCCCCCTGCCTATTATCGTGAGTAGGAGAAGTAGTAAAGCAGTGATTCACCCTTTCTCCCTCCAGCATGCCCCACCCAATGTATTATGTTGCAGCTGGCAAAAACATTCTTTAAACGGCCATTAATTGACCAGTTAAGGGCTTCAGTAGCTTTAAGTGACAAATGCAAACTATATTGTAACTGGAGATAGATTAAATACAAAAAAGTAAAATGTTCACTGCTTTTGAACTGTAAGTATACCAGCATAATTGTCTAAAGTAGACTAATCAAGAATTAGTGGAAGAGACTCACTGTTAACTAATACCTGTCTAATCCCGAGGGAGGCTGTTTTCAACAAACCATCACCACGTTAAGAAAACAAATTTACACCTGTGTCCCACTTCTCTATGTGGTATTTACTTTAAAGTGTTTACATCTAGTCTCACTGGTCCAATTTTGCATGGTTTAGGTTTCTGAAATTGTCCTGTAAGAACAGCAAATAAAATCCATTTGAAAACATTAATTATCTTGATAGCAACTGTCGCAATATATCTCTTCATATCCACGTTTAGTCTGCATTATTGCCTACAAGTAATGAAACAAACAAAACACATAGATAATATGTACAAAAATTGCCTTCGCTGACATTTTAAAACTTGCTTTTAGCTAGCACATTTAATTTAGATAAATGCTAAAAGTGCTTTGCAGAGGAGGCAACGGTTTAGTTATAATGTCACTAGTAATTCAGAACCTAGGATCATGGATACAAATTCTTTCATGGTATTTAAATTCAATGAATAATTCTGGAATTGAACACTAGTGTTAGTAAATTGACCACAAAATTATCACTGATCGTTGCAAAAAAATCATTAGGTTCACTAGTCCCTATCTGATCTGGCTTTACATGTGACTTCAGATCCACAGCCATCTGGTTGACTCTTAAATGGCTTTGAAGCCAACAGTTCTATGGCAATCAGTGATGGACAATAAATGCTGATTTTGCTAGTAATGCCTATAGTTCATTAAATATTAACATTGGTACTAGGCTGAACAAAAATGTATGAGGCAATAATGTTAAAATTAATTGTGTAATCAATAGTGAAGAAGAAAGCGAAAGATCACAAAGACATATGGATTGGTAAAATGGGTAGAAAGGTAGAAACTGGAATTCAATCTTTAAAAGTGACTGCTCATGGCATTTGAAGCGGACAATAAAAATTGAGGGAATGCACAATAAACAGTGAAATATTGAGACTTTTAGAGAAACAAGAACCTTACAGGAAAGATTATTGAGGTGGTGAGATAGCTAGGTAAGGCAGTTTAAAAATTAAAAAGAAATCTGTTATCTAAGGCATAAACTATAAGAGTGGCAGGTATGCTAAAACTGTCTAAGACACATGTTTGGCAATAGATACTCTGTACACTTCTAGTCATCACAATACAAGAAGGATGTGACTGCAGTGGAGGAGATTTGTGTGGTTGTTGCCAGCTCTAGAAAATACTATCTATGAAAAATATTAGATAGGTAGGATAGGTTACTATAAGTAGAAAAGGCAAAGGGAAAATTTAATTGAGATATATAAAATTATGTTGAACCTACATCCCTCCAGAGGGAGGTCAATAAGCAGGAGGAATAGCTTTAATGCAATGGGTATTAGAATATGAGGGGAGCTGGGGAAATGTATTTTGACCCAGTGAGTAGGATAATTTGGAATTTGTTGCCTAAAAACTGTCAGAGGCAGTAATCTGCATTTTAATTAAAAAGGTTTTGGCTAAGAATTTGAAATGTATTAACCTCTTAAAGTACAGACCAAGAGCTAGGACATGGAATTAGGCTGGATTGCTCTTTCTTTACTGGCAAAAACATGATGAATGAAATAGCAAATATCACTGCCATAAATTTCTAAGATTACATCATGAGGATTTGTGACTAAACGTTCAAATATTTTTATGCATTCATGGGAACGTGGGCATCATTGACTAGACCAATATTTATTGCCCATCCCTATTGCCATTGGGAAGGTGATGCTGAATTGTATTCTTGAACCACTCTGGTGCATTTGATGTGGATACACCCACCAACTGTGAGGGAGGGAGTTCTAGGATTTTGACCTAGTGACACTGAAAGATTGATGATATATTTCCAAATCAGGATAGTGATTGACTTGGATGGGAACCTGCAAGTGGCACTGTTCCATGTATCTGCTGCCCCCCTGTACTTCTAGACGATAGTCATCATGAATTTGGAAGGTGGTTTACAAAATAATATTGCAGTACTGGTCTCACTCTGTCACTCTGTAACACTGGGATACAGTACTGATGGGACAGGTCTGTCCCTGTATAGAACTGGGATGCAGTACTGGTTGGGACAACTCTGTCCCCATATAGTACTGGTGGGGACAAGAATGTGAATGGATAGTATGGGATACAGTATTGGCTGGAACAGATTTGTCACTAGAGTAACACTGGGATGCAGTACAGAGGGGGCTAGGTCTGTCATGATATAATGTTGGGGGTCAGTGCTGGGAGGGACAGGTCTATCACTGTATAAAACTGGACCACCGTACTGGTGGAGACAGGTCTGTCACTGGATAACACTGGTACAGTACTGGTGAAGACAGGTCTATTGATATATAACATTGAGCTAAAGTCATGTTTCGGTTTTACAGGACGTTGACGAGGCCACTTTTGGAGAACTGTGAACAGTTCAGGTCAGTCTGGCTACAGGAAGGATATTATTAAATTGGAGAAGGTGTAAAAAGGATTTACTAGGATGTTACCAGGATTGGAGGCTCTGAGTTATAAGGATAGGCTGGGACTTATTTCACTGGAGTGTAGGAGGTTGAGGGGTGATCTTGTAGAGGTTTACAAAATCATGAGATGCACAGATAAGGTGATTGCAAAGGTCTTTTCCTGAGGATTGGGTAGTTCAAAACTAGGGGAAAGATATAAAAGGGACCTGAGGGGCAACTTTTTCTCTCACAGAGTGGTTCGTATGTGGACTGAACCTCCAGAGGAAGTGGTAGATACAGGTACAAGTACAACATTTAAGAGACATTTGGACAGGTATATGAAAAGGAATTGTTTAGAGGGATAAAGGACAAATGCAGGCAAGTGAAGTTAGTTTAGTTTGCAAAACTTGGTCAGCATAGCCGAGTCGGACTGATGAGTCTGTTTCCATGCTGTATGATTCTATGCCTCTATATCTCTTCAGAACTGAGCAGAAACTAAAATAAATACCAGGGCTAAAAGACTTACTAATCTGCAGTCCCAGCTCTTCATGCATCCTGAATACTAACTATTTATCATCTGTTCTTATCACACATTACTGACCATTGCAAGTACACGATATAATCTTAATGAAGAATACCACATGGCATGTTTTGGAAAGCAGAAATTATTCTAATTAAATTGCTTGTACCGTGTAATTGGGTAACCACCCACTAACACTAACAAGAAAGAAATTACAAATAGATATTACCTTATATGTAGAAAATATCACAAGTCACATCATGGGGATGTAAGCAAAATGCATGCCAGACATATTAGGAGGGATGAACAACTATTCAGTTGGAGAGCTGGGGTTTAAGGAGGATTTTACAACACTAGAGTGAGGAACTGAGGCAGTGGATTTTGTGAGGGAATGCCTGAAAGTGAAACTTAGGTGACTGAAAGGTAAAGCCCCCCAGAAATAGAATGAAGGGAGAATGGATAACAAGAAGTTCGAGCTAAAGGAATGGTGAAAAGCAGCAGGGAATTGAAGTATAGAAAGAAGATACAGATATAGCAAGAGACAAAACTATGGGGAACTGAAAATGAGGAACACAAATTAAAATGTCTTTAAGCAAAACAGCTTAGTGAAGGTGGGCAATGGTTGAACAAAACCTAATGGGTAAGAATGCAAGCTTAGCAGGTTTCAGCACACAAAAACTTGTGATGAATGGAAACTGGGTTTAACAAGGACAGACTAGAAAACTGATCCATGAATTGGTAAAAACGTGTAAGGCCTGTAACGATGAAGTGAAAGTTGTATTGGGCGCTATTAAATTTTGGTCTAGGTCATTCAGGGGTAAATTTAGGGCAAGTTTTTTCACAAGTGAATGTTTTAAAACCGGATCTCCCAGAATTCTATTGAGGCTGATCAATGAAAAATGTCAAACTCAATGTTCTCAGATACCAGCACGGACAGCATGTCACAAAAACTGGTCATCAACCATCAGTGGCTTATGGCTGGGCTGCTATCAACCCTCCTTTTTTTCTATATTTTCTAATCAATCTGTTCAGATATGTTATTATACACCTCCTGGCCCAGAATTAGGGACACTAGCATTGGACCACAAGAACCCCTCTATCCTCTTTTCTTTGTTCAGTGTAAAGACCTACTTAATTTCAGTGGTAATGGATAGATCTTTATAGAGTTATAACAAGAAGCGGTTCTGGATTACATTACTCTGTATAGTTTATTGCATGATAACAGTAGGTACAATTAACATTAACTAGTTAGGCATAATCACTGAATATTATCAGAGTCAGATATTTAGTCACATCTGACCCCATAGGATCTCATGCATGAAGAATTGGTTTTCCACCCAAAGACTGTGTGACATCATCAGGTTGCATGGAGCTAATATAATTTCAACATGAATCTTTCAGAACTATTTCTTCAATTAGTAAGGTCAATAAACAAATTTGTTAGGTTAAGAGTAACAATGGATATAGAATCAGGTAAGTTAAATTAAGATACAAATCAGTGATGATCTGATTGAATAGTGGAATAGCCTCAAAGGACTGAATATGAGTCTAATGTTTCTCGGTGGCAATTGGAGTGGGAGGATTGGCAGCCAGAACCAATGGCCTGATGGGAAAGTAATTTTTAAATATAAAAACTTACCTCGGGAGTTTCAGGCTTCTTCATTTTATCGGCAGCAATTGGAGTGGGAGGAGTGACAGCCAGAACCAGTGGCCTGACAGGAAGGTAATTTTTAAATATAAAAACTTACCTCGGGAGTTTCAGGTATATATTTTGACAGCAGCTGAATCCCATGACACTACACGTGTAGTGTCTGCCAACTGCCCTCCTCCTCTAACCAAAAAATAAAGGACATTCATGTGTTGTTAAGGTAAGGCATTTCAATTGACATTTCTTGTGTATCGTGTGATTGATTAAAAGTTTACTATTAATTGGTTAATTGGATAAGATGACAGAGAGGTACTAGAGATTATTTAACTCATAAATTTGTATAAATTAATTAAATGAGTAGAGATGACTGGACAGGTGATGTGCTGTAGCCATATATGGGAGCTGGCTGATCCCATTGTGAACGGCAGTGACCACATCTGCAGCAAGTGTTGGTTACTGGAAGAACTCCGGATCAGAACTGATGATCTGGAATCTGAGCTTCAAACTCTGCGGCACATTCGGGAGGGGGAGAGTTCAGGAGACAGTCACACCAGGTAGATTAAGTAATTCTAATTCAGTTAGTGATCAGGAACAACAGGGTGTTACTGTAAGTGAGGCAGGTAGGGGGATTCTGAATTCAGGAGTGGAGGAGCCTCAGCCCTTGATCTTGTCCAACAGCTATGATATTTTTGTTCCCTGAATGGATGAGGAAAAGGGCTGTCAACAGGATGAGCCAGCTGACCACGGCACCATGGTGCAGAAGGCCATTCAAGAGGGGCGAGCAAAAATCAAGCAGTTGTTATCGGGGATTCTATAATTAACGGGACAGATATCCTTTGTGAGCTGGATCGGGAGTCCCGCATGGTATCTTGCCTGCCCGGTGCCAGGGTGCAGGATATCTCTGACCAACTTGAAAGGATGTTGGAATGGGAGGGAGAGAATCCAGTTGTTGTGGTCCACATTGGCACAAACAACATAGGCAAGGCTAGAAAGGAGGACCTGTTTGGGGAGTATCAAGCACTAAGAAGGAAATTGAACAATGGGTACTTGAGGGTCATAATCTCTGGATTACTGCCTGAGACACATGCTAATTGGCATAGGTATAAGAAAATTAGGGAAGTAAACACGTGGCTAAGAGATTGGTATGAGAAAGAGGAATTCCATTTCATGGGACATTGGCATCAGTTTTGGAACCGAGGAGATCTGTACCGTTGGGATGGTCTCCACCCGAACTGATCTGGAACCAGTGTTCGGTCAAAAAGGATAAATAGGGTGGTCACTTGGACTTTAAACTTGTGAGTCGGGGGGAAGGGAAAAGGAAAGCAACAGGGAGTATGGAGTCAAGTAGAAAGATAAGCACCAGATTAGCATGTGTGCAGGTTTTAAGTTCGAGGCAGACTAGGAATGAAGCAAAAAGGAAGGATAACTTAGGACATACTACTAGAGGTGATGGAAATAATTAGGAAAAGAAAATTAGCATTAAGGTGCTTTACTTGAACGCTCATAGTATTCATAACAAAGTTGATGAATTAACAGCAGAAATCATCATGAATTATTATGATGTGGTAGGCATTATAGAGACGTGGTTTCAAAGGGTTTAGGACTAGCAGTTAAACATCCAAGGAGGCAGTGATCATAATATGTAGACTGCAGTTTGAAAGAGAGAAGGCAAAATCGGATGTAATGGTGTTACAGTGAAATAAAGGTAATTACAGGGGCATGAGACAGCAACTGATGAAAATCGACTGGAAATAGAGCCTAATGGGGAAGACAGCAGAGCAACAATGGCAGGAGTTTCTGGGTATAATTGAGGACACAGTACAGAGGTTCATCCCAAAGAAAAGAAAGATTATCGGGGGCGGTGGGAATTTGACAGCCATGGCTGACAAAGGAAGTCAGGAAATGTATCAAAGCAAAACAGGGAGCCTATAAAGTGGCTATGAGCACTGGGAAATCAGAAGATTGGGAAGACTACAAAAACAGAGGATAACAAAGAGAGAAATAAGGAAGAAGATCAAGTATGAGGGTAAGGTTGCCAGTAATATAAAAAATGCTAGTAAAAGTTTATTTCAATACATAAGAAACAAACGAGAGACACAAGTAGAAATTGGACCGCACCAAATTGATGCAGGAAGGCTAGTGATGGGAGATAAGGAAATAGCTGATGAACTTAATAAATACTTTGTATCAGTCTTCACAGTGGAAGACATGAGTAATATCCTAACAATTAAGGAGAGTCAAGGGGCAGAGTTGAGTATGGTAACCATTACAAAAGAGAAAGTGCTAGAAAATCTAAAACGTCTAAAAATTGATAAATCTCCTGGCCCTGATGGGCTACATACTAGAGTTCTGAGGGAAGTGGCTGAGGAAATAGCGGAGGAAATGGTTGTGATCTTTCAAAAGTCACTGGAGTCAGGGAAATTCCCAGATGATTGGAAAATCTTGAACCCCCATGTTCAAGAAAGGATCAACACAAAATATAGAAAATTATAGGCCGATTAGCCTAACCTTGGTTGTAGGTAAAATTCTAGAATCCATCGTTAAGGATGAGATTTCTAAATTCTTGGAAGTGCAGGATTGGATTAGAACAAGTCAGCATGGATTTAGTAAGAGGAGGTCGTGCCTGACAAACCTGTTAAAATTCTTTGAAGAGGGAACAAGTAGGTTAGACCAGGGAAACCCAGTGGATATTATCTACCTAGACTTCCAAAAGGTCTTTCATGAGGTGCCTCACGGGAGGCTGCGAAGGTGAGGGCCCATGGTGTTCGAGGTGAGCTACTAGCATGGATTGAGGATTGGCTGTCTGACAGAAGGCAGAGAGTTGGGATAAAAGGTTCTTTTTGGAATGGCAGCTAGTGACAAATGGTGTCCCACAGGGTTCATTGTTGGGGCCGCAGCTGTTCAATTTATATATTAATGATCTGAATGAAGGGACTGGAGGCATTCTGGCGAAGTTCGCCAATGATATGAAGTTAGGCAGAGAGGCAGGTAGTTCTGAGGAGGTGGGGAGGTTGAAGAAAGATTTAGACAGTTTGGGAGAGTGGTCCAAGAAATAGCTGATGAAATTCAATGTGAGCAAATGTGAGGTCTTGCACTTTGGAAAAAGGAATACAGGGACAGACTATTTTCTATAAGTTGAGAAAATTCCTAAAGCCAAAATACAAAAGGATCTGAGAGTGCTAGTCCAGGATTCTCTAAATGTTGACTTTCAGGTTGAGTCCGTGGTTAAGAAAGCAAATGTAATGTTGTCATTTATCTCAAGAGGGTTGGAATGTAAAAGCAGCGATGTGCTACTGGTTAGGTCCTATTGAGAATACTGTGTCCAGTTTTGGGCCCCACACCTCAGGAAGGACATACTGGCACAGAAGCGTGTCCAGCGGAGATTCACACAGATGACCCCTGGAATGGTAGGCCTAACATATGATGAACAGCTGAGGATCCTGGGATTGTATTCACTAGAGTTTAGAAGATTGAGGGGAGATCTAATAGAAACTTACAAGATAATACATGGCTTAGAAAGGGTGGATGCTGGAAATTTGTTTCCGTCAGGTGGGGATCGGTGGGCACAGTCTTAGAATTAGAGGAGGTCAATTTAAAACAGAAATGAGGAGACATTTCTTCAGCCAGCGAGTGGTGGGCCTGTGAAATTCATTGCCACGGAGCACAGTGGAGGCTGGGATGTTGAATGTCTTCGAGGCAGAGATTCATAGATTCTTGATCTCGCAAGAAATTAAGGGATACAGAGAGTGTGGGGAATTGGCGCTGAAATGCCCATCAGCCGTGATTGTATGGCAGAGTGGACTCGATGGGCCGAATGGCCTTACTTCCACTTCTATGTCTTATTTATCATGTTCTCATGATTCAAGTCTGCAGATGGTGTTGCTACTAACGAGGAAGAAAAAGGAGTCCAGAATGAGTCCTCATGTCAACACCATCTATTGAGTAGATCATTCAATTTCTTGAGTGCAAGGATGAGAACAAAGATATTATTAGAGATACTTCGGATAAGGTTGGATCGGTGGAACAGCATGAGAGTAGTCTCAGAGCTGGTACAATCAAAGAGACAGTGCATCAGAATGGAGCGATTAACATATTGTATGTTGAAGTTAAGTTGAATAGCAATAATGCACCATTACCAAAGTAAGGCCATCTGGAACTCTGAAAAGGGCAGAAAACAAACTGAAGGTATTCAGAGAACTATGAGAGAATTGGGAGATAATCACATGTTCAAAGAGCCAGAGAGGAAAGGTTAATTAGAAATGAAGTAGCAATATGGTCAGGGATATACTAGCACTGTTTAGTAAAATGTATTTACTGCATAATCCACAGCAAGGGCAGGTATGAGGTTAGATCAGTACAAAAATAAAATCAAAGTGACTAGATAGATGAGATTGGAAAAGCGCAGCAGGTCAGGCAGCATCCAGGGAACAGGAGAATCGACGTTTCGGGCATAAGCGCTTCTTCAGGAATGAGGAAAGTTTGTCCAGCAGGCTAAGATAAAAGGTAGGGAGGAGGGACTTGGGGGAGGGGCGTCGGAAATGTGATAGGTGGAAAGAGGTCAAGGTGAGGGTGATAGGTAAGACTGGGGTGGGGGCGGAGAGGTCGGGAAAGAGATCTCAGGTTAGGAAGGCGGTGCTGAATTTGATGGATTTGACTGAGACAGGGTGGGGGGAGGGGAAATGAGGAAACTGGTGAAATCCGAGTTCATCCCTTGTGGTTAGAGGGTTCCTTGCCGGAAGATGAGCCGTTCTTCCTCCAACCGTCGTTTTGTTGTGGTCTGACGATGGAGGAGTCCAAAGACCTGCATATCCTTGGTGGAGTGGGAGGGGGAATTGAAATGTTGAGCTACAGGGTGGTTGGGTTGGTTGGTCTGGGTGTCCCAGAGGTGTTCTCTGAAATGCCCCAGAGGTCCCCAACGCCTTATTTTCACCATGGACATCCAGTGCCTGTACACCTCCATCCCCCATCACGAAGGACTCAAAGCCCTCCGCTTCTTTCTTTCGCGCCGTACCGACCAGTACCTTTCCACTGACACCCTCCTTCGACTGACTGAACTGGTCCTCACCCTGAACAACTTCTCTTTCCAATCCTCCCACTTCCTCCAAACCAAAGGAGTATCCATGGGCACCCGCATGGGCCCCAGCTATGCCTGCCTCTTCGTAGGATATGTGGAACAATCCATCTTCCGCAACTACACTGGCCCCACCCCCCACCTTTTCCTCCGCTACATCGATGACTGTATCAGCGCCGCCTCGTGCTCCCACGAGGAAGTTGAACAGTTCATCCACTTCACCAACACCTTCCACCCCGACCTCAAATTCACCTGGACAGTCTCAGATTCCTCCCTCCCCTTCCTCGACCTTTCTATTTCTATCTCAGGCGACCGAATCAACACGGACATCTACTACAAACCGACCGACTCCCACAGCTACCTGGACTACACCTCCTCCCATCCTGCCCCCTGTAAAAACGCCATCCCATTCTCCCAATTCCTTCGACTCCGCCGCATCTGCTCCCAGGAGGACCAGTTCCAAAAACGCACAACCCAGATGGCCTCCTTCTTCAAGGACCGCAATTTCCCCCCCGACGTGGTCGACGATGCCCTCCACCGCATCTCTTCCACTTCCCGCTCCTCCGCCCTTGAACCCCGCCCCTCCAACCGCCACCAGGACAGAACCCCACTGGTCCTCACCTACCACCCCACCAATCTCCATGTACAGCGCATCATCCGCCGTCATTTCCGCTACCTCCAAACGGACCCCCCCACCAAGGATATATTTCCCTCCCCTCCCCTATCAGTATTCTGTAAAGACCACTCCCTCCGTGACTCCCTCGTCAGATCCACCCCCCCCCCCACCAACCCAACCTCCACTCCCGGCACCTTCCCCTGCAACCGCAGGATGTGCAAGACTTGCGCCCACACCTCCCCCCTCACCTCCCTCCAAGGCCCCAAAGGAAACTTCCATATCCGCCACAGATTCACCTGCACCTCCACACATATCATCTATTGCATCCTCTGCACCCGATGTGGCCTCCTCTATATTGGGGAGACAGGCCGGCTACTTGCGGAGCGTTTCAGAGAACACCTCTGGGACACCTAGACCAACCAACCCAACCACCCTGTAGCTCAACATTTCAATTCCCCCTCCCACTCCACCAAGGATATGCAGGTCTTTGGACTCCTCCATCGTCAGACCACATCAAAACGACGGTTGGAGGAAGAACGCCTCATCTTCCGGCTAGGAACCCTCCAACCACAAGGGATGAACTCGGATTTCACCAGTTTCTCATTTCCCCTCCCCCCACCCTGTCTCAGTCAAATCCATCAAATTCAGCACCGCCTTCCTAACCTGAGATCTTCTTCCCGACCTCTCCGCCCCCACCCCAGTCTGACCTATCACCCTCACCTTGACCTCTTTCCACCTATCACATTTCCGACGCCCCTCCCCCAAGTCCCTCCTCCCTACCTTTTATCTTAGCCTTCTGGGCACACTTTCCTCATTCCTGAAGAAGGGCTTATGCCCGAAACGTCGATTCTCCTGTTCCCTGGATGCTGCCTGACCTGCTGCGCTTTTCCAGCAACACATCTCCGGCTCTGATCTCCAGCATCTGCAGACCTCACTTTCTCCTCAAAGATAGATGAGATTGCAAACTCTCTTTACAAGAGATATAAACCTATATGGTCAGCTTGTTAGAACGCTAACAAACTGCAGTGTCTTGTTCTGAAAGAGTATATATGACCACAGATTACTGTGCAATCACAAAGACATGTAGCTTCATTTTTAATATTTACGTGAATCTCTTTTATAAAAATAGTTCCAATTTTTTTTGAGAAAGCAAATACATTCTCTTTAAAGATTATGGAGGTTTCTCTCAAATAAAGGCAAAATATTGCAGATGCTAGATATCTGAAGTAAACAGAAAATGAGCAAGTTTTGAGAAAGCTTGTATCTCAGGTTGAGCTCATTCTGGATGTAAACTTGCTCGCTGAACTCAAAGATTCATTTTCAGACAATTCATCACCATACTAGGTGACATCATCAGTGAGCCCAGGTGAACCACTGGAGTTATGTTCTGCTTTCTATTTATGTTTTTAGGTTTCAGAGGGAGGTAGATGTGGTCAAAATCAACTGACCCTAATTTAGAATATCTTCACGAGCAATTATGCCTCAAGCTCAATTTCAATTTATGCTGTTTCTTGAAGCAAGAAATATTAGAGTTGTCTAATCTTAGGGTTTTTTTTAACATGATACACATACACTTAGTACAAAAAGTGCACATTTCACAGTAAGGGAAAATAATTTTACAAATACCCTTGCAGATACTTTTAACAGAGTTTAGTCAATATTTTCAAAGCAAATAACTTTTCACAAAGTATTTAATGATTGACTATTATTTAAATTGTTGCACTAAGTTGAAGATATAACATACAATTGTAGAATATAGCATGCATTGTTTCATTGTTGTTCCTTTTTGTTTGCCAGAGGTGCATCTTTCTTCTCACACTCTTTCAGCACCTATTTGTTTCTCTCAAAATGTGAACCTACATTTGTAGCGAGTCACTATGTCTTTCTTCAGATCAGTAAATCAATCAGCATAGACAATGGGCAAAACTATTCTTTGGTATCTGTAAAATGAGACTGCAAATAACAAATAGGCCATGTTCCATTTTAACCATGTGAATTTAACAAGATTGTTGGTATTACCCAATGTTGCAATCTTGTATCATTTTTGTTACCTTGTTTTTTTCATTATTGCCACATTACAATTATTAACGACTTCAGGGATTAATGGATACTCCACAACTATCTAAAATCAGGCTCACAAAGACCTTGGCTTTTTAAATAAGAAAACATGGACTACCTAGACTGCTATTAGACCTAACATGGGTTAACAATATGGATTAATAAAATTAATCAAATAATTTATCAAATAAGTGGGAATAGAGCATTTGGTGACTCACAAACTCTTAACATTCACCTGTACTTGTGTTTTTGTTTTTGCCATTGTTCATCTATTATTTACTTATCTATGTTACTTAACTATGTGATCTGCCCATATTGCTCACAAGACAAAGCTTTCACTGTGCCTCGGTACGCGTGACAATAAATTCAATTAAATTCAAATCGGAATTGTTCCACTTCTGTGAAACTTTAACTATTTTCTGTAACTTTTCATTTGTTTTCTGGATATTTTAAGTTACAGATGTGACTTTGTCCTAAGAAACAGGACATTTTCATTGCTGCTGTATCATGAAAGATTTTTCTGAGAAGAAATCACGGGACAGCAACAAGACTGCTGAAATCATGAATTAAGATTATTTAATTTGATTTACTAACATAGTACATCCATAGTAGACCACTGTTGTAGATTAAGGCCTACATTCCTCAAATTAGTTGGCAGCCATAGCATCCTTTAAGAAATCCACAGTTGAATTAAGCACCTCTGCTGCAAACAGTCTCAAAGGCCTGCCATAGAATTCTGCTGGTCGGTCAGTACTGTATATACATGAATTTTTTGATTCATCCATGTATACTCCCTAATTGTACGCTGTAATACATTATCAACATGTAGAATGCCCATCACTAAACATTGACTATCCATTTTGGTTTATATCTTCCTCTGCAAATGCATCCTACATTTCGGTGACAAAATGAAACAGATTGTGTCTCGGTGACCTACCTGCTCAGATGGCAAAGATTTTACTTGGATTGTGAGGAACCTTTCTGCTCCCATTGTTGTGTGAGCCAGTCAGTCAAATAGCCTGCTGCAAGGTCCTGGTATCAATTTGATTTAGCTGACTAGACTGGTTTTGGGCAAGTTTCTTTTACATAGGTTGACTTAGCATTTGTATTACTAACAGCTACAGTGAAAGGATTATGTTAGTGTTGCATCTGAAATGGGACAATGACACAGAGACAGTAGAAATTCTGTGGCAAGTAATTCACCCCTTGAATCCTCAAAGCCTATCATAAGACCATAAGACATAGGAGTGGAAGTAAGGCCATTCGGCCCATCGAATCCACTCCACCATTTAATCATGGCTGATGGGCATTTCAACTCCACTTACCCGCATTCTCCCCATAGCCCTTAATTCCTTGTGACGTCAAGAATTATCAATCTTGCCTTGAACACATTTAGCGTCCCGGCCTCTACTGCACTCTGCGGCAATGAATTCCACAGGCCCACTACTCTCTGGCTGAAGAAATGTCTCCGCATTTCTGTTCTGAATTTACACCCTCTAATTCTAAGGCTGTGTCCATGGGTCCTAGTCTCCTCGACTAATGGAAACAATTTCCTAGCGTCCACCCTTTCCAAGCCATGTATTATCTTGTAAGTTTCTATTAGATCTCCCCTTAATCTTCTAAACTCCAATGAATACAATCCCAGGATCCTCAGCCGTTCCTCATATGTTAGACCTACCATTCCAGGGATCATCCGTGTGAATCTCCGCTGGACACGCTCCAGTGCCAGTATGTCCTTCCCGACATGTGGGGACCAAAACTGGACACAGTACTCCAAATGGGGCTTAACCAGAGCTTTGTAAAGTCTCAGTAGCACAATGGTGCTTTTATATTCCAACCCTCTTGAGATAAATGACAACATTGCATTCACTTTCTTAATCACGGACTCAACCTGCATGTTTACCTTTAGAGAATCCTCGACTAGCACTCCCAGATCCCTTTGTACTTTGGCTTTATGAATTTTCTCACCGTTTAGAAATAGTCCATGCTTGTATTCTTTTTTCTAAAGTGCAAGACCTTGCATTTGCTCACATTGAATTCCATCAGCCATTTCCTGGACCACTCTCCCAAACTGTCTAGATCCTTCTGCAGCCTCCCCACTTCCTCAGTACTACCTGCCTGTCCACCTAACTTCGTATCATCGGCAAACTTCGTTAGAATGCCCCCAGTCTCTTCATCCAGATCAATAATATATAACGTGAACAGCTGCGGCCCCAACACTGAACCCTGCGGGACACCGCTTGTCACCGGCTGCTAGTCCGAAAAAGAACCTTTTATCCCAATCTCTGCCTTCTGTCATACAGCCAATCCTCAATCCATACCAGTAGCTCACCTCGAACACCATGGGCCCTCACCTTACTCAGCAGTGAGTAGGTATCTTCCAGCGACAAGGCATAAGTTAGGATTGTGACTGAATACTCCCCACTTGTCTGGGCAGGTGCAACTTCAACAACATTCAAGCTTGACAGCAGCTAGGACAAAGCAATCCATTTGTTTTGTATCCCATCTGACATCTTCATCATGCATTCCTTCCATCATCAATGCAGAGTAGTAGAAATGTGCACCACGTAAATGATGCAAAGCAATAGCTATTCAAAACTCCTTAGACAGTACCCTCCAAACCTAAGACCTCTACCACCCAGAAGAACAAAGTCAGTAGATATATACGAACAACACATGTTCTCTTCCAAGCCATTCACCATCCTGACTTGGAACTGTAATATTCAGGAATTTTGTCTTATGCAAGTGACTAGTTCAGATTTTATTCACTAGGAGGCTTCCATCAAACCTGAAGAGGGGCACCTGATCAAAAGAGTTCTGTTGATAGCAAATTAGTGATTGCTATTGCTGTAAAGAATAAAAATACTTTAACTGTCAAAAGATAGGCCATATTACATCTGCTTGTATGCAATAAGCAGCAACATCACAAGGGTGGAGTTTACAATCTTGAAATGAATCCCAAATACTTGAGGAAGAGGTTCCAGTTACCAGCAGTCATTCAATTTGAATAAAGATGTTGGTAAACCAACAATACATGAACATGCTGCATTTGGCGGTGAAACACAAATGACAGCACATTCAGTGAGGTGGTAGAAACATGATTTCAAAACAAGGTCAAATTCCCCAAATTCTCCATTGTAGTAATTAGATGTGTCAAAAAAAAACCCATCAGTAATGTTTAGGATGTGTTTTGCAAGCTAAAGACTGGAAGTATGTTTTCAAGTTGAGATGCTTGTTGGAATATAATAGTTACAGCAATATTCCTGAGGACAGTCATGGAAGCATAATTGGTGTGACAGTACACCTCAGAATTAGGCCTGACAGAAGTCCAGAATATTACGAGGTTAGGCCAATTTGTCATGCTGGGAACCCAGATTGCACAGAAAAGATGCTAAAGAGAAACAGGATGTTCATTAAAACTAACTAGTCAACCCGGAGTATAAAAATACTCAAGTCAACGAAACAATGAGATAACAAAAAGACTATCTAGTCAAAACAAATCAGCCGATGGAGGGTGAGCAGATCCATTATAGACCTGTCAATATTTGTGTATTGAATTAGGAGAAGGCAAGATTTCCACAAATTTAATTTGTCTCAGACTTAAGCACAGCTTAACACAGATTGACAAAGTCAACAGAATTTAATGATGTTTCCTAATTATAGTCTTCTACAAAACCTTTCAAAGCTGCAACATAATTTTGGCACAGTCCCACATCGTTCATCCAATCAGGATGATGTGTTGATTGCAACTAAAAGAGACTTTTCAAGGATTGGATGAAGTGCTAAAAAAAGCACAATTATAATGTGAATAGAAAGGAGGAAGTGTGCCATTGTGCATTGGAAACATAGAAAACATAGAAAATAGGAGGAAAAGTAGACTATTCAACATGATCATGGCTAATTCTCCATCCCTCCTGGTACTCCTCAACACCTATAGCCTCCAGAAATCTAGATAGCATATCTTAGCTTGAAAAACAAGTGAAATGAGTGTCCGACCAGTGAAAAAGATGATAGCGGCTGTACTCAATTTCCTAAGCCAAAAATGATGTAGGATGTGTTGAGAAAGCTAGGAGAATCATGTGAGAAATAGAAAGTCTTTCCTCAACTTCAGGAGCAACAAATCACATTTTCCAATCTGGGTGTTGAGAGACATTCTCTCTCAGGAACAATGAGTGACCTACGAATGAGGATTATTAATCATTAGCACTGTTATTAACACCAAATCTCACCTCATTTATATGCATGTTCCTATTTACCTAAATGCCAGATAGAATCTCGACACATAGAAGTCAGCGGATACATGATGATTCCAGATCAGTATTTGGGACTCTGAGATGCCATCTTGGATAAGCAATATCAACATCTCAAGGTATGCTCCAGGGCAGTGGCCACATGCACCCCACATCCACAGACACTGACATCCAACATGTTAGCCTCATTGTATCATCCGAACTACTTATAGTATGCAGTTCTCTGTAATGTTACAGTTTGGGGTGCAGACTATAAGGACACTTTTAATGCAAGGACAAGTACACAGCTCATAAATTCAACCAGACTGTATCTTAGGGCTGTTTGCTTTCTTTCTTAGCACTTGCTCATAGCATCATTTCCTGAAGAAGGGCTCATGCCTGAAAATCATTTCCTGAAGAAGGGCTCATGCCTGAAATGTTGATTCTCCTGCTCCTTGGATGCTGCCTGACCTGCTGCACTTCTCCAGCAACACATTTTCAGCTCGTCTTTTCACACTTTGGCCAGAGCTTAAAGATGCACAGAGCTGTTGCACTGATAGGCAACTTGTCATCAGATGTAAGTCAAGGAGGTGGATATCTTGTGTTATTGCTCATCACTACAAGCTCACATGTGGTTCTGGTGTAGAGGCATTCAGAATGCAGTCTGTTTTGGTGTGCAGAGTCCTGGGTGACATTGGTGCCTTCAGAAGAGAAAAAAACGTTGGTGAAGATGCAGAATAGTTTATACAGGCCAAATGAGTTAGAGTCTTCCTTTACATCCGAGAACTGAAAAGCTCAATGTTGCTTCCTCACTGGTGCCTCCAAACACTACAGGTTTAGTCCTGGCCTTTCCCAGCCAGCATGACAGCCCTTTCATCATTGGAAGTGGGGCAGGATCTTTATATATTTGGCATATCCTTGCTGGTGTTGGTCCTCTTGGCACAATTAGACCAGCTGGCCCTGTAAAGAGATAATGCAAAGAATTCAAAGTGATAAGAATACTGAAGCAGTCACATCCAAATGTAACAAGATCTGGACAATATCCAATCTTGGACTGAAAAGTGGCAAGCAATATTCACGCCATACAAATGCCAGATTGACCATCTCCATAAGAGACAATCTAACCACCATCTCTTGACATCCAATGGAGTTACCATCACTGAATCCAGCACTATCAAAACTTTGGGGGGGTTACCATTAACCAGAAACTAAACTGAACCAGCCATATAAACATAATGGCTACAAGAGCAAGTCAGAGGCTGGGAACGCTGCAGCAAATAACTCACCTCCTGACTCCCAAATACAGTCCACTATCTACAAGGCACAGGTCAGGGGTATGGTGGAATACTTTTCATTTGGCTGGATGTGTGCAACTCCGACAATACTCAAGAAGTTGACACAATCCAGGCCAAGCAGTCTGCTTAATCGGCATCATATCCTCAAACATTCAGTCATTCCATCACCAATGCTCAGTAGCAGCAGTGTATGTACACAATATGCTGCAGAAATTCACCAGAGATCCTTACATAGCAGCTTCCAAATCCATGACCACTATCATCTAGACGAGCAAAGGCAGCAGATAAAGGGAAACAACATCATCTGCAAATTACCCTCCAAGTCACTCACCATTCTGACTTAGAAACATCACACCATTCCTTCACAGTTGTTGGGTCAATATCCTGGAATTCCCTCCCTAACACCGTTATGGATCTATACAGAGCATGTGGACTAGAGCAGTTCAAGAAGGCAGCTCAACACCACCCTCTCAAAAGAGGCTAAGGATGGGCTTTAAAAGCTGATAACAGACACAATTAAGGAAATTTAAAAAGTCAAAGAATCTAACAGTACCTTTAGCCAGTATAAAGTTAAAAATCACACAACACCAGGTTATAGTCCAACAGGTTTAATTGGAAGCACACTAGCTTTCGGAGCGACGCTCCTTCATCAGGTCCCGAAAAGATTTAGCCAGTATGTTTACAATACCTCTTAATAAAAGTTCATAGCATAAGATTTTACCTCAAGAAGCTAGGCGTTCTAATAAAATATCAAAGGAAATGATGGTTAATATTTGTTCCATATGGTCAAACTTTGTTAGTTTTGTACCCAACAAAAATGAATGTGCATTCAACACTTCTTAAAATTCTCAATAGATTTTAAATTTCCTGTTTCTCAGAGTAGTAGCAAGAAAATTAGACCCAATCCCCTACAGATAGATGAAAGCACAATGCCTTAGCCGCTGTTTTTGTTGTTGTTGAGGATTACCACTTTTTGATATATTTTCTCTCCTTTCATTTCCCAAGTCCAATAGGATTATTGCCAATAACCATGGTGCGAAAATTAACTCCTCAGTTCTCTCCCACATGGCAGCCTTGATTTCATTTCTAAAAGTACATAATTTGTTTTAATGTGCTGTCGAATGAACTATGATGATGAAAGGGACCTTTTTTTTTAATACAAGCTCTTTCTTTCCTTGCATAAAGCACAAAACCGAAAATGCTGGCATTCTTAAGCAAAAACAGGAAGTGCTGAAAATACTCTTTAGTTCTATCAGCATCAGCATTTCACAATGACATCCTACATTTATCAACTGAATTGCTTTTACTGCATTTTAAAATTAAAAATCTTGTGTGAAGACTTATGGCTGCCTTAGCCTTAACTTTGCAATGACTCAATTAACTGCAGAGATTTCCTGTAGTTTAAGCAGTTGTAGTGGTTTCTTCAGCAACATTTAGCTAGCCAAATGGCAAGATACTGTACTGTCTTTCATTTCAAGCAAAATCCAATCAGTTAGTTTTAAACAAAAAATTACTGAAATTCTAGAGGACAAGTTATAAACTTATTCTCAGGACAAATTAATTTTGTGCTTCAGCTTGGAGCTTCAATTAAAGGAGCTACAATTTTTATTTAATGAGTCCTGTACAATAGGGGCTAAGGAGACACTATTGAGTGCCTTGCAGTTGGGATCCTGAACCACACCCCCCTCCCAACACATCACTGTGGCTGTATGTGTACTGGCTATAAGATGTAATATGGGAATTCACTCACAAACATAAAACCACACCTACCTTAAAGAACAAGGGCAGCAAATAAGGGAATACCCTTATCTCCAAGCCACATAGTATGCTGACCTGGACAAATACCAGTGTTTAAAGACATTGATATAAATCCTAGAATTCCTTAACAAAGATTGTGCAGGACTAGATTTTCAGTAAAGCAGCAATGTGCAATTTTGTGCTGTCTCATGGATTGAAATTGCCCAGACTTATGACTCTTAGGAGGTAGTTTATGTGTTATGATTTGGTCTTTGTGATAGTCAAGACAAAGGTTAATAGATATTTTGACTCCAAGGGAATGAAGTGATCTAGGATATTGGTGGAAAGTAGCGTTGAGTCCAAAGATCAGCTGCAATATTGTTAAGTGAAGGAGCAGCCTCAAGTGTCTTATAACCTATTCCACCCCTAATTCTTATGTTTTTTTTATGATGTGTTATTCTAGGATTTGCCTTTTCAGAGGTCCAGGTTTTCACTTTCTCAAGTTAAAATACCAATCTGCTTAGGTGAAATAATGGTTGTCCAAGAAGATGAAAACAAAATACTAATGGCATCAACTGGGATGATTTTGTTTATCTCCATCTTTAGGGCATGAAATCAGGATCAACCAACATTATCTTGCAGTCAATTGTTTTCCCAGGTTCTGCAGAAAAAGGGGCAGTGGAACTAATTGGACAACTCCTCCAAAGAACTGAACTGGCAGGAAGGGCTGGTTGACCTTTTTCTGTACAACTTATTCTATAAGCGTTGCACTATATGCAGCGCAATGTACCTCTTCCTTACAGTTAATATTTTTATGTGGAAGAAGCCGATTAAAAAAAAGACTATAAAGTATACTGAGCAATAAAGTATTACTATGTCAGCATGCCCTCTCTGGCAGAGAAAGATGGCAGCAGGTCTAAATGGGGCATGATCTGAACAATTGTGTTTGGCAAGATAGGCTGAATTATCTTGTATTCCATTCTATTTAAAATGGCAAAGGAAGCCAGTGAACTGTGTAATTTCTCCTCTAGAAGCTGGGGTCAATCCTGAAAAATTATTTGTTGGATATAATACAATCTGGGGAAAAAAACTGTGGTATCCTCAGTCAAGTTTCTAACTGGTATGAAACCTCAACACAAGCTACTAGTTCTCACTAAATTAATAACTGTAAGCGACAATAAGAATAACAGACATGAACAATGTCAAATTAATACAGCGAGGTAGTTGGAATTTACCTCTCCATCTAGTCCGAGTTAAAACTTGAGAGTCTGATGAGATTGGTGATAAAATATTTTCAATTTCCCAGCATTGAAATGCTTCAGTTTAGAATGAACATGAAGAGTAGCAAGAATATATATATTAAAACCTTTAGGACTAAATAATCAAACCCTTTAATCACTCTTCCATGAGAGACTGCTGGAGGGTGGATGAGTTGCTCCATTTTCCAGGTGTAAAAAAAATTAATGAACTATTCTCACAAATGAAGCTGTGATTTTGTTTTAAAATTACACACAGGAAGAATACCCTGTGATTGCAATGTACAAGTTACTTAAAAGTGCTGCCACCAAGAGTTTAGTGAAAAATAACAGATTAGAAATTAGCGAAGATAATATTAGGGAAACACACTGTAACAAAATTCTTGACTGTTATCGTGTTCTTATTGCAATGCTTATTTCTGTATACAGTACTCTGCAAAACTTAAGATGCTACTGTACTGCCTACCAAAACATCAGTTACAGTCTCCTGCTTAAGAGACAGAATGATCTTGGCGCTGTTTCAGCCTCAGCTGACATGTCTCACAGTGATTAACATGATGTGGAGGAGCTGGTGTTGGACTGGAGTGGACAAAGTTAGAAATCACACAATACCAGGTTATAGTCCAACAGGCTTATTTGGAAGCTTTCGGAGCACTGCTCCTTCATCAGGTGGTTGTGGAGTATAATATCATAAGAATAGATCCTGCAAGAGTGGAAAAGTACAGTGCTGGCCCAGTGATCACTCCAATACACTGAATCCAGCTCCGAAAGCTGGTGCTTCCAAATAAACCTGTTGGACTATAACCTGGTGTTGGATGATTTCGAACAGTGATTAACATATGGCTTAGGTCTCTGATCCGCTGATAGGTTCAAGAACAATGTTTATAGGTATATGAATGTTGTATTAGATCTGAAAAGGCTAATACAGAAGAGTACCATAAGCACTGCCCATTATGATATTATATAATTGCGCGCAGACTTGCTTATGATATTGACAGCGTGAGACCAAACATCTGGTCTTCCTCAACATCTTTATAACTAATTACTGACAAGAAATAAACCATATCTTGTTAATTACGGGAGACTCTTGTAAATAAATCAGGAAGCGGTTTTCCTCCACCACACTAGACCAAACAGGCCCTGTAGTTTCCTATATTTATAGAGAGGATGGTGGTAGCAACATTTAACATGAGCAATAGCTCATACAGCATAGTGAGCTTACATGTCTATACAAAAAAAATTAAACAGATACACTAAAACATAGAAAATATTTTTAAAAATACAATGTTGAAACATTTTTAACATTTTTAATTCAAATTCATGACCTGACATTTACACACAGTTGAATTTAAACCAGTCATGTAGAACAGAAGAAATGAAAACAATCTGCAGTAACGAGTTTCCTGCAGAACACAGTGTGATCACCATCAATCTTACAAGTTGCACACGCATAGCATTCTGCTTACTTACAACTGTGGCACTAAGTAAATCTTAGCTCAGTCTTAATGTATATAATCAGACAGCTGTTGCAAAAACTACACAGCAAGTAACAGCTAATTCTAACACATATGTGATCAATTATTTAACCAATCAACTCATAGGCAAGGCATCAACTAAATATAACGGTATGCCCACCTCTGGGTCAAAAGAACATGTCTAACAGGTTGATGAAAAATAATTTGAAGAGGTCTTGTGATGCAGTGATGGTATCCTTACCACTGGACAAGACAATCCAGTTTCAAATCCAATCTGTCCCAGAGTGCATTATATGACTGAACAGGTTGATTAGAAATAATTAAATGACTCACCATATTAAATTGTAAACCTCCAAAAAATGAAAAATAATTGAACAATTCAGTATTATCACACCAATAATTACACTAAGATCAAACCCCACATTATTCTAATCCTTTGCAGCCACTGATGTGGGTTCAGATTTCATCAGTTTCTGCAACATTCCCTGACAAAGGCAATTCACTCTGTAAATATTGATCGAGTTAGATGCTGGGTTGACATTGGAAATCCTTTGGCTGAAAGTTTAAGAGCTTCTGACCATTTCATGTTTCATCAATGCCTCAAAACATAGCAAACATGACCATCCTCAGCAGCATCTAGTGCCATTTTTCATTAGAGTTAGACTATTACTATGATTTTGTGTGGATTTGAATTTTTTTTTTCCAAATAAGACAAATACAACTAAAAATGTCCACTAATTGAATTAGAAAATAATAAATTCACTGTATTAGAGTGATCACTGGGTCAGCACCGTACTTTTCCACTCTTGCAGGATCTTTTCTGCCTTGCTTAAAGTTGAGTCCTCCTAGAGAATGTAAAAGAGAAAAATGCTCTAAACGGGTTTTATGCATTACGTTCACTTAAATCCTTTCATACATACCTGGGTTCAAATGCAATCTGAGTACATAAAGGTTTTCACTCTGCGAAATGTCCTAAGTGAAATAAATTTATTCTTAACACAGGTTTAGCAGATACAAAGCAAATGTAGGGGACCTTTCAAATTCAGCATAAGCAGCACTGGAACTCTGGATTTCAAGCTAACATAGGATAAGAGCTGATCTTCCAAAGTTGAATCAAAAACAATGTACGCTTCAGGGAAAATGCATTCTCCTTGTTGCTTTAGCAATGTCCTGCTATTGGATATAGCTGCGAAACCATTTCTCAATTAGAGTATTCATAAACAGGATAAAAAGTCACACAAAAATAATTAAACAACACAAATTTATAAGAAATGCAAATTTACAATAAGAAAGGTTGATTTCTATGCAGCTTTTTTAATTGTGAAACATCCCAGCACTTCATAACTAGTAAAGTAGTTCTGAAGTATAATCAATTTGCTTACAGCAAAGTTTCAAAAAACAGTACTGATAAGTAACAATTTTTAAAAAATTGTTACGATTTCAAGATGCCGGTGTTGGACTGGGGTGTACAAAGTTAAAAATCACACAACACCAAGTTATAGTCCAACTAGTGAAAGCACTAGTTTTTGGAGCACTGCTCCTTCAACCACCTGATGAAGGAGCAGCACTCCAAAAGCTAGTGCTTCTAATTAAACCTGTTAGACTATAACCTGGTGTTGTGTGACTTTTAACTTTAAAAATTGATGAGGAATATATGCTGGCTGGGACACTAGAACTCATCTGCTTTTGTTCAAGTAGTACCTTTATATGTCGTGTCTAACTCAGAAAGCAGCATAATCTTTTGTTCAATGTCTCATGTGTTAGAATCGTTACTGATATTTCATTGTTTTTATTGTTATTATTTTATCAGCTGAATTGGAGCGGTGAATTAGGAATCGTGAGCTGAGGAACTTAGTGATACAGTGGAAAAAGTAAACTACAGATCAAATAAGCTTTTCTTTATTGATGAGACTAAGCTTGGAAGTAAATTTTAGGATGATTCTTTATTAAAAGCATCCCTACAGACATTGCCACCAAGGAAGAGCATGGTTTTTAAACAGACACCAACAGTGAGGTATTAATGAAGTCAGTAACTGGGGATTGGTTCTAACAATTCTGGAAGAGATGCTACACTCAAGCAGTTGGCAAATCCTGAATGTTAATTGAAGTCTTAGGAGAAGATGGTCAGTCATCAGAGTAGAACTACAGCTGAAGTTATTTGTATTGAACTGTGTTTTCTGGTGACACAGATTGAATATTTGAAAGTTCATTGCCTAATCTCCCAAACCAGCTTCTGAAAGCCCAGAAGTGAAAGCTGAGTTACAAATATTACTATCTTTACCTGAGTGAATTGAAAAAGTGACCCAGATCAATGCTTCAGAAAAGCAACCAAGGAATCCAGAACTATGCTCTGAAACGTTTTGTGAAAACAATTTCAGTAATCTGGCAAATTTTGTAATTTTTCTTTATTTAACACTTAACTGTGTTTGTTTGTTTGTCTGTATGTCTTTTGTGTGATTGGGAGGTGAAAACAAAATTTCAGGTTTAAAGCATTGACATGAATTAGGTTATCTTGTTATTTCTTTTTCTGCTAATATAAGAATCTAGCATCTCTTCCAGAATTGTCAGAACCAATCTCCAGTTACTGACTTCATTAATAGCTCACTATTGGTGTGTTAAATAAATTGTTAATTTTTTTTTAAGATACAAAACTAGTGCCTGGAATTAATTGTTCACAAAGTCTGGATTGGTTATTCAAAAGTTTATAATCTTGTAGTTTATATCTGAACCCACAGTTCAGTCAGATGTTTAAGATTGTGCAGGTTTTGCCAAAGTTTAAAGAGAAGGATGTGAAAGCCATTTTCCTGTAATTTGAGAAGAAAGCAACACATAATCGAGGGCTCGTCTGGGATATTGAAAAGCAGATAACATAGAAATGGAATTAGATTTTGGTACTGAGAGTAGGTAATTACACACCAGGTTTGTACTCAGACTTAAGATGGCAATGGAAATTGTTAAAGAGTTTGTGAATGTGTTAAAAGTTTCCCTGGCACACTTGCAGAATACAACTAAAGCTAAACTAGCAGAGTTAGCCAGCAGACTAGAATTAAATTTGCTGAAGCATGCTAAGCAAGCAAGCATTAGGGATTCAATAGTGACACAGTCGAGTTTAGTGGAAATAAAGAGGCTATGTGATTCAGGCAGTACACTGAAAGCATCAGTGAACACCGAGTTGCAGTGCAAGCATATGGAAATGAGAAAACTGGAAGGAATTCCAAAGTGTGGAAAAAGAAAGGGAATTCCAAAGAGTGTTAGAACTTAAGAAACTGGAATCCTCAAGGGAAGAAAGGGAGGGAAAAGAGAAAGAAAGGAAAGGAGGAAAGAAAAGAAGGAATGAGTGAGTGAGAACAGGAATTTAACTTAAAACTACTGCAGCTTTGGCAATTAAAACTAGATGTTTGGGAAAACATGGAAGAGGACAGTTTGAGTCATAATCCACAGTTCAGTCAGGAAATGTTTAAGACTGTGCAGGCTTTGCCAAAATTTGAATAGAAGGATGTGGAAGGATTTTTCATGTCATTTGAGAAGATAGCAACATAAATGTGTAAAAGCAGATTGGATCCTTTCCTTGCAAAGTAAATTCATTGGTAAAGCACAACAGATTTATACATTTCTGTCAGAGGGAATAAATTCTATGGACTCTGATAAGGTGAAGAAGTATCTTCTGAGCATATATGAGGTGGTGCCAGAAGTATACAGGCAAATGTTTCAGAACTTACCGAAACAGCCCGGCCAACCCTGGACTGAGTTTGAAAGAATTAAAGAAAATAATTTAACCCCAGACATTGATAGAGATGGATTCAGTGACGATAATGTCATTAAATGTCAAAGGGCAATGGTTAGATTTGCCTCTTATTAGAGATGGTAATTGCCTGACATTTGTGTGGTGTGAATAATACTTACTACTTTTCAGCCCAAGCCTGGATTTGCTGTATTTGCACATGGACAGCTTCAGTATCTGAGGAATCACAAATGGTGCTAAACATTGTGCAATGATTGGCAAACATCTTCAGTTTTGATGGAAGCAATATCACTGATGAAGCAACTGAAGATAATTGGGCCTAGGAACTCCTGCAAAGATGTCCTAGAGTGAAGAAAACTGACATCCAAGAACCACAACCAACTTCTTTTATGCCAGGTACAATTCCAATCAAAGAGTTACAGACGAGTTAGCCAGAAATTGTTGAGAGTCTATAAACAAGGATGGGGTAACTGAATACCTTGAAAACTTTCTGTTTATCAGGGAGAGCCTCCATCAATTCATGACAGCTAGGTCACGCCTGACAAGTCTCACTGAATTTTTTGAGGAGGTGACTTAAGGTAGTGGACAGGAAAAAGGAAAGATATGCGGATACTGGAAACCAGAAGCAAAAAGAGAAATTGTTGGAAAAACTCAAGGTGTGGCAGCATCTGTGGAGAGAAAACAGAGGTAATGTTTTGGGTCCAGTGACACTTCTTCAGAAATGATTGAAATTGGGGTGGACAATACAATAGGTGGAGATGGAACCCAGAGAGAGACAGGAGAACAACATGTAGTCAAAGGAATGGGTAAAGGTCAGCTACTAATGGAGATCAGTGGTAGCTGACAATGGATTGTTTGTGGTAGCAGCCTATGAGATGCCAAGGCTTGGTGCATTGGGGTTGGAGTAAGGACAGGTGGGAAGGTGCTTAGGCTTTAGAATTATTAATCTTGATATTAAGTCCAGAAGACTGCAGAGTCCTGAAGCACACCAGAAGATGCTGTTCTTCCAGCTTGCAGAGCTTTGCTAGAACACTGCATCAAGCCTGAGACAGAAATGTTAACCAGGAAGCAGAGTGGTGAATTGAAGTGGCAGATAACAGAAATTCTGGGTCATTTTTGATTTGATCTGGTTTATTATTGTCACATGCCTAGGTACGGTGAAAAGTTTAATTTTGCATACAGTACAGACAGATCATACCATACAAAGTGCATTATAGTAAATGAATGAGGAATACAATATTACAGCTGCAGAGAAGGTGCACAAAGAGTGAGGTCAGCATTAAATGTGAAATTTGAAAGGTCTGTTGAGAAATCTGATGACAGCAAGGAGAAAAATGTTCTTGATTCCATTGGTCTATGTGTTTAAGCTTTTGTATTTTCTGCTCGACGGAAGAGTTTGGAAGAGATTATAACTAGGGTGGGAGCAGTCTTTGATTATGTTGGCTGCCTTTCCAACACATCGAGAAGTATGGATGGAGTCAATGGATGGAAGGTTGACTCACGTGATAACATACCAATGAATATTGTTTATATGGATTTCCAGAAGGCATTTGATAAAGTCCCACACAACAGACTGCTAACTAAGGTTGAAGCCTATGGAACTGAGGGCAAATTACTAACATGGCTGGGAAATTGGTTGAGTGCCAGATGACAGAAAGTAATGGAGAGGTACTCAAATTGGAAGATGTTACCACTGGTAATCCACAAGGATATATGTTAGGACCTCAATTATTCACATTATTTACTTATCACTTGGATGATGGCAAAGAAAGTTATATATCCAAATTTGCTGATGACGCATAGTTAAGCAGCATTGCAGATTGCGTAGATGATAAAATTACAAAGGGACAATGATAGACTAAGTGAGTGGCCAGGACTGTGGCAAATGGGAGTTCAATGTAAGCAAGTGTGAGGTAATCCATTTTGGACCAAAAAAAGTATAAATCAGAGTATTTTTAGATGGTTGCGAAGTCAAATACAGCGGACATCCAAAGTGATTTGGGAGCTTAGGTACATAGATGTTTATAATGTCACAAACAGGTGTAGAAAATAACAAGAAAGCTAGTGGAATGCTGGCCTTTATACCTAGAAAATTGGAGTACAACAATGCAAAAGCTATGCTGCAGTTATACAAAACCCTGGTGAGACTCCACTTGGAGTACTGAGAGCAGATCTGGGCACCACATCTAAGGAAGGATATATTGGCTTTGGAGGGAATACAGAGTAGGTTTACAAGAATGACACTTGGACTTCAGGGGTTAAGTTATGAGGAGATATAATTTATATAATTTATTGTATAAATTAGGCCAGTTTTCTCTTGAATTTAGAAGGTTAAAGGGTGAACTGATCGAAGTCTTTGAGACTCTATGACTTTAGCAGGAAAAGGCAGGATAGATAAAAATAAAATATTTCCACTACGTGGGGATCCTAAAACTAGGAGGCATCGTCTGAGAATTAGGGCCAGACCATTCAGGAGATGTTAGGAAACAGTTCTATACACTAAGAGTGATAGAGATTTGAATTCTATTCCACAAACGACAGTGGATGCTGAATCAGTGTTAATTTTAAATCTGAGACAGATAAACTTTTGTTAAGTAAAGGTACAAAGACATATTGGCCAAAGGCAGATATATGAAACTAGATAGGATAGTGAAGGCGGCGTTTGGTATACTTTCCTTTATTGGACACAGCATTGAGTATAGGAGTTGGAAGGTCATGTTGTTGTTGTACAGAACATTGGTTAGGCCACTTTTGGAATATTGTGCGCATTTCTGGTCTCCTTCCTTTCGGAAGGATGTGGTGGATCTTGAAAGGGTTCAGCTACAGGGAAAGGCTGAATAGGCTGGGGCTGTATTCCTTCGCGCATCAGAGGCTGCGGTGTGACTTTATAGAGGTTTATAAAATGATGAACAGCATGCATAAGGTAAATAGACAAGATGTTTTCCCTGGGATGGTGGAGTCCAGAACTGGAGGGCATAAGGTTTAGGGTGAGGGGGGGGGAGAATTTAAAAAGGGACATAAGGGGCAACTTTTTCATGCAGAAAGTGACACATGTGTGGAATGAGCTGCCAGGGGAAGTGGTGGAGGCTGGTACGATTACAACATTTAAAAGGCATCTGGATGGGTACAAATTTAGAAGGATATGGGCCAAGTGCTGGCAAATAGGACTAGATTAGGTTAGGATGTCTGGTTGGCATGGACAAGTTGGATTGAAGCGTCTGTTTCCATGCTGTACATCTCTATGACTCTATGAAGTTAGGCCATAGATCAGCCATGATCTCAATGAGTGATAGAACAGGTTTGAGGGGCCGATTGGCTTACTCCTGTACTTATCTTCCTAACCAGTAGAAAGATTTTTCCCAGACTCCCACTGACTCCAGTTTTGCTAGATCTCCTTGATGCTACACTCGGTCAAAGGCAGCCTTGATATCAAGAACAGTCACTTTCATCGCTCCTCAGGAGTTCAGCACATTTTGCTCATGTTTGAAACAAAGCTCTAGCAAGATCAGGAGCAGAATGGGCCTGGCTGAAACCTAAGCACATGTCAGTAAGCAGGCTACTGTTGATATTGCTTATTATCAAGTCATTTGGCAGAATGCCTTATCGTCAGAACTTTCCAACAAGCACCAAGACATGGTTTAGCTGGTGGTGAGAAGGGCTCTGCCTTTATGTACGCCCGGACACTCTGCCGCACTGCATGCTGCCCCCGAAGCAGCTGTGGAGGGGATGAGACTGTCACATACCTCCTACTGGAACGTGCCTATGCGAAGGAAGTCTGGAGAGGAATGCAGTGGTGTGTGTTGAGGTTTGTCCCGAGCAGTTCCGTGATGCGGGACTCCGTGCTGTATGGTTTGTTCCCCAGTACGCACATTGAGACGAACATCAACTGTGCCTGGAGGATCATCAACTCTGTCAAAGACACTTTTTGGTCCGAAACCTGTTGATCTTCCAGCTGAAGAAGTCGACCCCGACTGAGTGTTGCAGACTGGCACATTCCAAGGTCCAGGACTACGTGTTGAGGGACGCGCTGAAGCTTGGGGCAGCTGCCGCCAAGGCGCAGTGGGAAAAGACCACAAGTAAGGTCTGCCTGCCTAAGAAGAACAGGGGGCCCACTCAGAAACTGGGCCCCGCTGACGCCTCAGCAAAATATCTGGATGGTCAACACACAGACTTATATACGAATGATTAATTCTGATCTCTGTATGTAAAGAGATGCAATGTGTACATAAGAATAGCATTACCAATTGTATAGACATCAAAATAATTTTATGAATAAAGTATACTTTTGAAATAAAAAAAATTATCAACTCCTTCAGACCCATGAACAACACACCCCACAAGTTACTTTTTAGGCAACTAATAGGGACAGCATGGTGGCTCAATAGTTAGCATTGTTGCCTCACAGCGCCAAGGACACAGGTTCAATTCCAGTCTTGGATGACTGTCTATGTGGAGTTTACACAACCCTATCTCTGTGTGGATTTCCTCCGGATGCTCTGGTTTCCTCCCACAGTTCAAAGATGTGCAGCTTAGGTGAATCGGCCATGCTAAATTGCCCATAGTGTTAAGGGATATGTAGGTTAGGTGCATTAGTCATGGGAAATGTAAAGTTGTTGGGTAGTGGCATGGATCTGGGTGGGACACTCTTCGGAGGGTTGGGTGTGGACCTGTTGGCCCTAATGGCCTATTTCCACACTGTAGGGATGCTATAGTAATATTGCTCAACATCTGTTTATGTAATTATATTTGACTTTATATGTTCAGACAGACAATCTGGTGGAAACAACAAATGCTGCAGTTCACAGCGGGTCAGACAGCAACCATGGAGAAAGAGCATGCTAACATTTAGATGATTTTTCATTAGAGCTTAAGTGAAGTGTGGATTTATGCTACTGTTTATTTTTGTTGGGAGGAGGTGTTGGGGTAGTAGGCTGGTGGAGAAAAGGTTCAGATTAAGAAATTGGAATGTGAGAATATCAGAACAATGGTGCATCTCCTGCCAGACGTGAAAGGACAGACACTGGGATTGGGGGAGGGGAGAATGGACATGATAACAAGCTAAAAGGGAAGAAATGGTTCACAAATTGAATGTGTGATACTGTTCTTCCAGTTTGCACTGCGATTTACTGGAACACTGCAGCATGCCAAGGACAGACATGAAGGAATGTGTGCAGGGCGCTGTGTTAGAATGACCAGCTACAGAAAGGTCAGGGTCATGCTTGCGAATGGACCAGAGGTGTTCTGCAAAGCGGTCACCAAGTCTATATTTGGTTTCTCCAATATCACGCAAGCCACAGTGGGTGCATCAAACACAATACATAAGATCGCAGGAGGTAGAGGTGAAGTATCGTTTCACCTGGAAAGACAGTTTTATTCTGTTGGCATGTTCTCTTCAGACATAGAAGAATGGTAGTTTTTAGTTCCAGTATGCATGTATTTCTGGTTCTCGGAGTTCTCTTCTGAACTGCAGGTCCTTGAGTCTCTTGTATTGCTTTTTCAGAGGATATTGTCTGTTCCAGAGTAGGCATTTCATAGTCTTTTGAATCTCAAATCTTTATACATTGTTTGTTCTCTTCTTGACGATATCTTCCATAGAGTTGTATGCATCACATTTTCAACTTATGTTGGTGGATTTTTGTTTTCAATTCACCTATAGATATTTGTTCTCACCTGTAGATATGAGCTTAAGTAGTTATATTTTTCACTCAAACTGGATTAGTCTGCTCTCGGTAATTGAATTATTGGCGAAACCAAATTGTTCAATTTCTCAAATAAAACACAGAACTGCAGATGTTGGAGATCTAAAACAAAAACAGAAATTGCTAGGGAAACTCAGCAGCTCTGGCAGCATCTGTGAAGAGAAAATAGAACTAATGTTTTGAGTCCCTCTGGAGGTTTACTGGACTTGAAACATTAATTCTGATTTCTCTCTATGCATGCTGCCCGACCAGTTGCTTTTTTCCAGCAATTTCTTTTAATCCTTCAACTGAGTTACATGAAGATTCCTTCTTGCTTGATGTGATATCTGTTATTGAGGATTCTTCTTTGGGAAGCAGGGAAATCAGATACTCGACTTGAACTTAACCCTTCCTAGTAATTTCAACATCCAATGTGGTGACTTGAATTTATCACAATTAGTTGTTCACCCTGTTGTGTTGCAATCCAACTCAATTCAGTTGCAGATGTTTCAGTTGTCTCAAGTGGGCAATACTGTTTAGTTGATGCCTCGTTTTCAATCTTTCTTCTTAAAATTTGTTGGCACCTTTAATCTGTCACTCTTCACTTTTGATACAAATCATTATAGTCACAGCCTCCTATCTCATACACGATTATAAAATTTATTTCATTAGTATACGAAATTATCTCAGGAGATTCTGCTTTTTGCTGAGGTTCTGCCATTAGCTTACAGAACAGTGTAAGTTCTTCTCTGACAATCCTTTGACCTTCTGTTACTTAACTCTCCCCTCCAGCTTTTGAATGAAATTCAAGTCAGTACATGCCTTTCAACTCAAGAATGACAATTCCTAAATATATTTTTTTTTCAAGAATTTGGTTACGTTGAGGAGTTTAGATTTTCTTATAGAATATCTTTAACATTGATTAGATTCCCTACAGTATGGAAACAGGCCCTTCGGCTCAACAAGTCCACACTGACCCTCCGAAGAGTAACCCATCCAGACCAATTCCCCCTCCCTGACACCTAACACTATGCGCAGTTTAGCATGTCCAATCCACTCTAACCTGCACATCTTTGGATTGTGGGAGGAAACTGCAGCATGGAGGAAACCCACGCAGAAAAGGTAGAGAATGTGCAAACTCCACACAGACAGACAGTCGCCCGAGGCTGGAATCGAACCTGGGTTCCTGGCGCAGTGAGACAGCAGTGCTAACCACTGAGCCACTGTGCCATCCATTAAGTACAATGCATTCTATTTACTTCTTTAAACTGCCTAATGCTTATCTGCTTTAACAGACTGGGTTCACAATTTTTTTGGCTTTTTACTCTCAGACTAAGCATACTTCTCCCTTTGCTCTGTTAGTTCCATTTAGTTTTATTTCGACTTGCCCCTTATAGCATCTATGTTCTACGGCAGTAAAACACCTGATCTGAGCTACAAACTAGTTTTTAATTTCTCTCCCTCTTAGCCTGAGTTACTATGGCCATTTAAAGTTTCCCCTTTGTTTCACTGATTTTTAGTTTTGACTCCTGCAATTGCCAGTCTATTCAATCATTGGCTAAACACTCCCACAGATCACCACTTTGTGATGCAGCTTATACAACAACTTTTGAACTGCAGACTTCTTCTGTTCCAGAGCATTCCTTACTGGGTTTGGAATGCTTTCAGTCATTCCTTGAGGTATTCCTCAGTGAGAAATGTTTCCATGTAGTTTTTGTTCAGGTTTGCTGTCCAAAGGAATCAGCAATATATATTTCACTTGAAGTCTTTGAGATTGTCAGTGGGATAGGTGTTGCTGAATGCAATCTTCATCCATGCTGATCACTATGTTGTGTACTGCCATGCATACCATTTTAGCATCTGGGTTACTTAGGTGCTTACATTTTCTAATGCATATGTGGATAGTTATCTTCTTGTCTAATGAGAAGAGTCTTGTTGAGTAAATAAGATGTAGTTTATTGCATCACTGCAAATACTTACAGTTATAATAGGCATTGTGATACCACAAGTACAGTTAGGAGAACCTGGTTTTAGGTATGTCTCCCACAAATTCCTATCCTACTTCCCACCAAGTCTTCAGGACATTCTTACATTGGGTGGTGCTTACTGCACTCAGACTCTTGTATAACAAGCACCTCACATACACCCACAGCAATGAGACCTTCTGACGAAAATAGGAGTCTGCTACCATTGAACAGTGGCTGAGGAATAGCTTGGGCCACTGGCGTTGTATTTAACTGAAGTGTGAATGCTTCTTGAATAGGTTACAGGAAAATGGAAAATAGTCATGATTATGTGCAACAGGTCAGCCTGAACGATGTAGTGAACAGAAGATGACAACGTAACACAGAAAACGTTTAAAGTCAGGTACAGTTCTGACTGTGTACTGAGCCAAGAGATATGGGCCTCATTATTATTAAAGGATGCAAGACTTACCTTCCCATTTTAAACATGCAAGAGTTGAATAATCTCTACATTATAGTTGTGCCTCTATTTGCTTCAAACTTCAAGGGGTGTTCAAATCATAGCTCACCTTAACAAAACAAAAACGTATAAAGTTTTCAAAGTCCTTTTTGTGGTCAGAAGAGTAGAAAGTAGACACTGGAATTGTGACCAAGCCCTGTGAATAGAAGTAACAGCAAAGAGTTAGAAGTTTTTTGTGTCAATTAACTTAGTAATTCACTACCTGCACCCATCCTCCAATCCAAACCTCCTAATGCTTTACTTTCCTTAATGAAGTGTTTTTGATATGAGCAGTTCTGTTGTTTGATGTGGATATAAAGATTAACTTTATGCATCAATTAAATGATATTCCTGTGCCTTATTTGGCAAGTGATTGTGGAAAATCCAATGGAAGTTGACATATACCTGTATAGGGTGAATACACACAGAAGATGCACCAATAATGGTGCCCAGAGTAAAAGATAAAGAGAGTGCTGATGGTAGATCATAGAACAGTACAGCACAATACAGGCCCTTCGGCTCACCATGTTGTGCTGAGCATTTATTTTAATCTGAGATCAACCTAACCTACATACCCCTCAATTTACTGCCATCCATGTGCTTGTCCAGCAGTCACTTAAATGTCCATAATATCTCTGACTCTACATAGGGAATGATGGGTGCATGGAATGCATTGCCAGTGGTGGTATTAAAGAGGAGAAAGTGAGGACTGCAGATGCTGGGGATCAGAGCTTAAAAATGTGTTGCTGGAAAAGCGCAGCAGGTCAGGCAGCATCAAAGGAGAAGGAGAATCGACGTTTCGGGCATAAGCCCTTCAGGAATGAGGAGGGTGTGCCAAGCAGGCTAAGATAAAAGGTAGGGAGGAGGGACTTGGGGGAGGGGCGTTGGAAATGCGATAGGTGGAAGGAGGTTAAGATGAGGGTGATAGGCTGGAGAGGGGGTGGGAGCGGAGAGGTCGGGAAGAAGATTGCAGGTCAAGAAGGCGGTGCTGAGTCTGAGGGTTGGGACTGAGAAAAGGTGGGGGGAGGGGAAATGAGGAAGCTGGAGAAATCTGTATTCATCCCTTGTAGTTGGAGGGTTCCTAGGCGGAAGATGAGTTGCTCTTCCTCCAGGTGTCGTGTTGCCATGGTCTGGCAATGGAGGAGGCCAAGGACCTGCATGTCCTTGACGGAGTGGGAGGGGGAATTAAAGTGTTCAGCCACGGGGTGGTTGGGTTGGTTGGTGCGGGTGTCTCAGAGGTGTTCTCTGAACCGTTCCGCAAGTAGGCGGCCTGTCTCCCCAATATAGAGGAGACCACATCGGGTGCAGCGGATGCAGTAAATGATGTGTGTGGAGGTGCAGGTGAATTTCTGATGGATATTGAAGGATCCCTTGGAGGGAAGTGAGGGGGGAGGCGTAGGCGCAAGTTTTGCATTTTTTGCAGTTGCAGGGGAAGGTGCCAGGAGTGGAGGTTGGGTTGGTGGAGGGTGTGGATCTGACAAGGGAGTCGCGGAGGAAGTAGTCTTTCCGGAACGCTGATAGGGGTGAGGAGGGAAATATATCCTTGGTGATAGGGTCCGTTTGGAGGTGGTGGAAATGACAAACGATGATCCGATGTATCTGGAGGTTGGTGGGGTGGTAGGTGAGGACTAGTGGGGTTCTGTCCTGGTGGCGATTGGAGGGGTGGTGTTCAAGGGCAGAGGAGCGGGAAGTGGAGGAGGGCATCGTCAACCACGTCTGAGGGGAAATTGCAGTCTTTGAAGAAGGAGAACATCTGGGTTGTTCGGTATTGGAATTGGTCCTCCTGGGAGCAGATGCGGCGAAGGCGAAGGAATTGGAAATATAGGATGGCGTTTTTACAGGGGGCAGGGTGGGAAGAGGTGTAATCTAGGTAGCTGTGGGAGTCAGTTGGTTTATATTTTACGTCCGTGTTGAGTCGGTCATCCGACATAGAGATGGAGAGGTCTAGGAAGGGGAGGGAGGAGTCTGAGACGGTCCAGATAAATTTGAGGTCGGGGTGGTAGTAAAGAACCTACCTCTGACATCTCCCCTATACGTTCCTCCAATCACATTAAAATTATGACCCCTCGTGACAGTAATTTCTGCTTCAGGGAAAGATCTTTGGCTATCTACTCTATCTATGCCTCTCATTACCTTGTACACCTCTATCACGTCACCTCTCTTCCTTCTTCTCTCCAGTGTGTAAAGCCCGAGCTCACTCAACCTCTCTTCATAAGACAAGCCCTCCAATCCTGGCAGCATCCTGGTAACTCTCCTCTGCCCCCTCTCTAAAGCATCTACAGCCTTCCTATAATGAGGTGACAAGAACTGGACACAATATTCCAAGTGTGGTCTAACCAGGGTTTTATGGAGTTGCAACAAAACATTGCTCTTAAACTTAATCCCCCTGCTAATGAAAGCCAAAACACCATACGCCTTCTTAACAATCCTATCAACTTGGGTGGCAACTTTGAGGGATCGATGTACGTGGACACCAAGATCCCACTGTTCCTCCACACTACCAAAAATCTTGTCTTTAAACCTGTATTCAGCATTCAAATTCGACCTTACAAAATGAATGATTTCGCATTTATCTGGTTGAACTCTATTTGCCACTTCTCAGCCCAGCTCTGCATCCTGTCAGTATCCTGTTGTAGCCTGGAGCAGCCCTCGACACTATTTACAACACCACCGGTCTTTGTGTCATCGGCAAACTTACTTACCCACCCTTTCACTTCCTCATCCAAGTCATTTATAAAAGCCAAAAAGAGCAGAGGCCCAAAAACAGATCCCTGCAGGACACCACTGGTCACTCACCTCAAGACAGAATACTTTCCATCCATTACCACTCACTGTCTTGTTTCAAACAGCCAATTCCATATCCAGCCAGGCAGATTTCCCTGTATCTCATACCTCCTAACTTTCTGAATAAACCTACCATGGGGAACCTTATCAAATTCCTTACTGAAATCCATATACACCACATCCACTGCTTGACCTTCGTCAACTTGTCTCATCATGTCCTCAAAGAACGTTATAGGCTTGTGAGGCATGACCTGCCCCTCACAAAGCCATGCTGACTATCTTTAATCAAACTACATTATTCCAAATTATCATAAATACTATCTCTAAGAATGCTTTCCAGTACCTTGCTTACCACAGATAGAAGACTGACTACTCTGTAATTCCTAGGGATTTCTTTGTTCCTTTTCTTGAACAGAGGAACAACATTCGCCTCCCTCCAATCAGAGGGTACTACTCCCTTGGAGAGTGAGGATGCAAAGATCATTACCAGAGGCACAGCAATCTCATTCCTTGCTTCCTGTAGTAACTTTGGATGTATCTGGTCTGGCCGTGGAGACTTATCCATCTTGATGCTTGCCAGAATTTCCAGTACATCCACTTCCTTAACATAAATCTGCTCAAGGCTATTAACCTGGTCCACGTTGTTCTCACTATCAACAAGGTCCCTCTTTCTAGTGAATACTAAAGCAAAACAAAAACTTATTTCGGGCCTCCCCACCTCTTCAGACTCCAGGCACAAGTTACCTCTACTATCCCTGATCGGCCCTACCCTCTCTCTGATAATTTTCTTATTCCTCAGAAAGCTGTAGAACTCCTTTGGGTTTTCCCTAATCCTTCGTGCCCAGGCTTTTTTGTGCCTCCTCCTAGCTCTCCTCAGTCTATCTTTGAGTTATTTTCTAGCTATCCTGTAATCTTCTAAAGCTGTGCGAAATCCTCACTTCCTCAACCTTAAGTAAGCTTCCTTCTTCCTCTTGACGAGAAGCTCCTATTCTCTTGTCATCCAAGGCTCCTTCAGCTTACCATTCCTTGCCTGTTTCAGTGGGACAAAGTTATCCAACACTCTCAACAAGTACTCCTTAAACAGCCTCCACATTTCTGTTGTGCGTTTCCCGTAGAACAACTGTTCCCAATTTATACTCCACAGCTCCTGTTTAATAGCAGTATAATTTCCCCTCTCTCCATGAAATACTTTCCCATCCCTATGAGGTAGTTGTGATCACTGTCACCGAAATGCTCTCCTACCAACAGGAGAGGAGAAATGGGTGTACAGAGGAACCTCGATTATCCCGAATACCAATTATCCAAAAATCGGATTATCCGAAGGAGATCTCGAGGTCCCGATAGAAACATTATATCAAAGACGTGTTTCCAACAGTGATAGTGTCTTTTGTTTACAGTGGTTAAACAGGCACTGTTTCCAAATGACTGGCCTCCCGCCCTCTCGCTCTCCTCACACTTTCCCTGGATTACTACAGAGGGGTATACCCCAAACTCCCCTGTCCCCACATAATGTCTCCAACATTGTCCTGTACAGCGCGAACGTGGAACCTGTCAAAAAGTTGCAGTAAAAAGCTGCGTGTGTGGCTGTGTGTGCGCGTGCTATTTGGAGACTTATCCCACAAAGGCAGCAGTAGCAGCAGCACTAGCAATCTTGTTGTGTCCAGTCTGGCTGCCCTGGAGAGGGGGCGGGGGTGGACGGGGTTGCGGGGCCGTGGTTGGACGGGGTGTGATTGGAGGCGGGGGGGGGTGGGGCTGGACAGGGTTGGAAGGGGTTTGGGGGCTGGCAGTGGGCGGGGCCTCACACACTGTGTGCTGCTGCAGTCTCCTGAATGGGGAGACGACTTTAAAAACTCGAGCCCCAGAGGAAAGGCATTTAATTGGATAATTGATTATTTGGTTATTCAAACGAAATAGTGCCCGCCTATCTCATTCAGATAATCGAGGTTCCCCTGTGAATGGTAAATATGGACCTCAGAAAATAGGTCAGCTTTACTGACAGTTAATCCACGTTAAGGGAAAGCTTTAAAGAATAGGTCTAAGCCGGAAAGTGTTCATGATCTGAGGTTGTTGAATTCAAAGCTGAATTCTGAAGATTGTAAAATGCCTAAGTAGATGAAAATGCTGTGCCTCTAGCTTGTGCTGGGCTTTGCTGAAGCATTGCAGCAGACCTAGGGTGGTACTGTTAGCATGTCAGCAAGATGGTTCAATGAAATATCAAACAACTGGAAGGCTGAGTGACAGCATTTCTAGACACCTTCACTGTATGTTCTAGTTGTTCCTTCTCCCAGTTTATCAAAAGCATTACATCAATTTCTGGCCTACTTCAGTTCTGAAGATGGGTCATATTGGATTCAAAACACTAAGGCTGTTTCTCATCCCATAGATGCTGCCAGATTGGCTGTGTTTCTTCAACACTGTTTTATCTTGAATATATAATCTACACTCGGAACTTATCCTTGGGGAGTCCAATTATGATTCTGGTAAATTGACACCGCAATCCCTTGAAGACAAATTCATCCTTCTTAAGAAGTGATGCCCAGAACATGTGTGGAATGAGCTGCCAGAGGAAGTGGAGGAGGCTGGTACAATTGCAACATTTAAAAGGCATTTGGATGGGTACATGAATAGGTAGGTTTGGGAGGGATACGGACCGGGTGCTAGCAGGTGGGACGAGATTGGGTTGGGATATCTGGTCGGCATGAACGGGTTGGACTGAAGAGTTTGTTCCCATGCTGTACATCTCTATGACTCTATATAAGATCCAAATTCAATCAGCCGTTTCAATTATGTTTATACTGTTCATGACATTTTAATATTTTATGTACCTGGAACATATCTTGAGACGTCTCTTTCTAGATTTCTAGCATGAAAATATGAATTATTCCAGTATCCTGTATGATGAGTGTACAACATGCTTGGTTATTCGTGTATGAGATAAAGGTTAACCTGGATGGTGCACAAATGTTCGAATATTTGCAAAACCGAAAGACAGATGCGTGAACCACAAATACTTCTAACCACAAATACAAAGCTGCTTCATGCATCGGATAAAGACCATCCCAATAAGTTGTTCATATTCAGAATCATTGAACAAATATAGATTTTGGTCAGCTAGATTCAACTTTACAAGAGTTAGCCTCACTATTTCACAGTTACCCACCTTATTAGTTATGAGCCACTTCACAAACCTATAATCATGTGGCTCCTCAGTGTCAGTGGAAACCGGCAGATCAACTTCTGATAGGAAAAGGGTCAAAACAAGAAAGTCAGACACTTCACACAAAATGATCCAATCACAACTCAAATGTACATTAGTAGAGGCCAGACATTTCCCATCTCATAAGATGGAGAGAGAAAGCCGAACATCTGATTCCCAGTCGGCACCATGTGCATCTTCTCAACCAGGGAGATTTATGACTGCAATAGACAGGTCATCATATTCCTGGCCACACACAATTCATGGTATTAGGAAAATTATATCTTAAAATAACAAGAAATTTCATTCAAAAGTATAAGGAACAATCAAAATTGAATTGGAAACCTGGCATCTTTGTTTTCTTGTCTCTACATAGAGACCTGTATTTGATGCATGGTCCCTGGAACCATGTTACCCTGATTCCATACAGCACACAGGCCAGACATTAAATTGGTGTAGAAAATCACAAATTCCTATTAGTCTGCTTATACACAGTTAGTTGTGCTTCCCTTTTGATAACCAATCTGGTTACTCACTGACTCCTGTGATGTCCACAATCAAGAAGTAACCACCCTCTGGTACAATTGGCTTTAGCCCCACAGACATGAGGCACGCAGCAAGCCGGTCACGTTTCAATTGCAGTTCCTGACGCAAATTGGTGAAATAACTGTCTGGTGCTCCTAAGCATCCAAATTCTTTCATAAATCCTTCTGCTACAGCTTGCTGAGTAGAGACAAGGGTTTATTATTTAAATAGGCAATTTACTTCAATGAAAAATCAGATGCAAAAGCCATTTTTGTATTGCGCTGCATATCTACAAAATGTTGAATTTCCACAGAGGGTGGTGGAGGAAGAAAGAGGCAAAGGTGAGAGGATAAGAGGAGGTAACTAGAATCTCTTTGGTCCAAAGATTGGGTCCAAGTTGATACTTCTGTCAGTGGATGATCTAAACTAATCCATGGTTGAATCACTACCAGGCAAGTCCATAATATTTGAGACAGCTACTGGTAAATGATTAGTGTGGCTCATTGTTAAGTCAAGAAATGTGCTTAGGTTTGTTCTGAAGGCAGAATGGTTTTGAATTTGATAATGTTTATCGTCAACATCATTGCTAGGTGGCAAAATTAGTTTGTACACACAAAGACACACAGCATCACTGCCAAATGATGACAGGCAGCTACTTGTCACAAAGATGGCTCTGCCCACATATTCACATTAAATGCCTGGGGCATTTAAACAGTCTTGCTACAACAAATGGTCAATATTATTCCAATCTAAACAAAGTGTATTCTATAGCAAGAAACACCCTCAATATCATTCTCATGCACATACAGTTTCAGCACTTATAAACATCTTTGTGCTGTTTCAGGGAATCTACCATTTTTAAGAATAAAGTTTTAAGGCAGACTTTAGTGAATCTTGCTTTCTCTGCCTGCAGATTCAGTAAGTGTTAATGGCCATGGGACAGGGACCAATTTACTGTGGTTTCAGCGCTGTTCACACAGATGTGGGAGCTCTGACGCCTTGGGTTCAGATTTTGATATGTTGCACACTTTATATTTATAGTCAGTTCTACTATAACGCGATGATTGCATTTTCATGCAACCCCATGTTATAGAAAAATCACACTTTAGAAACACTGTTTAAAGTGTTGGCACTGTAATTGTGTTATTAGCTAACACGTTTTAAAAGTTCGTGCTTTAGAAACAGCATCCTGAATTCGTCAAATTTGTGTTTATGAAACTCGTGTCATAACAGAATGACTTGTATTTGATTAACCACTGCTTTCTTAGTCTTTGCCTGGGTTTTTCCACCTTCCCTGAGTGAATTGCGTTTCTTTACTGTTGCTGCTGCCGTCTTAGCAGTCATCACTTTCATAACCTTTTTCAGCATTTCCCATGCATTTGCCAAGGCTTACTGGTGCAACAGGGTTTGGTCATGGCTGACTGATATAATGGAGGGCTTATGAATATGTACACACCAGTGGCTATCATTGGCATTAGGAATACATATTCTGTTTAAATTCAGCCATAGCTCAAGGAAATCACAAAAAGCCAGAATTATGGCAATGTATCACTGATGCTATACTAATTGGAGAGAAGAGCGATTTTTCAATGTGAAGCTTTTGTGTACTGTCGGGAAAATACATGGCAGGCTCAACAAACTGTTCTTCATCTCACTGGGTGCAAAACCAACTTTATGTGCCATTGTAATAAGCAATGCTGTGAAAAGTAATCCTTTTGGTACTTCTCACCTGTGCTGGAGTGGCACAATGATAGTTTGAGTTCTGATGGACAGTCTGCAAATGCCTTATGATGTCCTTGGGTCCAATTGCCCAGCCAACCTATAATAAGTAGTTAGATTGAAAATCACAAAATCTTGTACCAGAAAATAGTCAGAACTTTAAATTTTATATTTAAAATGAAGTGCAAACTAAACAGATTAATTGCATGGGAATTTTTCTATTATAATCAGTGCATTTAACTCCTAAAGCATACAACCACAAATTAACACAAAACCTTAAGCTTAACTACTATGCTGAAACATAGTCATACAGAACTTGAAAACATTTCTCTCTCCACAGATGCAGCCTAATCTGGTGAGTTTCTTGAGCTGCTCCATTTTTGTTGATAGCTTAAGCTCTGGGATCAGCTGTAATGCACTGAGAAAACCAGTTATTATCTGGGTATAATGTCACAACAACTGTCAAAGTGCCAGACGTTGAAGTTAACTTTGCGTTAACTTATGTCTGTGGTTTCCAATGACAGTGGCTAAGCTGCAGTGCACTGAATGACATGCTTCGATGTCGTAGGAGTTAGGATCAATTTCATCATTCCATCACACTCCAGCTGGTCCCAAATCCTGTTGCAGTTCCAGCTCAACAGATAAGGTTTAAATCAGTTCGGTTATTGTAACCAAAAGCATTAGAAGAGTTTTCAGTTGGTCATAAATCCCAAACCAAACTGCAGAAGAACCTCGATTATCTGAATATCGGATTATCTGAAGGAGATCTCGAAGTCCCGATAGAAACATTACATCAAAGAGCTGTTTCAACACTGAGCATGCCTTTTGTTTACAATTATTAAAAACTGAACTCTGCTTACTGAAATGTTGCCAAGAACAGTCCTGGCAACCAATGGGAGCCCAGGCACTGTCTCCAAATGACTGACTCCTGCCATCTCTCTCCCCACACTTTCCCTAGAGCTCTACACAGGGGTATATCCTAAGACCCCCTTCCCCAGATAATCTCTCCAATATTGTCCTGTACAGGGCATAGTGGGAACTTGACAAAATGTTGCAGTATAAAGTTTGTGTGTGCGCGCGCATACACGTGCTATTTGGAGACTCACCCCCCCCAAAGGTAGCACCAGTCTTACTGTTGGTGTCCAGTCCCGCAGGGGCGTGGGGCGGAATGTGGGTTGGGGCCGACTTGAGGGGGGGGGGAGGGTGTTGGATGGGGGTCGGACGGGGGCTGAGTTGGGTGGGTTTGGGGGGCAGACAGGGGATGGGTTTAGATGGGGTTTGGAGGGCGGGCAGGGGTGGACAGGGGCCTGGAGTGGACAAGATTTGGGTGGGCAGAAGGGGGCGGAGTGCATGGGTTTTGGGGTCAGATGGGTGGAGGGAAGGGGTGGTCTGGGGGGGTACAGGGTCTCGCGCATGGTGTGCTACTGCCTAGTCTCCGGAACAGGGAGCAGACTTAGCAAATGCTCACTGTGTCAGCCCCATTGAACTGACGAGGGGTAGTGGGGGCTTCAGGAATGCTGCAGGCCTCTTACACACAAGTATGTGCCTGCTCAGAAACAAATCCTGAGACAGAGAGAGGGAGCTGAAAATGTGTTGCTGGAAAAGCGCAGCAGGTCAGGCAACATCCAAGGAGCAGGAGAATCGACATTTCGGGCATGAGCCCTTCTTCTTCCTGAAGAAGGGCTCATGCCCAAAACGTAGATTCTCCTGCTCCTTGGATGCTGCCTGATCTGCTGCACTTTTCCAGCAACACATTTTCAGCTCTGATATCCAGCATCTGCAGTCCTCACTTTCTCCACAGAGAGAGGGAGCAAGGCATGCAGAGCGAGGAAAAAGGAAACTTTGGAAAACTCAGAGCCCCAGAGGAGAGGCATTGAATCAATTAACCGAATAATCAATTACCCGAACGAAATAGTGCCCGTCCATCTCGTTCAGAGAATCGAAGTTGCTCTGTAGTTACTCATAGAGCTATACCTATAGAGCTATACCTGATATTCCTTGCAGAATTCACTACCGCTAATTTAAAGATTCAAGATTTTATCTATTGTCAGCAGACGGTCCACTATTATGTCCAATACATTTGAAATTTTCTGACAATTTTCTCCACTCACCTTCCATCCTGTTGCACTAAAGGTTTTACCTGCACTTCCAACAGTGATTGTACGCTCCCACATCCCTGGCAGGCTAGCTAGGAATAGGAAAACATGAACAGTAACTCATTAGTGGGGGTGCACGTGAGATGGGGAGCGGAAGAAAACACTACAGGGATAACTTTTGAAAGTCTCCACGCACTGATGCAGCACATGATTAGAAGGGTATGTAGAAGTGCAGCTATAGCTATAAGTGCATAGCTCTAATTTCCCAAATCATGGTTGCTGACGAGGGTTCCATGCCCAAAGTTAAAACTCAAGCCAAGAAAATCTACTGTTATATCTGTTACTATTCATCTATAAAACTAATAATTGATTGAACTCGTCAGTTCTTCTATAATGCAATGGTTGCTTTCTTGTGCAACTCCATGTTATAGAAAATTCAAGCTTCAGAAACAGCACTTGAAGTGTTGGCGTTGTAATCATGTTATAGTCAACACACTTTAAAAGTTTGCGCGGTAGAAACAGCGCCCCCAATTCATCAAACAAGTTACAACAAATTCACATTGATGAAACACGCGTTATAACAGAATGACACATACTATATAAATTAGCTTTTTTTTTTAAAACTACATAAATTATTTCTCCTCTAAGTCCAGACACTTTCTCCAAATAAACGGTATCACTAAGGGGTACACACATTGGTTCTGGCTCCTTTTTGTCAGTCATGTGAAACATTCCTTGTCTTGGACCCACTCAGATCCACTTCCTCGCTTCTTTTTGTGGTACACTAATGATGAATTTTCTTTTCTTGCCCTGAACTGTAAATTTTCATTAACTATGTATTCAATTGCCATTTGTTTCTAACCTTCAGGTAGGTGGTCCATCTCTAACTCTTCCTGCATTTCTCTGACTCAATTTCTCAGGATAGGTAATGCACTAATACTCAGTATAAGCCCACAAACGTTAAATCTTCCTAGAGTACTTTTCCAAATACCCTGTTTCTTCTCAGGTTTCAATTCCAACCTCCCAACTTCTGTGTTGTATCACATCTGGTCATAAGATGCATATTCCATTGTGCTTGTGATAGATCATCCTTTCTTCTCAAGAAAGGACTCCCATCCCAGAAAATCCTGGTGATTGTGGGTGATAGGACTCTTGACTGGGTCCATCTCATATACTGCACTTCTGCTCTCACCTCTTCCCCTCCCCCCCTGAACACAGATAGTTCCTCATGCCCTCACCTTCTATCCATAAGACATAGGAACAGTCAATCAAGCCTGCTCTGCCATTCAATGAGATCATTGCTGATCTGATTATCCTTAATCCCACTTTCTTGCCTTCTCCCCCATAACCCTTCATTCCCTTACTAAGTAAAAGGCTATCTACCTCAGCCTTGAACATACTTAATGACCCAAGCCAAATAGCATTCAGCAGTAAAGAATGCCATGGATTCAGTACAATCGGAGAGAAGAAATTTCTCTTCATTTCACCCCATTAACCCCCCAGATTCAACAGATCATACTCTTCCATTTCCATTATCTCCAGTATGATACCACCAACCACATCTCATCCTCTCCTTACCTTTCATCATTTCAAAGGGACCATTCCCTCTAAGAAACCCTGGTCCATGTCTCAGTCACTCCAACAGGGTTTCTCACAGTATCTTTCCAAGTCAGATAGAAATGCAATACCTTCATTTTCATCTTGTGTCTCCTCACCACCCAAGACCCCAAACACTACTTCCATGTAAAACACAAGTTTGTGGACTTCTTAAAAATTTAGTCTACTGTATTTGGTCCTCACAATTTGATCTACGCTACATTGAGGAAATTAAATGCAAATTAGGTGACTGTTTTTCAGAACACCTCTGATCAGTCCCTAAGTGTAGTCTTGAGTTTCAGGCCATCTGACATTTTAATTCGCTAACTTGATTTGTTGCTAAAATCAAGATCTCCCATCCGAGAATTATTTGTATTCATATGTTTGACTAAGAACATACAGGTGACACTTTCTTACCAATCCGCACATGCTTGTTTGCATCATATACCAGCCACTCATACACCTCGTCACTAATGCACAACACATTGTGCTTCACACACAGATCTGCGATCATCTGCAACTCTTCACGGTTGAAAACCTAAGTTGTGGTAAAATAAAACAAAATTGTTAAGTAATATATTTGATGTTGATGGAAACCAACCTAAACTTCCGTCTTTCTTTGTGCTACATCCTGCTAGACTAATTTTTCTTTCATCTTTCTTGTGGCTTCCTTTTCCAGTTAGGTCACAGAAATGACTCCATTCCTGTCTGCTAATTAGAGAGGAATGTCAGTCACAAGCCAGAATATTTGTGTTTCTACTTTCTGGACTAAAGTAGACAGGATTGTTCAGCCATCCACAAACAATAGATGTCTTATCAAATGCAATCTGCAGCCTTCATTTTCATTCTGGATTTGTTTTTGAGTATTGTATTTTGTGACAAAGACACACAAAATGAGTTCACGAAGTCACTGACTATTAAAAATACTTTGCATTGTGATATATCTCATCTACTGCAAGAACATCCCAAAGCACTTACCATAAAATAATGCATTAAGTCTTGTTGAAATGCTTTGTGTTTGTCCAATTTAAAGATTCTGTTCCACTTAGCTCACCATTGGGGTCATAAATTGTAGACAGATTCAAAAGGCAGTAGTCTAAAAGTTGTTATGTTTAATCAGTTTTGTAAGAATTGTAGGTAGATTGTAAACAGTTAACCTGCTTAAAGGATCATTTCAGATCGGTATTTCCTACAGATGGCTTTGTGAATGGGATGGGAATTTTGATAAAGAAATCCAGAATTCTGGGAGGAGCAGGTAGTGCAATGCAGCAAAGAGAAACAGATAAGCATAGTAAGCTGGCAGGAATTCTTCTTGCTCTGCAAGCAGAGTTGCAAAGGTACTTACCTTTTCTATAGAGCAGGTTTCACTGCCTCTTAGCTGTCAGGCTACTGGGAATTAGAATCATAAAACTTTGCAGCACAAAATGAAGTTATTCATCTTACATATCTGTTCTTTTTGAAAAAGCTGTCCAGTTTAGGCCATATTTCATAACACTGGAAATTAATCCTCTCAAATATCTGTGTTAGGTCTTCCCTTCACCTCATCTGCTCTTAAGAATTTACCAATCTTCTCCAATCTCTCGACATAACCAATGTCTCTCATCACTGGTATCATCTTGGTAATGTCACCAGTTTGTCTTCCAAGGCCTTGATATTCTTCCTGAACTGTACACACTATACCAGCTGAAGCACAATCTGAAAGGTTAGCATTACTACTTTGTTTTTGTATTTACCATCCAACTGACATTGCCAAGTACCATAAGCTTTATTAATCACAAATTCAGAAGTCACACAACATTAGATTATAGTCCAACAGGTTTATTTAAAATCACAACCTTTCAGAGTGCTCCAAAAGCTTGTGATTTTCAAATAAACCTGTTGGACTATAATGTGGTGTTGTGTGACTTTTGACTTTGTCAGGTTCAGTCTGATAATGGCACCACCAAATCAGCTGCCACCTTCAAGGATTCGTGTATATACACCATTTTGTCCCTTTACTCTTTTTTTTAAATATTTAGTCATGGGATGTTGAGGTCACTGGCTGGCCAGCATTTCATTGTCCATTCCTTGCTGCTTTGATAAGATAGTAATGTGCTGCCTTCTTGAATCACTGCAGTTCATATGCTGTAGATTGACTCTCAATGCCCTAATGGAAGGAATTCCAGGATTTTGACCCAACGACATTGAAGGAACAATAATATATTTATAAGTCAGTATGGTGAGTTCTTGGAGGGGAACTTACAAGTGGTGTTCTCATGTATCTGTTGCATTGTGGAAGGGCAAGGTGGTTGTGGGTTTGGAAGATGCTGTCTGAGGATCTTTAGTGAATTGCTGCAGTGCATCTTGTAGATAGTATATACTGTTGCTAATATCGGTGATGGAGGGAGTAGAAGCTTGAAGATATGATATCAATCAAGCGGGCTACTTTGTCTTGGGTTGTGTCAAGGTTCTTGAGTGTTGTTGGAGCTGCACTCATCCAGGCAAGTGGGGAGTATTCCATTACACTCCAGAGTTGTGCTTTGTAGATGGTTGACAGATTTTGCAGAGTCAGGCAATGAGGCTAGTATTCCTAGCTTCTGACCTCCTCTTATAGCCACTGTGTTTATGTGATGAGTCCAGTTTCTTGTCCCCAGGGATGCTGATAGTGGGGGATTTAGTGATGGTAACACTCCTGAATGTAAAGGGGTAGTAATTAGATTGTCTCTTATTGGAGATGGTCATTACCTGGCATTTGTGTGGCACAAATGTTTCTTGCTGCTTATCAGCTCAAGCTGCATTTTGCCAGGATCTTACTGCATTTGAACATGGACTGCCCACTTCTGATCTTATGATGGAGGGAAGACTGGTGAAGCAGCTGAGGCTGGTTGGGCCTCGGACACTAGCCTGTCCTGAGAGATGCCCTGGAGCTGAGATGACTGACGTCCAACAACCACCACCATCTTTCTATCTGCCAAGTATGACTCCAACTGGTGAGAGTTTGCTCTCTGACATTGATTGATTCCAATTTTGCTTGGACTCCTTGATGCCACACTCGGTCAAAAGCGGCCTTGATGTCAAGAGCTGTCACTCTCACTTCACCTCTGGAATTAAGCTCTTTTGTCCATGTTTGAATCAAAGCTGTAATGAGGTGAGCAATTGAGTAACCCTGGCGGAACCCAAAATGAGCGTCACTGAGCAGGTGCTGCTTGATAGCACTGTTGCTGACACCTTCCATCACTTTACTGATGATCAAGAATAGACTGATGGGGCAGTAATTGGCCGGGTTGGATTTGTCCTGCTTTTCGTGTACAGGATGTACTTGGGCAATTTTCCACATTGTTGGGTAGATGCCAATGTTGTAACTTTACTTGCAATTCTGTCCCCTCAACATAGTACATTTGGGTTATACTGCCTCTGCATGTTGCTTCTCTTACAGTTTATCACTTCATATTTAACCTCTTTAAATCCTCTTCTGTCAGTGTCTGCTCCTTTCACCCATTTGTCTTCTTGAAGTCTGCTGCTATGTGGCCAAATTTGTATCATCAGTTATCTTCGAAATTGTACGTCACGTGCCTAAGGCCACATCATCTTCATATAACAAGCAAAGCAAAAGTCCTACTAACCCTAATAATGGAGAACCCACCAGAATTTTCTCCAGAGAGATAATTGGATAGCATTGTTTTCTTCACCTTTCTTGAGTACAATTGCTGTAGGTGTACAGCAGCAACTGTCATTTTTCATTCAGGTGATTAAGCCAGGCAACTGTGTCAGAAGTTGCTATGATACCTTCTTTGTATTTTTGAATCAGGCACTGAGCATACCCACTGAGTTATCATGCATTTCATAATCTATCCTGGGTGACTGCAATGATGCAGCCTGCAGAACTTATAATTTTCTATCAAGTATCCGCACATCAGCAATAGTTTGCAGAAAATGCAGTTTTTGGTTGCTCATTGGCTTCAGGGAAAATCAAAGTCAAGGAAACAATGTAAAAAATGTCATTCAAATGTTCTCATAATACCTGTAGGTGGTGCTGTGACTGCTGCGCTAAATCCCAGCCGCTAACAAGATATCAATACTGAGAGTTTATGATTTGGGTTTTCCTTTGAAAAAAAGTCATTTAATTAAATCCACTAAACAGAATAAAGTGGAGATGTAAGTAAATAACTCCACAGAAGCCCCTATCCCTTCACCAAAACACCCTTTATTTACATGTGCGTTGTACTTGACACTGATCCAGCTTCCTCAGAGACAGCTCTCAGACTAAACAGGATGTCTGACACTCCTGTTTGATCTGTTAGCTAGGGCTTCTTGATTGAACTGGGTTAACAGCCCCAAACAGAGAACTCATATTCTATGAGGTCCACTTGGCTGACCTCATTACAATCACAACATTTCTCTCCTTCTAAATCCAGGAAGGTAGTCCTGTTCTTTGTCACGTGGCCTCTCCTGTGGCTTTTTCACATGGAGTCCAGTTCCTCTGACTGAGCCTCAGATACAGGTGGTGTGTACTGGATTGTAGCCCACCTCTTGTGCCGAGAGTGTCATGGTAGAAATTCATCTTCTTCAGGTGGTAAAGGCATTGAAGCTACAACATGTGCTATGTCCACTTAAAACTCTGAGGTTTCTTTGATCCTAGACAGAGGGGGAGAACCCACGGTTCCTAGAGCCTTTTCTGCTGTTTGGAGTGGCCAGGTATGTTTTGCTCTGCCCCATTTGCAAGGTTGCAGCTTTCACGTGCTCCACGTGCTTGTTCAGGACCGCCTCACCTACCTAGAGATAATATGTTATGGGATTGGACCTTGCCTGTCACCCATGCAGGGCCATTTCCATGGTTTCAGCACCAAACCTTGCCCCCTGGAATAAACTCTCTCTCGCTTGTGTCCAGCATTGGTGATCCTGATGCCATTTCATCCACTCTCCCATCTCCAAAGTTTGGTATCGAGTGAAGCTGTAGGCTATTTCTTTAAGCTTGCCTTCAAAATTTAGAGACAGATGATGGGTGGTATGGAGCTGTCCTTATATGCTGACTGCCACTTGACTTCAGGAAACATTTGAATTCCCTGCTGACAAATGATGGCCCATTGTCTGTGACCAACAGTTTCCTTGTGTTTGACAAATGAACTCTAAAGCATGTCCAACCACTTTGAGTGAGGGCCCACAATGACTACGAACGTTGAGCCCATAAAAGGGTCAGCACAATCAACCTGTAACCAAGTCCAAGGTTTACCTGGCTATTCCCAAGAATGTGGGCGAGCTGCTGGTGGTAATTTTTGTTCATGTTGGCACTCTAGGCACAGCCTCATCAACATGGCTATATCTCAAATCCTGGCTATCAAACATAACTTCTGACCAACATCTTCATTTTGGGCACCGCTGCTTAACCTTGGAAGAGTCCAGCCAGTATCTGGCAGTGACCTCTGCTCAGGACAATTACTCTTGGTCCCCACAATAAAATGCTGTCCTTGGCTGATCTAGTCTTGATGTATCTAGAAAGGTTTCACTTCTTGTTGTGATGGCCCCTTTTGTTTTTTCCATCACCATCAGCTGTTTCAATTTTGCTAGGACCAGATCACTTTCTGTCCATAGTCTGATATTGTCAGCAGTGACCAGAAGGTGTCCAGAAAGTTTAAAACCAGAATGGACTCTTCCAGTGGTGGCACCGTAGGTGGTGTATCCATCAGCAGGAGATGGCTCAAGGCCTCCGCATTTCCTACTTGGCCTCCTGGATGGTGTTCCAACTTGTAATTGTATGCATTTAGAATGAGAAACCACCACTGAATGAAACCAAAATTATCCTCTTTGAGGAGCCCAAACAGGGAACTGTGGTCCGTTACTATTACAACTTTACGTATGTAAAAGTACTGGTGGAATTTTCTCAGACCAAAGATGACTGCCAAACCTTCCTACTCTATCTGGGTGTATTTGCGTTTAGCATGAGCCAAACGTCTGGGAAGCATATGCTACTGAGGGTTCCTCTCCATTGGGCTGTTAGCCAACACTACCCCGATATCGTAGGAGAGGTATCATATGTCAGCACCAGATCTCACATGGGATCACAGTGTACTAATACCTTAGATGATGATATTTGCTTCGTCACTTCGCGACTATGAGACCATTTCCAAGTCTGATCCTTTTTCAATAGCAGATCTAAGGGTGATAGGATGGAGGCCAGGTTACGTATGGATTTTGTGTAATAATTCACCAATCCAGGGAAAGACTCAAGCTCCGGTAGGAGCCAGGGCCCCTTTGATCACCCTCACATTATTTTCCAATGGGTGTAACCCAGTCCTGTCGACTCTGTAGCCCAAGTAGATCACTTTGGGTGCTTGGAACACACATTTTTCCCTTCTAAGGCATACAACTGCCTGGGAGAAACGTTTAAGATCTATGTCCAAGTTCTCTATGTGCTCTTTATTGGTTTTCCCGGTTATTAGCACATCACCCAGATAAATTGCAACCCAGGGTATACCTTGTATAATGTTCTCCACAGTCCACCAAAAAGTGATACCACAAATGGCTAATCTTTGTGGGTATTAATTATAATATACTTCTGATAATCGTCATCTAACTTCAACTGCAGGTATGCATGGATCATGTTCAGTTTCATGAGGTACAGCCATCCCCGCCAACTTTGCACCTAAGTGCTCAATGCAAGGGATTGGGTATTTATCTATCTGCAAGAAGCAGTTTGCCATTTGTTTAAAATCCCAACTAAGGTGAATAGACCTGTCTGGCTTCATAATCGACCAGTGTTGCCCTTTACACAAACCGTGAGAGTTTGTTGGTTACTTTGCTTTCCAGCCTTCTTTCTACCTGTACTTTTGTACGTAAGGAGAAAGTGAGGACTGCAGATGCTGGAGATCAGAGCTGAAAATGTGTTGCTGGAAAAGCGCAGCAGGTCAGGCAGCATCCAAGGAACAGGAGAATCGACATTTCGGGCATAAGCCCTTCTTCAGGAATGAGGAAAGTGTGCCCAGAAGGCTAAGATAAAAGGTAGGGAGGAGGGACTTGGGGGAGGGGCGTTGGAAATGCGATAGGTGGAAGGAGGTCAAGGTGAGGGTGATAGGCCGGAGTGGGGTGGGGGCGGAGAGATCAGGAAGAAAATTGCAGGTTAGGAAGGCAGTGCTGAGTTCGAGAGATTTGACTGAGACAAGGTGGGGGAAGGAGAAATGAGGAAACTGGAGAAATCTGAGTTCATCCCTTGTGGTTGGAGGGTTCCTAGGCGGAAGATGAGGCGCTCTTCCTCCAACCGTCGTGTTGCTATGGTCTGGCGATGGAGGAGTCCAAGGACCTGCATGTCCTTGGTGGAGTGGGAGGGGGAGTTGAAGTGTTGAGCCACGGGGTGGTTGGGTTGGTTGGTCCGGGTGTCCCAGAGGTGTTCTCTGAACCGTTCCGCAAGTAGGCGGCCTGTCTCCCCAATATAGAGGAGGCCACATCGGGTGCAGCGGATGCAATAGATGATGTGTGTGGAGGTGCAGGTGAATTTGTGGTGGATATGGAAGTATCCCTTGGAGCATTGGAGGGAAGTAAGGGGGGAGGTGTGGGCGAACGTTTTGCATTTCTTGCGGTTGCAGGGGAAGGTGCCGGAAGTGGAGGTTGGGTTGGTGGGGGGTGTGGACCTGACGAGGGAGTCACAGAGGGAGTGGTCTTTTCGGAACGCTGGTAGGGGAGGGGAGGGAAATATATCCCTGGTGGTGGGGTCCGTTTGGAGGTGGCGGAAATGATGGCGGATGATCCGCTGTACATGGAGGTTGGTGGGGTGGTAGGTGAGGACCAGTGGGGTTCTGTCCTGGTGGCAGCTGGAGGGGCAGGGCTCAAGGGCGGAGGAGCGGGAAGTGGAAGAGATGAGGTGGAGGGCATCGTCGACCACGTCTGGGGGAAATTGCGGTCCTTGAAGAAGCAGGCCATCTGGGTTGTACGGATTTGGAACTGGTCCTCCTGGGAGCAGATGCGGTGGAGACGAAGGAATTAGGAATATGGGATGGCGTTTTTACAGGGGGCAGGGTGGGAGGAGGTGTAGTCTAGGTAGCTGTGGGAGTCGGTCGGTTTATAGTAAACGCCCGTGTTGATTCGGTCGCCCGAGATAGAAATGGAAAGGTCTAGGAAGGGGAGGGAGGAGTCTGAGACGGTCCAGGTGAATTTGATGTCGGGGTGGAAAGTGTTGGTAAAGTGGATGAACTGTTCAACTTCCTCGTGGGAGCACGAGGCAGCGCCGATACAGTCATCGATGTAGTGGAGGAAAAGGTGGGGGGTGGTGCCAGTGTAGCTGCGGAAGATGGACTGTTCCACATATCCTACGAAGAGGCAGGCATAGCTGGGGCTCATGTGGGTGCCCATGGCTACTTCTTTGGTTTGGAGGAAGTGGGAGGATTGGAAAGAGAAGTTGTTCAGGTGAGGACCAGTTCAGTCAGTCGAAGGAGGGTGTCAGTGGCAGGGTACTGGTTGGTACGGCGGGAAAGGAAGAAGCGGAGGGCTTTGAGTCCTTCATGATGGGGGAAGGAGGTGTACAGGGACTGGATGTCCATGGTGAAGATAAGGCGTTGGGGATCGGGGAAGCGAAAATCATGGAGGAGTTGGAGGGCGTGGGTGGTGTCCCGAACGTAGGTGGGAAGTTCTTGGACTAAGGGGGACAGGACCGTGTCGAGGTATGCAGAGGTGGGTTCAGTGCACCTCCACACACATCATCTATTGCATCCGCTGCACCCAATGTGGCCTACTCTATATTGGGGAGACAGGCCGCCTACTTGCGGAATGGTTCAAAGAACACCTCTGGGACACCCGGACCAACCAACCCAACCACCCCGTGGCTCAACACTTCAACTCCCCCTCCCACTCCACCAAGGACATGCAGGTCCTTGGACTCCTCCATCGCCAGACCATAGCAACACGACGGTTGGAGGAAGAGCACCTCATCTTCCGCCTCGGAACCCTCCAACCACAAGGGATGAACTCAGATTTCTCCAGTTTCCTCATTTCCCCTCCCCCCGCCTTGTCTCAGTCAAATCCCTCAAACTCAGCACTGCCTTCCTAACCTGCAATCTTCTTCCTGACCTCTCCGCCCCGCCCCACTCCGGCCTATCACCCTCACCTTGACCTCCTTCCACCTATCGCATTTCCAATGCCCCTCCCCCAAGTTCCTCCTCCCTACCTTTTATCTTAGCCTGCTGGGCACACTTTCCTCATTCCTGAAGAAGGGCTTATGCCCGAAACGTCGATTCTCCTGTTCCTTGGATGCTGCCTGACCTGCTGCGCTTTTCCAGCAACACATTTTCAGCTTTTGTACGTAAGGCCTTGCAGAATCATGGTGTCGCTTCCTGGTCAACATGCAAGGTGGCCTTGGCTCCATTACAAGTCCCTAGACCTTCCTGAAAAACTTCCAGGCATTAATTAGGACTTCACTCAAGCTGCCATTTTCAAATAGAAAAATGTTCAGCCAACCTACGTGAATCTTTCTCAACCAGTTTCACTCCATCAGGTTTGGACCCGAGCCTTTTACTACAATCAGTGGTAAATAAACTAGCTGAGCCCGGAATGAAAGTTGTACTCTTATTCTGTAAAGTTTCCCTGTATAGGTTCTTAGTCTAGCTGAGGTCTTACGCAAACTTAACATTTGGAGTCCACAGTAAATTTTTTGAAAGACTGGTTCTGCAATCACTGGTACAACTGTGCTGGTATCGACCTCCATTAGGATCGAGTGACTGCTTGACCAGACATTTATTTTGATTTGTTCTGATTTGGATGTTGTTATGCAATTTAAGTGTTCCAAATCAAATGCAGGTGGGCTTTCCTGGGTGTGCACTCTCCTGGACTCTATGAGTTCTCTTACTCAATTCAGGCCTATTGGGCCTCTTTTGCATACCAACAGCAACTACAATGACTTTTAATGCTTTCAAGAACAAAAGGGTCAATAAAAGGGAGATAAATTTAGGAATGAAAACAGAAATTGCTGGAAAAACACACAACAGCTACATTGAGACACCGCAAAGGACGTTGGCTTCTACATGTGTCCTATATACCCATTCAACAGAATTTGCAGACCAAAAATGTTTTCCTCAGTTACCCAAATGGCACCACTTTAGGAGACTACACTTCCCAAGCAGGCGATGGGGAAGATATTTCAATTGTTTTTTAAAACCCACATCCAGCAGAAAAATAACAATATCATAAGTGCAATATCTTTGCAACCAGACCCTTCCAAGCAATGTCAGGAAAAACGTGCATGTTTCTCAAGCATCAACCTAATCTCTCCTCTTCCCTGCTTTATTACCTTCTCTGGCCTTCCTTGGTCAAGTCATTAATCAACTTTTAACCTGGCTCAACCCAAAATGAGCCATCAGTATTGCCGATGTGCAATGCTACAGGAGAACATCTGAATTGTAAAAATCAATTTTATGTTTAAAGACTATGCCATTTAACAGAACATTATCAACAAATAAATCAAGTTTTCTGATTCAACACTTTTGTCAACTATCCATAAATAGATGTCTAACTCGGACATTGATCAAATGAAGAGAAAAATGTAGATGAGATATTTTATTCCTAAGAATGCTAATGAAAAATTAAGTGGTGTATGCAGCAGGTGTGTAATCAACATTAACCCTTCATCACTGACAGTAGTCACAACACAGCCTATCACTGCACAAATCCTCTTTACTCTTACCTTGCCAAGAGGGTTATTTGGTGTGTTAATGACGATTGCTTTAGTATGCTTGTTAAATTTATTTGCTAGTTCAGCAGGATCCAATACCCAGTCAGCACTGGTCATCAACCTTCCAGATACCGGTTTCTGAAACAACAATAGGTATCCTTTTAAATACTCTAAAGATTATAATGTTATGTATAAAGGTGGTCAATAGGAATCCCTTCCTGAGCTGGCCCTGTTATCCAAGCAACCTAATACTTAAAAATCTTACCTCTCTTTCAAATTTTGCTGCTTGAAAAAACATTTAGTGAAGTTAATCAAAATAAGTGAGTGTATGTAAGGATAAAAGTCCTAAATAGTTTTCTGGTTATTAAATTTACAATTGGCTAGCGAATTGGAACACACAAACAAGGAACAGGAGTAGGCAATTCAGTCTCTCGAATCTACTCCACAGTTCAAGATGATCATGGCTGAACTGATTGCAACTTTAAACCATATTCTTTCTTACCCCCATGCATAATGAGAATCTATCAAACTCTACCTTAAAAATATTCAAGGACTCAGCTTCCACCACCTTTTCAGGAAGACAGAGCCAAAGACTCAAAGTCCCCGACTTTTAAGTTGTGACACCCAAGTTCTTGATTGTTTTAGAAGAGTCAATATTCTCCATAGTCAAGACACCTCAACCAAGTTTTCGCCAGGGTAGCGGAGTCCAAAGCTAGAGGGCATAGGTTTAAGGTGGGGGAGGGTGGGGGGTGAAGAAGATTTAAAAGGTACCAAAGGCCAACCTTTTCACGCACAGGATGGTGCGTGTATGGAATGAGCTGCCAGAGGAAGTGAAGGAGACTGGTACAATTACAATATTTAAAAGGCATCTGGATGGGTATATGAAGACAAAGGGTCTAGAGGGATATAGGCCAAATGCTGGCAAATGGGACTAGATTAATTTAGGATATCTAGTCAGCGTGGATAAGTTGGACCGAAGGGTCTGTCCCCATACTATACAGGTCTTTGACTCTAAGTCACCTTTTACTTGTCTAAACTCCATAAGATACAAGGCTAACCCTTCTAACCTTCACACTCCATTCTAGTAAACTTGATTTGAATTGCATCCAGCGCACTTACTTGCATCTTTGAATAAGATGACCAATGCTGTGCACAATATTCCAGATCAGGTCTCCCCAGACACTGCATAACTTAAGCATAATCTCTTAACATTTGTATTCAGTTCCCCTCACAATAAATATAACCATTCTTTCCTAATTACTTGCCTTTTGCAATTCATGTACTAGAACACCCAGATACATCTGGACACACTTTTAATGCAAAGTGAGGAATGAAAACACAAATGAATACTATGTGAATTGTACTATCATGCTATACATTAAATTTAATTAAAGATGATACAAGTTGTCAATAATTTAATTTGGCTGTAGAGACTTACTGGACGCAGCAGGATGTATACAGGTTGGCCGCCTGCCATTCGCACCATGGACTCATAACAATCAAAGAACGGTTCAATGATAATAACCTGTATTGGAGTAGAGAAAATATTTTCAATCAAGGGTGGAAATCCTGGTTGATTTTCTCACACCGGCCCTCATCTACCAACCAGGCAGTGATGGTAACAGTAGCAGACTACTTATAACCACAATTAAAATTAGCTCATTTAGCACAGATCAGAAACATATATTTGCTCTTCTGGCAAAGTTACACTTCCAATGTAGCCACTGAAATAGTAGAGAGAGATGATTTTCAACAGAGGTTGGTTAATATTCAATCTTGCCCATTAGCTGTGGTGTTGTATCGGAATGTTTCCTTCATCTACAGAGTCATTCAGCTCTTTCTTTTTCAAGTGGTTAGTTATTTAAAGAACACCAGTAAAGATAAATTGTATGAACTAACAGGTGAAAGATAGTCATTCATGATACAAAACAAACAAACAACAAATTGTAGGAAAGTTACTTTGGTGAATTCAAGTATTGCGAGAAAGTAATGGATTCTGTTCTTTAACATCTGGAGTGTATGGTAGTTTTCTGCAGATAAGCCATGTTGTATAGGACATACCAAGGTTAGAAGTCAGATGTGAGTTGTGCAACACCATAAACCACATCATATAGAAAGAACTTAGAGTCATAGAGATGTACAGCATGGAAACAGATCCTTCAGATCAACGTGTTCATGTCGACAGATATCCTAAACTACTCTCGTCCCATTTTCCAGCAATTGGCTCATATTCCTCTAAACCCTTCTTATTCGTGTACGCATCCAGCTGCCTTTTAAATGTTGTAATTGTACCAGCCTCCACCACTTCCTCTGGCAGCTCATTCCATACACGCAAGACCCTCTGTGTGAAACAGTTGCCCGTTAGGTCCCTTTTATATCTTTCCCCTCTCACTGGCTAGAAGACCCAGTTTCAAATCCCATCTGCTTGAGAGGCATGTCATAATAGGTCTGAATAGAGTGAATTAAAACTTATCTATAGAAAAAAACTTACTTGAGGAAAAGTCTTAAAAACAGAGGAGATAACAAATTAAACAAGGGAATTAAAATGGGAGATTTCAGCTGTGTCCTCAACACTATGATGTGCTTATATCTGTCACTTTTAGTTAAAAAAGCAGGTTCATTTACATCGTGAAACGAGCCAAATGAAAAAGACTTTATTGAATTGGCAAAACGTAAAATCATCTTTTGTTCCCTCACAATATTCGGTTTCTGCAAGCTCCTCCAAGGATGAGTTCTCATGATGTTAATCGCATTAATTTAAAACAAAAATATTTGATTTTTAAAAGAAAAATGCACATTGATCAGAAATCTTGTATTTTTCTTCCAGGAGTTTAAAAATATTAATTAAAGCTGTCCTCATTAAACCTGTGCACACATACAAAACTAAATTGGGCTCAAGTACAAACCAATAGTTATAAAACTTTAAGTTAAATGCTCCGACTCTCGATTTAGAAATGATTCAACAGCCATCAAAATCTCTATGAAAGTTATTACTATCAACATCAGTACTCTACTTTAATACAATGAGTCTACCTTTTCTAGGACATTAAAAAATACCACGTACTTCATCATCATCATCAATCAGCGCCTGGAAGAAACAGAACAGGGCCCCATATGCTCCAACTGTCACTAGCACTTCAGTGAATGGATCAATGTCTTGTTCCAGTAATTTCCCAAAGAACTTTGCTAGGATCTTCACCAATGGCGGATGACCCTGAGAAGGGGTGGAAGAAGTGAGAAAGAAAAGGAAAACCATGTAGGAAGAGTGACATAACACATTTTTACTGAATCTTTATGTGGAAGGTATAACATCAGTTAATAAAAATAGGCAGTGCTGGAGAAACTCAACAAGTCTAGCAGCATCTGTGCAGACAGGAACAGAGTTAATGTTTTGAGTCTAATTGGACTCAAAATATTAAAACTGTTTCTCTCTCCACAGAATCTACTTGACCTGTTGAGCTTCTCAAGCATGTTATGTTTGTATTTCAAATCTCCAGTATCCAGAGTATTTTGCTTTTACTAACATTAGTTAAGCCATGTAGTACAAGAAATGGTCCATTAGTATGCAAAAATATCTTTTTAGTCAGTAAAGCCTTATGAAATAGTATAAAACTATGATTGCACAGAGTGATTAGAAATGAAACATACTTTAGGTATTCTTCTTGCATATAAAGGTCAACTTGTCAATTGTATAACTGGAAATCAGAATTTATTTTGTTTAGGATATGGGTAACAGAAAAAAAAAGTTTTGCTCATGAGTGGTTACCCCCTATTTTACAACTTAAGTCACTTTAGAGGGATCAACTGCAGTGCACATTACAACTGGGACACAGTTTCTCTTCCTTGAAAGTCATTAGTGAATTAGTTGGCTTTTATAATAATCCATCTTCCATGGTCATTTATTCCTGATTGGGCTCCCAATTGATCTATTTAACAATTGCTTGGTTTTCCTAATCTCCCGTTTGCTAGCCAAGTACTATCAATACTACCATAATCCACATCCATTTTAACCAGTGACTGTCATAATATGATTAGTTGTATTTATGCTCCTCAAAAGTTCTGTTACTCATGTCTGTGGGATGAATTCACAAACTTCTAGTTCTGAAACATTGCCAGGACTAGAACAGGAACAGGGAAGAAAAAAGTAAAAATATATTGAAAAACCAATGAGGCTGTTTCTTCAGCATGCCACCTATGTAATAGTTATACAGGGCGTTCAATGTAAAAAAAAATCATGTTGCGGTTCTTCACTGAAACAATGAAGGAAATTAAATATGGGAAGAAATATAGTTACTGCAAAAAGATGTGTTGGGAACCTGTACAAGATATACGATGGGATGTAATGAATCAAATGCATGCATTTATAATTTGCTCACTGAAATTTTATATCACTTTGAAAATAAACAAAACCACACTCAGCTTAATTTGATGTATATTCATTGATCTGCAATAAATCAAGGTATCTACACTTTAATGATTTTGACCTCATACTCAGTGTTGTTGTTAGGAAATCTACCTTGAGATACTCATAACAATAAAAAAAAGGATTTTCTATCATTGAGCTGAATTTATGATTAGGACATCCCACTTACATACTAGCTTATGGGACTGGAGAAGCAATCACAGAGAATGGATCAGAAAAGATAAGAAACATTACCCAAAGAGATGCATGAGAAATACTAATGATCGTTAATGAAGGAACTTTTAACCAGACCTGTTCTGTGACAGTGGAGCTATTCTAGAATTTGGGGCACAGGAAACTGAAGGTATGGTTACCAAAAGTGAAGTATTTAAATTTGAAGATGCACAAAACATCAAAATTAGACCAACGGAATGCTCTGGAATACTCATGTTTAGAAGTAACAAATACATGAATGTGGGTTTCAGCAACAGGTGAAATGGAGTCTGTGTTGTGAAGGTGGAAGTAGGCGATCTTAATGATGGCACAAATAAGAAGTTGGAAGCTCACTTTGGGATTAAATAGGACACCAAGATTACAAACAGGTTAACTTAGCCTAAGACTGCTGTCAGGTAGAGGAATGGCGTCAGTAACTATAAGTTTAGAATCAAGACCGAAAATAACGGCTTCAATTTTCTCAATAAAGAAATGGATTAAGTTTCTACTCATCCAACATTGAATTATGGATAAGCAGTCTGATAATATAGCAACATTGGAGGAATCAAGAGACATGGCAATGAGATAGAACTGAATATAATTAATGTACTGGTAAAAATGGCATGACTTCTGTTTAGACATGGGGTAATCCCCTCTGCTACAGTAGTATGAAGCAAGTGATTTTACATGTCTTGTGCTCAGAGTTGCACAGGCCAACTGTAAGTATGCACTAGACACACTCAAAACAGATTATGAATCTTCTCTACATTATCCAGCACAGTGCCATTACCGATAGGATAAGTGGTGGTGAGGTTACTTCTTTCTAATTCATCATCGCCAACTTGTTTGTTGGGGTACTCATAGCCATTTCAACATGTTGGTATGAATGATTATCAACACGACTGAAAAAATTCTGCAGAACAGATTTTTAATGATCATTTGGCTCAATGAAAAAGTCAAAGGATTGTTAGAACTTACATTCAGCATTCCATAACCTTGCACATTTTGTTACCATACTGAACATTCAGTCATCCAGCAGGACAAACAAATGTCTTTTGGGAGTATCCCTTCAAGATAAGTGGTTAGTATCAAAATATACTAAAATTGTTCTTCAAAGTTAGTTCAATAACTGCAGTGCACCAGATAATCTTATGTTTTGATATATTATTGAAAGTAAATACTCACAGAAGCCCTGGTATACTGGTTGAAGTCACCGTTTATGGCCCTTGTGAAAGCATCTTTTACAATATTTGGAGGGGAGAAGTCGGGAAATCCTTGTCCTAGGTTGACAACCGCATGATCAGCAGCAAGTTTTGTAAATTCGACCCTAAAAATAAATACACATCAGAATTCCCTTTAGCTGCTTCCACATCTCTTTCTCTGATACAACTCAACACAAGTACCTTGCTATAAAGGGAGCAAGTCATTAGATACCACGTACCACTGGCAATTCTGTTTTGCAACTGACTACTAACGTGTTCAAGAGTGGTCGAATAAACAAAATTTCAGATTTTTCTTTGCCTTACAAGAATTGACTGAATCACCTTCTTTTGCATCTTGCCAAAAATAACTGCAGCATCATCAGTGGAACTTGAAACTTTCTAGGAATGTTTTTCAGTCACCTATTCAGATATATTATAATACATCTCTGGACCAGGTGGGACCTCCTAGTCCATACAGACACTACTACTGTTCTACAAGAGTCCTTGAAGCATACTGGGAGCAAAATTGGGTAATGACTGAACACAGGTGCAATTAGCCTGCATCCATTCAGCGGAAACACAGGCTGCATAGTATCACAATGCTGACTGATTGCAAAATCAATAAATGGTCCAAAATTGATACATGTTAGCACTTCTTAAAGGAATGCTTAAAGCTAGGCTGCTTCTCTAAAATCAGAGATGCATTCTGGATGGAGCAGGTGCTGGGAAACTGGAAAGCAATGTGGGTTGAGTCAATGGACATTGAACAACGAAGAAGGCAGTAATCTGAGTAAACCAGGAGCTCATTCCACTTGTATCTGACATTTTGAATAGAGAGCCCCCTTAACAACAGTGAACAGCAAAGTGGTACTAATATTTCCAGCACCAGCTTGGAAGGCAACATAGAAAAGTTAATTATTACAGTCACTGTCACAGTCACAGGCAGTACGGCCTTTGCCATTATGATCGCAGTCACAGATTTCAGAGAATACCATCCTGAAGAAATGCAGATATCCCATATTGTTTCTGGCTGAGGTCCAGGTAGGAAAATTGCTATCTATGGACGCTATGAGGAAATGGCCTCTTCCTGAGAGCCTATCACCCCATTCTAGCAGCTAGTCCTGCTTCACATATCCTCTTCTCATTTCCCCAGTCATGCTTAATTTCAAGGGGCTTTCCTATTCATACAGCCATGTCTAGAGGAAGAAGTTTACACATTAGTCTTGAAGTGAGCAAAGGGTCCACAGCTGTAAACGTTTAATTATCCCTTTCAACAGTGCTTGTAGGGATCCTTCCTGCTATTCAATACATATACAACATGCAAGCTTAGGTGAGAACATGCAATAGAGCTACTTGCGTCAGATCAGCATTGAATACTGACTGCTGCCACAATGTGCCATGCCTGTTCTTGTAGATGGACAACATGTGCATCAGCATCTGTACAAAGAATCGTTAAGGACACTTTGGTCACAGAACAGGTGCTACTAAGTCCACTTTCATGCAACTTAAGATTTTTCTTTTGTAAAACAAATTTGAAGCAACCCTAAAGTTATTTTTAACAAAAATTGAGATGCACAATTGTAGAGAATTTCACAAAATCACTCTTGCATTATAAATACTTTGAGTATGCAATGTGAAAAATCTTGCAATTGCCATAACGAGTTATATTGAACCACGATATTCCATCCACTGATATCTAGCAATAGACAAGATTCCTCAATGTCTTTTTATACTCAGTAAACTTCTCCCGTAAGTAAACCATTAATTTACCAAACATTCTTGTCTAATCCTTCAATTCTCCGAGAATGAATCTGCTGGGACATCATTACCTAAACAACATAGACAATAGATTTAATTTACAATTGTCAAATTCAAGCACTTAAATAAAGAACAACAACTAACCGTAACAAAAAATGTAATTATCTCTTGTACATGATCAAGACACTAATCAAAAACAAATGTTTGAACATTCCTGAATAAAGGAAACAAAATTTCACAAACAATTGGCCATTGAGCTTCCTGTCTAAAGGAACAAAATTTAAAAAGTAATGTTAAACTTCAACAAATCCTTACTTAGATGGCAGTTGGAGGTCTGTCTGTATTAAAAAAGGATATAGAGGGATTCGAAAAAAGTGCAAAAAAATCTTAGGGATTCAATAACTAAGATGTTATACCCATTAGGTCAAATAAAACAGTAGGGCCGACTTCTCTAGTAGGACTGAGAGGTGAGTTTGATAGGGCCAATTTACAAATGTTTCCATTTGGAGCAAAGTTCAAACCTCAGGACCATAAATTTAACTAGTTACTAATAAATCAAATAATAAATTTAATTTTTTTTTAATGCTGGAGGATGGTGAGAATGGAGAACTGGCCACCAAAAAACAGTTCAGACCTTTTAAGTGGAAATTAGTTAAGCACAAGGGGAAAGTAAATAGGGTATTCTAATTGGCTGAAATGATGTCAAATGGGAGGACATTGAAATTATAAACACCAGCAGAGATCAGGCGAAAGTGAGGACTGCAGATGCTGGAGATCAGAGTCTAGATTAGAGCGGTGCTGGAAAAGCTGATGAAGGGCTTTTGCCCGAAAGGTCGATTTTCCCGCTCCTCCGATGCTGCCTGACCTGCTGTGCTTTTCCAGCACCACTCAAATCTAGAACAGCAGAGATCAGTTGGTCAGAATGGCCTGTTTCTGTGATGCAAAATTTTATGTAACACATGGCAGTATTTGCTATACTGTTGCAGAAGTGTAGATCTAGGCAGCAAGCCACACATCAGTTGAAAGAGATTATTACAAAGTACAGAATATCTGCTATAAAATGGATATGTAAGAGATATAAAAACATTGGGCCAATCCTTTATTAAACTTGCAATCACAGGTACTTCTGAAACTGATGTTGTTATGTCGACCAACACGGCAATAAATTTGCACAAAAACCCACAATGATGAGACAAGTAACTGATTACTCCTTTCATATGGTGGTGTTGGGGAATAAATTTTGATAAAGACATTGGGAACTCTCTCAACCTCTTTTCTGCAGAGTACCAAAGGATCTCTGATATCCACCTAAATAGGAAGATGAAGTTCAGTTTAATGACTCATACAAAAGTTGGTATTTCCCCACAATCAATCGTTATCCCTCAGTTATACAATGAAATACTAGTTGGATTATGTGCTCAGGTCAAGCAAAGAGGCCTAAACCAAAAGCCATCCTAGAATGAAAGCATGCTTACAATGAGACAAGATGGCAGATACAAATAATAAATAGACAGAGCATCAGTAATGAAAAATGAAGGTATAATGAAACAAAACGCTGAAGGGAATGAGCACTACATATTATATCATTAGTTTAGATTATTACATTAGATTAGATTACTTACAGTATGGAAACAGGCCCTTCAGCCCAACAAGTCCACACCGACCCGCCGAAGCGCAACCCACCCATACCCATTCCCCTACATTTACCCCTGCATCGAACACTACGGGCAATTTAGCGTGGCCAATTCACCTAACCTGCACATTTTTGGACTGTGGGAGGAAACCGGAGCACCCGGAGGAAACCCACGCAGACACGGGGAGAATGTGCAAACTCCACACAGGCAGTTGCCTGAGGCGGGAATTGAACCCGGGTCTCTGGCGCTGTGAGGCAGAAGTGCTAACCACTGTGCCACCGTGCCGCCCACCACTGAGAAACAAGAAGCATCATCTCACAAAAACAGGAGTGAACGCAAACTGTTGAGGGACTTTTGGGCATGCAATGGGGAATAGTGCACACGTCAGTCCAAGATGTGACTTTAAGTATATTGTGTCTTTATTTATTTCAAGACCTCTGCAGTGTATGCTGGCTTGCAACAATCACCCTACTTCAAATAACGTACCTGTAGCTAGAAATAACAAAGCTAAATTCATCAACCATCTCTACCACTCCACTAACCTCAATGACTTTTTAAAACTTCCAACTTTCTATCCACCAAACTGAAGTCTCGTATCACTGAATTCCCCTCTGATGAAATCACGATTCTGTGTCATCAATCTTCATAATCAACTTTGATTCCTTTCTTCTTTTCCACTGACTGGATTAACACAAATGACTTTGTTACATGAATGACCTCAAATAACTCAATCAGACATTGCAGCTGTTATCAGACCGAAAACAAGACAGGCAAAATATCACTATTTATCTGTTATCTTCAGATGCTAACTGGAATCCTGGATATCTTTAATCTTTTGTTCTCTATTATTTCTGTCTGGACTGTCGATTACTGTTTTATCATTTTAAACACTGTCAAATGGTAAAATGAACATGTGGAAACAATTTTTTTCCATATTACAAATAATTTTTGAATAGTCATATCATTTCTCAATAAGGCACATAGAGAGCAAGACTCATTAGAAGGTAAGAACATTATTAAGACTGAAAACGCATTGTGCTACTGACAGACCATCTTTTAGATGAACTATAAAGCCAAAGTCCTGTCTGTCTGATTAGGTGGAAGATGCAGAGAAAATGTGCCCAATTTTTAGATCAACATCCTTCTTTCAAGCAACATCATCAAAAACAAGTTAATTTGTCATTGTTGTGAGATCCTATTCTGTACAAAATTGTTGTGATGTTTCACTACATTAGTCATCCCATTTATACTTTAAGGAATTACTAAAGATGTCTTCCTTCTTTCACCCTGAAATTTTCATAGCTAAATAACTGCAGAAAAAAAATTGTTTACCTTCTTCCTCTGCAAAATGTTGCTAATCAAACTGTTATTTCTTATGATTATGTGCGCAGGTCCCCTGAGCATATCTGCTATCTCTTCTGTAATTAGGGCTATTTACAATTCATCTAGCCTTCCGACCACCATCTGCTGGACATGAAGGTACATGCACTAAATAAACTTATAGTTATTAGACATATTCAGCAGGATACCATTCTTGTTCAACGAACAATAATACAACAGGAAGAACTTTAATGCAAAAAATGAATCTGGGTTTCATATTGTATTACAAAATGCTTACAAGCAATGTGATTTTCACTAACTTTGCATAAGTTTACATTAATGCATACTGAACAGCGTTCTTTATAGTTTGCAAAAATGTTATCTGTTTTGAAGTCCACTGAGACATGTTTTTCTATGTTAAGATGCTACATAATTGCAAATTACCATAGAAATATTTTTCAAAGTGGTTTACAATAATGGTAATCAGCACAAAATTAATAGCAATTTAATTTTTTTCACAGTTAATTTTTACTTAGCACAAGGAATATGTCAATGAAATTCCCAAATTATTATTTTACATAAAATTAAATATCTCTCAACTGAATTAAATGCCGTCAAAAAACAGCTTTTAAATGCAGCAGTTTTGCATCCATTCTCCTGCAGACATCGGTCCATTATGAGGAAGGAGTTATATAAAAGAAAAAATATATGCTGAACATACGGACAGCATATCAACTATATAAATTTAACCAAGTTCTTTCAGGTTCTCAATAATATTACTACGTCTCATGCCATTCATTTCTCCAGATCATAAAATTCCATTATGGTCCCCAATTGGACTTCTCCTTTCACCACTCTTTTATTGTTTATATGCCTGTAGATGACTGCGATTCCCGTTTATGTTGGCTGCTAGTCTTTTCTTTTTGTAATTCATTTTTGCAACTCATTTATTTTTCATATCCTTTCTGAACCATCTTTTTTCAGCTTCTATTAAATATTCTCAATTGCATTTTCTATCTGACACCAATTAAATGCACACTTTTTCTTCTTTAACTTAATAAATTTCTCTTTATTCATTCCAAGGAGCTCTAAGTTTGTTTGCCTCATCTTTCCTTATTATTTGCACCACTGTGAAATTTCCGTTAACAATAGTTCTGTGGAATCATTCACACCCATCTGAACATGTTTTAACCTTTCATCCAAAAGCTGGCACATCCAACAATAACAACATGGTGCTACTTCAGTGTTGGATGAGTTTCCTCCACTCTTAAAAACTAAATTAAGCTTTATTTTAAATTGTGTAAAGACTTAAATTGATTTTGTTTATGTACTGCCATCCACCCAAAAGGAAACAGGTTCCTCATTTTGATTCACATCCTTTCCACAAGTTGGTTGCCAGTATTTCACACCAGGCAACTTTATTTTACCTAGCTTTCAGATAAGGAAAATGTGTTGTCGTTGGTGGCCAGATTGAAAACCAGAGGGCACAAACTTCAGGTAAAGAACAAAACAATCCTTATGCAGTGACAGGTGAAGATTTTGCATTGCGAAGGTGTATAGGAATCAAACACAATCAAGACATTCAGGAGAAATTGCATTATCTGAAAACAAAGAATGTGCAGGTCTATACATAAAAAGCAGGAAGTAGCTGCAGTTGAACTGCTCCTTTGGAGAGTCTGCACAAGAGACATGACAGACAAATGGCCTCCTTTCCTTTTTTTTATAGGATTTGAATGTTTTGTCACACTAGATCACAAATGTGACTCAAAAAAAAAAGCAAAGCTGCAGGCTTTGGATATGTGAAATAAAAACACAAATCTCTGGGGAGATTCGCCAGGTTTGGTAGTTGTGGAAGACAAAACAAATTGTTTAAAACAAAATAAATTGTTCGAGAAACTCGAGCGGTCAGACAGCATCTGAGGACAGAAAACAGAGTTAATGTTTTGAGTCCAGGGACTTCAGCACTCAAATATTCTCTCTCCACAGATGCTGCCAGACCTGCCGAATTTCACCACTACTTTTTTGTTTCACATTTCCAGCATTCCCAGTTCTAGGTTTTAACTACTCGAATGTTTAAGAGTGTTTTCTCTCCACACACGTTGCCAAACCTAAGCCACCCCCAAAACGTGTTTACAATCACAATAATGCGACTTGAGTAGTGTCTCCCATAACAGGTGACGCTCTGTAATCAAAAAAAGAAAATATTTTAAGCAGTATGAAAACCGTTATTTAAAATAAAATCTCTTTTGACAAAAAACAACCGTGCCCACAAGGGTCTGGCATCTAGAAGCTTCCGGATCAGTGGTGCTGGAAGAGCACAGCAATTCAGGCAGCATCCGAGGACAGGCAAAATCGACGTTTCGGGCAAAAGCCCTTCATCAGGAATAAAGGCAGAGAGCCTGAAGCGTGGAGAGATAAGCTAGAGGAGGGTGGGGGTGGGGAGAAAGTAGCATAGAGTACAATAGGTCAGTGGGGGAGGAGATGAAGGTGATAGGTCAGGGAGGAGAGGGTGGAGTGGATAGGTGGAAAAGGAGCTGGGCAGGTCGGACAAGTCCGGACAGGTCAGGGGATCGAGTTTCTGGAGGTTAGAAGCTAGGATGAGGTGGGGGAAGGGGAAATGAGGAAACTGTTGAAATCCACATTGATGCCCTGGGGTTGAAGTGTTCCGAGGCGGAAGATGAGGCGTTCTTCCTCCAGGCGTCTGGTGGTGAGGGAGCGGCGGTGGAGGAGGCCCAGCACCTCCATATCCTCGGCAGAGTGGGAGGGGGAGTTGAAATGTTGAGCCACTGGGCGATTTGGTTGATTGGTGCGGGTGTCTCGGAGATGTTCCCTGAAGCGCTCTGCTAGGAGGCGCCCAGTCTCCCCAATGTAGAGGAGACCGCATCGGGAGCAACGGATACAATAGATGATATTAGTGGATGTGCAGGTAAAACTTTGATGGATGTGGAAAGCTCCTTTGGGGCCTTGGATAGAGGTGAGGGAGGAGGTGTGGGCGCAGGTTTTACAGTTCCTGCAGTGGCAGGGGAAAGTGCCAGGATGGGAGGGTGGGTCGTAGGGGGGCGTGGACCTGACCAGGTAGTCACGGAGGGAACGGTCTTTGCGGAAGGCAGAAAGGGGTGGGGAGGGAAATATATCCCTGGTGGTGGGGTCTGTTTGGAGGTGGCGGAAATGTCGGCGGATGATTTGGTTTATGCGAAGGTTGGTAGGGTGGAAGGTGAGCACCAGGGGCGTTCTGTCCTTGTTGCGGTTGGAGGGGTTGGGTCTGAGGGCGGAGGTGCGGGATGTGGATGAGATGCGTTGGAGGGCATCTTTAACCACGTGGGAAGGGAAATTGCGGTCTCTAAAGAAGGAGGCCATCTGGTGTGTTCTATGGTGGAACCGCCCCTCCTGGGAGCAGATACGGCGGAGGCGGAAGAATTGGGAATACGGGATGGCATTTTTGCAAGAGGTAGGGTGGGAAGAGGTGTAATCCAGGTAGCTGTGGGAGTCGGTGGGTTTGTAGAAGATGTCAGTGTCAAGTCGGTCGTCACTGATGGAGATGGAGAGGTCCAGGAAGGGGAGGGAGGTGTCAGAGATGGTCCAGGTAAATTTAAGGTCAGGGTGGAATGTGTTGGTGAAGTTGATGAATTGCTCAACCTCCTCGCGGGAGCACGAGGTGGCGCCAATGCAGTCATCAATGTAGCGGAGGAAGAGGTGGGGAGTGGTGCCGGTGTAATTACGGAAGATCAACTGCTCCACATAGCCAACGAAGAGACAGGCATAGCTGGGGCCCATACGTGCAGAGCGCTTCAGGGAACATCTCCGAGACACCCGCACCAATCAACCAAATCGCCCAGTGGCTCAACATTTCAACTCCCCCTCCCACTCTGCCGAGGATATGGAGGTGCTGGGCCTCCTCCACCGCCGCTCCCTCACCACCAGACGCCTGGAGGAAGAACGCCTCATCTTCCGCCTCGGAACACTTCAACCCCAGGGCATCAATATGGATTTCAACAGTTTCCTCATTTCCCCTTCCCCCACCTCATCCTAGCTTCTAACCTCCAGAAACTCGATCCCCTGACCTGTCCGGACTTGTCCGACCTGCCCAGCTCCTTTTCCACCTATCCACTCCACCCTCTCCTCCCTGACCTTCATCTCCTCCCCCACTGACCTATTGTATTCTATGCTACTTTCTCCCCACCCCCACCCTCCTCTAGCTTATCTCTCCAAGCTTCAGGCTCTCTGCCTTTATTCCTGATGAAGGGCTTTTGCCCGAAACGTCGATTTTGCCTGTCCTCGGATGCTGCCTGAATTGCTGTGCTCTTCCAGCACCACTGATCCAGAATCTGGTTTCCAGCATCTGCAGTCATTGTTTTTACCATCTAGAAGCTTCCGTCTAATGTGTTTGCGTTACCTGTCAAACTCATCTTTCAGACTTTTACTTTGTTTAAAAAAAATCACAACACGAGGTTATCGTCCAACAGACTGGATTATAATCTGGTGTTAAATGATGTTTAATTTTGTCCACCCCAGTCCAACACTGGCACCTCAACATCATGTCCTTTACTTATACTGCTATATTCCCTACTCGCCCCCTTTAATTTTTTTCACGTATTGTCAAGTGGATCGTTTTGCATTTACTCACGCAGGCGCACAGGAGACCGAGACGAGACCCTTATGATTGATGTCAATATCGCCGCCTTCACTCTGTCCTGGGTCGGGGGAGCCGCTCGCAGGGCGGACCTTCTCGCGGCAGGGAAACCTCAACGGGGCGGATCCTTTGTCCAGGGCCCAACCTCCGCGCGGCACCCCGGACCCAAAGAGAGATCACACACTCATCTTCATTTCCTCCCCACCACCCACCCTGCAAACAACCACGTCCGCGGAAAAAAATGAAGACGGTTCGGATATTCGGTCGGGTTGGAGTTCGGTTTTTGTTTTCCACTGAGGAAATTGACTGAACCAAAATCGAACGAACTGATCGACTGGACTATTCAAGTTTTGGCGCAAAATCTCCAACTGGCGGATTTGCAGCCAGCAGGGATCGTGCCCTTTCCGGCTCGCGTGTGACGTCACTTCCTCCGGGGAGGGGGAATGTTTGTTCCTGAGGGGAGAATACCCCCCCTTGCTCCCCCCCTCACCAAAAAACACTAAACAAACAAATTAACTCCGAACAGGGACTGGCCCGTGTGAATAAAGCCCGCGGAGGCAGAGTGCGGCCCGCTGCTCGGGAGGTGAGCTGGGACTGGCTGCGCGGTGTGTTTCTTTCAGTCAATGAACTGCCCTGGCTTAGTGTTCATCGGCATCAGCTTGGATTTTACACCTCCAGAGTTTGGGATCCCGTGATCAGCTGAGAATTGTCGGCAGACTGGGATCAGCTGAGAGTAGAACCCTGGGAATAGCCGGTACACCGGGATCAGCTGGGAGTAATACACTAGAATCAGTTGGGAATGGCCCGGCAGTCTGTGATCTGCTGGGAGTAATGCTCTGGGATCAGCTGGGAATGGCCGGCACACTGGGATCACTTGGGAGTAATATCCTGGGATCAGTTGGGAATGGCTGGTTGAATTCCTGCTTGACTGGGCTTAGATGAGAATTGCAACCTGGAATCTGCTGACAATGGCTAGACACTTGGAACTTGCTGGGATTAACAGCTAGAGTTCTGGTGGGAATATATTGGTCGCCATATATCCAGATAGCAGTCAGCTGGCCACTCTGGTAGCCATGAGCCTGCAGTTTGGACTTTGGTGTCTTTGGCTAACAACCATGGTTTTGTTGACCATGAACTGACAGCTGGGGAATCAGTATCAGTCAGTCTGGTAATCAGGGCATTAGTGATTTTTGCAAATCCAATGCACATTGATTATAGTTGGTTTGCTCTTGGTCATTAACTCAGGGTTGGCAAATGCTTGCAGCGTTTAGAAGGCATAGTTTGGGGAACAGTAGATGTGAAATGGAACTGCCATGATTGGGGCATCTGAAATGCAAAACCTAGTAATTATTTTGTCATTTAGTTATTCTCATCTGGTGAATCATATTTTCCACCTCTGAAAATGTGAGGACATTGAAAATTTGCCCATGTTTCAAATCACAGCTAGTCTCATTTATCTATCCTCGCTAATCTACATTGACTCCTGTTCAAGCAGCATCTTGACTCTCAATTATGAGCTTTGATTTTGAATCCCTCTATGCTCTGTACCTCCAGATCTCTGTAATATCCTCTGGGTGCACATCTCTAAGAAATCTTGGTGTTTCTAGTCCTGGCCTTTTAGATTTCTCCACAACTAGTGGCTTTGCCTTCAGTTACCTCGACCTCAAGCTCTGAAATTCTCTAAAACCCTTGCTATATGTCTTCACCTCTCCTTCTTGTTTTCCTCCTATTAAGGCACAAGTTAAATGTTTTTTCTTTGACCAAATGTTTAGTCATCTAACATAATATATATTTTTTGGGGCAGTATCACATTTTGTTTTATAATGTTCCTGCTAAGCATCTTGTGATATTTCATTGCATTAAAACCATTAAATACATACACAATGAATTGTTATCAAAATGGCAATAAATCCAGAAGCGGTAGATGATCAGATTTAAAAGTATACAGAATTTGGATGGTTTAGAGTCTGACAACTGAAAGGCTCCAGTGCAGTAAGTAATCTGTTGTGATGATCACCTACTAGACTGAATTACACTGTCACCTCATTGTGACTAAGTATGTATGCAGAGCTAATAAGTAGGCAGGTATTTTGTTGCCCAGCAGTCTCTGCTGCAAAAGCTTTTCTCTGTAGACATGTGGTGAAGACAAGATCAAACACAACTGTTAATGCTGCTTTGATTGATTAAAGTTCAGGTTAACAACATGTCAATCTGCCATTCAACAATGGGTTGCTATCCTCAATTGCTATTCGCTGTTGAAGACTTTTATTTCTTCAACTGAGCTACAGGAAAAAGGGTACTTAGCAAGGCTAAAATGTTCATTGTCATATTGGCCAGAGTCATCATCGAGTAGCTGTCCAGTGATTCAGTTGAGAATTGATTGAAGCCATAATTGAGTTGATAGAGAGTTGGTATATCAACAGTGAGGAAGCCAAAGGACTGGTGACTGTGGACCAAATGTGTGAGGATGCTTGTTGTCGTTTGCTGGTTCATGGTCATTGACAAGAAACGAGTTTGTTATTAAAAGCAAGTTCAATCATAAACTCATAGATGCTTACAGCACAGAGGAAACCATTCAGCTCAGTGTGTCTGCACTGGATATCTAAATGTTACAAATGTTTCTCACTCAACCACTTTTTTTAGGTAGAGCATTTCAAATTCCCACCACCCTCCATGTGAAATTTCAATTCTCATTCTAATTTTCTATTCCTACCTTAAATCTATAAATGAGAAAAGTGCCTTCATTTCTACCAAATATATATATTCCTCATAATCTTATAGAACTAACCTGGGCAGCATACTAGTAAATCTCTTGTGTACCCTCTCCAGTGCAATCTACAACGTGGTGATCACAATTACACACATTAATTCCAGTTATGGCCTAATCAGTTCTAACGTAACCTCCCTGCTCTTGGCCAGGTCATTGATCTCCTGCAGTTTATCGTTATCCTCCCTATTTGCACTATATCAAACTTCTCTACATTTAAGTCCAAGTCATTCACATGTGCCATAAACAGCATGATTACCTGACCCAATGTTCAGACATGTGCAACCCCACTGGAAATAATCTTTCAATCACAGAAACATACCTCTTACATCATCCTTACATTTTTGACCAATCTGCTACCTTATCAAAAGTCTTACTGTAGCCCATGTGGGCCAAATCAAATGCATTGCCCTCTTTATTAATACTTTGTGAAAATTGACACAATGGAAATGGTATAGATTTCAGGATAAAGGACTGTGAAATATTTAAAGAAATAAACAGAAAGAGAGAGAGAGAAGATACTAGCATGGTTAGAAGCCTTAAAAATGAATACATCCACAATCTATTTATTTTGATAATATACTGGCAGTAGATTCCCTTCTTGAGCATGAGGTGAGTACCCAGTGATGTCCTCTCCACTGTCACTTGGATAAAATCAGACATTGGGAAGGGATTTTTGATTTCGGTGAGTATCGTTGGAAGAAAAGAATAGTTTACTGCTTCTGCTTGTAATTCTATGGGCCAAGCATATGTATTTTTCTTAAAAATAGTCTCACCATCTGTGGGGACAGAAAAAGTTATTGTTTGAAGTCAAATCTGACTATTCTGAAAAGGAGTCATTTGACTCGAAGGAGAGTCCTGTTCAACTCAACGCTTTAATTCAGTTTCTTTCTCCAAAGATATGCTGCCAAACCTGATGATTATTACATCATTTGCTGTAAATTTTTAGATTTCTGCTTTTATATAGGTGTTTTACACTTTGTCTTGTCTGTATGATCCCTTCATGAAATGCACATATTATGTACCCTAATAATTACACAGATTCGTCTTTATGTGCAATACCTTTTGGAGATGTGGAAGAAAAATAATTATAGATCCATAAATCAGTGTCAGTCATACTTACTTTATAAAAGTAGAAAGTGAAGCTTATACACTTTTTCACATAGTGTGTGGCATGTAAATGGAATGAACTGTCAGAGGAAGTGGTAGATACAGGTACTGATACAACATTTAAAAGACATTTGAACAGGTATATGAATAGGAAAGGTTTGCAGGGATATGGGCCAAACACAGGCAAATGGGACTAGGTTAGTCAGCAGAGGCAAGTTGGACTGAAGGGTCTGTTTCCAAGCTGTATGATTCTTTGACTCTGTTGAGAAAGGCAAAGGAGCAGATATCAATACAATGCTCGATCCAAGCTGTGTGGCTGTGCAGCCACTTCAAGGGTCTGTGCATGCCAATCAGTGTGCTGACTCATTGACTTTCAGTTATGGAAGTTACTGCCGCTAATGGACCTCAGAGGTTCATGCTGAGGTTTTTTTTTAAAAAAGGAAAGGAAGGGACAAACCAAGAAATTAGACGCCATTAAGTGCAGCCTCAGTGGTGGGAAATTTATTGGAGAGACTTTTGAGACATGGAATCTATCTTCACTTGGAGACATGAATTAATCATGGATAGTCAGTATGAATTTGTCAAAGGAATGTCATGTTTGATAAATTTGAATTTTTTGAGGAGGTAATCAGGAAGCCCCAGCAGCTCAGTCCCCAGATAGCTCCATCTTTGTCTCACTCAATAGAGGGGGATACATCTCACTTGGGCCTGCAGATTTATCCATTTTTTTTAAGCTACTAAACTTGCCCCTCTCTCTCTCTCTCTCATATTTCACAGTCCTCCACTCTGTTCTCTATACCTGTTTGACCATTTCTCTTGTGAACTCCAATGCAAAGAATTCATTGAGGACTGTGCTTATGCGTCCTGGGTCTACAGACAGATCACTTCTATGGTTGCTAGTGGGCCTTACTCTTTCCATAGTTGGTTTTGAGCTAGCTGCCTGAGGAATGAGTGGATCTCCGAAAGCTTGCGGTTTCAAATAAACCTGTTGGAGTATTACCTGGTATCGTGTGATTTTTGGCTTTGTCCGTCCCAGACCGGCATCTCTATATTGAAAAATCATCGGCATAGCAGACATCGACACATACCAACAGGTGGTGACAGACCGCATGCCACAGTTAGAAAACAGGATCATTTATACATTGAAAAACCTCAAACAGACTGGACAGATAACCAAGACAGACTACCTCAGAATGAAACCAGCGCCCTCCACTTTTCCTGATTTCCCCAAGATGCATAAGCCAAACAACCGCTTCAGGCCCATGGTTTCCCTACCAGGTGCACTGACACACAAGGAATTACAACGGAGACTGAAACACCTCATAGATGGATCAACCCCCGCCATCCACTAAGCCTGGGAATTCCTCAACAACATCAAAATGGATGACAATGAAATTATTATGGTTTTCTTTGATGTTATAGCACTTCACTTCCATTGACATTCCACGAGCAAAAGAAATCCTCACCGCTTTACTAGAAGAACCAGTAACGCTGACCCCCAACAACTCCATCAGCAAGGACAATATGCTCAAACTACTAAACTTACACATCACGACTCACTTCGTCTTTAATGGCCAAGAATATCAAAAAGTCAATGGCACACCCGTGGGATCACCCATCTCAGGACTCAGCAGAAGGAGTCATGCAAAGACTGGAACACAGCCCTTCCCCTGATCCAACCAAAGCTATAGATCTGACAGTGGACAATACATTTGCCATCATCAAATGCACAAAGTTAGAAGAAACACACCATCTCATCAATAACATACTCACCGTATTAAAATCACCAGAGAAGAGGTAAACAACAATAAACTCCCATTCCTAGACATCATGGTGGGACGAGTGACCAACAGTGAATTTCTAACCAATGTCGAGAGGAAGAACATCCACGTGGACCAAATCCTTAATTACAACAGCAATCACCCCAACACCCACAAACAGAGCTAATGTCAGGACACTATTTAAAAAAGCTATAACGCATTGCAACATACCAGAGCTTCGCAAAAATGAGGAAGAACACCTACATAAGGTCTTCACAGACGAGTGGACAGACAGCACCAAGAGGACACTATGCCCTAATACACTGGTCACCCTACCCTATATTAAGAACATATCAGAAATGACAATCAGATTCCTACAACCACTAGGAATCATTGTTGCACACCAACCGACAGCCACAGTATGCCAACTAATTACAAGGATGAAAGACCTCATACCCACAACATGCAGGAGCAACGTAATATACAAAATCCTATGTAAAGACTGCCATTGATACCACATCTAACAGGCCGGAAGAAAACCAACAGTCCGGATACACAAACACCAACTAGCAGCTAAATGGCACAACCAATTCTCCCTTATCTCAGTACATACAGACAATGAACACCATCAATTTGACTGGGACAATGTAACCAATCTAGGACAAGCTAACCAGAGGTTTGCATGGGAATTTCTAGAGGCCTGGTTTTCAACTCAGAATGCCATCAAGCATGTAGAAATAGACCCCATATACAAACCACTGCAGAGCAAAACTGGAATGACACAACCCACCTTAACAAACCATATAATTATCAAATAGAGTGGAACAACAACACTTCACCGAAGTCGCACTGATGATGTTACATAGCATGGTGACGGAACGTTTGCGTGTCAACCAGCCAGCTTGGTGAGCAAACCAACGACCGCACCTCAGTGTGTGCATTTGCAAGTTGGAACACTGTCCAGGAGGCCAAATGGCAAATGTAAGTGCCTTGGGCTGTCTCCCATTGGTCACCAGTGGAAATATCAGACTATAGACACAAAAAAGATCCTGTCCTGGCAAAACTAAAACAGCCAGCAGTGATGGGGGAAACAAAAGGGCCATTGCATCGAGAATTTAAACCTGTTGTGGTTCTGTTCGCCAAACTGGGAATTTGTGTTGCAGACGTTTCATCCCCTGTCTAGGTGACATCCTCAGTGCTTGGGACCCCCCCTGTGAAGCGCTTCTGTGATCTTTCTTCCGGCATTTGTAGTGGTTTGAATCTGCCGCTTCCGGTTGTCAGTTCCAGCTGCCTGTTGCAGTGGTCGGTATATTGGGTCTAGGTCGATGTGCTTATTGATTGAATCTGTGGATGAGTGCCATGCCTCTAGGAATTCCCTGGCTGTTCTCTGTTTGGCTTGTCCTATAATAGTAGTGTTGTCCCAGTCGAATTCATGTTGCTTGTCATCTGCATGTGTGGTTACTAAGGATAGCTGGTCGTGTCGTTTCGTGGCTAGTTGGTGTTCATGGATGCGGATCGTTAGCTGTCTTCCTGTTTGTCCTATGTAGTGTTTTGTGCAGTCCTTGCATGGGATTTTGTACATTACATTGGTTTTGCTCATGCTGGGTATTGGGTCCTTCGTTCTGGTCATCATCTTTCAGAATTCCCTGTAGTTGTTCTGTGACATCTATGACCCTGATATCTGGGAGATAATATGCCATCTTGAAGTCACGTTGACAGTTGCAGAGGTACCCAACAACTTCCCTCAGAACAAATCCCTGAATGCCATTGTCCTTCCAAACTTCTTTTTCTGTCTCTGAGCAGCTGGACCGTCTACAGTGCCTTGACTCTGGCCTCCACAGAGGAGCCATCATTCTCAACATTTTCCAAGACTGAAAAGTAGTTTGTGAGGGAGATGCATGCGGGGATCATGTGGAAACCTGTTTCAAAATGAACAACTGTCATGCTATACAATGAATTACTGGTCAATGTTTGGTTCCTTTTTTTTTGTCAAAAAGCCAACATAGTATTCTTGGAGAAAAGTAAGTTCAGTCACTTTTACGTAGATTTGTATTTTTAATTAAAGCCGATAAAAGTCCCTTACAAATTGACACAAAAACTGGGATAAGTAAGGTGATTTTATACCCTCGTTGCACCCAGGTCTTGAGGTAGCAATAATAATTTTGCCACATCTTTCCCCCTGCCATTGGTCCACAGCTACTGAAGACATTTTGCTTACTAAGTGACAGTCATTCTGTTTGAAAATTTGGATTGTTTTTCATGTGAGATTTAATGTTGTTCAATGGATAATGTGTACAAATGGAGAAAGAAAGTTGCTTTGTAATGTTGTAATTTTAGTGAAGCAAAATGGTTGTTGTGTAATTTTCTGTTGTAGCAAGACTTGTGTTATCTCATTATCGATATATCATTGCAGTTGATAGGTAATTAGCATTCTTAACATTTTGCCCTTTGTCATTTGATGCAACAATGTCCTCGCCTCAAAAATGAGCCCAGGCAAGCAAATAAAAATATCTTTGCCCTTCTATACAGCAAAAGAAATGCAAGACTAATTATGCAAGTAAAATATGGAATTATTGAATACTTCCAGTACTGCATTTTCCTGTGAAATGTTAGTGAACAAAACCAGTTCCACAGTATAACCTCTTAAATTAAGAATAGCACAAAGCTGTATACCTGGCTGATAAACCTTTGTCCTTTGGAGTTTACATTTGTGTCAAAGGAGTGCATTTAGATATAAGTGAGCAATAGTACCTCAACCTATCTGCGAGAATTGCAGCATCTTGAGATGGTGGGCACAATGTCTCCGCTTAACGTTTTATTTGTTTTTGTCTATTGGAGCCAACTTACTAAAAGCTACACTGCATTAGGCCTCTGACATTCCATGTTTCCAGATAATATATAAATATTTAGACAACACATCATTTTATAAAAGCAAACTATTTTTAAACTCATCTAAAATTTCCATTTTGATGAAGCTGCAGACATGGAGGTCACAGTGCCTCTATTGTGCAAGAGATCTGAGAACAATAAGTTCAAGGTAAGGTTCACTGACATCCTTTTAAAATGTCCTTGTTCTATATTGAAAGTCAAAATCTTGCTGTGCTTTGGGATTAAGATACTGGAAGAATTGTGGAGTTTGGAGCCGCCTGGCAGTCATACTGTCTGATATAAAAGGAAGTTCTATTGAAAACTTCTCATCAACTGGCTAGACTCTTCCTATTGTGTTGTACTCTATTGCCAAGCTTTACACATGCAATTGTTCTAAGATGTGTGGTGCAGTGAATCTGACGACAAACTTGGGAGCCAAGACCTAATAGTATTTGAGGCGTAGCAACTACCCATCCTGTTCGTTAACTTTGTTTACTGTTTTTGATTTTATTATTTTAGCAGTAGAATGAAGCTTCTGACTTGATGTAAAATTGTTCTAGGTTGTTCAAAACACCTGTGATTTTAGTTTTAGCTGATATTTTTCTCCCTGTGCATTCAGGGTCCTTTTCAATCTTTGTCACTGCAGAGTTATGGAGGTCTATCCATTTTTGACTCTGCAACTAGTTGTTGCTTCATTATCAAGGAGACCTATAACAGTCTTCTTGTGAGCATGTCCATTTTAACAAAGGCTTAAAATAAATAGAGTTCACCATGTGATGAGCAGTAGGGATAAATGCACCATTGAGCCAAAAGCACCAATTTTCCTTTTCAGCAATGCTATCCAACACAGCATGTGGTATAGGATAATACCAAAACAGCAGAAATGTGATGTGGTATAAGTTGCCCTCAGTTTTGGTTATATCTTCATAATGAAGCCTTTTCCCCACATTAAAGGAGCAACTCTGATGATTTGTCCTGAAGGCAATTTTAAAAGTAATGTAAGTTAGTGACCAACTCATAAGTTTATTTACCCATTTTGCAGGTGAGAAAGTAAAGGAACGAAGGAGTACTGCTTAAAATGGAGTACTACTTATAGCTGTGATGCTTTTGCCCTCCTGATTATTCTTTTTGTTCTCAATTTGTAATTCTGTTTCTACAGCTGATATTAAAATATCTGCTTACCAGGTATGTAGATGACTACCACATAACTGCCATTTATACTGTAAATCATTTCATAGTATTTAAATCTATGAAGAATATAAGAGGAAGGAGAAATAAACATGCACCCTCTGTTATAGCATAGAACTTGGAAAATGTACTTTTTGTTTTCCTCCAGGGTCAATGGTGGAAATGGCAGAAAAGTTGAGAATTATAACAATGTAATAATGCAACCATGACCTTCCTATTCCCAAAATGTTGTTTTAGGCTGCCCATTTCAAATTTATGGGAGTCACTAAAGTTCTGTTTTCCTCCCTTGTGTCAGATTGTAAATTTCAACTGATATGAAAAACTGGAGCAGTGCAACTATTGACCAAATGAGTATGAGTATATCCATCACAGAATTTAATCTTTGTGGTTAAGTTTGTTCAGTTTGAAATCTATATTTAAGACTCCCTTTGAAGTCTAATTATTGACTCCATTGCCCGTCAGTCTTGATACATAATTTATCCCTATTTCTGTTTCATTGAACGTGAAATTGTCAAAGGTCAGTGTTCCCTTGATTAAGAGCTTAGACTCTGATTATAAACACAGCACTGACACTGCACAAAGAGTGTAAACAGAACGATGTTGATTATAAACCCTTCTGATATTGATGCATCACCATACAAATGCTGTGTATAGGAACTTCTTCCATTTCTGGCTATCAAAGCTTTTTTTGATCAACCTGAAACAAGTATGAAACACAGTATGTAATTTAAGTTTTCAAACAAAACTAGTGTAGAAATTCACAGAGTCTGTATTCTGATATTAAGTGTATTTCAAATACCCAATTTTGAGGTTTAAGCAGCAATTGTTCAGTGAGAATGTAGTCCGAGGTATATTCAGGAATGCTGCTGATTTTTAACCAGCAAAAGACATGCAGCTCACCTGTGCAGAACACAGATGGGGTTGAAGCTACTTATCCAGTCAGACCAACCCTACTTCTCAGTCATTGGCTTGCAAAATGTCTAGTGGGAAGAAACCAAGCCTCCAGGCTGGGTATACTTTCCAAGATGCACAGTGCTTTTTTTTTAATACCAAATGCTATAATCTTTTTAAGTAGCCACTACTAACATTAACATAATGCCAATCGAACAATCTAAGCTAATATTTTGCTAATAGCAACAGGACATAGGACAGTGAAAGTGATTGACGAATTTGGGATGCTTGTGAATAAATGGAGATGAACATGAACATTTACATAATTGCAGTATCTTACATTCTCCCACTGCAAAACAATGTATTATGTGTGCACTGTGGTGTTGTGGTAAGGAAACACAGTTACTTGCATAAATTGCTTTAATTTACAATCTCTTCCCAAAACACCACTTTTGAAAGTGTTGATCTGTGCAATTGGAGTGCAGTTCCCCAGGCAGCTATTGTTTTTGGACAGTTTGTCCACATATATGGCGTTTGCGTGTAAATCTTGACTGATTTTTCTTGCCAAGCAAACCAGATTCTGTCCACACCTGTTGCAGTCCTAGTAACTGTCAGTGTACCCTGTGATGATTGGATTTTTCTTCTCCCTATATCTTGTATTCCGTGGCCAAATTCAGCACTATCACTGGGAGATAACAATCTACAGTAGTCCAGAAAACGGTTTCCCAAAATGTAAGCTCTGCAGCGATAATGACCACCACTGAGGCCTATCGAGTCGTAACTGTGCTTTCGTTTATATGTAACCCCTCCCCTCCACTTTAGCAAGTATTTCTCTCACTTGGGGTTCTCAACACTTTGCAGGCTTCAATAGGGTTCACTGTTGATGGAGAAATCTGGTTGGGAAGCATTAGATTGAAGACTTAACCGAGAAGCTTTCTGATCTTATAGCTCAGACGGAGTCATTAAGCCTGTATATAGAATATATAAGATAGAATTGTGAGCTTATCTGGGATGTTTGACCTTCCAGTTTCTGGGGGGAAAAGTTAAAACGTTAACAGAAGTTTTGTTAAGCCTACAGGTGTAATACACATTCTGCTGATCAACAACAGAATGAGAAGTATATTGTATGAGAACAGGTTATGAATTATTTCTCTTATTTTTTTGTTTGGAGATTTGCTGAGTTTTATAGTTTTAGGTTATATGGAATGTCAGTTTTTTTTATTCCTGTCGCTTAATTTCCATAATTTATCTGACCTTCGATGAATTTGATTAATACCTATATAATAGACAGCAACACTGGAGAACTGAATGGGCTATTTTTCGTTCACGTCTGTTTTTGTCAAAATCAGTTTTCAGGACAGAAGTTTGTATAATCCTGAAGTTTATGGAAATGACTATTTTAATTTATCAGTTAAGCCAAGGGGTAAAGCTCATCTTCACATTTAATAACTTATGAACTGGACAATAGTTTGCGTCATTGAAAGTAATATTTTGGTACAATTCAGGATATGTTTAGAACGTGCATTAGAATTTATAATTTAGTTACATATTTTTATCTCCCCTAACTTTATAATATCAGTGGAAAAATCTTCATGAGTTTCAAATGTGACATTCCAGGAAGAAACCAGTGTGAAAACTTTCTTAATGAAAGCATAGTACTCAGCAAGTTTGAACGCATCTATGGTAAAAGAATCGGTTAAAATCTTGAGTCCAATATGACTTCTTCAAATCCTTCCTTCGATTCAGTATATTCTACAAGTGGAAGCTGTTAAATAGTATGGTCCTTACATTGTCAATTACAGGTTTGCATTTCCCAAGTAGAAATAATCCATTAGACTTAAAGTTTGAGATGGCTAGGTGGGAATATCTTGTGGTAAAGTACCTAGTAATAGGAGTGGGTCTCAGTGTCGCTCCTGTGTTCTGTTTATATGGTGTCATACCAGCTCTGTTATGAATGAATTTCAATAATAGCATATCTATCATGATGATTTACAGTTTGCAGTACTTAAAATTGTGTTATTGAAGAATCTAATACAGAGCTTTAATGAACATGAATCAGGACTAAAATGCTAGAATGGGGAGGTTGCTGAGAGCAAGGATTGGGATAAAGTACAAACTTAGAGTCATAGAGATGTACAGCATGGAAACAAACCCTTCGGTCCAACCCGACCATGCCGACCAGATATCTCAACCCAATCTAGTCCCACCTGCCAGCACCCGGCTCATATCCCTCCAAACCCTTCCTATTCATATACCCATCCAAATGCCACTTAAATGTTGCAATTGTACCAGCCTCCACCACTTCCTCTGGCAGCTCATTCCATACACGTACCACTCTCTGTGTGAAAAAGTTGTCCCGTAGGTCTCTTTCCCCTCTCACCCTAAACCTGTGCCCTCTCGTTCTGGACTCCCTGACCCCAGGGAAAAGACTTTGCCTATTTACCCTATCCATGCCCCTCATAATTTTGTAAACCTCTATAAGGTCACCCCTCAGCCTCCGGCGCTTCAGAGAAAACAGTCCCAGCCTGTTCTGCCTCTCCCTATAGCTCAAATCCTCCAACCCTGCCAACATCCTTGTAAATCTTTTCTGAACCCTTTCAAGTTTCACAACATCTTTCCGATAGGAAGGAGACCAGAATTGCACGTAATATTTCAACAGTGGCCTAACCAATGTCCTGTACAGCCGCAACATGACCTCCCAACTCCTGTACTCAATACTCTGACCAATAAAGGAAAGCATACCAAATGCCACCTTCACTATCCTATCTACCTGCAACGCCACTTTCAAGGAGCTATGAACCTGCACTTTATTCAGCAACACTCCCTAGGACCTTACCATTAAGTATATAAGTCCTGCTAAGATTTGCTTTCCCAAAATGCAGCACCTTGCATTTATCTGAAACTCCATCTACCACTTCTCAGCCCATTGGCCCATCTGGTCAAACTTCTGTGGAGATCCATTGTTAGTCGGATAAACTTTGACCAAGTGCATTACATTCCACATTGTCAAGTCATTTAGCTTTCTAATTAATTCTACCTCTGAAATTTCAGTGTTGGCAACTGCTCCTATGGCGCTAAGAGAGTACAAGGTACCCAGAGTTGGTGGGGATCGAGCACAGAGGGCTGTCTGCCTGGTACACAGAGCATCAGAGGACAGATAACAACCAGCAACACGGTGAGTGAATGGAAGTGTAGATCTTCACCAAACAGAATGAGAGAAAAGGTTAAATCTATTAGAAAAGATATAGCCAGATTTGCATATCACTGAACTACAATTAACTATGTAAGGATCAAAATCAGAATTTAGAAATAATTTCAATGCATAATAAAATTCTGAGAATTTCTGTTTTTACATAGAGAAATATCCTTTGCTAAGTACAATAAGTACGATGATATAGCTTTCCTTAATATGCAGATTAATAGGAAACCAAGTGAGACTTTAAAACTACTTCTGCACAAGTCAACAACAATGATTGCTTATGGTGAAGATAAGGGGCAGTCAAGCAGTTAGGGGAAACGCTAAACCATAAAAACACAACTTGAATAGTTTATGAAGTCAGCTGAGTCCTGTTCTTGTACTCTGTGTTTTGTGTGCTGTTTTGTTTCAGAACACTGGAGCTACAGACACCAATAGTCTGACTTGAATCATTGCAAATGATATAGGCTGAGGGAGTATGAAAAAGATATTGTTAAGTTGTGGAGCAAAACTTAGAGGCAGAGTTGATTGTAGAATTAATCAGCATGCTGCAAAGAACTAAACTCCACCTTCAGTTGTATCAACAAATCAAACTTGATGTTGGATCTTCATTTTCAAAGCAGTTTCTGCTTACCAGAATATTTGACAGACTACTTAATAAGTACTAAATGCAAATGCAAGTAACTACATTGTCAGTTCAGGTATTGCACATACCTGAAAAAGTTATGCTGACATTTATTGGCTAGTTTTTTTTAAATATGTGTTGCAACTTTAAAGTTGATATAATGTCCCTGAATGATGTGGAATTATGTAGTCCATTCAGTTAGCAATATAAGATATACATATATATATATATATATATGATTTGGATGGCCTGGTTTGAGACTTCCCTGCAATGGAAAGAAAAGGGTTGGGCAACCAGTCTGTTGGTCTGCTACTCCCACAGCTTTTGAGGACTAAGCCAAAATGAAGTCAACAGCCAAACCTGAGACCGTTTCCCTTCATGTAAAGAAAATCTATTAGAAATCGGAACCAATAAAAGGTCACTAACCTGAAACAGGAACTTTGTTTTTTAACACAAATGCTGCCTAGCTGCTGCATATTTCAAATTTTCAGTATTTGTATTATTTTGCTTTAGTAACATATTTCCACTCTAGTTTTAGTGGCACAAATTGCCTGGTAGTTCTGAACAAGGTTGAAATTGGCAAGGGGAAAAATTGAAAGACTTCACAGAAAAATGAGCTGTGATCTTTTAGACATGTAAATTAAACTGTGTTCCATTTAAGATTTTGAAAATAAGTTTTTTTTGCAGTTTCTGAACATCACATTACTTGTTTCATTGTCTTTTCTTAATAAGGTCAATTAGAAATGTAAACATGTTTGCTTTATTAATTGTTGTTTCTGTCTCCTAATTTCAGTTACATATTGTACAGCATTAACACTCAGTGCAATAAATTTCAAACTTAAGTAAAATTTGACCTTGCCATATTTGGTCAGGAGTAATAGAACTGTAGAACTGAAGACAGTGAAAATGACCTTGTTATTGTGTTATTTTATATTTGAACTGACTGGTTGGACCACAATGATCTTTACAGTTTGATGCATTCCTAATTTGTTGATGCAGTATTGTCAAGTTCGAAAAATCACAATGTATGTTTACCACTTAGATAGATATAAGCTTGTACTGTTAATGTCACCTATATAAATATATTATAGTTTTGGGTATATGTGTAGATGTGTGTGTATAATAGTTTTATATATATAAATATAGTAAGTCATCTTCACTGTTACAAGACACTTTAAATCAAAAATGTACCTTTCACACATTAATTTGGCTGGTTGTCACTATACTTCCATGTATTTTAAACTAAGTGTTAAGCTTGATCATCAGTGAATATCAGAGATTATTAATTTCAGTATTTAATATTCTTTACATCTTTATCGTTTCACTTTCTATGGTAGTCTACATGTGACAATAAAATCTATTTCTAATTCTAAAGATAGTGCGGTGTTAACCCATTGATAATTACTTTTAACATGATCAAATCAGAGGTTGGTCACAATCATAGCACTATCTCTTTCATTTGACAACAGTAAAACTTCTCAAGGTATAAATTTCTTCAGCACTAGAAATACATTCACTGCCTTTATATCCCTTTGACCCTGCAGCCTTCTGTGCATTCTTGCTTCCTCAGCCTTATCATTAAGGCTGTGCCTTTAGTCAACCAGGCTGCATGCTTTGGAATTTTCAGTCTAAATCTTTCTAACTTGGTTAGAATCTTTCTAAAACCTCCACCTTTGTTCAAGTTCTTGATCATCATTTGTATATCCTCCTTTGGCTCAGCCTTTGTTTCTTTCCTTCTTAATGTTTGAAGTTCTTTTAGAATATTCTTTTGCTAAAAGTGCCATAAAGTAGAAGTTATTGTTGTGATATTGCAGTCGATTATATTGACCAAAGAAGAGAACTTGCAGTAGAATGTAGGGACTGGGTAGGCGAAAACACTGCGATGTGCACAGGACAGATTCTTTTTCTAGTAATACCATAAATGTTCAATTGTTTGTTATGTTAAAGAATTCATCTTGGCACAGAAAAATTGACAAGGATACCGAATCATTGACAAGGTTACGCATTTGCTTAAAATCAAGCTGTCAAAACATCCATTGCCTACAGATATGTCCTACACTAAATTTATGTAAAGTGCTGTCATTTGGTTTAGCAAGATCCAATGTTAAGAGAAATAGGTCTACTTTCATGTGGATGAGATCTGTTTTTGGCTAGTCAGTGTTACTTTGTGGAAGTGATGATGTCTGTTTATAATATAATGAGCTTGCTGGCTCAGGATCTGTCATCTGCGAGTTTTAGTGCAGTCTGTAATGTAGGATCTGTATACTTCATATGCAACGGTCGATAGAATTCTAAGATACTGAGGTGGGGTGTAACATGTAAAATATTTTGTTCTTAGCAAGGCAATATTTAGCTCCATCTGGAGTACGATGTGGAGTTTTGGTTACCATTTTGCAGGAAAAAGGGGAAAGCAAAGTATTGGAAAAGTACAACAATGAATCATTTGTTTGATGCCTGGCAATAGGACATTTGAGATTTGAGAAGAAACTACAGAAACTAATTTTGATTACAGTAGAATACAGTAGTTCCTCCCCATCCCGTACCTGCAGGGGATATGTTCCATAACCTACCACAGAAGCCAGAAACCACAGATAGGAGTGAACCCATTCGTTTCAACAGGAAACTTATCCTTCCCTGCAGCCCTCTGATCCCTGGTTCCGGAAGGTTCCCTGTAATATGTTCAGGCCACAGTAAACCGAGGATATTTGAAACTGCGGGAAACTATTCCATGGATACGGGGGTCGCCCTGTATAAGACTGAAAATTGATAAGATTAATACAAGCTTAATAAACTATTTACTTGGTTTCAAGAATCGAACAGTGACCATAAGGAGGCAGAGGGGAAAATGTATAGACAAATCAGACATAGCTTTCACATGGTGGTTTTTGGAATTGACTAGTGAGAAAATTATTTGATGAGTATTCATAGTAAAGTCTGAGACCAATCACATTGACCAAATGGTCTTTTCTGGTTTTCCCTACTGCATTCTTTCTAAATAATAGCTTTCAAAAGCATATGGAAACTGACAGATTTTTCTGAGAAAGTATTTAAACTTGTGAAACAAAGCAACACAAAAATATTTGCAACTGGCATTTATATCATGCTTTATTATTACAGAGATTATATGAAGTACAAAATATCCCAAGTTACTTGGATATATTATGAATATTATGAACATAATTTGAAACTGAGCCATGTTAGGTGATCTTAGGAAAGGTGGTTACAAGAGTAGGTTAGACGCTGGGAATAATGTGTGTAACTCGCTGTCTGACTCGACAAAGCCTGTCTGCCATATAGAAGACATAATGCAAGCATATGATAAAACACTTTCAACTTACCCCGCTGAGTTCAGCTGCAACAAACAAGAAGCTTGACACTACCCAGGACAAAGTTGTCTCCTTGATTGGCACTCACCCCATTCACCAGCTTCAACAGTTTCTCCCTCCTCCACTGATACACAGAGGTGGGCATTATGTGCCATCTACAAGCTGCACTGAAGCACCTTCCCAATCCCCAACTTGTAGATTTAAAAAGACAAGGGCAGTAGATATATGGAAATACAACCACCTACAACTTCACCTACATGATGCACATCATCCTATCACTGAAAACTATATTGTGGTTCCTTCAGGAAAATGAATCAAAATCCTGGAGCTCTCTTCCCAACAGCACTATGGATGTAACTACACACCAATGACAAAATCAACATTCTCCTTTAAGACCTTCTTTAATACCCACATTCTTGATCAAGCTTTTTATTTTTTTTCTGTATTCACTTTTGACTCAGCCTTCATTTCTTTCCCGATGACTGTCTGGAGTACTTTTGGAACTTTCTACTTTGTTAAAGATGCTATATAGATAGACGTTATTGTAATTGTGGTTTTGCAGCTGATTATATTGGCCAAGCAAGAAAACTAACAGAACACTAATTGCTCTGCTTGAGGAAACCCATTGTGATGTCTGCTTGAGACATTTCCTTCTTCTGACAATACCATAAATGCCAAATTAAACATAATGGTTCAAGACAGCTCACCACAACATTCTTGAGGGTAATTAGGGATAGGCATTCCAACAGCACCCACACCCCATGAATGAATATTTTAAAAATCCTTGGCCATATTTTTTTGTAATCTTTAGATTGTGGAATTTTGTGTCAGATGATCATCTGATTTGGTGAATCATTCACAAGTCAGCTGATGCAAGGCATCTAGTTTACCTAGTGCTTGCCAGATCTGTAATGCCTATGATTGTGTAATGCTGACACTGTACAGTAGTGGGTTTAAGATTAGTACACTTGCAAATCATTTAACAAGGAAATTGACAATGCAAGAAAGCCATTCAGCCTATCAATCCTACTCCATTCAGTGTCCTTGTATGTTTTTTTACTTCATGACACCTATGGAAGTTCTGAGACTTGAAAGGGTTCAGAAAATATTTCCAAGGATGTTGTTCGGGTTGGAGGGTTTGATCTATCGTAAGAGGCTAAATAAGCTGGGGTTATTTTACCTGGGGTGTTGGGGGCTGAGGGGTGACCTTAAAGGGGTTTATAACATCATGAGGGACATGGATAGGGTGAATAAACAAGATCTTTTCCCAGGAATGGGGAGTCTAAAACTAGAGGGTGTAATTTAAAGGTGAGAGGGGAAAGATTTAAAAGGTACCTCAGAGGCAACTTTTCATGCAGAGGGCAGTGCATGTATGGAATGAGCTGCTGGAGGCTGGTACAATTACAACATTTAAAAGGCATCTCGATGGGTCTAGGAATAGGAAGGGTTTAGAGGGATGTGGGCTAAATGCTGGCAAATGGGACTAGATTAATCTAGGAAATCTGGTCAGCGTGGATGAGTTGATCAAAGGGTCTGTTTCCGTGCTGTACAACTCTATGATTCTATCATCCACTACTTTAGGAATGTGAAGTTTCTTCGATCTTCCTCGAAAGAAGAAATCTTGCACTGATATAATTACTTCTCCTAAGATTATAATCTTGAATAATTTCAAGACAAATCTTGAAAACTAATTTATCAACAGAATGTTAATCCATCTATGACATATTATTTTTATTTATATTGTCAAATTTCCAAAGCTGGAGTAGTGCGTACAGTTTTGGGCACCATACTTCAGAAATGATATGAATGGATTGGATAGAGTGCTCAACGGTTACAAAGATAATTCCAGAAGTGAGTAACTTCATTTATGAAGATTGACAGGAGGTTAGGGCTGATTTCATTGTAGAGGACAAGGTTGAGAGTGACTTGATTAAAGATAAAATCATGAAGGATATGAATAGGATAGTTGAGGGAAACCGTTCCCATTTAGGGATACAAGTAGTTAATAGAGAGATGTTGATAAGTTGAGTAAGTAGGCAGAAAAGTTGTTATATGACCTGGGAAAATGTGAAGTATTTCATTTTGGAAGGGAGAACCGAAGAACAGAATGATTTAAATGGAAAAAACTGCAACACAAAAGGATGGTTAGTAAGGTCAGATCACATTGGATGTAGGGGGACTTAGCCAATTGGTACAAAATTGGCTTGAAGGTAGGAGACAGAGGATGGTGGTAGAGTATTGCTTTTCAGACTGGACGCCTGTAACCAGCAGTATGCCACAAGAATTGGTGCTTGGTCTACTGTTTTACAACACTTTTTTGATTAGATTAGATTAGATTAGATTCCCTACAGTGTGGAAACAGGCCCTTCGGCCCAACAAGTCCACACTGACTCTCCTAAGAGTAACCCACCCAGACCCATTCACCTACTCCCTAATAATGCACCTATCACTATGGACAATTTAGGATGGCCAATTCGCCTAACCCGCACATCTTTGGACTGTGGGAGGAAACCTGAGCACCCGGAGGAAACCCATGCAGACACAGGGAGAATGTGCAAACTCCACGCAGACAGTCGCCCAAGGCTGGAATCGAACCTTGGTCCCTGGTGCTGCGAGGCAGCAGTGCTAACCACTGAGCCACTGTGCCACCCGGCAATTGTATAAATGATTTGGATGTGAATATAGGTGGCATGGTTTGTAAGTTTGCAGATGACACCAAAATTAGTAGTGTAGTGGACAGTGAAGAAGGATATCTCAGAATAAAATGGGACCTTAATCAGATGAACCAATAGGCTGAGGAGTGGCAGATGGAGTTTAATTTAGATAAATGTGAGGTGTTGCATTTTGATAAGGCAAACCAAGGCAGGACTTAAACAGTTAATAATAGGGCCCTGTCGAACAAAGACACCTAAGAGTGCAGTGCATAATTCCTTGAAAGTGGAGTTGCAGGCAGACAGGGTGGTGAAGAAGGCATTTGGCATATTTGCCTTATTGGTTAGAATATTGAATACAGGAGCTGCGAGGTCATGTTGCAGCTGTACAGTACATTGGTGAGGCCACTTTTGGAACACTGCATTCAATTTTGGTCACTCTTCTATAGGAAGGCAGTTGTTAAACTTAAGAAGATTCAGAAAAGATTTACAAGGATGTTGCCAGGAATGGAGAGTTTGAATTATAAGTAGGGGTTGAATAGGCTGGTGCCATTTTCCTGGACCATTGGAGGTTGAGGGGTGACCTAGAAGTTTACAAAATCATGAGGGACATAAATAGGGTGACTAGCCAAGATCCTTTCCCTGCGGTGTGGCAAGTCCAAAATTAGAGGGGATAGGTTTAGGGTGAGAGTAGAATGGTTTAAAAAGGACTTGAAGGGTAACTTTTTTCATGCAGGGGTGGGGTGTACATGGAACAAGTTGCCAGAGGAAGTGGCTGAGGTGGTATAATTCCAACATTTAAATGGCATCTTGTTGGGTATATGAATAGGGTGGGTTTAGAGGGATATGGGCCAAATGTTGGCAAATGGGACTAGGTCAGAGTGGGATGTCTGGTCAATGCGGATGAGTTAGACTGAGGGATCTGTTTCTGTACTGCATGATTCTATGAGTTGGGTGTGTTTTGCATGAAACACAAAAGGTAGCACACAGGTGCAGCAAGCAGTCAGAAAGGTTAATGGAACATTGGTCCTTATTTTAAGTGCATTGGAATGTAAGAATAAAGAAAATACTGCAATTGTACAAAGTGCTGGTGAAATGAGACAATGTCTATAGTACTGAGAATAGTTTTGGACCTCTTAAGAGAAAATATTATTTAGTTGAAGGCAGTTCAGAAAAGGTTTACTTGAATGATCTCTGTACAGAGAGATTACCTTATGAGCAAAGATTAAGCAGGTTCCAACTGAACTCATTGGAATACAGAAGAATGAAAGGTGATCTCATTGTAACACATAGGGTTCTATTGAATGGCAGGGCTGGTTTGAGGGCCCAAATGGCCTACTCATTTTCCTATTTCTTATTGTATTATGGTAAAGGGATTGAGAATGAGGGGGCACAGATTTAAAGTAATTTACAAAAGAAGTAAGTGTGATGTGAGAAAAAATATTTTCAAACAGCAAATGGTTCGGATCTGGAATGCCTGTCTGAAAGTGCAGTAGAGTGAGACATTCACTAGTGCATTACTTGATTATTTGCATGGAAACAATATGCAGGGTTGCAGGGAATAGACGGAAGGATGTCATTGGTCGTTTTGCTCATTTAGAGAGTTGACACATATGTGATGGAGAAAATGAGGACTGCAGATACAGGAGATCAAAGTCGAGAGTGTGGTGCTGGAAAAGTACAACAGGTCAGGCAGCGTACGAGGGGCAGGAGAATCGACGTCTCAGGCAAGAGCCCTTCATCAGGAATGAGGCTTGTGAGCTGAGTGGGTAGAGAGATAAATGGGAGTGGGTGGGGCTGGGGAGAAGGTAGCTGAGATTGCAATAGGTAGATGGAGGTGAGGGTAATGGTGATACGTCAGAGAGGAGGATGGAGTAAATAGGTGTATGAAAGAAGATGGACAGGTAGGAAAGGTCATGAGGGTGGTGCTGAGTTGGAAGCCTGGACTTCACTAGTTTTCTCATTTCCCCTTCCCCACTTTATCCCAGTTCCAACCTTTCAGCTCGGCAGCTAATGACGTCCACATCCCGCAATGGAGCTTTGAAAGAAAAACAGTGAAAGTATATTTTTTAAATTTAGTTTTATCATTCAACTCTATTTTCTGGACTGGTCTTTATTTAATCGGTTAGAATTTGGGAAATAAATTCTACTCTGTTGTATTTTATGCTAAAATGCAAATTGAGTATTATCTAATTATATTGAGTTAAGGTTAATAGCACAGCAATGACTGAATTTAGTCTTTCTAATAAAAGCTGAACCATTAAACAATTGATTTAATAGACTTTGAGGAATAGACTGTACTTGGGACAAGTAATTATTTTGGGGAAATTTGAATTACTGAATGGCTGAACAATACCAGACTTTTGTGTATGTTTGAACAGAAAAACAAAACTTGGGATCACAGTGGCCTTTGGTAAGAGTGAAAAAGGATCCCAATATATTGCTCTTGATTGTCTCTAAAGTCTTCAATTAATGTGAAGCAGATATCTGGGCTGTATCAAACATTCATTTAATTACAATTTAACAGACTATTCTAACCCAAGATCACTTCTTGATAAAGTCACATTTAGAATATTACATGAAATATGAAATGCTCCAACTTTTTGAAAAAATGCCATGAATGAAAAGGAAAAGAAAATAAATTTGTACATTTGAATCAATTGAAAACACTTAAGTATGCAGCTGGTCCTAACAGCATCTAAAGAGACCTGGGGTATTTTTTTATTTTAATTTAAAAGAGCAGGAAAGCACTGAAGAGTGCACAGAGGGCAACTGGTGATAAATGGTTTGTAACTTAGATTTTAGTTGTGAAGAGACCAGTTATTTAAGTATGGACTCTGATGGGAAAACTGTAGGGCACTAGTACAGAATTAAAGGTTAGACAAGGTTTTGTACTTTATAGAACTAGCTAGTCAAATAATCTGCAACTATGATTTCACTCCCAAAATATCACCTCAATTTATCCAGGCTAAAATGTACTTCCTACTTGTCTGACTGTTCTACTAGCTTCTTATCTTATATGACATTGCTTTTTGCTCAGTAAACTCTTTCAGCTATCAAAAGGGACAAATTTGCACTGTATTAAGGAACAGCCATTCTCCACTATGGGAAACTTTTCACATTTTCAACTTTACACTCTCTATGCCCTTGTAACTTGACTTGAATATTCTGTTCGCCGAATTTGAGTTGCAGACGTTTCGTCCCCTGTCTAGGTGACATCCTCAGTGCTTTGGAGCCTCCTGTGAAGCGCTTCTGTGATCTTTCCTCCGGCATTTGTAGTGGTTTGAATCTGCCGCTTCCGGTTGTCAGTTCCAGCTGTCTGTTGCAGTGGTCGGTATATTGGGTCCAGGTCGATGTGCTTATTGATAGAATCTGTAGATGAGTGCCATGCCTCTAGGAATTCCCTGGCTGTTCTCTGTTTGGCTTGTCCTATAATAGTAGTGTTGTCCCAGTCAAATTCATGTTGCTTGTCATCTGCGTGTGTGGCTACTAAGGATAGCTGGTCGTGTCGTTTCGTGGCGAGTTGGTGTTCATGGATGCGGATCGTTAGCTGTCTTCCTGTTTGTCCTATATAGTGTTTTGTGCAGTCCTTGCATGGGATTTTGTACACAATATTGGTTTTGCTCATGCTGGGCACCAGAACGAAGGACCCAATACCCAACATGAGCAAAACCAATATTGTGTTCAAAATCCCATGCAAGGACTGCACAAAACACTACATAGGACAAACAGGAAGACAGCTAACGATCCGCATCCATGAACACCAACTAGCCACGAAACGACACGACCAGCTATCCTTAGTAGCCACACACACAGATGACAAGCAACATGAATTCGACTGGGACAACACTATTATTATAGGACAAGCCAAACAGAGAACAGCCAGGGAATTCCTAGAGGCATGGCACTCATCCACAGATTCTATCAATAAGCTCATCGACCTGGACCCAATATACTGACCACTGCAACGGACAGCTGGAACTGACAACCGGAAGCGGCAGATTCAAACCACTACAAATGCCGGAAGAAAGATCACAGAAGCGCTTCACAGGAGGCTCCCAAGCATTGAGGATGTCACCTAGACAGGGGACGAAACGTCTGCAACACAAATTCCCAACTCGGCGAACAGAACCACAACAACGAGCACCCGAGCTACAAATCTTCTCACAGACTTTGACTTGAATATTTTCTGTGATTTGGACTGTCCATAAAATTTAAAAGCTACAAATCACTCAGGCTTGGGACTACACTAGGATGTAACTGAATTAGGAATGCAGGAAGGCAGTGCATTTCCTCCCAGCTGAACCCCAAAGTTCACTTAATTATGTTCAGATTTTTATTTACTAAGTGGGTCAAAATTAACATTACAGTTGTGGCTGTCAGTGGGATGATACTATTTCAAAGCCTTTTGAGAATACTGAATATTTACAAATGAATGTCCCAGATGTTATGCACCATTGTTTTATGTGCAGTTGAGTACGTCAGTAAATGGAAACTGTTAATGATTATGTACTTCTTGAGTACGGCCTTTTCAGTCACTATATTAAGTAATTTCTTCATTAGTAAGTTGTGTTTACTTTGCTTTGAATGATTTTTCCTGTAGCATGGGTTTGTCACCATTGATATTTTTTCGCGTTCTTCTTGGAGCTGTAGTTGCTTGCTGCTATGCACACTTCTGGAATCAGCATTCCTTTCAGATAGGCGGAAATGACAAAACCATAACTGTTTACAGATGCATGCCTTTATTTTAAAAATATACAAATGTTGCATCAATTTAAGTATAGTGTATTATATGAACAACTGTTTATAAATACTCAACTTTGAAATGACTTTTACATGCCATCTCCTTTGAACTAAGAGAGTTTTAAAGATTTTATCGCAGAGCAGTAACCTGCAAGTCTGAATTCTGAATCTCTGTGGTTTGGGTGTGGAAGTAATATGTAGCAGGCATCTGACGTAAGAGAGGAAATGAAAATTGTAGAGTCAACATGGATCACGGTTATGCTCTTCAACAGCTGCAGAATTGCAAAGATGTGGGAGTCAGTTTTGTGCCTGCTGCGAGAGACACGCATGGTTCATAGAGAACAGTAGTAGAGAAAAAGACTCCCGAAGTAGAGAAAGCGTAAAGGATCATCGTATATTTTGTTTTATTCTTTAAAAAGTTGAATAGTCAATCGAAATGTAGACTATTGTATTCTTCAAGAAAGGCCACGCGCTTCAAATTTAATAAGGACCCATCTGTCAGGTCAGTATTTTTAATTTATACATACTGTACATTGGGACAAAGACTTCATGTTTAAGTTCACAGGATGAAGCTGAACTATAGGTTATCCATAGTTTCCAATCTGCATTTGATCTTGAGCACAGCTTACTGGCTTTTGGTGACCTATACTGTTCTTAATGTAGCTGCATTCACACAATTTTTTGTTTCTAAAAATTAAATTTTATATTTAAAAATCACACAGTTTCTAAAGTATTCATTGTCTTAGGTAGAACAGGATCATCTTCTAAAGCGCCCTTCAAATGGTGTGGAAGTAAGTCCTCACCATCCAAAGGAATGGAGAAATAGTGAAAAGATACATGCCTGCATCATTATCATCTGTGACTGACGCTGTAAGCATCCACTTCTTTGGCTGTCTTGCTCCATGATAATTTTCAGCTTTTGAGTCAGATTGGATGAGGTTTATAATAAAAGTTGCTAATTCTTTTCAACTTTTGTACATGATTGAGTTACCGATGGCAATTGAATATTTTCAAATTATTCTAAATATTTTCTTCCTGTAATTTTTTTCGTGTTCATGTTACTTAATAACTTGGACAATATTGATGTGCATTATTTAATCTCTTCAGTTGAATTACATGCCTTGAAATTATAGCTACATCTTTTCTTTTGCAGCTGAGCATGATCAATACCACTTAGTTTTGGGCTAGGGGTGTGTATGTGGTGTTTAATGTATCTATTTCCATGTAATGAGCCAAATACTGCACAATAGCATGTTGTTGGTTGAACACTGAATCTTTGCTAGTCACATTGAACATTCTGTGTGGGAAAATCTGGCTCAGTTCATTGAAGTAAAGTCTTGGCAGGTGAACTTAGATTGAATTAGCAGAAGAGTTGTTGTAAGAACTTTGAGCCTCACTAATAGAGAAGCTTTTCCATCTGAGCAACTGTTGTTTTGACTTTCTATTGCCAAATTTAAAGGTGCATTATGTAATAGTTTAATTAATACCGAATGCTCATGTAGGGACTATTCAGTTCTACTTTTAACCATGATTTCGTTTTGATTTTAGTGTCTATTTTGGGTAAACTTCCACAGCAATGCTTGTTATTGTCTGTCTGTTGCTGTCGAGTCTTAGGTTTCCTTGACTAATGCTGTGAGTTGAACATTTTTGAAACTTTTGAAGAAATAATTATTCTTTCAACCATTTCACATTTCATTGGACAGGATGTTGTGCATTGCTGGATTTTGATAATGGGAATTTACTGTGTCAAGAGAGATTAATTTTGTAGGGTGAAATTTCTCTTTTTAAATTCCTTCAGTTATTTATATATGTTAGTTTATTCTATTCTTACATTTACTTCACTGTATGTATTACCTGAGTGATCTCTGATGTCAGATTCATGAGTGTATGAGAGGCCTTTTAAAATCATTACTGTTGATCTCTGCAGGAAAGTGGTAATTGCACATGCAGTTTATCTCCACTGTAAAACAAAAATGATATACAGTGTTGGTCAGATACTACTAAAGTTTCATAATTCAAATTTACAAACAAGATGGTGTTTTATTTTCTTCCTTATTGTCAGAATAAAATCATGGCATCACCTAGATTGGGAATTTTGTTTTCCACAAACCAAACTACAAAGGGGACAATTGAGCAGTTGAGGCCAAACTGTACTTCACTCATGGGAAAATGTTGATGTTAGGATTGTCTTTGACTTTGAAAAAGAATCTGAAGGCCTTTTCAGTAGTTCTCATTTAAAGAAAACTTCTGGTAAGTTAAACTGAATGCATGTACAGAAATCTGTTGTTTCGAAATGCTTGCCTTTGAACTTATTCCAGCCTCCAGGAGACCAGTGCTGTGTGTGAGAGAGAGAGAGAGAGAGAGGAAAAAAACTTTTGCTATCGTTCTCACCAACTGTGTGATTCATTCTTTGATTCTCTTAGCATGTGTATATTTTGAATAATAAATGCTGAAATGTCAGATCAATTTGTCAAACTGTTTGATGCTTTTCCTCAAAAGGAATTCCTATTATTTTGTTTGAAACATTTATCTCAAAATTGACTTTAAGTGCATACTATTCATAAAATTGGTTTCTGTCCTCTATTTTTTTCCATTTCCTACATTGGTTATGACCTTTGTAAATAACATTGTTAATTTACTGGGTTATATTTTGGGCTTATGCCAAAAAGGAAGTGGTCTGTGACTGTCTAACCTTATTCCTCATGGGAGCATTACAGCGAGCAGAGAGGAAATGTTCATCCCACCAACCAGGACTGACTTTGTGCATGAGTCTAAAGGGGAAAATGTCCTCAAGTCCATTGGGTTGACCAGTTTCCCAAGCACCTGTCAGACTATATTTCTGGAATATTTTGACCAATGTCTCAACTATTTCTGCAACCAGCTCATTTGATACCCTTAAAAGCAGGCCATAAGGTCTTTCTTTAGCTTTTTTTTAATTCATGCACAGGATGTAGGCATCACAGACTCGGCAAACGTTTATTGCCCATCCCTAATTGCCTTTAAGGTGGTGATGAGCTGCCACCTTTAACAGTTGCAGTACATCTGGTCTAGCTGCACTCTCAATGCCATTAGGGAGGAAATTCCATTTGTTTGTTATTATAAACAGTGCTACAACATCTTTTGTCCCATTAGCACATTGCTTATCTGTTATTTTTCGGATGTTTAGAGTATCTTCCACTATGAAGACCAATGTGAAATATTGATTTAAATTATCTGCCATTTCATTGTTCCCCATTATTAATTCCTCTTCCAAGAGTTGCAAACTTACTTTAGCAACTGTCTTCCTTATGTATACCCATACAAGCTCTTGTTGTTTGTTTTGGTATTTCTTGTCTATTTATTTTTATAATCAATGTTCTCATTCTTTATTATTTTTGTAGCTATCTATTTAAAAATTCTCTAAGTTCCTAAAAACAAATTCCAAATCCTGTGCCATGCTTCTAGTTTTCACCACTTTGTATACCTTACTTTTTGATTGGAACTGAAAATGTGTTGCTGGAAAAGCGCAGCAGGTCAGGCAGCATCCAAGGAGCAGGAGAATCGACGTTTCGGGCATGAGCCCTTCTTCAGGAATGAGGAAAGTGTGTTCAGCAGGCTAAGGTAAAAGGTAGGGAGGAGGGACTTGGGGGAGGGGCGTTGGAAATGCGATAGGTGGATGGAGGTCAAGGTGAGGGTGATAGGCTGGAGTGGGGGTGGGGGTGGAGAGGTCAGGAAGAAGATTGCAGGTTAGGAAGGCGGTGCTGAGTTCGAGGGATTTGACTGAGACAAGGTGGGGGGAGGGGAAATGAGGATTGGAACTCTACTTAACCATCTTTATAAACCACAGGTAGTTCATCCTTTGCATTATGTCAATTTTGTCTGGAATATGTTTCTTCTAAGCGTTAGGAAATATCTATTGGAATATTTGTTCATCCATTCTCTTGTCCCTTAGCCTGTTTTCCCAGCCCATTTTAGACAACTCTTTGATCACATCTCTGTAATTGCCCTTTTAAGTTGAGGACAGCAGTTGCTCTCTCGCAAATTAAATTTGGAATTCAACCATTTTGTGCATATACTCTGAATTTAGAATCAGGGTTAGGTGAAATTTAATATGGAGATTATTAGCAGAGCATTCCAGAATGGCAGAAGCAAGAGGTTGAAGATTTTGCCACTGATGATGTAGTGGAAAGAGGGAACAATGTATGGTAGACCAGAAGAGCAGTGGGAGGAGGTAGAAACGTTGCATAATCAAACATGCTGTAGTTTTAACCAGCTAACTGATGTCTCTTTCTTGGAAAGCCCACCAAATCTCTTGCTTGGGTACCACTTGTTTCCCTTAATACCATTTTTATTCCTGCTGTTTGACAACTAATTTATCTGATATGATTGAGAGTTTAGAAACAGTCCATATAAGGCACAGATTATCAAGTTAGTAAGCTAAAATCAAAATTCTTAATTAATAAGCATTTTGGAGTGTCAGAGGCTGAGGGGTGACCTTATAGATGTTTATACAAACATGAGGGGCATGGATAGGATAAATATACAAAGTCTCTTCCCTGGGGTGGGAGAGTCCAGAACTGGAAGGCATAGGTTTAGGGTGAGAGGGGTAAGATATAAAAGAGACCTAAGGGACAACTTTTTCACGCAGAGGGTGGTACTTGTATGGAATGAGCTGCCAGAGGAAGTTGAGGAGGCTGGTACAATTGCAACATTTAAAAGGCATCTGGATGGATATATGAATAGGAAGGGTTTAGAGGGATATGGGCCAGATGCTGGCAGTTGGGACTAGATTGGGTTGGGATATCTGGTTGGCATGGACAAGTTGGACTGAAGGGTCTGTTTCCGTGCTGTACATCTCTATGAATGTGTGTTCAAATTAATTTTCTTTACTGAGATGAAATTTTAATTCATTATCAAATTTGGATCTTATTTTAGCTAACAATTTCAGTAAAGTTCTTTGATTCACTTTCATTAGCCAATAGTGAGTAGGGGTTCATTGTGGCTTAGAATAACAAACTTTTCAACTGAAGGTTAGAAACCTCCACTCTCACATTACACTTAGTAAACTTTTATGCAAAAAAAAAGAGCTTCACTTACTAGACAAGCAAATCCCATTAAACCAGTCCACTACATGATTCCCTCTTCTCTCTCTGATTAATCCTTTACATTCTGAAAAATTATTAGCCTGGATATTATTGTGATAATGATTGCAAAACATGTCAATGCTCAGAACCATTACTGCAGTTAAACCAATATCAACTTTGGAAGTTGGCACATGAGTAGAAGAATGTGGAAAGTCAGATGTTGTTATCACCAGTTCTGTTTCTCTCCAGTGCATTTGCTGTAAAGGTTCCTAAAAACTGCACCCTCTAATTCAATCATGATTTGGCAAAACAAAAATAAATTCTTGCACTTTTAATCTCACTTTAAAACTCCTCAAAACAATTGCATGCTGTTGAGAGAAGTGTGAGTAGGTTTTAAGCATGGCGTCTTCAGAATTTGGGCCAACCAAGATACTTACCGATAAAACGAATTATAATTGTAGAATATCAAGCTTCTTCACGACGAAAATATTTTCTTAAATTTGTTTATTTTGATTTTAGCTTCTTAATCATAATTGTTTAGTTTACTGTTTGAAAATCAGAATATGTTAAGGAGACAAGTGGGACTTATTTAGTTTGGGAAATGGGTTGGCATGGACTAGTTGGACTGAAGGTCTGTTTCTATGCTATATGACTCTATCTAAGAGGGGCCTGAGGGGCAACCTTTTCACACAGAGGGTGGTGGGTGTATGGAATGAGCTGCCAAAGAAAGTGGTAGAGGCAGGTACAATTACAGTTTTTAAAAGACGTTTGGACAGGTACATGGATAGGAAAGATTTAGAGGAAAAGGGCCAAATGCAGATACATGGGACTAGTTCAGTTTAGGAAATCTGCTCAGCACGGACAAGTTGGGCCAAAGTATCTGTTTCTGTGCTGTATGACTCTGACTCTATGATTCTGAAAAATTCAGTGGTTTTAACTTTCTGGTTTGTTATCTGTTAATATTTCAATTCTACTGCCTACTTATTGCTGCTACCTGCTATGTGCCAAGGCATCCCTTTGGCTTGGGCTAGTTTTAAACTGCTGTCTGAAAATAGAACATAGAACATTACAGTGCAGTGCAGACTCTTTGGCCCTCGATGTTGTGCCAACCTGTGGAACCAATCTGAAGCCCAACTAACCAATACTATTCCATTTTCATTCATATGTCTATCCAATGACCATTTAAATGTCCTTAAAGTTGGCGAGTCTTATACTGTTGCAGGCAGTGCTATTGTCGTCCCATACCCGCCTCAGTTAAAGCAAAATGCTCAGAGACACGGTATAGTTTTACCTCTTTCATCTTTATTCCAGGCCCTGGAGGGAGAGAGAATTAATGCCCATGTGGACAGGGACATGTTTCTCAGTCTTCTCTCTCAAACAGCAGATTCTTGAGAAATTATATAGTCACTTACAGGGAGTAGCATCCAGATAGGCAACATTCAAATTGATTGGGTGACCTTTAGAATCAGCAAGGGTCAATAGTAGAGATTAAGCCATCTGGTGTTTTACAATGAATGTTCTTAGCCTTAACTGGCTTCACATAATGAATGCTTTTCACCTTGTTTAACTGACTTTACATAATGAATGCTTCTTTATCTTGTTAAAAGACTTTACATATGAAAGATTTTTCATCTCAGCAACCTACTACCCTTTCCTCCAGCACCTCATTGTTTACTGCAAGTTCTTATCTGATCAAAGTCATGCTAGCTGAACATCTTGTTTCACAAAACTCAAAACCTGACTCTTTCCCTACCTGCTCATTCCCTATGCACATTCTCATTCCCTCCTTTTATCATTTCATGTTAACCTATGGCATTACCAGTTTTCATAAGACTCTTGGAGCCAGTATTTAAGCAAGTTATTGATACACACATGCAGTGATTATAACAACAGAAAAACTACTAATCCAATACAGTAAATAGAATTTGAAGAATCCTCCAACATAGGAAAAAGCTCACCAATAAAGTTCTTAAATCCACAGTCCTTTGTGACCACTCCACCCCCTCTAAGTCAAGTGGAAACGAGCCATTTCTCCAGAATCTCCTACAGTAAAGTCCAACCTGAAACAAAATCCAGTCTGTCCTACTACATCACTCTACGGAGAAATCTGAATTCTTGGGTAAGGGCAGTTAAATACTTAACAACACTGACGAGACTTCTATCCTTCCGGAGATGCTTCAGATGGAGGATACCAGCACATCAACTGTAATTGTACCTGCCTCTACCACTTTCTTTGGCAGCTCATTCCATTCACCCACCACCCTCTGTGTGAAAAGGTTGCCCCTCAGTGCAGCACCTGCAGCTGCAGGCTAGGTGAGCACAGCATTCCTTGCTGTTCCCACTCTGCTGTTAAAAGTAACAAAGCCAACTGGCAGTTGTCATGTAATGATCGAAAGACAAGGTAGAGCTGACATGGTTTAATGTCCACAGGAAGGCCACTGACGAAAAGTGTACGATCTGCTCTTCACTGTTGTTAACTTCTTCACTGTTCATAACTGGGGAGCTGATTGAATCCGTTGGATCAGGTTGTGGAGGGGTGGGCGGCGGTCCGAAGGCGTGCTTTATCGGTGAATGGAGAAACTCTAGAGAAGATGTTAGCTGCTGAAAGTATCTTTGCATTTCCTCTCTCATTCCTTCTTTGCCAAGGTGGTTATCAGTGTGAAGACAGTCACACATTTAATTACACTAAATAGTGTATGCCTATTTCAACATGCTTTGAATTCTTGAAGTCTGTTACTCTGTTAACGAATTATGACATTATCAAGTTTTATACAATCCATAAACTTCTAAATTGTACTGCCTAAGCAATTCAGTCAATTATAAACAACAATCACTTGTCCTAAAATCAAATCCTCGGGGGACCCCATTCAGGTTATTCAAAAATTATTTTCCTTTAACAAATTGATACTTAGCTAATGTGAAAGCCGTCAGGAAAAGTATTTCCAAAATCTAGAACAACAAGAAAACAACAAAATATTTCCTGTGTTGTAGCAATTGAAGAGGCCGTTTCAGTTAAGATTTAAAATATTTGTGGGAAACAAATGCAGAATATATTAAAGTATGTTCCCCAAATGAAACTTCCCAAATAAAACAGTCGGAATTACAGTGGCAACTTTGGTAGAGATCAACATTCTTTGAATTTGCAATATGAAGGGGGCCAATGAAGTCTTAACAATAATTAACAGAACTGAAACAGCTCAGCCTCAGGTTCTAATATTCTCTAAAATCTTCACAAAGCATCAAACTCAAAATGCACTCTTCTTTTTGTGAACACTCAGCAGTAAAAGCACAGCAGCAAAGATATTATGATTCAATACTCTCATCTGGCTAAAGCATGAGCAGTGACCCAATGGTCTTTTTAAACAGGTATTGTGGAATTTGAAACAAGTCAGGGGCTAAAGACACTAAATCAATCAATTTGTTTTAAGGTTACAAGTTTGATAATTTTAAAAAGGACATAATGTTGTACAATTTTAATGTAAAAACACAATCTGCCCCATTACATAGCCCACAAAGCACATTGAATAGAGATCCTGATTCAAACAAGGTAAAACAGTTACTTAAAAGGATTTTCCAAACCAGTGTTTTAACAAACCAAAACCTTTAAACATCAAACACTCTCAGCATGGCACAATTTACATTGAAACTTTCCTTTCTCAACCCAAGTATTAGTACAGCCTTAATTTCAGCGTTTCTCATTTTGTTTTTAGCATCCTCTCACTAAAATTACACTTAGGAAAAGAGAAAGCCCTCACAGTGGACCACACAACGCCGCAGTCCAAGCCACTTTCTTTCCCCCAGAACAAAGGCTCACAGAGCCTCAAATTTCACCATTAGGGTGTTTTCAACCCCTTTCTCACTTTACTCCTCACGGGGACTGGAGGTTGCGAATCTCACTTAAACACAGAGAACTCGAACCCCAATACAACGTGGAGGACTTGAACCTCCCTAAAATCCAGAGGACTCAAACCCCAAAACAGTGTGGAGGACTCTAATCTCATTTAACCCGGGGACTCGAACCCCAACACAGCGCGGAAGATTAGAACCTCAATTAACCACCCCCCCATGCCAAATAAGTGCAGAGGACCTGAACCTCAAATTAACCCCGGTGACTTGAACCCCAATACAGCGCGGAGGACTTGAATCTTGATAAAACATGGGGGACTTGAACCCCAGTACAGCGCAGAAGACTTGAACATCCATTTAATCCATGCAATTCAAGCCTCAATACAGCGTGGAGGATTTGAACCTCGATAAAACCCGGAGGACTTGAACCCCAATTTAATCCTGGGGACCCAAACCCAAATACAGCGCGGAGGACTTGAACCTCAATAAAATCCAGGGGATTCAAACTCCAATACAGCACGGAGGACTTGAACTTGAATTTAACCCAGGGGGACGCAAACCCCAGTACAATGTGGGGGATTTGAACCTCGATAAAACCTGGGGACCCAAAACTCAAAATAGCGCGGAGGACTTGAACTTGAATTTGACCCAGGGGACTCGAAGCCCAATACAGCGCGGAGGTCGTGACCTCTTTAACCCGGGAACCTAAACCCCGGTACAACGCAAAGGACTTGGTCCTCAATTAAATCCCCCCCCCCAATACAGAGCAGACGACTCGAACTTCTGTTTGTCAGCGTGCTTGCGAAACTGTCTCTCTCGACTGAACTAATTACCGTTCGAGGCGTCCATAGAATAGAGAGCGATCGAACAAGGGGACTATTTCCGGCACACAGAAATATTGACCGAGGTTTAAAATTTTGCTTTGTGGGGCCTGTCTGCCTCGAGATACTAATGTTCCGGGCAATCGGTAACACCGTCCGATTGCAACTATTCGTTTGGATCCTGCTGACCATGCCAATATTGTCGTCATGTTCCCGCCTCAGTTGAAGCAAAACGCTCAGAAGCACAGTATAGGTTTACCTCCTTCATCTTTATTCCGGGTCCTGGAGGGACATGTGCACAGGGACATGAGTGCTCGGTCTTCTCTCGAACAGTAGATTCTTAAGGAATTACTGTAGCTGAAAATGTGTTGCTGGAAAAGCGCAGCAGGTCAGGCAGCATCCAGGGAACAGGAGAATCGACGTTTCGGGCATAAGCCCTTCTTCAGGAATTGCGAAGGATCCGGAGGGAGGTCTGTTGCTGGAGGCTTCGGATTTGTTGTAGGTACTGGTTGTCCTGGTTGGGTCCAAGTTTTGTTGGTCGGAACGTAGTCCGGAGTCCGTGCAGGATAAGTCGGTTCCGTAGGCAGGTGCTGAGGAAGGAGATATGGCTGTGGTAGCGAGTCTGTTTGAGAATGTGGCTAAAGAGCTTCTGTGCAGAGGAGATGACCTGGGGGGTGCAGTGAGAGAGGGACTCACTGAAATCTGTAGAGGGAGGAAGAGAGCTTCTTCAAGGAAGGCATCCTTGTAAGAGGATTCGCAGTAGGTTGAAATCTTTGGGAGAAAGTGAGGACTGCAGATGCTGGAGATCAGAGCTGAAAATGTGTTGCTGGAAAAGCGCAGCAGGTCAGGCAGCATCCAGGGAACAGGAGAATCGACGTTTCGGGTATAAGCCCTTCTTCAGGAATCCTGAAGAAGGGCTTATGCCTGAAACGTCGATTCTCCTGTTCCCTGGATGCTGCCTGACCTGCGCTTTTCCAGCAACACATTTTCAGCTCTGATCTCCAGCATCTGCAGTCCTCACTTTCTCCTCAAGGAATTACTGTATATAATCACTTACAGGGAGCACCATCCGGATAAGGATACATTCAAATTGATTGGGTGACTGTTGCAATCAGTGAGTATCAATAGTAGAGATTAAGCCATCTGGTGTTATACAGTGAATGTTCTTAACCTTAACTGGCTTCACATAATGAATGCTTTTCACCTTGTTTAACTGAATTTACATAATGAATGCTTCTTTATCTTGTTAAATGGCTTTACATAATGAAACTTTTTCACCTCAGCAATCCACTACCCTTGCCTCCAGCATCTCATTGTTTACTGAAAGTGCTTATCTGATTAAAGTCATTCTAGCTGAACCTTTTGTTTCACAAAATTCAAAACCTAACTCTTTCCCTACCTGCTCATTCCCTATGCACATTCTCAGTGTGTTCCATGGCCCTACTACTCTTTGAGTAAAGAAACTATCTCTGACATCTGTCCTATATCTATCACCCCTCAATTTAAAGCTATGTCCTCTCATGCTAGCCATCACCATCCACCCTATCTAACCCTCTGATTATCTTGTATGTCTCTATTAAGTCACTTTTCAGCTTTCTTCTCTCTGACAAAACCAGCCTTAAGTCCCTCAGCCTTTCCTTTCCTCCATACTAGGCAACGTCCTAGTAAATCTCCTCCAAAGCTTCCACATCCTTCCTATAATGTGGTGACCAGAACTGTATGTAATACTCCAAGTGTGGCCACACTGGAGTTTTGTACAGTGCTGCATGACCTCATGGCTCCGAAACTCAATTCCTGTACCAATAAAAGCTAACATACCGTATGCCTTCTTAACAACCCTATCAACCTGGGTGGAAACTTTCAGGGATCTATATACATGGACACCAAGATGTCTCTGTTCATCTACACTACCAAGTATCTTACCATTAGCCCAGTATTCTTTATCCCAACACTAACCCATCCTTCTATGTCCTCATCTGGATCACTTATAAAAATGACAAACAGCAGTTGCCCCAAAACAGATCCTTGCGATACACCATTAGTAACTGACCTCTAGGATGAACATTTCCCATCAACCACCACCCTCTGTCTTCTTTCAGCTAATGATCTTCTGATCCAAACCACTACATCACTCTCAATCCCGTGCCTCTGTATTTTGAGAGGGAGGAACTGAAAGAAATCAGTATTAATGGGGAATTAGTTTTGGGGAAATTGATGGAATTAAAAGACAACAAATTAAAGAATTATCGACTGGTTAGCCTAACACTGAAAAATAGTGACAGGATTGGACAGAGTCAGTCATCATGAATTTACGAAAGAGAAATGAGAAAGGAGATCTGGTGTCCTTGTACACAAGTCACTGAAAGTAAGCATGGAGTAGGCTGTTTAGGACTGAGTTGAGGAAAACATTTCTTCACTCAGTGAGCCTGCGGAATTTGCTGCCACAGAAAGCAATTGAGGCAAAAATATCTCCAAGAAGATATAGTTCTGAGGGCTAAAGCGGTCAAAGAGTATTGGTCCAAGCTATTGAGCAGATTGATCATTCATGATCACACTGAATAGTGGAGCAGGATCGAACTCCACAATAAGGTAAAAACAATGACTGCAGATGCTGGAAACCAGATTCTGGATCAGTGGTGCTGGAAGAGCACAGCAATTCAGGCAGCATCCGAGGACAGGCAAAATCGACGTTTCGGGCAAAAGCCCTTCATCAGGAATAAAGGCAGAGAGCCTGAAGCGTGGAGAGATAAGTTAGAGGAGGGTGGGGGTGGGAGAGAGTGGCATAGAGTACGATAGGTCAGTGGGGAAGGAGATGAAGGTGATAGGTCAGGGAGGAGAGGGTGGAGTGGATAGGTGGAAAAGGAGCTGGGCAGGTCGGACAAGTCCGGACAGGTCAGGGGATCGAGTTTCTGGAGGTTAGAAGCTAGGATGAGGTGGGGGAAGGGGAAATGAGGAAACTGTTAAAATCCACATTGATGCCCTGGGGTTGAAGTGTTCCGAGGCGGAAGATGAGGCGTTCTTCCTCCAGGCGTCTGGTGGTGAGGGAGCGGCGGTGGAGGAGGCCCAGCACCTCCATATCCTCGGCAGAGTGGGAGGGGGAGTTGAAATGTTGAGCCACTGGGCGATGTGGTTGATTGGTGCGGGTGTCTCGGAGATGTTCCCTAAAGCGCTCTGCTAGGAGGCGTCCAGTCTCCCCAATGTAGAGGAGACCGCATCGGGAGCAACGGATACAATAGATGATATTAGTGGATGTGCAGGTAAAACTTTGATGGATGTGGAAAGCTCCTTTGGGGCCTTGGATGGAGGTGAGGGAGGAGGTGTGGGCGCAGGTTTTACAGTTCCTGCGGTGGCAGGGGAAAGTGCCAGGATGGGAGGGTGGGTCGTAGGGGGGCGTGGACCTGACCAGGTAGTCACGGAGGGAACGGTCTTTGCGGAAGGCGGAGAGGGGTGGGGAGGGAAATATATCCCTGGTGGTGGGGTCTGTTTGGAGGTGGCGGAAATGTCGGCGGATGATTTGGTTTATGCGAAGGTTGGTAGGGTGGAAGGTGAGCACCAGGGGCATTCTGTCCTTGTTGCGGTTGGAGGGGTTGGGTCTGAGGGCGGAGGTGCGGGATGTGGATGAGATGCGTTGGAGGGCATCTTTAACCACGTGGGAAGGGAAGCAATGCGCCGGTACCTAACCTCTCTACAGTCTGCCCTGCCTCAGCTGAGGGCCACACTCTCTCAGAATTGCAAAGGACCCACTCTGTACTACATCCTCAGGAGAATTCATACTCTCAACAAACAGTATTTCAATTCCATCTCAAACATCAAAAACTGTAAGTACAACAAACTTTTATCTACCCAGCTCCATAACCAGCGCTCCTTAAACATTCCAGAAGATTCCCCTGGCCTCGGAAACGCCATTAGCCATGCGGCTGATGCAGCTACCACCCCCACGCTGATTGATGATGTCACTTCTGCCCCCATCATGGCCACTCCCACAGCCACTTCTGGCCCTCACATCATCGCCGATGCCACACGCTCAGTGACTTCCGCCACCCCTACTGCCGTGTCTGCCACCACTTCCGCCCCCACCAGCGCCACTCACCTGCATTCTGCTGACACGCCCCCCACAGACCCCACTGTCACTATCCCCACCCCCCAGAACCCTGAGGGGAACACTACCCCTGCTCATGACTCTACCCCCATTCCCCCCACCATCACACCCACTCCAGGTACTGGCTCCGACCCCACTCCCAGCTCTACACCCACACCAGCTCCCACCTCCCAGCCCTGCCGAGTTTTCACCATCCCTCCAGACCTCCCCCTCACTGAGGACGAACGATCAGTCCTCAGCAAAGGACTCACCTTCGTCCCCGTCCGTCCACGCATCAATGAATTTAATACACGCCGTGACATCGAACAATTCTTCCGTCGCCTCCGCCTCCGAGCTTACTTTCACAATCAGGACTCCCGCCCACCTTCCGAGGACCCCTTCGCCCACCTCCAACACACTGCATCCACCTGGACACCCCGCGCTGGCCTATTACCTGCCCTCGACCTCTTCATTTCCAACTGCCGCCGGGACATTAACCGCCTCAACCTGTCGACCCCCCTCCCCCACTCCAACCTCTCACCCTCACAACGCGCAGCCCTCCAATCCCTCTGCTCCAATCCTGACCTCACCATCAAGCCAGCGGACAAAGGGGGCGCAGTGGTAGTCTGGCGCACTGACCTCTACATCGCTGAAGCCAAACGCCAACTCGAGGACACCTCTTCCTACCGCCCCCTTGACCATGACCCCACCCCCCATCACCAAACCATCATCTCCCAGACCATACAGAACCTCATCACCTCAGGAGATCTCCCACCCACAGCTTCCAACCTCATAGTCCGGGAACCCCGCACTGCCCGGTTCTACCTCCTTCCCAAGATCCACAAGCCTGACCACCCTGGCCGACCCATTGTCTCAGCATGCTCCTGCCCCACTGAACTCATCTCTACCTACCTCGACACTGTCCTATCCCCCCTAGTCCAGGAACTCCCCACATACGTTCGAGACACCACCCACGCCCTCCACCTCCTCCAAGACTTCCGTTTCCCCGGCCCCCAACACCTCATCTTCACCATGGATATCCAATCCCTCTACACCTCCATCCGCCATGACCAGGGCCTCCAAGCCCTCCGTTTTTTCCTCTCCAGACGTTCCCAACAGTACCCCTCCACCGACACTCTCATTCGTTTGGCCGAACTGGTCCTCACCCTTAACAATTTCTCCTTTGAATCCTCCCACTTCCTCCAGACCAAAGGGGTAGCCATGGGCACACGTATGGGCCCCAGCTATGCCTGTCTCTTTGTTGGCTATGTAGAGCAGTTGATCTTCCGTAATTACACCGGCACCACTCCCCACCTCTTCCTCCGCTACATTGATGACTGCATTGGCGCCACCTCGTGCTCCCGCGAGGAGGTTGAGCAATTCATCAACTTCACCAACACATTCCACCCTGACCTTAAATTTACCTGGACCATCTCTGACACCTCCATCCCCTTCCTGGACCTCTCCATCTCCATCAGTGATGACCGACTTGACACTGACATCTTCTACAAACCCACCGACTCCCACAGCTACCTGGATTACACCTCTTCCCACCCTACCTCTTGCAAAAATGCCATCCCGTATTCCCAATTCCTCCGCCTCCGCCGTATCTGCTCCCAGGAGGAGCGTTTCCACCATAGAACACACCAGATGGCCTCCTTCTTTAGAGACCGCAATTTCCCTTCCCACGTGGTTAAAGATGCCCTCCAACGCATCTCATCCACATCCCGCACCTCCGCCCTCAGACCCAACCCCTCCAACCGCAACAAGGACAGAATGCCCCTGGTGCTCACCTTCCACCCTACCAACCTTCGCATAAACCAAATCATCCGCCGACATTTCCGCCACCTCCAAACAGACCCCACCACCAGGGATATATTTCCCTCCCCACCCCTCTCCGCCTTCCGCAAAGACCGTTCCCTCCGTGACTACCTGGTCAGGTCCACGCCCCCCTACGACCCACCCTCCCATCCTGGCACTTTCCCCTGCCACCGCAGGAACTGTAAAACCTGCGCCCACACCTCCTCCCTCACCTCCATCCAAGGCCCCAAAGGAGCTTTCCACATCCATCAAAGTTTTACCTGCACATCCACTAATATCATCTATTGTATCCGTTGCTCCCGATGCGGTCTCCTCTACATTGGGGAGACTGGACGCCTCCTAGCAGAGCGCTTTAGGGAACATCTCCGAGACACCCGCACCAATCAACCACATCGCCCAGTGGCTCAACATTTCAACTCCCCCTCCCACTCTGCCGAGGATATGGAGGTGCTGGGCCTCCTCCACCGCCGCTCCCTCACCACCAGACGCCTGGAGGAAGAACGCCTCATCTTCCGCCTCGGAACACTTCAACCCCAGGGCATCAATGTGGATTTTAACAGTTTCCTCATTTCCCCTTCCCCCACCTCATCCTAGCTTCTAACCTCCAGAAACTCGATCCCCTGACCTGTCCGGACTTGTCCGACCTGCCCAGCTCCTTTTCCACCTATCCACTCCACCCTCTCCTCCCTGACCTATCACCTTCATCTCCTTCCCCACTGACCTATCGTACTCTATGCCACTCTCTCCCACCCCCACCCTCCTCTAACTTATCTCTCCACGCTTCAGGCTCTCTGCCTTTATTCCTGATGAAGGGCTTTTGCCCGAAACGTCGATTTTGCCTGTCCTCGGATGCTGCCTGAATTGCTGTGCTCTTCCAGCACCACTGATCCAGAATCGAACTCCACAATAGCCTACTCAAGTCCCTATTTTCCATGTTTTTATTCTGTTAAAGGTGGGATATAAAAACAAAATGATTGTAACTGACTCAGATCAGTGAGTGAAAATCCTGCCACTCCTTACTGAAGCAGTTTCACCACACTGACTGCAGCAGTTCAAGAAGGTCAAGGAGGTGCAGAGCGAGTTTGGAAGCTTCTGGACAGGCTGCTCTGTCTCTCGTTCTCTACCCAATTTTCAAATTGTTTGGTGTTCCTGTACATGAGATAGATGGTCAACTGTAAAACTGATTGTGTATTCTCTGTAAGCAACCTTCTTGGAGCTTAGCAGCAAGTGCCTTTGCTTCACCACTGAACACAAAATTTGGAACATAATCCTTCAAGGGGCAGAGTATCCATGTACTTGGCAAGGAATGAGATGACAGCAGGCCAAGATTTATTTTGAGGTAAAATCAGAATGTTTGAGGATGCGCACTCAAGTTAATTTTCAACTTCTTCTGGAACATCAAGGTTGACTACGTGCCCAAAGCTGTTCCATGTAGGTCCTTTGCACCGAAGACAGATGTTTGTTGTAAATTTGTCAAGATTTCAGAAAACATTATCTTGGTCAATTATAACAGCAAGTGCCCATTGATTAAGAAATCAGTTCTGGTGCTCCATGTCTGTATCCGGATTATGGCAAGCATTCATCCACTTGAAGTTCATCAGTGCAGCTCCTTTTTCAACACTTATTATTTGCTTTCCTCCGAGCAAGGATTTAACCTTGTATTTGTTAGTTGTTTATTGACAGATACATTAATTAATTAATTCCAACTGTCCTTCCTGATAATGAATACAGTCGCTGGTAATGAAAGATTGGACTTATTCCTAGCACAAAGCTTGCAGTTCTTGGAGGCTAATCATCTCTACCCCATGACATTTTTGCAGGAGTTCCACAGGCAGTATTGTATGCCCAATTAGCCTCAACTGCTTCATCAATAATTGTCCCTCCATCATAAAGTAAAAAGTGGAGATATTCGCTGATGACTACATGGTCTTCAGTTCTGATTAGATTAGATTAGATTAGATTACAGTGTGGAAACAGGCCCTTCGGCCCAACAAGTCCACACCGACCCGCCGAAGCGCAAACCACCCATACATTTACCCCTTACCTAACACTACGGGCAATTTAGCATGGCCGATTCACCTGACCTGCACATCTTTGGACTGTGGGAGGAAACCGGAGCACCCGGAGGAAACCCACGCAGACATGGGGAGAACGTGCAAACTCCACGCAGTCAGTTGCCTGAGTCGGGAATTGAACCCGGGTCTCAGGCGCTGTGAGGCAGCAGTGCTAACCACTGTGCCACCATGCCGCCCACTATGCCACCATGCCGCCCACAGTTCTGTTCACAATTTTGTATGAATGAATTAGTCCTTAAACCATGCTCACAATCAAGCATCCAGGCAGTGACCAAACAAAACCATGTCACAGCTTTAGTATTTCAGTTACTGAACCAGGAACGTCTGTAACAATTCTAAAGCACTGTTCTTAATGAACTATGTCACTGGGCTCTGGGATTCTTCCCAGTCGGCTTTAAATGACTGTGAAATCCCTAATTAGTAGGGTGGTCCTGGCTACATTAGTGATAGGAAACTGATGAGCATTCTGAGTAGATAAATGGGAAGGTGTTGAAACTCCGGCAACATCTTACCATACTCAAGGGCCCATGGGTACTTTGTCAAAGGACTACTGTGTAGCAAAATTACTGTTGCAGAAAACTGCTCTGTAATCATTTAACAGGATATGCTGAATGATTATGCTGCAATTAGGTCATCAAAGGGGAACATTGTGGAATATATTAGAATTCTGAACACGATTGCTGATTTATCTAAAGGCTTTTTGTGTGTGTAGTGGGTTTTCTTGAAATTTGTTGGTTTGCTTTAATCATCAGTTTGGAGTAGATTTATTGTGCTGTTGAGCACCTGATTGCACAATGTGTATGTTTCATCCTTGTTCATCTGTATCAAAAGAAGCCCTGTCATAATGCCCAGAGATTTGTTAGATTAAGCAACTAGGATGGGCAAGAAGGAAATAAAAACAAAACGTTGGAAAAACTCTTCAAAAAGGCATATTGAACTCCAAGCTTTAACTTTGTTTCCTCTTCTGCAGATGCTGCCAGACCTGTTGAGCTTCTTCAGCATTTTCTGTTCTTATTTCAGATATTCAGCATCTGCAGTATTTTGCCTTTGTTCCTGTAAAAAGTAAAATTGGATAGTGACTCATCTTTGTCAATATTGTTCAAGCTAGCTATGGGAAAGTAGACTAAGGCCAAATTCCAGTAACCTGTATGCAAGCCTTCTTTAATAGAAAATACTTTGCTGTTGCGGCAACACGATGCACAGGCATTTAGATCATGTAACCTTATTCATGCATTTGATTATGAAGAATGAGCAATGCACTTGTATAGAGTGTGATTTATCTGTTGGAAATTGAAGGTAAGAAGTAATTCTCTGAATAACATGCTATTGACAATTTGCAAACCTGGCCTTTGCTATGAAGTTGCTGTTGATCAGGTGGCATGGTCAGGCCAGTTAACCTGGGAGAATCTGTTAATGTACTAAGTGATGAACTACATGGTCCTGATTTTCTGTTAATACAGCAAAACTGTCAGCATTCATCACAATTACCCCTCTCAAATTGACAGCATAATTAAATATAGAAATCCCAAAATCGCTTTTAGTGATTCCATTTCTCTCCTTTTGAGTATACTGTTGAAATTTCTTCAGTTTACAATCAATTGGAAATCACTAAATTATTGAGAACGTGCATTTTTGTGCTGTGATTTTTGCTGTACAAACCCTTGGAAAAAGTTACATTTTATTCATTCAGGTGCAACTAAGGTTTTCATGGAGTCATAATTACACTGAACAGTCTCACTTAACCAAAAGTAATTTTATATTTGTGGAAGTCAAATTTATCCGTTATAAATTCCACATTTTTAAAACATGTTTTAAAATTTCTGACACTCCTATCTTCATCCCATCTGTATGATTCAGTCATTCACCTTGTTCTCTGTTAAATGTATTAAAAACTAGTGAATAATTAGTGCAATTTGCTTCCTAGTTTGCTGTCTGTGAAAATGCTGACTCTACTTGATAACATCACTGTTGCTGGATGCCTGGTGATCCTCTTGACTTGCTGCCAGATTCAAACTTGACATTGGAAATGGGGACATGCATGCCAGAGAGATCAGATATTTTTGTGCCACTTTGTTCAAGGATTGTAGGAGGTGGTGCATTTTACTTAACAGACCAGGGTAAGTGAAGTATGCATGAGGGTATTTCAAACATCAATAGAGAGACCTGATTGAACTGCAAGCTTGAAGTATCTCCAGGTCTGAGTATTAATACACATCGTTGTAACTGGCCAGACCTTTTCTTATACTATTGGTATCTCTGACTTTTAAGCAGATCAAGCAAATCCAAGTTTAATGTGTCTCCTTTTAACTTAATGTAAAATTGGTAATATCAGAAGCACATCAGCTTGAAAACATTCCCATTGGTCTGATTTTGATGGGGATAAGCTACAAGCAGCAACCCATTGAAATTAAATGATAGTTTCATGCTTATCTGTCCATAGTGTATCTGTTTGAGCTACAGTGAGAAAGACAAAGCAGCTACTGCTGTGTGGAGAAAAAAACAGCTGTTGCTATAAAGGGAAGATGACTGTTTTCTATCAACAAACAAGCAGGATGTTTATGAGAATAGCTTTTCTGTTCCAAAGGAAAAGAACAGAATGGACATGACTTTCGGAGTTTGAAGGTGGTGGAAGTCAAGTATGTAGAACTCGGGGAAAGTGGAATGACTTTTGAAGTACACTAGAAGTCTTGACTTGGTATAATGGAAAACATTAAGCCTGCTGGAGAGCCAGGAAGAACCTGCAACTTATTTGTGTTATGAAGGTGCAGAATTGTACTGTTCCTTGAAGGCAGTGAAGGACTTAGAGAGGCACACAGAGTGCTGGAGAATTTACAATGTAACATGTGGTCCAGCAGCTAGAGTAGCTGGTTGCCTGGAAACAAAAACAAATTCAAATGCGGCCAACCAGTTTAAATTTACCCCCAAAAATACCAAACTCTAATCAAATTTGAATTTAGTATATTGACAATATTAAAAGCAAATGACACATTCTGATACTTTGGGGTATAAGACCAGGAAAACTTGAACAGTTGAGAGACAACTACTAAGCCACCAACGTTGTCTGAAAAATAGCTTTCATAGAGGTACCTTTATTGATCAGTAACCTGTGAAATAGAAATACTAAGAAGAAGAAAATCTATAGCAGAAGATACCAAGATTTGACAACTGGCTGGTTTTGAACTTAGAATTTTTATAAATTTTAATTGGGGGTTTTATCGGACTAGTTTTTAAAAGGGAAAATATATGATAGGTTAGAGGAAGGAGTTGTAAATAGTTGTTAGCTAATTATTCTCTGTTATACTTTAAGAAATAAAATTGTTACTTTTTACTTTGACTAGTTCTTGGCCTCTTTGAATTTTCACAGATTACCACACGGGATAAATCTTGTCTGTGTTGCTGGTTTAAAATTAACAGAGGGGGTTTACCTCTTGTCATAACATTGTGTAAGGTTACACTTCTGTCAGAAGCAAAAGGAGTTGTAAGACATCTTGCAATTGCATTGTTTAATGTAGAAATACCTTTAGTTTAGTGTATTTATCAGTTGATGGTAATACTGAACAAGTCAAATCCCTGAATAAAATCTGGCTTGATAGATCGTAAGCTTTATTTTTCTGTTGATTACATTTGGTAGTTCACATGAGGCTCAATAGGTCATGTGACATTTTTGGAAATGATGTATTTTTTTTAAAGGTTATCTTCACAGAACTAAAACCAATATCCACCCATCTCCATTTAAAAATCTAAATTCCCAAATTATAATATATTGTACACCCTAATTACAATTAACTGCCCATTAATTGATACTTGCTCCAAATTGATATTTGTTTACTGGTTACATAAGGTCTTCAAATGTGAAATCCTGTCCTTCGGTTATTTCCATTGGTCATTTGGGAATTCCTTTATTTTTAATTAATCTCTATGGAGGATGTAAGAGTTTTTAAAAGAAAATCTTTTATTTTGGTTATCTATTTGCCTCTCACCAACATAGGTGAGGCAGATGGACATGCAGTATACAGTTAAAAAGCTGTGAAGCATCTAAAGTGCCTTAAGTATATCGAGACACCTGCTTTCCCTAAAATTGCCATAATCCTTCTAAAGGAAGAGTAAAGCTAACTGCCTCCACTTATTCCTAATTAAGGTAAGATATTATGCTGGAAAACTAGCTCTATTCTATAACCAAGTACAAAGGTAATCTGTAAAAAGAAAAGGAATTGGTTTAAATTATCGAGTGAAACTGTCAACAACTGTATCAACAGTGGGTGTTTTTTAGGGGGGGTGATAGGCAGTAGGTTTGAATACCTTCTTAATCATGTTCAGATTAGATTCCCTACAGTGTGTAAACAGGCCATTCGACCCAACAAGTCCACACTGACCCTCTGAAGAGTAACCCATCCACACCAAATCCCCTACATTTATCCCTAACTAATGCACCTAACATTATGGGCAATTTAGCATGGTTAAATCACCTGACCTGCACATCTTTGGATTGTGGGAGGAAACTAGAGTACCCGGAGGAAACCCATGCAGACATGGGGAGGATATGCAAACTCTACACAGACAGTCGCCCGAGGCTGGAATTGATTTTCATTGTTTTTATTCCTAGATAAGGCTGTCCTTGCATTATCAGTCTTGCTACCTCTAAATCAGTTATCTGGATCCTATCCCAGCTCTTTTGTGAATAATAAGTCCATCCTAGGAGGAGGCAAGATTTAAAGCGCCCAATCTATTTTTCTAGTATGATTCCCTTTTACATTTGCAAATTAATCTGATCTCTGATGACAACAAAACCAAAACAAAAATAATGTAGCATAGTGATATTCAGTACGTACTTATTAAAGTTTTCATATTATAGATGAAAAAATGCATCGTAAGTATGAAAATGTAAGTTTTAATATACTTTTAAATGTTACTATTTTATGTACTTAGGTTTCAGTGAATCTCTCCATATTCTCCCATGACAGAAGACTCAATAAAAGTTCTGTCTTGCTGCTTGCTGGCCCAGGTGGCTCTGCATGTGCTCTGATGCATTTCACCCCAAATAAGCAACTGATACACTTTGTCCCTGATATAGATAGTAACTACACATGTGCCCAGCTACATAGGTGGTGGCTGTTTAAGTGAGGCTGTCGCCAAAGGAATTCCTGCATTTGCTACACTGCTTGGAAGCAAAAGTGGGAACAGTAGATTCTTATTTAAGGCCTTCACTGGCTATTTATGAACCATACCCCTAACCCTACCCCTATGCCCTGGTCCCAAGCTCTCTTCCACAGAGAAAAAATAAGGACAAGATCTTGGCTGGCCACCACTTCGACTTTCAGTATAGTGTAGGACCCAGTCTTGTTGGAAGGGGAGCTTATGATCCCATTTGCTGTTTCTGAAATCCTTATGTGATCCACACTTTGGGAAATGTTGATTTAAAGTTTTTAAAAAGAAGTTTTGAAGGAATTGCAGTATTAATTGTCGTGAAATACAAAGGTAGCCATACAGAATAGTTTGCAACAATTTCTTTAACACATTTTATGACATTTTATGACATTTTATGACATATTATGACATATTATGACATATAGTGGACATTGATATTCTTGTTTTTTATGTTCTTAATCCAAAATAGGTCATCTGGTGGGCTGAGTCAAGATTAGAGTGGTGCTGAAAAGCACAGCAAGTCAGGCAGCATCCGAGGAGCAGGAAAATCGACGTTTCGGGCAGGGGTCCTTCATCAGGAATGATGAAGTGGTGGCCTACCAAGCCCTTGTCCTGCTTTTTCTCTGTGGAAGAGAGCATTGTACCATGGCATAGGGATAGGGGTATGGTTCATAAATATCCAGTGAAGGCCCTATGTCACAAATAAAAAGCTACTGTTCCCATTTTTGCTTCCAAGCAGTGTAGCAAATGCAGGAATTCTTTTGGCGACAGCCTCATTTAAACAGCCACCACCTATGTAGCTGGGCACATATGTAGTTACCATCTATATCAGGGCCAAAGTGCAGCAGTTGCTTATATGACTACCATCTTTATTTGGGGTGAAGTCCAGCAGAGCACATGCAGAGCCACCTGGGCCAGCAAGCAGCAAGACGGAACTTTTATTGAGTCATTCCTGATGAAGGGCTTCTGCCCGAAACATCGATTTTCCTGCTCCTCGGATGCTGCCTGACCTGCTGTGCTTTTCTAGCACCACCCTAATCTTGACTCTAATCTCCAGCATCTGCAGTCTTCACTTTTGCCCATCTGGTGGGTGATCCTATAGGGAGGGAAGCATAAAGGAGTTAGTCAATTGGAAGTCTCTGTTTTGGACAATCAAGGTTATTGGCTAGAACAGGAGGACACACACTGGCCATGATAGATTGTCACTGATGCACTATTACATAGCCAGAGGAGATGCATCGAAAGACTGAAGTTTTTTTAAAGGTACCAAGTAAGCTTAGGTTTAGCAGATTGATATAGAGTGATCGAGTAACAGCATGAAATGTCTGAAATTCTGGTGGTTTCTCGAAGTAGAAAATGGACTAATCTGAGCTGTTTCTGGTGCACTTCCTTTTTATGTATTGTTTTGAGTATTACTGGTGTTGTACATGATGTTACTGTGCAGTATGCAGTATGACTAAAGTGACTGTGACTTTTGATGTTTGATATTTATGAAGGAATGCCATGCACATTTTTGAAGCCAAAACTTGAGAATGGTGGATTCTGTGTAGGGGCAATTGGAGGCAGGAAAAGGAGAAACAGGGGAAATGGTTTTACCTATTTGGACTTGGAATACATACTTTCTGATCTGACAAAAAGTTGTCACCGTGATATGCCATTTATGTTGAAATGTCTTGCTCAAGATGGTGTGAAATCAAATAAACTAAAACACCACTTCAATACTAAGCATGCTGACATTGAAAATAAACCACAATATTAGTTTGAATGCAAACTCTTTCATCTGAAGTAACAGATGAAGGTAATCAAAGAAGTTCAATAGTAAACTTGTAGTTAAGTTTTGGTAAGCATCTGTGAACTTGGAGGTGAGAACTGCATTGATTTTGATTGACTCTGAATCTCATTTCACATCAGTTTCTCAACTAACACTTCTGTGTTATGCAGGACTAGGTGACCAAAATATTTGATGAGCTCAGTGTGTTCAATGCTTTTTTTGTAAGGTAGGAGCTGTAATTTTGGCACCATAGGTGAAAATTTGCATCATAGTATAAAGTCTAACCAAAAATCTTCAATAGGGAGTAATTCCACGATGTAAAACAAATGTAATTACCTTTCTTGCATTATTTTTTGTGTTGTTATGTGCACAGAATGCTGGTCCAGGATCGTCATGATGAAATTCTGGGACATTTGTCTCAACTTTGTCTAAAATTCAGTGTTTTAAAATGAATAACTTGCTGTTTTTAGCATGGTTTTAAAATATATTATTTCATTACAAAAGAGGAATAGATCAATATGTAACTATGATTGGTGGCTCTGTTTTGAGTGCCAATTCTAAAGTCATGATTCTTCATTGGTTACATCTCTTAATTAAAAGAATTCCTGCATTGTCCAAAAGATACGTGGATATACTTGTCCATTCTGTCTTAATGAATTGCTGTGAAATTAATTTTTCTTTGCTTTGTTGCATCAAAGTGACAGGTTGTACGCAGCTCAAATGTTGAAATTGATTTGTGTTTATATGAAACTAAAATTTAAACAGAGCAGCTACTAGTTGTACACTAACAAATGAGCTCATCCAACTCATTTAAAGTTAAAGATCACACAACATCAGATTATAGTCCAACAGGTTTATTTGAAAGTACAAACTTTTGGAGCACTGCTCCTTCGTCAGGTAGCTCGTGGAGTATGATCATAGGATATAGAATTTATAGCAAAAGATCATAATGTCATATACTGGTGCAATATATTGAACAAACCTAGATTGCTGTTAAGTCTTTCATCTTTTAGAATGGTTGTTTCCATTACTGTTGGTATGACCAGTTTAATTCGATAACAAATCAAAGCATTATTCACTTTCAAGTCTGGGTTTAAAAAAAACTGATCATCCAAATCAATAGATGGCAGAAACTGTCCCATTTATACTGCAGCATATCACAGGATATCAGCGTTCAGTCATTCAGTGCTGATGACTGTGAAACTATATCATAACTCTAGCATCACCTAATCAGTGGGAGCTAAAAGATGAAAATCTTAACAACAGTCTGTTTGTTCAATATATTGCATCGGTGTATGACACTATGATCTATTGCTACAAATTCTGCGTCCTATGATCTTACTCCATTAGCTACCTGATGAAGGAGCAGTGTTCCAAAGCTTGAAGTTCCAAATACAGAGGAATCTTGATTATCTGAATGTGTGTGCAGATGTCAGGCATCAAATGAAATCTACAGCAGTCTAAGCGATGTGTACCATGGTGAGATGTGTGGCAGAATCAGTTGAGAAGTCTGGCCAGACGCATATTGCGTATCTTTTATGTTTTTCTCTAGTGGCATGGCGAGTGTCTTGCTAGGCAGCAGTGAGTTGCCAACTGACAGTAATTAAAGCATGTTAAATGCCTTGTTAATGGCCCAATTCATCTTGTTAATATTTAGCTTTCTATCTTACCAAACTTGTGAAACAAGCTGGATGAAAACGCAACATGGAAACATGCAGGCACCTTACAGATTCAGCTTGCTGTTTGCTCCAAACAACCACCGTGTTGAACACCACACATCAAAATCTGTGGCACTGGCCACAGAGACATTGGTATCCAAGATTTGCCAGCCTCTAACAACCCTCATGGCACATCTCCGATTCACTTATAGGACTCTCCTGCACTTCAATGTGGCACTGGCAACAATAATTATAATGCTGCAGTCAGGACAATTTGTACTTATCTAGCTCATGGACTGCACCAGATTGCATCTCTCAGCTCTTCACTTGCTGTCAGAGTGCTCACTCACTCTAAAGGTAGAGAATCATCAAAATTTACAGTACAGAAGAAGGCCGTTTGACCCATTGTGTCTCTGCTGGCTCCAGAAAGAGCTACCTATCTAATCCAATTCTTTCGCTCTATATCTGTAGCCATCTAAACTCACCACTTTCGAATATATAGATCCAGCTCTCTTTTGAAACTTCCTATGGAGTCCACCTCCACCACTCTCCCAGGCACTACATTCCAAATCCAGCAACTTCCTGAGAAAAGAATTCTTCCTCATTTCCCTGCTAGCTCTTTTGCTGACAATTTTGAAATTGTAACCCTTAGTTACTGACATGCCAACTAGTGAAAACAAAATATCCTTCTTTACCCTGTCAAAATTGTTCATAATTTTGAAACCTTGATAAGATCACCTCTTAATCTTCTCTGCTCCAAGGTGAAAAAGTTTAATTTCTCCAGTCTTTCCTTGTATCTAAAATTCCCTCATTCTAGTAAATCTTCTTTGAACTCTCTCCAGGTCCTTAACTTTCTTCCTTAAATCAGTGCCCAGAACTGAACACCATACTTCAAAAGTGGTCTGACAAATGACTTGTAGAGGTGTAGCTTTCTTTTATTATTTAGGTCCTGTTTTTATAAATGTAAGGATCCTGTAAACTGCCTTAACAACTGTTTCAACTTGCCTGGTTTCCTTCAGGGCATCATGCATATGAAAGTTGTACCATTGAGATGATATTGTCTTTCTGTGTTTCTTTTACCAAAATGCATTTCCTCAGATTTCACTGCATGGAATTTCATCTACCAGCTGTCTGCCCATTTGGCCAATTTGTCAATTTCCCTCTGAAGTCACTCAACATTATCCTCATAATTCACTGGTCTCCCTAGCTTAGTACCATCTGCAAATTTAAAGATTTTGCACTCAACACTCATCTCCAAATAGTTTATACAGAGGCACCTGGATTAACCGGCAAGATCGCAATGTCTCAAAGTTCAGCTAAACTATGTTAACCGGCATTAGATTATCTGGAATTCGATTAACCCCAAATGAAATACCCATGTCCTTCGGTTAATTAAGGTTCCTCTATTAAATAAGAAAAAGCAAGAGTACCAACACTGATCCCTGGGGACCACCACTCACTTTTTCTCCAATCTGAGCAATGCACAAAATCTCAACGATTTCTGATTTGCTAACCAACTTGCCATGTGGCACAGGATCAGATGCTTTTTGATAGTTTAACTATTCAACATCCACAACACTATCCTCATCCAGTACCTATATCACTGTGTCAAAGAACATAGTTAAATTTGTCGGAGATGACCAAGAATTGACAAAGCCATGTTGATTAGATTAGATTAGATTCCCTACAGTATGGAAACAAGCCATTTGGCCCAACAAGTCCACACTGACCCTCCGAAGACTAACCCACCCAGACCCATTCCCCTACCCTATATTTACCCCTGACTAATGCATCTAACACTAGGGCAATTTAGCATGGCCAACTTACCTGATCTGCACACCTTTGCACTGTGGGAGGAAACCGGAACACCCGGAGGAAACCCATGCAGGCATGGGGAGAATGTGCAAACTCCACACAAACAATTAAGACCATAAAACCATAAGAAATAGGAGTAAAATTAATGCCATTCAGCCCATCGAGACCACTCCACCATTCAATCATGGCTGATGGGCATTTCAACACCACTTACCTGCACTCTCCCCCGTATCCCTTAATTCCTGTGAGATTACAAATTTATCAATCTCTGCCTTGAATATATTTAATGTCCGGCCTCTACTGCGCTCCATGGCAATGAATTCCACAGGCCCACCACTCTCTGGCTGAAGAAATGTCTCCTCATTTCCGTTCTAAATTGACCCCCATCTCATTCTAAGGCTATGCCCAACGGGTCCTAGTACCCTGAAAGCCCGAGGCGGGAATTGAACCCGGATCCCTGGTGTTGTGAGGCAGCAGTGCTAACCACTGAGCCAGCATGCCGCCCAGACTTGAGTATTGACTTCTTTTTCTCTATTTACCTCATTTCGTTATTATGGCCTCACCACCATTTTCCCATCAGTTTCCCTACCATTGATTTCAAGCTGATAGGTCTGTAGTTCCTTTCTTAAACAGTGGTGTCACATTTGCAATCCTCCGTCCCCTGGGACTAATCCGATATTCAGATAGGCCTGGAAAATTTCTATCAATAGTTTCATGATTTGCTTTCTTACGTCTCTCAGTGATCTAAGATACATCCCATCAAGACCTGGTGACATCGAGTGCTGTCAGCCTTTTTACCATCTGTTCTTTATCTGTCACTGTACTGCTCAGTTTTTCAACTAAGCCATTGTCACCATCTCCTAATTTGGTAAAGACAAAAGCAAAATATTGATTTGGTACCTCTGTCACATTCTTGTGCTTTACTGAACAGTTTACCCTGCTTGTTCTTTACGGGCTACACTTCATCCTTCACTAATATTTTACTGTTAATATTTTTGAAGAACATTTTAGTATTTGTGTCTTCTGCGTTTGAGAGATTCTTCCTGATTTGTATTGATATTATTTTGGTATACATCATGTGCCTCCTTTTTCTTCCTTATTTTCTCATTAATATCCTTAGTCATTCAAGGTACTCTAGCTTCGGACACCCTACATTGATTTCTTATAGGTGTGTATCTATCTTGCACCCTATTCGTCTCTCATTTGAAGTTCTCCCATTTTTAGTCCGCTGTTTTATCCACCAAAATGCAATTCCAATTAACATGCTCCAGTTCAACTTTTAGACCCCTAAAATCTGCCCTTTTCCAGTCTGGGATCTTAATCATAGACTGATTTTTTTATATTAGCTAATTTAATATTGAACCTTATTATGGTATGATTGCTATTTCCTAAATGCTCCCTCACTCTGATATTCTCCACTTGACCTGCCTCATTTCCTAGGTCCAGATCCAGCACTACTCCCTCCCTGATAGGACTGGAGATGTACCATTCCAGAAAATCCTTCTGTACATATTACAGGAATATCTCCCCTTCCATACTCCACACTCTACCTCTTTCCTAGTCCAACTTAGGGTAATTGAAATCACTAACTATTACAATCCTTCTTGTCCTGCAGATTATTATTAACTGCCTACAAATGCTCTCTTCTATTTCTGACTATTTGGAGGTCCATAATAAATACCCAGCAAGGTTATCAGTCCCTTCCTATTTCTTGCCTCCAAGCATATAAATTCTAATTCCGGAATTGCATTTCACTCAAGGACAATGGCACTATTTTTAACCAAGACTATTATACTTCCTCCCTTTTTACCCACTGTTCTTTGATACTGGGCTCTCCATGATCTTGTTGGCAGTGTGCTAACTGAACACTTTCTCCCAGAATCCTCCTTGGTCACTTCTTACTGCCTCCTCCTGTTTTTCACGGTGTCCCTGCTTTGCACCAACTTGGTTTGCCTTTTTACGCATTGCTCCCTCAGCTAGAGATACCAGGCTCATATTATTTCTGTCTTGCTTTGCCATTTAGCGCAGATACAAAGGAAAAAAGCTTGTCATGATTGTCAGCAAGCCTTAGTCAAGTCAAGGAGGATAACAATTGCTCAAGAGATCCTGGCACAGTAAGTCTATTGTGGTTTCCAATACCAGCCCATGACCTGCATGGGAGGGTGAGGAGCTGAATGTGGCACATCCCACTAATTGTCTTCACATTTTCTGTCCTATTGTGTGTTGTCTTCCTCATGTAATGAGAGAGAGGCAGTTATTAAAAAAAGTGTAAGTTGGTTGTACATCTGCTTTTAGTGCAAGTTGGGAGGTGTCCCGAGCGAGTGAGTAGACAACATAGAAGGCACCCAGGGCTGTTGGTCTCAGAGATTGGGAAAGATACAAGCAAGTGAGGGATGCCGTAGACAATAGTGAGAGTAGTGGAGCATGAATAGACAATAGGTGCAGGAGTAGGCCATTCTGCCCTTCGAGCCTGCACCACCATTCAATATGATCATGGCTGATCATCCTTAATCAGTATCCTGTTCCTGCCTTATCTCCATAACCCTTGATTCCACAATCTTTGAGAGCTCTATCCAACTCTTTCTGAAATGAATCCAGAGACTGGGCCTCTACTGCCCTCTGGGGTAAAGAGTGAACATTAGTGTGAGGTGGATACAGTAGCAATGTTAGAGTAAGTGTGAGGTATTAGAGAGAAGATGGTGGCACTTCTTCTGGGAGCGTTGTGCCTGTCATCAACCTTTTCCCTCAATACTATGTATTCCTCCAGATGACTTTAACTCTGGTGGCAACCCTGGTGACTAGGCCAGGATGGCGTGTTCTGTTTTCATGCTCCCATCTGGTCTGTTGGGACTTCCAGGAATAAAGGGGTGCAAATTTAATACTGAGATGAGGAGGAATCTTTGGAACTCGTTAGCACAGAGAGCAGTGCAGGCCGAGTCCTTGTCTCTAATGAGTGCTGAGATGGATAGATTCTTGATCAATCAGGGAATCAAGGGTTATGGCAAAAGGGCACGAAATTGGACATGAGGAATGTTGGATCAGCCATGACCCTGTTGAATGGTGGAGCAGGAACAAAGGGCTGAATGGTCTACTCCTGATTCTCTTATTGTCTTGTGATCTTATTTTAGGTGATTCGGCCTAATAAAGGAACAGCCCTTATTGTTGGGCCATGGATTCAAAATGCTTCTCTTCCCTCCAGGAACTTCATTGATGAATTAAGCAGAGGTAGTGGGTGTACTAGACAAAACCACATTAGGTGGCTGATGAAAGCTGCACTATGCTCAGAATGAAAGAGTACCAGCTAAAGCTAGGATGTGCAGCACAAAAATCACTGGGAGGAAATAGAGAAACAACATCCAAACAAGCAATTTTGACTTCATATATATGGGTTCAAATTCTTGTTTATGATTTTTTAATGAGCATCAAATCCATTTTGTCAAAGCTTTTTATCTTGAACTCATCAGGCCAATTCGCATGCAATGCCAATGTCAGAGAAGAATATTGATTAGTTTGCAAGTGGATTCTGGTATTGGGTGTTGCAATGAATAATGCAATAAAGGTGACTGACATTTAACCACCAAACTTTGTTTCAATTTTGAATGAGGTAGGTTGAATCAGATTGGCCAAGACATTGCCTTGAGAAATGAACAAAATTAAAACTGTCACTTATATTGTTGAGTTTAAACTCAATATGCATACATGTTTGTTTTAATTACACAGAACAAAGTGTGTACTAATATATGTAACTTCCAGTAAACACAAGTGTTCCAGGGCAAACATGACTGACAATCCTAAATAATTTTATCAGTGTAATTCTTTGCACACTGAGGATTAGTTCCTTGAAAGTAGAGTTGGAGGTAGATAGCATAGTGAAGGTGGTGTTTGGTATGCTTTCCTTTATTGGTCAGAGCATTGAGTATAGGGGTTAAGAGATCATGTTGTGGCTGTCCAGGACATTGGTTAGACCACTTTTGGAATATTGCGTGCAATTCTGGTCTCCTTCCTATCAGAAGAATGTTGTGAAACCTGAAAGGATTCAGAAAAGATTTACAAGGGTTGGGGGGTTTGAGCTATAGGGAGAGGCTGATTAGGGTGGGGCTGTTTTCCCTGGAGCATTGGAGGCTGAGGGGTGACCTTTCTCGATGTTTATAAAATCATAAGCGGCTGGGATAGGACAAGGTCTTTTCCCTGGGGTCTGGGAGTCCAGAACTAGAGGGCATAGGTTTACGGTGAGAGGGGAAAGATATAAAAGAGACCTAAGGGGCAACTTTTCCACGTAGAGGGTGGTGCGTGTATCAAATGAGCTGCCAAAAGAAGTGGTGGAGGCTGATAGAATTACAGCATTTAAAAGACATCTGGAAGGGTATATGAATAGGAAGCGTTTTCAAGGGATGTAGGCCAAGCGCTGGCAAATGGGACTAGATTAGGTTAGGATATCTGGTTGGCATGGACGAGTTGGACGGAAGGGTCTGTTTCCATGCTGTCTATCTCTATGACTCTAAAAACTGTCCAGTTGTGGAATCACTTAACATGGGTATGCTTTTGAGAAAGTGTATAAGGTACGAGTAGGTAGAGAAAGAGTTAATAGACAATAGGTGCAGGAGTAGGCCATTCAGCCCTTTGAGCCTGCACCGCCATTCAATATAATCATGGCTGATCATTCCTAATCAGTATCCTGTTCCTGCCTTATCTCCATAACCCTTGATTCCACTATCTTTGAGAGCTCTATCCAACTCCTTCTTAAATGAATCCAGAGTGTGGGCCTCCACTGCCCCCTGTGGCAGAGCATTCCACACAGCCACCACTCTCTGGGTGAAGAAGTTTCTCCTGAGCTGTGTCCTAAATGGTCTACCTCGTATTTTTAAGCTGTGTCCTCTGGTTCGGCACTCACCCATCAGTGGAAATATGTTTCCTACTGCCAGAATGTCCAATCCTTTCATAATCTTATACGTCTCAATCAGATCCCCTCTCAATCTTCGAAACTCAAGGGTATACAAGCCCAGTCGCTTCAGTCTTTCAGTGTAAGGTAATCCTGCCATTCCAGGAATTGACCTCGTGAACCTACGCTGCACTCCCTCAATAGCCAGAATGTCTTTTCTCAAATTTGGAGACCAGAACTGCACACAGTACTCCAGGTGTGGTCTCACCAGGGCCCTGTACAACTGCAGAAGCACCTCTTTGCTTCTATACTCAATTCCTCTTGTTATGAAGGCCAGCATGCTATTAGCCTTCTTCACTACCTGCTGTACCTGCATGCTTGCCTTCATTGACTGGTGTACAAGAACACCCATATCTCTCTGTACTGCCCCTTTACATAAATTGATTCCATTGAGGTAGTAGTCTGCCTTCCTGTTCTTGCTACCAAAGTGGATAACCATACATTTATTCACATTAAACTGCATCTGCCATGCATCTGCCCACTCACCTAATTTGTCCAGGTCACCCTGTAATCTCCTAACATCCTCATCACATTTCACCCTGCCACCCAGCTTTGTATCATCAGCAAATTTGCTAATGTTATTGCTGATACCATCTTCTATATCATTAACATATATTGTAAAAAGCTGTGGTCCCAGCACGGATCCCTGCGGTACCCCACTGGTCACTGCCTGCCATTCTGAAATGGAGCCGTTTATCACTACCCTTTGTTTCCTATTAGCCAACCAATTTTCAATCCAATCTAGTACTTTGCCCCCAATACCATGCACCCTAATTTTACCTCCTGTGTGGGACTTTATCAAAAGCTTTCTGAAAGTCCAGGTACACTACATCTACTGGATTTCCCTCGTCCAACTTCATAGTTACATCCTCAAAAAATTCAAGAAGATTAGTCAAGCATGATTTCCCCTTCATAAATCCATGCTGAATCTGTCCTATCCTGTTACTACTATCCAGATGTGCAGTAATTTCATCCTTTATAATAGACTCCAGCATCTTTCCCACCACTGAGGTCAGACTACCTGGTCTATAATTACCTGCTTTCTCTCGCCCACCTTTCTTAAAAAGTGGTATAACATTAGCCACCCTCCAATCCTCAGGAAACGACCCCGAATCTATCGAACTCTGGAAAATAATCACCAACGCATCCACGATTTCCCGAGCCACCTCCTTCAGTACCCTGGGATGCAGACCATCAGGCTCCGGAGACTTATCAACCTTCAGACCTAACAGCTTCTCCAACACCAAATCCTGGCAAATATAAATTCCCTTAAGTTCAGGTCCTTCAGCCACTGTTACCTCGGGGAGATTGCTTGTGTCTTCCCAAGTGAACACAGATCTGAAGTACCCATTTAATTCCTCTGCCATTTCTTTGTTCCTAGTAATATATTCCCCTGTTTCTGTCTTCAAGGGCCCAATTTTTGTCCTAACCATTTTTTTGCCTTGCACATACCTAAAAAGGGTATCCTCCTTAATATTCTTGGCCAGTTTACCTTCGTACCTCCTTTTTCTTCTGCGTATTTCCTTCTTAGTAATCCTCTGTTGCTCTTTAAAAGCTTCCCAGTCCTCAGGTTTCCCACTTATCTTTGCTATGTTGTACTTTTTCTCTTTTAACTTTATATGTTTCTTTACTTCCCTCGTCAGCCACGGCCGCCCATGCCTCCTCCTGGGATCTTTCTTCCTTTTAGGAATGAACTGATCCTGCAACTTCTGCATTATACACAGAAATATCCGCCATTGTTCCTCCACGGTCATCCCTGCTAAGGTATTGCACCATTGAACTTTGGCCAGCTCCTCCCTCATAGCTCCATAATTCCCTTTATTCAACAGAAGTACTGTCACTTCCGACTGTACCCTCTCCCTCTCAAATTGCAGATTGAAGCTTATTGTATTATGGTCACTACTTCCCAATGGCTCCTTCACTTCGAGGTCTCTGACCAATTCTGGTTCGTTACACAATACCAGATCCAGAATTGCCTTCTCCCTGGTCCAGCACCAGCTGCTCTAAGAATCCATCTCTGAGGCACTCTACAAAGTCTCTTTCTTGTGGCCCAATACCATCCTGATTCTCCCAGTCTACCTGCATGTTAAAATCCCCCATAACAACTGTAGTGACATCTTTGCGACAGGCCAATTTCAGCTCCTGATTTAACTTGCATCCGACATCCAGACTACTGTTTGGGGGCCTGTAGATGACTCCCACGAGGGTCTTTTTACCCTTGGTATTTCGAAGCTCTATCCACACTGACTCTACATCTCCTGACTCTAGGTCCCCCCGCACAAGGGACTGAATATCATCCCTTACTAACAAGGCCACCCCACCCCCTCTGCCCGTCAGTCTGTCCTTACGATAACACATGTATCCTTGAATATTCATTTCCCAGGCCCTGTCCACTTGAAGCCACGTCTCAGTTATCCCCACAATATCGTATCTGCCAATTTCCAAAAGAGCCTCAAGCTCATCCATCTTATGTCTAATGCTTCTTGCATTCATGTATAGTATTTTTAATTTGTTACTGCTCTCACCCTTCCCATCAACCCTTATTTCACTCAACCTTACAGCATGATGCCTTTCCGAGTTTTCTGCCTCATTAATACAGTTGTCTTTCTTGACTTCTCTTGTTCTAACTTTCCCTTCAATTTCCGTTTTAAACATCCAGCTTGTCCCCTCCCCCCCGCTACTTAGTTTCAAAGTAGCGGTGTTGCAGTAGAAAACCTGCCTGCCAGAATACTGGTCCCTAACCTATTAAGGTGCAAGCCGTCTCTCTTGTAGAATTTATGTTTACCACAAAATATACCCCAGTGATCCAAGAACTTGAATCCTTGCTTCCTGCACCAGTTCCCCAACCACACGTTCAAGTCCATTATCTCCCTGTTTCTGGCCACACTAGCCCGAGGAACTGGAAGCAAACCGAAGGTAACCACCTTGGACGTCCTGCTTTTCAGCCTTCTTCCTAGTTCTCCGAAGTCTCGCTGTAGTATGTTCCTCCTCTTCTTACCGACATCATTTGTGCCGACATGTACCACCACCTCTGGCTCTTCACCCTCATCCTTGAGGATTTCCTGCACTCTGTCCGCGATGTCTTTCACTCTAGCACCAGGAAAGCAACACACCATCCTTAAATCCCGTCTGCTGCCACAAAAACCCCGGTCAGTTCCTCTCACGATGGAGTCCCCTATTACCGTGGCTCTGTGCGATGTCCAACTCTTCCGCTCTGCCTCTGCGGCAACTTTTGATTGACAAATTTGGCCGCCTTGCGAATTGGCAGTGTCATCAGTCTCTGCTTCCAAAAGCTTCAACTTGTTCCTGACAGGTACTTCTCCCGTTATCATCCCTTGCTAACATCCCTTAGGGTTGCTTGACAAAGGGTCACCTAGCATGACATTGACCAGATAAGAACTTGTAGAAAAAAAGATGAGGTGCTGGAGGCAAGGGTAGTGATTTTAAGAGGTAAAGAACATCCATTGTGTAATGCCAGGTGGCTGAATCTTTACCGTTGATGCTTGCTGATTGTAACAGTCATCCAATCAATATAGATGTTGCCTTATTTGGATGCTGTTCCCTGTAAGTGACTATATTGTTCTTTAAGAATCTGCTATTCGAGAGAAGACCAAGAACTCATGCCTTTGTGTACATAGGCGATCAAAACAATTACATTGCATTTGATATTTAATCATCATGATGCTTGAGGAAGCATCATTTTAAGCATGTGATCCATTCACTTGTGGTTTGTGGTTATTGTCCACAATCTGCTGCAAAAAGTTGACATTGAAGAGCATTCAAATTACACACAACTTCGAAATGGTGTACACTGCCTGGCACAATGGTTTTATCCTTACAAAGTGGCATTTCCCGACCCATTATGAACAAGTCTCACAGATGCACTTACATGCATTAACTTGTTCTTCATTCAGCACCTTAATTTGTTTTTACTTTGTTTTATATCAATTAAAATAGTTTTTCCACAGATATGACTCAAGTTACGAAGAGTAAAATCTATAATTATGCGCCTGAGTGTATGTAGTGCAAAGATTTACAATACTTAGTTTTATCCATATGAGATCCTGGTGATAAAGCTGTTTGCTGTTACTTATTTCTTTTAATTTTCAGGTGCGTGATGATTCCAGTAACGGAACTGCGTTATTTCGCTGATACTCAGCCTGCATACCGCATCTTGAAGCCATGGTGGGACGTGTTTACAGACTACATCTCCATTGTAATGCTAATGATAGCAGTATTTGGTGGCACACTGCAGGTCACCCAAGACAAAATGATTTGCTTACCTTGCAAGTGGGTTGCAAATGATACATGTCTTGAACCCTTTGATTACCCAAATGCAACACTCCCATCATCATCAGTCATTCCCCCGTTTTCCAGTGAACCCACGGGTATCCAATATGACTTGGACCGCCACCAGTACAACTACGTAGATGCAGTATGCTATGAGAATAAACTTCATTGGTTTGCAAAATATTTTCCCTACCTTGTACTTCTACACACGCTGGTGTTCTTGGTATGTAGCAATTTCTGGTTCAAATATCCTCGCACCAGCTCAAAGCTGGAACACTTTGTATCCATCCTTCTAAAATGCTTTGACTCACCGTGGACAACCCGGGCCCTATCTGAAACCGTAGCAGAGGAAAGTGACCCAAAGCAATCTTTTGCTAAAATGAATGGTTCAATGGCAAAGAAATCCTCTACGGTTAGTGAGGATGTGGAGGCCAGTGTACCCATGCTACAGAGAACAAAATCCCGCATTGAACAGGGAATAGTTGATCACTCAGAAACGGGTGTGTTGGATAAGAAGGAGGGAGAGCAAGCTAAAGCTCTGTTTGAAAAAGTAAAGAAATTCCGCACCCATGTTGAGGAAGGGGATATAGTTTATCAGCTCTACATGAGACAAACTATTATCAAAGTAATTAAATTTGCTCTTATTATTAGTTACTCACTTTATTATGTTGATGATATAAAATTTGATGTGTCCTGTATAGTAAACATTCAGAACCTCACAGGATACAATGTGTATCAATGTGCTCATCCATTAGCTACACTGTTCAAGATCCTTGCATCCTTTTACATTAGTTTAGTGATTGTCTATGGACTTATTTGCATGTACACACTCTGGTGGATGGTACGCCTTTCTTTGAAAAAGTATTCGTTTGAGTCAATTCGAGAGGAGAGTAGCTACAGTGATATTCCTGATGTCAAGAATGATTTTGCTTTTATGTTGCATCTTATTGATCAGTATGATCCATTATACTCCAAACGTTTTGCTGTCTTTCTGTCTGAAGTCAGTGAGAACAAATTACGACAACTCAATCTGAATAATGAATGGACCCTAGAGAAACTCCGGCAGAGGATCATGAAAAACTCTCAGGACAAATTGGAACTCCACCTCTTCATGCTGAGTGGAATCCCAGACACCATCTTTGACCTGACTGAACTGGAAGTGCTCAAATTGGAGATGATCTTGGATGTCACCATTCCTCCAATCATTGCCCAACTTAGTAACCTCAAAGAACTTTGGTTGTACCACACGCCAGCAAAGATTGAGGCACCAGCTCTTGCTTTCTTACGAGAGCACCTGAAATCACTACATATCAAGTTTACGGACATCAAAGAGATTCCTCTATGGATCTACAGCCTGAAGAATCTCGAAGAGCTTCACCTAACTGGGAACCTGAGTGCGGAGAACAATCGCTACATTGTGATTGATGGCTTACGAGAACTCAAATGCCTCAAAGTTTTGAGGTTGAAGAGCAACCTAACAAAATTGCCACAGGTTGTCACAGATGTTGGAGTCCATCTGCAGAAGTTGTCTATCAACAATGAAGGCACTAAGCTTATGGTCCTCAATAGCCTAAAGAAGATGGTTAATCTGACAGAATTGGAGTTAATCCGTTGCGATCTGGAACGAATCCCACACTCCATCTTCAGTCTCCATAACTTACAGGAGATCGATCTCAAAGATAACAACTTGAAGACAATCGAGGAAATTATCAGCTTCCAGCACCTACGGCGCCTAGTCTGCCTTAAGCTGTGGTATAACCATATTGCCTATATTCCTATTCAGGTTGGCACTTTGACCAACATGGAGAGGCTCTACCTGAACCGGAACAAAATTGAAAAGATTCCTGCTCAACTCTTCTATTGTCGTAAGTTGCGGTACTTGGATTTGAGTCATAATAACCTGACATATATACCACAGGACATCGGGTTCCTTCAGAATCTGCAGTATTTTGCGGTCACTGCAAATCGGGTGAGTGTGCACATTTAAAGTCTTAATAAGTATATGTTCACTATTAAACTAGATTTACATCTATTGTGCCCTCTTCCCAATTAAATATTAGAAAATCTGAAGATACTGCACCATGCTCTTTTTCCCAGCTGCTGACTCCATCTCCTTCTTGGCAGTAGTCTGAGACTAATCCAGTCTTTCTGCAATCTGATGTCACATTTGACCCTGAGATGAACTTCCTACTCCCATCAATGCCATCACCAAGATATCCAACTTCCACTTCTATTACATCACCCTGCTTCATTCCTGTCCCCTTGCATCTGCTGCTGAAACCAAAAATCATGTGTTTCATAGCTGTATACTTGACTATTAAATACAGTCCTGCTGGTCTCCTATGTTCTACTCACTCTAAACTTGGAATCATCCAAAACTCTGCTGCCCATGTCATGACTCTCTCCAAATCCCATTCACCTGTGCATCCCTGTGTTCACTGATCTATGTTAGCTCCTGGTCAAGCAATGCCTTGATTTTTAAAAATTCTCATCCCTGTTTTCCAATTCTTCAGCATGCTAGGCTCTGAAATACTATCCTGCCCAACTAACCTCTATTATGTGTGAGCTCTTCGATAATTCTTGCCTTTTGAGCATCCCTGATTTTAGACACTTACCCATTGCAGGGCTGTGCCTTCAGTTGGCTAGGCCCCAAACTCTGGAATTCTTTTGCTAAATCTCTCCCCTTTCTTCTCTTTCTTTACTTAAGATGCTCCTTAAATCCTACCTCTTTGACCAAGCATTTTTTTCAACTACCCTTGTCTCTCAACATAACTCATTATATAACTTGCGTCTTAATATCCTTGTTGAGGGGTCTTGGCTAATTTTATTGTGTTAAAGACAGATCCATAAATTTAAGTTGTTGTTCTGCCCATCATTAATGTTGCCTTTTAATCAATAGGTTAGGACAATCTAAACATCTTTGTACATACAAAGGAACCTCAATTACATGAACAACATGGGCGGGGAGTATTCTGTTCGGATAATCGAATGCCAGATAACACAGTTTAGCCAAGAGAGAAAATGCTGGAAAATCTCAGCAGGTCTGGCAGCATCTGTAAGGAGAGAAAAGAGCTGACGTTTCGAGTCTAACTGACCCTTTGTCAAAGCTCTCTCCTTACAGATGCTGCCAGACCTGCTGAGATTTTCCAGCATTTTCTCTTTTGGTTTCAGATTCCAGCATCTGCAGTAATTTGCTTTTATCCACAGTTTAACCAAGCATTGGGATCTTGCTATCTTGTCTGGATAATCCAAAATTTGGATAATCGAATGCCAGATAATCGAGGTTCCTCTGTATATCAGTAATAATATTGTTTGCTAACCATGTGAAAATATCTGCTAGGTAAACCCTCCTTCTACTAACATGAAGCCACTAAATTGTGAGGGAAACTTAACTGGGATCAAACCTCTGCAGCCTTGAGTTCTGGAGACTGTAAGAATTATGAAGATAGCATTAATAAAGGGAAGAATAGGCAGAGAGCAGGTGAGCGCAAAAGAACTGGTGGCCTGAAATGCATCTACTTTAATGCAAGGAGTATAGTGTGTAGGACAGATGAACTTAGGGCTTGGATTGGTGCCTGGGAGTATGACATTATTGCCATTACAGAGACTTGGTTGAAGAAAGGACATGTTGATTGGCAACTAAATGTTCCAGGATATAGACACTTCAGACAGGACAGGGAGGGAAGTAAAAGGGGGGGGGGGTGGAGTTGCATTGCTGGTCAGAGACGATATCACGGTTGTGCTAAAGGAGGACACTGTGGCAGTCTTGGGTAGTGAGGCATTATGGGTGGAGCTGAGAAATAAGAAGAGTGCAGTTATATTGTTGGGGCTGTATTACAGACTTCCCAACAGTATGCGTGAGGTAGAAGAACAAATAGGTAAACAGATTATGAATAGACGAAGAGGAAATAAGGTAGTGGTGATGGGCGATTTTAATTTTCCCAACATTGACTGGGATACACTTAGCATCAGAGGTCTGGATGGAGTAGAATTTGTACGAAGCATCCAGGAGAGTTTTCTAGAGCAGTACGTCAATAGTCCGACGAGGGAAGGGGCCATATTGGACCTGGTACTGGTGAACGAGCCAGGAAAGGTGGCAGAAATTGCGGTGGGGGATGTCTTTGGGAACAGTAACCATAATTATGTAAGTTTTATAATACTTGGAGATAAAGAAGAGAGTGGTCCTAAGGTAAGAGTGCTAAACTGGGCCAAGGCCAATTATATCAAAATTAGGCAGGAGCTGGGAAATGTGGATTGGACACAGCTAATTGAAGGGATGTGGGAGGCTTTCAAAGATAGGTTAACGGCAGTGCAGGATAAGCATGTCCCGGTGAAGGCAAAGGATAGGAAGGGCAAGATTCATGAACCGTGGGTGACAGGAGAAATTGTACGGCTAGCCAAGAGGAAAAGCAAAGCGTACATAAGGTCTAGGCAAATAAGAACAGAACGGGCCCTGGAGGAATATCAGAAGAGTAGGACAAGTCTTAAACAAGGAATCAAGCAGGCTAAAATGGGTCATGAAATACAAGCAGAATTAAGGAAAATCCCAAAGCATTTTATTCTTATATAAGAAGCAAGCGGGTGACTAAAGAAAGGATTGGTCCACTAAAAGATAATGAAGGAAGGCTGTGTGCCGAACCTGAGAGAATGGGTGAGATTCTGAATGATTACTTTGCATCAGTGTTCACTGAGTGTTCACTGAGGAGAGGAACATGATGAATCTTGAGATTAGAGATAGAAGTTTGATTAGTCTGGATCACGTTGGCATAAGTAGGGAAGATGTGTTGGGTATGCTAGAGGTTATTAAGGTGGACAAATCCCCAGGACCGAATGGGATCTATCCCAGGTTGCTGAGGGAGGCGAGAGAGGAAATAGCTGGGGCCCTGACAGATATCTTTGTGGCATCCTTTATTAAAGGTGAGGTATTTCAGAGGACTGGAAGGTTGCTCATGTTGTCCCCCTGTACAAGAGGGGTAGTAGGGATATTCCGGGTAACTACAGACCAGTGAGCCTGATGTCGGTGGTGGGGAAGTTGCTGGAGAGGGTACTGAGAGATAGGATCTATTTATATTTGGAAAGGAATGAGCTTATCGGTGATGGGCAACACGGTTTTGTGCGGGGGAGATCGTGCCTTACCAATTTGATAGAGTTCTTTGAGGAAGTAACCAAGTTGTTAGATGAAGGAAGGGCTGTTGATGTCATATACATGGACTTTAGTAAGGCATTTGATAAGGTTCCCCATTGTAGACTAATGGAGAAAGTGAAGTCACATGGTGTGCAAGGTGTTCTAGCTAGGTGGATAAAGAACTGATTGAGCATCAGGAGACAGAGTAGTAGATTAGATTAGATTAGATTACTGTGTGGAAACAGGCCCTTCGGCCCAACAAGTCCACACCGACCCGCCGAAGCGAAACCCACCCATTCCCCTACATTTACCCCTTACCTAACACTACGGGCAATTTAGTATGGCCAATTCACCTGACCCTGCACATTTTTGGACTGTGGGAGGAAACCGGAGCACCCGGAGGAAACCCACGCAGACACAGGGAGAACGTGCAAACTCCACACAGTCAGTCGCCTGAGTCGGGAATTGAACCCGGGTCTCTGGCGCTGTGAGGCAGCAGTGCTAACCACTGTGCCACCGTGCCACCCACGGTAGTTGGAGGGAGTTTCTCAAAATGGAGAAAGGTGACCAGTGGTGTTCCACAGGGGTCAGTATTGGGCCATGGTTGTTTGTAATATATATAAATGATCTATAAGAGGGCACTGTTGGTATGATCAGCAAGTTTGCAGATGACACAAAGATTGGTGGAGTAGCAGAAAGCGTAAGGGACTGTCAGAGAATACAGGATGATATAGATAGACTGGAGAGTTGGGCAGAAAAGTGGCAGATGGCTTTCAATCCAGACAAATGTGAGGTGATGCATTTAGGCAAGTCTAATTCTAGAACAAATTATACAAATGAATGGAAGAGCCTTGGGAAAAGTTGATGGGCAGAGAGATCTGGGAGTGCAAGTCCATTGTACCTTGAAGGTTGATGCACAGGTGGATAAAGTAGTCAAGAAGGCATTATAATATGCTTGCCTTCATTGGATGGGGTATTGAGTATAAGAGCTGGCAAGTCATGTTAAAATTGTACAAGACATTGGTTCGGCCGCATTTAGAATACTGTGTACAGTTCTGGGCGCCACATTACCAAAAGGATGTGGAGAGGATGCAGAGAAGGTTTATGAGGATGTTGCCTGGTATGGAATGTGCTAGCTATGAAGAGAGGTTGAGTCGGTTAGATTTATTTTCACTAGGAAAAAGGAGATTGAGGGGGGCCTGATTGAGGTTTACAAAATCATGAAGGGTATAGACAGGGTGGGTAGAGACAAGCTTTTTCACAGGGTGAAGGATTTAATAACGAGAGGCTATGCTTTCAAGGTGAGGGGTGGAAAGTTTAAGGGGGTCGCATTCCATCTTTAAGGAAAGATGGAATGAGACCCGGCTGCCTAAAACAAAGTAAAAGTTAGAAATAGCCACTTCCAAAGAGAAATTCTCAGAAGTTTACATTTTTCTAAATAAGTCACCCAAGCTCTTCAGTTCAAATCATGGTACAGAGGAGCCTTGATTATCTGAATGACACGGGCGGGGAGTATTTTGTTCAGATAATTGAATGTTTGGATAATTGAATGCTGGATAACACAGTTTAGCCAAGCATCGGGACCATGCAATCTTCTCCGGATAATTCAAAATTCGGATAATCGAATGCCAGATAATTGAGGTTCCTCTATATTCAAGAGCCGTATTGGATGATTGGAGATGTGTGCTATAAAATGGATATAATGGAAATATTACATTTCTCTACATTGATTTTTGAATATTCTGTGTATGCATAAAACTCAAGAACCAAATATTGGCATAAATTTGTAATGGATTTGCTAGAGGATATTGAATGTTTAATTATATATCTTCTGTTCTGTAGCCAGTGTGAAAATTACTTCCTCCAAATTTCTAATGTTTGTTATATAAATCAAAACTTGGAGAGTTCACAAAAATGTCTTTGGTATTCTCTGAATTAACAAGTATTTTCTTAATAAATGCTACTTCAGCCAGTAGTTAAAATATTTAACATTTTTGTTCTGCATCTTTTGTTTTCCCCCGCCATATCTGCAGATTGAAACCCTGCCACCTGAACTCTTTCAATGTCGTAAACTCCGAACTCTAAACCTAGGGAATAACTGCCTGATATCACTGCCTTCACGGGTTGGTGAGCTGACGAGCTTAACACAGCTGGAGCTTCGGGGAAACAGACTGGAATGTCTCCCTGTGGAGCTAGGAGAATGTCGATTGCTGAAACGAAGTGGCCTTGTGGTGGAGGATGATCTCTTCAATACACTCCCATCTGAGGTTAAGGAACAACTGTGGCGAGCAGACAAGGAACAAGCCTGAATATTGTAAGGGGGAAATATCCATTCTTGCCAAGTTGTCAGCCAATTTTGAGGCCTGCTGTACTGTAATGATTGAGCAGATCTCCTATTGGGTACATAAAGGAAATATGTCTTGTTTTCTGTTCCAGGAACTGGTGCTGTCCAAATGGAGCAGAACAATAGACAAAATGGAATGCCTGCCAGTAACTAAAAGAATAATTTAAAGAAGTAGCTGGTTTAAATATCTTAACACAATTAGTATCTCTGCTTTAATGAATCACAAAAAGCTAATATGTTCATAGCCATGGCCTGTCAACAGACTAAAATTGCCAATACCTTGTTATTTATTAATTAAGCTGGTACTGTATGAGGGACCGGTACTGTATCTGCCCCAAAGAGGCAGTACAAACTTTGCATGAATATTTTGAGAAAAAGAAGTCCCTTTTGATCATCGTAGGCCAAATAAAATGCTAGTTTCTCATCAAGCTGATTTTCTTTTAAGTTTAGCATGGTGATTGAACTGAACTCTCAATTCCACGTCCTTTCCATCAATCCCTTCCAAACAGAACAGAACACTACTCAATTATCTTGAGTTTTGCTGGGCAAAAGATTTGAGGAGAGGATGGGGTTGCTTTCATGACAGGTCTTTTGCAGATGTATGCAATATTCTAAGAGGAGTGAGTACTGAACTTTAGGGACTGTTTGGTCAGGTTTTTTTATAAAAAGTGTTAAATAGCTAAAGCTTAGTTTTTTTAAAGAAAAGTTCAATTTAATTAAGTTGTTGGAGCACTTCCTTCATTTAAAAAAAACTGAGGAAATAGAGCCTATTTTCCATGACACATGTAACTGTGCTTCAAAAATACTTCGAATTACAATACTGAAGATAAGGTATAAACATGAGAAATGTTCCTTCACTCAAATTTGAGAAAAGAGACAAGTTAATTTCTAATTTTTATTGTAAATCAAAAGCCATTTAACTTTGGGTAATGTGGCACAGGTTCAGAACCTCGTTTGCGCTTAACAGCTGATTTCAACAGCCTAAGTAAGGAAATGGGTTGGGGATGGGAAGTGGAAGAGTGGTGCAGGATGTACTACTGAAGGGACAGGAGTGATGAAATGGAGTTGAGGGTTCCCACTCCTGTTTACCCATCAGTGACCCCTGCTGGAAATGCATTTGTATGGACCACAGTTATGAATGGAATTGGGCTTAGTTGGGATGCCTTTGTGGACATCTAGCCTGCTATGATTGTCAGGGTTAGACTAATATGATTGTCAAGGTTCATTAGGGGAACAATGGGTATTTGGAGATGATAACCAGAAACCATTGTACCCTAGCACTTGAACAGTGGAATTTGAAATAGAAATATTCACTTAAGGAGCTTCTAAATATTTTTCTGTGTAAAATATTTCCCTCATCTATAGTATACTGTATCTTTTATGTTCTGTATACTCTCCAGTGGTTAACTTTTATAATATATTGAACCTGCATGCTGCACGGTGGCTGTTTGCCAATGAGAATTGCCCTTACTATCTGATTTCTTACCATTCCACCGTTTAATCCTATTATGTTTTTCTTCTATGCCACTGCTCTTCTAAACTACGTTCTGTGTTTTGCTGGTATCCTGGTTTTGCTGCAGATTTTTGTTTAGATCAAACATCTGTGTTTTGTTGGCTTACCTGCTCATTATCTCGTTGCACCATTGCACCTCTCTACACTTTGCCCCATCCAACCGGAAACTGAACAATGGAATGACATTAAAAAAACAAATAGGCAATATGAAAAAGATCAATTAAAGATGAAAGTCAGAGTGAGAAGAGGGCAGAAGAAGTATTGAGAAGCAAGTAGGATATCAAAGGCATATAGGGAAAAGGAATAATTTTTCTTCAAAAATTCATAATCAGTCAGTCAGTTTTTTTTAAAGAGAGGTAGTTAGCAATTTGGGAGGGATCCACATAAACATCCCTGAAATACTATGCAGCCATTTGTGATTTTCCTGTATTTTTTTGTTCCTTTTGCAAACATTCACACAGTTTTCTTTCTTCCAATTCATTGTGATTATGTGAGTACTATCCTGGCTGGTACATTGATAATACATGGATTATAAGAATACTTGGCATAATATTTGGAAGAAATGGCATTTGGAGCACTGGGTGGCCTTGGATTAGCAGGCCTGTCATCTAAGGTACCTAGGTTCAAATCCACCCAGAAATAATGGGAACAAAGTATCTTCTGTCTGCTTGCCCTTTGGATGGTTTCCAGTAGACATGGGCTGACTATATATACATTCAATGGCATACTAATTGGCAATGCCACATTGATAGGCATGGGTTGGAAAAATGTCCACACTGTTCAAGTCATAGTGTTCTACCAAGGCTGGAGCAAAGTAAAGGGAACTTTATGATTTTTAAAGAAATGCCTGACTTGCAGCAGCTTGATACTGATGCGAAGATAACCCAACCAGGGTAAAGGAAAGACAGATCTTCATTGTTGCTTCTGTTTTAATGTTTTCTTAAGAAACTGTAGATGCTAAGTTTCTATTTTTGTTAATGCCCAAATTACTGAAAATGTTGCAATTGTCCCATTTACTCACTCGAAAGAAATATTGCCGTGTGCTTTGAATGAGATTGACCTGCCTTGTACCCAAGTTGGATGCTGTATATGATTTAATTATTTCTTAATTGTCATTAATGCTAAGACTTCAGTTCTGTATCCTCAGGGGTGATAAAGCCTCAAACTAGTAGCAACACTTTTCTCAGGTTTGTTATTTTGATTGTTTGGATTATTACATGTGTAAGTGACTGTGTAACTATACTAGTTTACTTACACATTTATTCAAAGTAGTAGAAAGTATTACCTAAAGACATGAAATAGGCTTTATTCACAATTTTCATGTTGAAAATCTACTTTTATTTCTCTTTACATGTAACCAGAAATGTTGTTAATTTCATGTCTTAACAGCCCTATTTTAAAGCTGCAGTGTTTTTCGATGGTCAGCATCTCAATTGAAATGTCATAAGATATCTCAGTAATAAGCCCATCCATTTAGAATTTACCTCTTGTCAGAATGGTAAAATCTGGCATTTTTACCTACAGAAGTTGAATTGCTAGGAATAAATTGTAAACTTATTCATATTCTGTTGTGTTGTAATTATTTGTGTGTTTTATTTGGATAATTATTCAACTACAATTGGAAACAGGTGTAATTCGCCTCTTGCATATGCTTCAGTATTAATTTTTCTTATCCACCCTTTTCGTTTCTTTCACAGCTCTCTCTCTTCCCAGCCCACCTCTTTCATCCCTCTCTCTCTTCCCCACATACCTATTACTTCCCTCTCACTCTTTACCCCCATTTCTTTGCATATGTGCAAAACCAAATAGGAAACAACATTTATTTATTGTCTCATTAAAAAAAAACATTATTAATGAAAGGATTACTAATTAATGCCAAAATGACTTTCTGACCTTTTTGGCTCCAAGACGGAAATATTAAAAAAATTTACATTGTGTTTATACTTTTTAAAAGAAAGAGTGGGTCTACAGTGTGTTCCTAAATTTAACATGAATAATTAAAAGATGAATTCCTATATTCCACACTAATCTTACAAATAAATTTGTTAGTCATCTGTCCATTACCATTGAAAAGAATTAATAAGCATCAAGAATGTACAAAATATGCAATTTCAGATTAGATATATTACAAATATGTATAATAAATAGCTATGTAAATCTGTGTGTAAATTATAAAATTGTATAAAGTAATGTGCAAATCATTAGAAGTAAATGTGATTTTCACTGTAATCTTATTCTCCTTATAGCATATGTACACTCACCATTTACTTTAGTGATGCATATTACTGCACATTATTGCTGCTCTGACCGTTTTTAAATGTCTTAGTTTCTAATGCTGTTGCTTGCCTCCACACATACTCACTTACCAGGTAACATGGCTAAATTAACTCCCTGCTCCTCCCACCCCTCTCTGTAGCCAATGATATCTGGGAAAATGTCATTGACCTACAGTTAACCAATAAGGTTAAGATTCTAGATACATGTTCAAGTTTAGAGAATTCTGTCCATAAAGAAGAGAACTTGTATTTATATGATGTCTTACCATCTCTTTAAAATGTCCAAAGAAGCTTTACAACTGTTGGAACAGTAATTCAATTAAAGTAAGGTGAATAAATATACAAATAATAAAAGCATGAATGTCCAGATAATGAGTGGAACTTGCAACTTCATGGGAGTGCCCGAGATTATCAATCGACCATGATATACCATTCTTATTTGTCCTTCTATTGACTTCGTATTATGAAGAATTAAGTATAAATCTGTAGATGTAAATCTAATTTTTTTTCTGCAATGTCTCCAGCATCATTTGACTCTCTCTAGTTTACCTTGTTATTGAAGCATGTTACTGCACATTGTCACTGCCCTGTCTTCTGATATTAATTTGCTGGGGAGGGAAGATGTTGGCTGAACAAAGGAAAACTGCATGTTTTTTGAAATCTGCTATGGATTTATTTTTGTCAACTTAAACATTATTCATGAGACAATGTGCCCAGGTCCATCATGATACTTGAATCCACAGTCTCTGACTCCAATGACAGCTGTGTTAAAAGCTAAGCCAAAAACTTAAATTTTTTTCTTTACTGGTGATTGACCTACTGCATGGTTTTTAATGTTGGATGGATGAGCATATCAGATGGAAATCAATTTTTAATAATGGGAAAGTGTGTGGGGAAACAAATACAAAATTAGAAAGCAGATAAATAAAGTGACAAGTACACTTGAGTAAATCCATAGTTAAATGTTGGCTGTGTGGACAAAAAGAGGAGAAAGTGAGGACTGCAGATGCTGGAGATCAGAGCTGAAAATGTGTTGCTGGAAAAGCGCAGCAGGTCAGGCAGCATCCAGGGAACAGGAGAATCGACGTTTCGGGCATAAGCCCTTCAGGAATGAGGAAAGTTTGTCCAGCAGGCTAAGATAAAAGGTAGGGAGGAGGGACTTGGGGGAGGGGCGTTGGAAATGTGATTGTTGGAAAGAGGTCAAGGTGAGGGTGATAGATCAGACTGGGGTGGGGGCGGAGAGGTCAGGAAGAAGATTGCAGGTTAGGAAGGCGGTGCTGAATTCGATGGATTTGACTGAGACAAGGTGGGTGGAGGGGAAATGAGGAAACTGGTGAAATCCGAGTTCATCCCTTGTGGTTGGAGGGTTCCTAGGCGGAAGATGAGGCGCTCTTCCTCCAACCGTCGTGTTGTTGTGGCCCCAGTACATCTGTAAAACTGATGAAGCTACTATGTAGTTATTACTATTACTTAAGGCAATTTAAATGTGTGATGACTTCAGACGGCTGAGTTATAAGAAAAGTGATGGCAATTAAAAAGGAGAAACATGCACTGGTAGACATAAAGAATAGAATTCCATACTTCATTTGCCAACTTGGTTGGGTTAATTGTTTCATTGTGGTGCTGTATAACATTAACTAGTGAAAGATAGAATAATTCTTAAACAAACAATGAATACTGGAGAAACTTAGAAGGTCTGTGAGCATCTGTGGAGTGAGAAAAACAGCTCACATTTTGAGTCTGGATGACTTCTTTAGAATTTCTTTATTCGAATAATGTTGTTAATGTTAGCAAATATGATTTACCAGATCTTTTTCTCCATTCTAACATGGCAACATCTTATAAATGAGGCATAATTTTCTCTGTGGTATACATGTTTTCAGGTTCAATATTGTTTTAAATTATTCATTTTAAGTTGTACAGTATTCATTGCAAGGCCAGTGGGAACACCATGGAGTAATTTAGATGGAAATTGAAGAGCTTTTAAGAGCAACTAAAATTCCAAGAATCTAGGTTTTGCTTTAATTGGATACTAGTTTTGAATCACAATTCATGCTGAGTTAGCTAATATCAGGAAAACATACCTAAAAATATTAACATACATACTGTACTTGGTCTCTCCCTGGACCAGGGAGGGAAAATGCCAACTGATGCTTCTGCTCCTGTTTATTATCTAGGGCTTCCAATTGGAAAGTGAGTATGTGTGGACATGAGTAGTAACATGAATAAATTTGGCTAATGCCTGTCTTCTGTAAGCAAATGTCTCTCCTGTATCACTGTCTAGGCTTTCATTTGAAAAAAAGCCAGTAGGCTGAGATATTAGAAGTCTACCCACAGTCACTGAACTTTACAGCCATTGGCAGGAAAGATTGGCAATGAAAGCAAATGTTATTTGAGATATGGCGAATGGCTAATGATCAATGAGTTATGAATGTACATAGATAAGTGTGCACATACAAAGATTGGCTTTAAATTGACTTATTTCTAAACAATGTTTTTCAATTTCTTCTCCTTTCTGGCATTTGGTTCTACGATGGGTAACTCAGTCTCTGGTACATTGTGCAAGGTATTATTTATTTTAAAATTGTTCTGGAAGTGTGGAAGCTGTAACACATTCATTGCTGGTTTCTAGTTAACCTTGAGAGAGTACTGGTGAGTTAAAGAGTCATACAACATGCCAACAGACTGTTCGATCCAATTAGTCCATGCCGACCATGTTTCTAGATTAAACTAGTCCTATTTGCCTGCGCTTGGTCCATATCCCTCCAAACCTTTCCTATTCATGAACTTATCCAAATGTCTTTCAAATGTTGTAACTGTATTTGCATCCACCACTTTCTCTATCAGTTCATTCTGCATGCTAACCACTCTCTGTGTTTAAAAAAAAGGCCTGCTTGTCCTTGTTAAATGTTTCTCCTCTCACCTTTTAAAAATATGTCGCCTACTATTGAACCTGCCACCCCACCCCAGGGAAAAGACCCAACCTACCCCTCATGATTTTTAAAGACTCATTAAGACCACCCATCAACCTCCTATGCTCCAGTGAAAAAAGTCCAAGAATTTCCAGTCTATTTTTTTAACTCAAACCCTCTATTCCTGGCAACAATTCCTGGCAATACATGCTGAAGATGCTCATGCAATGTTGTGTAGTGAACTCCAGGTATTTAGCCCAGCAATGATGAAAGGAACAGGAATAAATGTACAAATTGAAAGCGTGTGGTTTGGTGAGAAACTTGGAGTGATGTTCCCATGGTTTGGTGCACTTCTCTTGTTTCAGAGGTTGAAAGCCTAAGTCAAAATATGAGAATTGCTTATCTTTTATATGTGTCATGAAAATGATCATCTGCAGGCATTTCAACCTAAATCAGTATAGTGGCCAATCTTGAATTTTTTTTTTGCATCTGGTATCTTAATGTATGCACTTCCAACAAGAACTTAGTGTTGAAACTCAAGCCAATTTTTGCCTCCATAATTCTGGATGAGACACCCACTCTACCATATTAACTGAGATGAACTAGTTTAGTATTGGCCTGGAATTAAGTTAGTAACCTTTCTGTTCTATATATTTCAGCTGCTCAAGCACACCTCCATTGACCACCAGGAATTTGATTTATCATTGTTGATGAATAGGAAGTTCTTTTTTCTTTAAAGCTGTGAATTTGGGAATTGACCTTCAAGGCAAATCCTGACAGGCTTCTTTTGTGCTGTACTCATTTAGGGGATGTAGATGTGGGTGTCACTGGCTGGGACAGCATTTATTGCTCAACTCTTATTGCCCTAAAGAAGGTCATGCTGCTCTGCTCCAGTTCTTTGTGTGCAGGTACACACTGTGCTGTTAAGAAGGGAGTTTCAGTATTTTAACCCAGCAACACTGAATTAACTAATTACTTAAAATTTGAATTATGAAAATACTGTTTACATTTGTAAAAATCCATGAAAAAATGTTTTCTTTAAATAATAACCAGAACTAAATGCAAATCTGAAAATAAAGAACGTTTTAAATCTAGTAATCTTTGAAACAATTTGTCACATTTCTCAAAATGGTCACAAAGCATTTCAAGTTGAATAGTTTTGAAGGTTGATCAGATTTCACTTCATTGACTTTGTCAGTGAAAAGAAAACTTTTCCCTTCAATGTAAAACTCTTTGATAGCTGTTACTAAGAAGCACCCCTAAAAATGCAAATATCTGAAACAGGAGGACAGCAAAATTGGGAGAAGAGATGGAGATAGCCAAAGAAATAAAAAGCCAGTGTTAAATAAAAGGAATTGCTTTTTAATCTTCAATAAATTGAGTAGTCATATAATTTGTGTGTGTAAATTTAATTTAGTGTGTTACATATAACTCATCTATCTTGGCAAACTGCAATTGATCTACTTTCTCATTAATCCCTAAGGCACCTTATTATAACATTGTTGCACATTTTTACAAAATTACAAATGTTCAAATGTTGTACCTTTTGTGTTTATGTGCAATAGTCTAGGGTCCTATGATGACAGGTCTCTATCTGGAATGCTGATTTATTTCTGTTTCCAGATGTACATACATGTGCTGCTCTTTACTCCTATGTCCTGGGCAATTCATAAATCATTCTTCCAACTTTTTCAAATGTGGCTGGTGCTGAGGCTAGTTTTTTTAAATTTGATTTGAAACTGAAAACTTTCCATGGTATTGAATGATTCATTACAAAAATTCAAAATTTGCTCTTGACTTCACTGCATAGCCTTAACATTAAAGAATCGTTTGGCCATTACTGTGAGAACCAAAGTCAAAATACTGGTACTGTCCTCTCAAAAATATCCACGTGAAAGTGCAGTAATTGTTGACATTACTGTGTCTATGATGGATACATGTTGTTATATTTGCAGAAATCCTTTCAGTTTTATCCACAATTGTCCATAACTAAATGTATATTGGTGGATTGCCATTGACATCAAATGTCTCCTCTAACTCCCCATACACCACTGAAATCCTCCGTTTATGCATTTACCAATTTTGAGTCCAATTTGCACAAACTCCCAACTCAACTGGAACTCAGTTGCCTGAATTCTAGTTAAAACTAAGTTCTTTCCATTTAATTGCTGTTGTCCTTGCTGACACATCACCCCCAAAGTCATTGTCCTCCTCTACAAATCCTTTCAAACTCAAACACTTTGTCTTATTACCTTCTTCCTACTTCTCAGTTTTACTCCTCTAAAATGAAGCTCTATTCCATCCCATATAGTGGCGGGTTTAAATCTTTGTATCTTAATATCAAGAAGTAACTTGAGTAAACTTTAGTATCGGAACTCTGAAGCATTTCCTGAAATTTAAGGTACAACTTGATTTTTTTTTTCTCTCCTCAATGTAATCAACTTAGTACATAGATGAATTTTAGGTGATATTTTTCAGAGGGTATGAAAGGTTTTCAGAGGGTGTATGGACCATGATTCCATTTGCTGGCAATTTTTTAAGCTTTGAATTATCACTGGAAAAGTAAAATGGTAAATCAGGATAACTTCATGCTGAGGGTCATTAGTATATTAAGATATGAAGAAATAGTAACAGTCAAAAAATTAGTACTGCCACAGTCACACATTTTCATTACATGTTTTAGGATTTATCAAACCATGTGGTGATGATATCATTTTTTTTAAACAATGTCTTTTATGATAAAAGAAAAATTAGACAGTTATTGAGGATGTTGCTCAAAGTGGAACTGAGCTAACTCAATATTTCAGGATTGATGTTTTACTGCATTATATATATAATATATGCATTTACCACAGAAATGTTGTTTATTAAAGAGGTTGGGAATAAAAAATACTTACTTTTGAGTTCCATGTATATTTTGACAATGTTGGCCAAAGCAGATTTTACAAAGATCATTTCATTTTGTTATCTGAAATGGTGTTAAACTACCTGACTGTATCTTTTGTGTGAACTGTTTTAACTGCTCAAGTCACATTTTTATATTAAAAATTATGCTATTATACAGGAAAGAAGTGTGTATTTATTTTTGACTTTTACAACCTATGTTCTCCTTTTTTGTCATTTTAGGAATCTTAAAGTCTCAATTTCAAATCCCTTGTGGCCTGAAGAATTAATGAGATAAATTTTAGTATTTCTATTTATAGTCACCAATGCTCTTTTTTTTCCACCTTCGATCCATACTATTTTTCTTGAGTCCAAGTGCAGATTGCTCTGGATCATAAATTTCTTTGAACACTATTCATGTCACTCCTAAGCTGGCCCTTGAAGAAACCTTCTTGACTATTGTTTAAAAACAACTTCCCTGCCTCATTATTCTGTTCCCACAAACAGTCCAGACAATCCCACCAGAAAGTGACTGGCTGTGTAAATAGGTAAATGTCAATTATGAATACCTATTCAAACTTTTAAATGAATTAGAGCTTTACATTCTCAGTAGACCACAACAATGAAATGCCTTAGATTGTACTTGAATGCAGTAATGCTTTGGTTTAATAGTAAGAGTTGGTTTAATTTGTTCATTGAGGCATGAAAGGATTTTTAACATTAAACTTCTGACTATTTTACTAATTTGTTAGCATCATTTTACAATGTCATAGAAGTAAATCTTCCTATAATCTGTCACATCTTCTCGATATTTCACTCCCACTGCACCACTGTGAACTTCTTTCCCATTTTCCCACATTAACAATTTAGTGTTGAATATAAGAGTGACTTCATGCTGTTGTTCTCTGCCCATTGTGAATTGTATTGAAATTATCTAAAACAGGCAACAGCCAAAAGAAGCTTTTGTTGTACAAACATGGGCTGTACTTGAAGCTAGATTCCAGTAGTAAAAGACCAGTGACTAACCCATTGTGTCCTTCAATTAAGTTATGACTCTGTCAATGATCTCTTAATTTTGAACTTTTTTAGGAAATAACTCAGATGAAAATGTAATCAGCATATAGAATCCCTACAATGCAAAAGCAGGCCATTCAGCCCTGCAAGTCTACACCGACCCGCAAGCATTCCACCCAATCCATGTAACACTACATTTATATGGCGAATCCACTGTGCCTCACATCTCTGGACACTTTTGCATGGTAGACATTCTATATACTGCTTATATTATTATTCTGTGTGCTTCCCTCTCACTTCACCTGACAAAGGGGCTTCGCTCTGAAAGCTTATGATTTCAAATGAACCTGTTGCACTATAAACTGGTGTGTGATTTCTGACTTTAAAATAGGGGACAGATGGAGTGACCCATATTAGTATCAGGTGTGGAATGCAGTACCTGTAAATGTGATCGAGGCAGGTTCAATGCTCGTTTGAAGAGCAGATATAGGAACAGTGGTCCAAATGGCCTCCTGTGTGATCATGTTTCTGAGAATCCAGGACACAAGCTGTTCTATCTTTCAATCTGTATCGTTCTACTACTACACAAGTTTGGTACACTACAGAACATGGAAAAGTAAAAGATGGTAAAAGCCCATTGAAGTTTTTGTTTTGTTGTCCAGCTCTCATATGATAGCATCTTTTCTGAGCATCTCTAGTTGTCAGTCCCTTAAATCTATGTCAGTCAGAGCTGTTGGATCTATGAGTGTGTTATTATAAATCAGTGACTGGAATACTCCATTTGTTTTTGGTGTGAATGTCTATATTAACTGTGCTGCTCATTAGTGTTGGCTGAGCCTTCTTCCTCTGCTCAACTATTGTGAGCATGTGACCTAGACTGTAAAAGCTTGGAGATCTCTGGTCCAAACCTGTTCCATTTCCTGCCTTTTGCCCTGTAACACTGCACTTTCCCTTTCATGAAAAGCAGGTGAAAGATGAAAGGGAATTGTGTTAAATGAACATAATGACTGTTATTGTATCTCTGGTGAGCTAAGCTTTCCTTTGTAATGAAAAAGAGAGACAAGTTACTATTATAATTTGTTAATAGGTTCTGCAAAGGTGAAGTTGTATGACGACTTAATGGTAGTTTAAGTCACCACCAAGTTTCCAGTGGTCAGCCACACTGGTGAGAAGACCTATGCACAATGAGACACTTCCCATGAGAAAGGATTGGGAGAAAGCAGATCTACCAAGGACTGTTTCAAAACAAGAAGGTTGGATCATGAAGGAAAAAGCAGGGCTCTCTCCCACCTGTCCTCTTGATCATATATTGTGTTAGTCCCAGCAAATGAAGAGAAAGTCAATAATTTAAGACAGACTTGGACCTTCATCAAAAAAACAGAAAAGTACAAAAGAACATAAACATTCACAAACTCTGGTTAATTCAGCTCAGGCTGAGATAAACTTATTTCTGAACTAACAAGAGAGTCAAAGGTTATGGGAGATGGCAGGAAAGCAGAGATGAGACCAAGTTCAAGTTAGCCATGATCTTGTTGAATGATAGAGAAGTTCAATGGACCAAATCACCTACTTCTCTTCCTGATTCTTATTATGTCAGTGTCATAAAAGGTATTCTAAACACAATAGGTTTTAGAGTGTATTGAAAGTTCTTTGGTAGCTGGCAGAGTTCTTTAGACAACTGCAGACCTATCCTGCTCAATAGTAATTAATAACAATTTATTATAATGCCCTTCATAAAGAAGAACATTTTACAGATATTTGATTAGGAAGAGGAGTACACTGAATCACAGACACAGAAAACTAGAATACCAAAAGTATGTTAAAACAGTATTGAAAAACTCACAAATAAGCATCCAGGTTTTTTTTTTAACTGAACAGGGTGAAGGTTGGCCAAACTTGGTGGTTGGACAAAAGGAAGACAAAGATGTGATACTTCCATAGTCAAATAGTCTACCAATATTCATTGTTGAGAAAGATCATAAAAGGCTGTAGGTACCAATAGAATTGTACTTTCATGAGAGTCAATATTCAGGCAAAAACAGAGACAAGAAGGTAAATTATATTTCCAGTTATAATGAATGTACTGATAAATATTTGTTTCACAGTTTAGTATTTATTTACTCATTGATTTATGAAACCAGACATTTTATTAGGGGGTGATATTATCAATGTCAAGTGTTTCCCTTTTCCATACCATCATTGTTGATAACAGATGTGATTTTAAAGAAATTTTTGTTAATCCAAAGTTTACAAAGAACCCATAATTTATAGATTAGATTGTAATTAATTGTGCTAAATGAATTAAGAATATGGATGACTCTTATCAGATAAGGAATGGAAAAACTGGAGTTTATTGGTTGAAAAGTGCAATAGGTGATACTGCTGTAGAACGTAAACACTAAAGGAATGATTAAATATGACATACAAACAGTTACATTTCAGAACTTAAGTGTCACAGTGTGAAAAAGCTATGCATAGATACTTTAATATTTCAAAGTTTTGTGATTTAAATAAGTTATTCAGATTGTGTCATTAAACAAGGTCTGTGTGGTTGAGAGGACATTGAACCCAAAAAGTTAAGTTAAAGAAATCAACTCTCTCTCCCAGAAGAAACTCAAAGCATATCAACACAAGTTTGTATTTTTGAAGTGTAAAAAGAATTACTTTGTTTCATTTTCAAACAAAAACACTAAGCTGATATCAATAATCAATCCTATCTTAGCTAATGCATTATCAATGATATTTTTATGTAAAAAGAAAACAGTTATCATCTTTGATCCCTGCAGCTAACTCTTATGCATTAGTCACTGGCACCATCAATCCCTTGACACTTACACTGAATCAAACATTGGTGTCCTCTTTAAACCTTAACTGAACCGCTGGGCCCATATTCTCCCCATGACCAAAACCACACACTACCACATCTGTAGTTTCATCTCTACCTCATCTCAGGCTCATCTGCTGCTGAACCCCTCATTGATTTGTTTTGACACCTGTAGATTTTTACTATTCCACTGATCTCCAGGTGGCCTTCATTTTGTACCCAACATAATTTGCTGCTTATCTAGAGTTCTGCTCCTTTATTATAATTCACATTAAGTCCCATTTTCCCACTATCCTCACATTGGTTGACCAATGATTGCTGCATTCATTTTTAAATTCTCATCCTTGAGCCAGATTCCTCCATGGCCTCCTGCTCACTTCCCTACTTCTGTAGCTTTCATGTAACTTGCATCCCTGCAAGATCTTTACACTTCTCCAAGTTTGGCTACCACGCTTCTGAGATTTTCATCAATTCACCATCAGTGCCTGTGTATTCAGTTGTTGAGGCTCTAAGCTATGGAATTATTTCCCTTCACCTCTATGCCTCTCTACATCTCTGACTTCATCTAAGATACTCCTCAAAACCCACATCTTTAACCTAGATTTTGATCACCTGTCTTAGTAGCCCCTTATCAAGTTAGGGGGTTGATTAGTTCAGTTGGCTGGACAGCTGTTTGCAATATACACCTAACAGTGTGGGTGCAATTCCAACACCGACTGAGGTTACCATGAAGGTCAACCTTGCTCCTCTCTTGACGTGTGTTGACCCTCTGGTTAAACCACAAAAAAAACCACTGATTATGCAGCAGCTAAGATCGGATCGATAACTAACCTGCAAGATCCTTAATGTTTGTGTTTGCAAATGAGACAAAGTAGTTATTTTTACTCTTAAAAGAATCACATTTGTGTTGGTATGTTTCTAGAGTTCCTGCTGGGAGAAAGAATTGATTTATTTAACCTAATTTTTGGGTTCAATATCTTCCCAACCATGTGGATCTTGTTTAATGACAGAATCTGAATACCTTGTTTAAATCATATAACTTTGAAATATTGAAGCATACTTTTTTCACTTCTCTGTAATGAGAGAGAGAGCAGGCATAGGGTCTGCTCGCACAATGGTTACTTTACCTTTATCTATCAGGTTCAGTGTTGAATTTTGTTCAGTAACCCTTCTATGGACCACCCAAGATTGTTTTATTATTTTAAGACACACTACATAAATCTAAATTGTTATTGATAGCTGTACCAGGTTTTAAGAAAAATACCAACTAGGCAACATTTGCAAATTTAGATATTGAGAATAAGACTTGCAGTTATATCATCCTTTTCATAATCACTGGACATCTCAAAATGTTTTACAACCAATGAAGAACAGTAGCTTACAATGTTGGCAATGCAACAGCTAATTGGCACACTGGAAACTCCCACAAACAAAACATGAGAATAACCAGATGCTCTGTTTATGTGCTGTTAGATTAGCGATAAGTATTGGCATGGATACAGTGAAGAATTCATTTGCCTTTCTTTGAAATAATGCCTTTGCATCTTTTACATCTACTTGAGAGAATAACTGGGACCTTTGTTTAATGACACATCCAAAATAAAGCACCCCAACAGTACAGCACTCCTTTGGTACGATAATGAAATGCTAGTCTTGATTTTTTTTGTGTTGGGGTTCTGCTGTGGTATTTAACTCTGAGACTCAGCAGGGAAGGAGACAACCACAGTGGGGACAACCAGATTTTTGTTTCTTCATTTCTTTGTGGTTGGTGACAGATTGGTTCATTTTATTCTGTGTTTGACAATCTCCCAATCCAAATTCAAGAATGAATCATAAGACTAATGCGCCTCTTCTTCTGTGTGTTCAGGGATGTTTTCCTTTGAAGAACTTTCTTCAGTGAGCAAAGCCCCTCCATCTTTCCGAATCTTCAAGCCCTGGTGGGACACTTTCATGGATTACCTGGCCGTAATCATGTTGATGATTGCTGTGTTTGGAGGCACTACGCAGATATACAAGGACAAGACAGTCTGTCTGCCAATCCAGGATAATTCCTCAGACAACAGCAGCCGATCTTATCCTGGAGGCAACGCAACCGTGGAAGAGCAAGCTTTTGCTGCCTATAATGTAACAAACATTCGTGACTTCGCTCGGCTTTCACATATAGATGCTGTCTATGCAGTCACCGAGGGCAAAACCAACCTGGACATCCAGCAGTACCGCTACGTCAACCGGGTATGCTACTTCTACGCGGTACCATGGTTTCCCAAATACTTTTCCTACTTCATTTTGGTGCACACAGTGGCCCTGATGATTTGCAGCAACTTCTGGTTTCGGTTCCCAAAGACCAGCTCCAAGATGGAGCACCTGATCTTCATCCTGGAGAAGTGTTTCGAGTCCCCATGGACCTCGGATGTGCTATCCCTGGCCGTGACTGAGCACAGCAGCAATGTCAATGTCAAGACGCAGGAGAAGCGCAAGAGCATGACGGCGAACTTCAAGCCGGTGTCGCCAGGCATCAGGGACTCGAGCCGGGGTGCCACCCGCGACATTCCGGTCATCCAGAGGCAAAATGAGCTGCTGGACAAGAAGGACTGGGAACGGGCCAAGGCTCTGTTCGAGAAGGTGAAGAAATTCCGGCTGCACGTGGAACAAGAGGACACCATCTACAAGCTGTATATGGGTCAACTGCTGTTGAAAACCCTGCAGTGTGTGATCATTCTATGCTATTTTGCTATCTTTGTGGAGGCGGTGTCATTTGACATCATCTGCCGACCTGGTACTGAGAAGGTCACCGGGTATGGAGTCTTCATCTGTACGTTCAGCATCGCCTTCCTACTCCGGAGGCTGTTGCTACTCTATTTGTGCCTGGTGGCCATCTATGTCTTACTGTGCATCCGCACTCTGTTCTGGATCATCCGTACCCCCCTCAAACAGTACTCCTTTGAGAAGAGGGAGAGTCAGTTCAGCGACATCCCCAACGTGAAGAATGACTTTGCCTTCCTGCTGCACCTCATTGACCAGTATGACCCCCTGTACTGTAAACACTTCTCCACCTTCCTGTCTGAGGCCAGCGAGAAGAAGCTCAAGCTGCTGAGCCTGAACAGCGATTGGACAGCGGACAAGGTCAGGCAGCAACTCATCCGGGGCAGCAAGGAGCAGCTGGAACTGCACCTCTTCATGCTCACTGGCATCCCCGAGGCGGTCTACGATGTCACCGAGATCCAGGCCATCAAGATGGAGCTCTGCACCGACATCAACATCAGCACCAAGGTGACCCAGCTCGTCCACCTGGAGGAGCTCCGCATTGTCAACTGCATCGTCACCATCAAACCTGCCGCCCTCTTCTTCCTGGGCAACCAGCTCCACCTGCTCTCTGTTACCTTCTCCGACCACGAGGAGGTGCCTGAGTGGATTGGCAAACTGACCCGCCTTCGAGCCCTCTACCTGATCGGCAATGTCAACGACGGTGACAAGAGGCTGGAGCTCGAGTTCCTGAAGGAGCTGCGCTACCTGAAAATCCTCCAGATCAACAGTAACCTGGTGAAGGTGCCCTTCAACGTGTTGTATGTGGCGCCGCACCTGATCGAGCTATGCATCCTCAACAACAAGAACAAGCTGGAGATGCTGCACAATCTGGGCAGCATGTTCAACCTGGCCCGCCTGGACCTGCAGAACTGCGACCTGGAGATCATCCCGCATGGCATCTTCGGCCTCTCCAACCTGCAGGAACTGAACCTCCAGGGCAATGAGCTTAGTGGGGTCGAGGAGATTGAGAGCCTGCAGCGCCTGCGCAAGTTGTCCTCCTTCAACCTCAGCTTCAACAAAATCAAAGCCATTCCGGATTCAATCAGTTTCATCAGTAGCCTTGAACGTTTCAACGCGTCCAACAATCTGATCGACACTTTGCCGAACAGTATGTTCACTATTCAGAAGCTGCAACACTTAGACATGAGCAACAATCGGCTTGTTGCCATTGCCCCCTCCATCAAGTACCTCAAAAACCTCAAGTACCTCGATTTAAGCTTCAATCGATTGGAAACCTTGCCAGATGAGTTGTTCCAGTGCAAAAAGCTCAAGACCCTGAAGCTGAATAATAACTTACTCTCATCCCTGAGTGGAAAGATCCAGCAGTGCTCCCAACTCATCAGACTGGAGCTGAAAGAAAATTCCCTGGATGAACTCCCAGTGGAGATAACCCAGTGTAGCAAGCTGAAACAGAGCGGCCTGATACTGGATGAATACTTGTTTGAGGCGCTTCCCATGCAAATCAAAATAAGCATCAGTGCTAATCCCGAGCCCGTAAACGAAGTCAGGCTTTTAATTCCCAAAAAGATGTCACATCCTGAATTGGAACACGTTGTATAAAACAAGAAATGTGACCAACGAACCCATAATAATTCAAAAGGAAACACTTGACTACATATTCTGGAAATGTATCGGAACGCAAACAGACTCAGCTCAAATTAAAAATTACTTCACAATTTTGTGTTAGAACATATTACAGTGTGGCCAAACCTGTCAAATCGTGAATAATAAAATAAGAATTTGCCATTTCTGTATGTTATGCAACTAATATGAAACAGGACATAACCCAATCGATGCCATTGAGATTCATAATTAATTGTTGGTGAAATTCTGAACAAAATGCTTCCTGGAACATTTTAGTTTATACAGGCTAGTCACAGTTGAACACAAATAAACCGAATAAAATTTTAAAGAAGAACATGCATTTTTTTTCTGGGCTTGAGGTATAATTTGTATTTGAACAATAATCACTAATCACACATTTCAAATTATTAAAAGTAGTATTAAGGTATCTAATTTCAGTGCAAAGTTGTGTCTGTTTCACAAAGATGTTCTACTTTCAGGATAACTCAGGACACAAATACTAATCGATTCCTAAGGTGGGGCAGCAGGAGGTTTCTAACACCAGATGAGTTTTACATGGTGTGGAGTACTACTCCAGTCAGCAATGCACTAGATGTAAAAGGACTCATACACTGCTCTCAAAACATATAAAAATTAACAAAAAAAAGTGCTGGAGAAACTCAGCAAATCTGGCAGTATATGTTGAGACAGAAACGTAATTAAACTTTGAGTCCAGTGCGACTCTTCTGGAGAAACTTTAATATCCATATTAATCATCTGAGTTGGTTACCTGTATCCTACAGATGGGGTTAGCTCAATTGTTCTCAGTAGCTGGGTTGCAATGAAGAGTGATACTGAAGCTTAGTTTCAAATCCAACACTGGCAGAAGGACACTTCTTCCCAACCTCTCCCCTTGCCTGAGCTGTGATGACCCTCAGCTTAACCCACCGCCAGTCATTTCTCTCTCTAATGAGAGAGCAGCCCTGTGCTCTGGTAGGTCTATGGCACATTTGGGAGTCAGTAGCTCAGCGTCTGGAACTATGGCAACTTTACCTAACCTCCGACAGGTAGTCATTGCATCCCTAAATCAGCCTTCTCAAAAATGGCTTGGGGGCAGAATGAATTTCACAGAGCAACATGTTAAATTCCAGCCCACCCTCCTCTAGTCCAGACCCATTGGCACTTTGAAAATTCTGCCATCCTTCATTGCTTTGTATGTCTCACTAACCCTCCCTTGCGCCCCCCCCCCCCCCCCCATCTTTTGCCATTTGATCTCTATTACCCTCAGTCCTATCACAGATTTTCAGTTTTGGCTTTTTCCCTCTCTCCCTCCTTCGCTTACATATTACCCATTACATGTTCTGATGAAGGGATAAGACATCTAAAACACAAACTTTGTTTCGCTCTCCACAGAAGCTACCAAACCTGTTCACCATTTCCAACGTTTTCTATGTTTATCTAAGATTTCCAGAATCAGCAGTATTTTGCTTTTGTAGTATATATGTTGTCATTGGTACCTTTTTTTCCCTAGGGAAAGATGTACAAATATAGTATAATGTGGAAATATTTGAAATTGTCCATTTTAGCAAGAGAAATAAAAAAGAAATATATTATCCAAATGGTAAGTGTTTATACAGCTCTGAGATGCTGAGGGATCTGGGTGTCCGGATTCGTGAATTGCAAATTCATTGGATGAAGTTTAGCAAAGGTTTACTGGACTAACACCTGGAATGGATATTGTCTTGTAAGGAAATGTTAATGAGTAAATTAGTAAGTTCAGAGTAAGAGTAACAAATGAAAATCCTGAGGGGTCTTGACAGGTTGGATGTGGAGAGAGTTTTTTTTCCCCCTTTTAAAGAGTTCAGAACTCAGGGTCACTTAAAAAAATCAGAAGTTGCCCATTTAAAACAGAGATGAGACAAAATCTTTTATTTCAGTGAGTTATGAATTTTTGGAACTCCCCTGAAAAATTGTTGGAAGCAGAGTCCTTAAATATTTTTAAGGGAGTAAAGTAGTTAAGATTCTAGTTGAGTAAGCAGTGAAAAGTTATCAAGAATACATGATAATGAGGAGTTGAGGCTACAGTAAGGTCAGCCATGATTTTATTGAATGGCAGGCAGGATCACAGGGCTGAATGACCTGCTGTTGTTCCAAGTTCATACCTCTCTCTACATCTACGCTGTCAAGACCCCTCAGGATTTTCATTTATTATCCTTACTCTGAACTTAATAATTTACTGATTAATATTTCCTTACAAGACAATATCCATTCCAGGTTTTAGTTCAGTACACCTTTGCTAAACTTCATCCAATGAATTTGCATCCCTAAATAAGGTGATTAATACTGTGCCTAGTACTCCAGTGATCTGTATAAAAACATAGCCTCCTGACTCCAATATTCAATTCCTTTACTATATAGAATGACAGTTTATTAGGTTTCCTAATTTCTTGCCGTACCTGCATTGTAATCTTTTGCAATTCACAAATCTGAACACCCAGATCCCTCAGCATCTCAGAGCTGTACAAACACTTACCATTTGGATAATATGTTTCTTTCATATTTCCCCTACTAAAATAGACAATTTCACATATTCCCACATTATACTCTATTTACACATTTTTCCCTAGGAAAAAAAGGTACTGATTACTACACATATACTACAAAAACAAAATACTGCTGATTCTGAAAATCTGAGATAAACACAGAAAATGTTGAAAACACTGAACAGGTCTGGTATGTATGTTTGTAATTTCTTTGATCAAATGATGTACGTGTGACTGGATAGGCTAGCATTTATTGTCAATCCTAACTGTCCTTGAGAAGATGGTGATCAATTGCCTCCTTGAACCACTGGGTATAGGGACATGCATAACACTGTTAAGAAGGGTATTCCAGAATTTTGATCCAGTTACTTTAAAGAATGGTGATATATTTCGAAGGAGAAAGTGAGGATTGCAGATGCTGGAGATCAGAGTCGAAAAGTGTGATGCTGGAAAAACACAGCAAGTCAGGCAGCATCCAAGGAGCAGGAGAATCAACGTTTCTGGGGAAAAGCCCCTCTGATGAAGGGCCTGATGCTGCCTGACCTGCTGTGCTTTTCCAGTGCCACACTTCTTGACTGATATATTTCCAAGGCAGGATAGTGTGTAGGTTGGTTGGAACTTGCACTTTGTACAATGCTATGAGCTTTGATTTGTGATTTAGTTATCTGCAGTATGCTCTGTTGGTTAGTAGTGGAACATGGATCCACTGTGGCATTTAAAAAAAAGACAAACAGCAAAGTCTTCAAGCTTTGAATTCTGAAATACACTTGCTTTTTGGTTACATAAACTAATATTTCAAATAATTTGGATGTGAACTTAAGAGGTATAGTTAGTAAGTTTGCAGATGACACCAAAATTGGAGGTGTAGAGGACAGCGAAGAAGGTTACCTCAGATTACAACAGGATCTGGACCGGATGAGCCAACTGAGAAGTGGCAGATGGAGTTTAATTCAGATAAATGCGAAATGCTGCATTTTGGGAAAGCAACCTTAGTAGGACTTATACACTTAATGGTAAAGTCCTAGGAAGTGTTGCTGAAAAAGAGACCTTGGAGTGCAGGTTCATAGCTCCTTGAAAGTGGAGTCGCAAGTGGAAAGGATAGTGAAGAAAGCGTTTGGTATGCTTTCTTTTATTGGTCAGAGTATTGAGTACAGGTTGATTAGGCAATTGATCACCATCTTCTCAAGGACAGTTAGGATTGACAATAAATGCTAGCCTATCCAGTCACACATACATCATTTGATCAAAGAAATTACAAACATACATACCGGACCTGTTCAGGTTGGGAGGTACTGTTGCGGCTGTACGGGACATTGGTTAGGCCACTTTTGGAATATTGTGTGCAATTCTTGTCTCCTTCCTATTGGAAAGATGTTGTGAAACTTGAAAGGGTTCAGAAAAGATTTACAAGTATGTTGGCAGGGTTGGAGGATTTGGGGAAAGGTTGAATAGGCTGGGGCTGTTTTCCCTGGAGCGTCGGAGGCTGAGGGGTGACACTATAGAGGTTTATAAAATCGTGAGAGGCATGGATAGGGTAAGTAGACAAGGTCTTTTCCCTGGGGTGAGGGAGTCCAGAAACTAGAGGGCATAAGTATAGGGTGAGAGGGTAAAGATGTAAAAAAGACCTAAGCGGCAACTTTTCACGCAAAGGTTGGTGTGCATGTAGAATGGACTGCCAGAGGATGGCAGTGGTGGAGGCTGGTACAACTGCAACATTTAAAAGGCATCTGGATGGGTATATGAATAGGAAGGGTTGGTGTTGGCAGGAGGGACTAGATTGGGGTGGGTGTTGGCAGGAGGGACTAGATTGGGTTGGGATATCTGCTCAGCATGATGAGTTGCTGTACATCTCTATGACTCTAAATAAACACTATAAGCCTGTGGTATTTTGTTAAACTAATAGCAGAGTTCCCCTGTCATAGCTTCCTGTTTTCCTGGGTGTACAACAATATTAGCATCTTTACCTGTCTGTCCATTTTTGATCCTGATTTACTATTAATCAAATGCTTTCCACAAAGAAGTAGTCCAAATAAGGAAATCTATCTGATCATAGCTACTCCTACGAATCATAATCAGTCCTACGAATGCTCTTAAATATTTCTTGCTTCAGGTGACATCCAACAATAAATGACTGTTTGTCTCTCTTACCAGTGACTAGGAGAAAGTGAGGACTGCAGATGCTGGAGATCAGAGTGGAGAATGTGGCACTGGGAAAGCACAGCCAGTCAGGCAGTTTCCGAGGAGCAGGAAAATTGATGTTTTGGGCATAGACACTTCATCAGAAATGTGTGGGTGGAAGGGGTCGGAGAGATAAATACGAGGGTGAGGATGGGACTGGAGGGAAGGTATCTGGGAAGGCGATAGGTGCAGGTTGGGGGTGCTAGGTCAGAGCAGAGGGTGGAGCAGATAGGTGGGAAGGAAGATGGACATGTAGGACAGCTCAAGAGGGCGGTGCAACCTATCCGCTTCACCCTCACCTCCAACCTATCACCATCACCCTCAACCTGCATCTACCTTTCACCTTCCCAACTACCTTGCCCCCCAGCCCCATCCCCAACCTAACCCTAACCCTATTTATCTCTCAGCCCCCTTTCCCCCACTCTCACATTCCTGATGAAGAGCTTATGCCTGAAACGTTGATTCTCGGATGCTGCCTGACCTGCTGTGCTTTTCCAGCACCACACTTTTTGTCTCTTACCAGTCACCCATGTTTTGAACCATTAAATAAAATAACAAAATATGTCAGTTGGTTAATGACACGAGGATATCTGCAATGTGAAATTCAAGTCAGTCATAAACTCAAAGATCAGAAGACAACCAGCTTAGTGATAGTTATTGCCTATCAGTTTTTGATGTCAAAGTCTGAATTTTTTTTATTATCCATTCACATAATGGGGGCATCGCTGGCTTGGCCAGCAATATGGATTTTTAAAAATTGGAATATTGAAAACAATCAGAAGTTCAAAATTCAACATATCAATAGAAACATTCTAAATCTGTCTGTGAGAACATCATCCTTCTTTCTGATATCAGTCAAGTTCCAAAACAGTCTAAACATATCTTATTCACTTTGTAACTTCAAGTTAACTTGTATTGTTTTTTAAAACCGAAATGGTTAAATTCTGATGTTTACTGAAGAAGCTAGCTTCAGTATTTTCACTTAATCCAGTCCAAAGTCCTATCCTGAGTAAGTAAAAATATGCTGAAAATGTGTTGCTGGAAAAGCGCAGCAGGTCAGGCAGCATCCAAGTAAAAATATGTGCCACAATGCCTTCCTCCAGCACTGCGTAAACTCTCTGTGTTTTCAATATGTGGATATACTGACAAAACTTGACCTTCGCTTGGGAAATAAGGCAGAGCAAGTGATTGAGATGTCAGTGGGGGAACACTTTGGGGCAAGTGATCATAATTCTATCAGTTTTAAAGTAGTTATGAAAAGGAATAGATCTAATCTAAAAGTTCACGTTTGAAATTGGAGTAAGGCCAAAGTTGATGGTAGTAGACAGGAAATTTCAAAAATTGATTGGGGGAAGGCTGTTTGCAGATGGAGTGACAGTTGGAAACTGGGAGGCCTTTAAAAGTGAGATAACGTGAGTTCAGAGACAGTATGTTCCTGTTAGTGTGAAGGGCAAGGTTGGTAGGTGTAGGGAATGCTGGATGACTAGAGAAATTAATGCTCTGGTCATGTAAAAGAAGTAAGCATATATCAGATATAGATACCTGCAATTGAGTGAATCCCTAGGGACTATAATGGCAGTAGGAGTATACTTAAGAGGGAAATCGGGAGGACAAAAAGTTGTAATGAGATAGCTTTGGCAGATAGGTTGAGAATTAAAAGGGATTCTACATGTAACATTAAGGGCAAAAGAGTAACTAGGGAGAGAATAGGGCCTTTAAAGATCGGCATGGCCGTCTATGTTTGGAACCATAGGAGATGAGGATGTTGATAATGGAGGATCCACCAATACTAATGCCTGTGAATGTTAAGAGGAGATTATAGATAGGGTTTTCTTTTTAATGGCATTTGTGTGGTGATTCCATTACTTGTTACTTGTCACCTAAAGCTAGACCTTGCTGAATGCAGATGTGAACTGCTTCAATATCTGGATTTCTAAATCATGCAGAGCATTCTGCAACTATCAGCAAAGATCAACATTCCTGATCTTAGGTCTGAGGAAATATTATTGATGAAGCAGTTGAAGATGATTGGGCCTACTTGAGGAACTCCTGCAGAGATATCTTTGGACTGAGATGATTAGAACCATTTTCTTCAGTGCTGGATATGAATCCAACTAGTAGAGATTTTTCTCTGATTTCCATTGTTCTCAATTTTCCAGGACTCTTTCTAGGTGTCATATTTATTCAAATGCTGCCTCGATGTTAAGGGCAGTCATTCTCGATTCACCTCTGGTATTCAGTTATTTTGTTCATATTTGGACCAATGCTTGTCAACTCAAATAAAGACCTCTGGAACTACGTGACCTGGTTGTATCTAAACAGAACATTGACAAGCAAGTTGTTGCAAGATAGGTGCCAGTTGTTGATGATCCCTTCCATTAAGTTTTTGATGATTGAGAGTGGATTGATAGAGCAGTAATAGTTTGAATCAGATTTGTTCTACTTTTTGTAGACAGGACATACATGGGAATTTTCACATGTTTAGTCCCATGTTGTAGCTTCACAGGTACGTATCTAATTTTTAGCAGTACTTAATGCTGCTCCTGATATTCTATCCCAATGTTCACATTGAACGAAGGATAGACCCTTTTTAAGTTTTAGGTTACAATTTATATCCAAATATTTATTTGTTTGATCTGAGACTTTAATTATTCAGGCAACAGAAGATTACATGACACAGCAACTCAGGAAACTTCACTTAAGTTATGAATAATACTTATCAAAGCAGGTCAAGGTATACTACAATTCTACTACTGGTATGCTACAATTCTTGTTTCTCAGTTTGCCTTTGTGATAGTGTTAACATTCAGTAATTCCATGATTCTCATGATGATTGGCTTTTTAATTCCAGATTTATTAAGTCATTGCATTTAATTTAAAATGATGGAATTTTAAGTTGTGTCTCTGAGCCTCCATCTTGTAGTCATAGAATCATACAACATAGAAACAGACCCTTCGGTCTGAACAGTCCATGCCAACTATAATGTCTAACTAAACTAGTCCCACCTGTATTAGCAATTTTATTATTACTAGTCCAGTAATATCATCACAATGCTACCCTTGACCTAAATGTTTACAAAATGTATGTTTCAAATATTGCTTGAAGTTTTTGTGTTTATTTCAGGTATGTTTTCGCTCAGTGATGTTTCAATTTTGGAAGACAAGCAACCAGCCTACCGGGTCTTCAAACCTTGGTGGGACACTTTTATGGATTATCTGACGATTATCATGTTATTCTTGGCTATCTTTGGCTGTAGTATTCAACTTTACATGGATGAGACTTTCTGTTTGCCACACCTCAGTGAGAATGATGAAGCCAAACAAAACACACAAGATGAGACAAGTTCAATTTTGCAAAATACTCCAGAAGCAGATGATATTAGTGCCAATCCAGATGAGCATACAAAACCCAGTCCATCTATTTCTATTCACAATGGAAGGGTTACAAAATTGTACATTTGGCAGTACTGGTATATCAATCAAATGTGTTACAGTCAAATTCCCTGGTTTACCAGGTTCTTCTCTTATCTAATTTTATTCCATACAGTTGTCCTGATTATCTGCAGTAACTTCTGTTTCACATATCCTAAAACAAGTTCCAAATTGCAACAATTTCTTGACATCCTTCAAAAGTGTTTTCAGTCACCTTGGACAACCAAAGCACTATCCACAGCAGTCTGTGTAGATTCCAGAGAACAGGAAGAAATGGTAACATCACAGAAACCCAGTGAAAATGACAAGGATGAAATCAGTATTAAAGGGGATTCCTCTCTTGCTAAAATTCCCACACGTATTCACTCAAATGTTTCAGTATCTGCCTCAACCATGGACAAAAAGGACGCAGAGCAAGCCAAAGCTTTGTTTGAGAAAGTAAGGAAATTTAGACTTCATGTTGAAGAGAAAGACACAATTTATAAATTATATGCTGGACAAACATTATTCAAAACAATACATTGTTTAATTATCATTGGATACTTTCCAGCCTATATCTATGTAGTTGACTTTAATAATCTGTGTGAACCCAATGCACTAAAGTTGGTTTATTACAAGGCTTTTGATTGTACCTATAGCACTGCCCGTTTTGTTAGTAAAATGGCCCTGTTGTATCTAGGTTTAGTGATTATTTATTGGATCCTCTGCATCCACACAATATGTTGGGTTTTCAGAAATCCTTTGAGAAGTTACTCCTTTGAGAAAAAAGTTGAAAGCCAGTTCAGTGACATCCCTGAGGTATCAAATGACTTTGCCTTCTTGTTGCATTTGATTGATCAATATGACACTCTATACTCCAAACGTCTCACAGTCTTCCTCTCAGAAGTGAGTGAGCAAAAATTAAAATTATTAAGTTTAAATAACGATTGGACGGTGGAGAAGGTGAAGCAAAATGTCACAAAAACGAAGAAAGACCAGTATGAGTTGTATCTTTTCATGCTATCAGGAATCCCTGAGTCTGTCTATGAAGTTACAGAATTACAGGTGTTAAGGCTTGAACTTTGTAGTAATGTTAAAATATCCAACAAAATAACCCAGCTGGAGCATTTGGAGGAAATCTGGCTCTCACATTGTGTGACTGAAGTTACACCATCTGCTTTGATGTGGCTGAAATATCAAATAAAGAAGTTGGGAGTTAAATATGTGAGTCGGGATGAAATCCCTGATTGGATCTACAAACTGATTGAGCTCAAAGAATTGTATCTCACTGGAAAGCTAGCAATTGAGAAAAAAGCTGTGGAACTGGAACCCATGAAGGGGCTTCGCTCTCTGAGAGTCCTGTACCTAAAAACAAGTCTCTCTAAAATACCCTCCACCATCATCGATGTTGCATTACATCTGCTGAAACTTTGCATTCATAATGATAAGACCAAGATCTCGAGTCTGAGTATCTTAAAGAAAATGGTCAATCTTACCCAAATTGAACTTCACAACTGTGAACTGGATAAAATCCCAACTGCCACATATGCCTTATCCAATCTTCAAGTTTTGGATCTTAAAGGTAACAATCTTACCAAAATTGAGGACGTTTCCAATTTACAATATTTGCAAAAGTTATCGTGTTTGAAATTCTGGTTCAATATGATCAAGACTATTCCTGCAACTATTAATTTAATTAAGGAGCTTGAGTATCTTTACTTAAATAACAACCATATTGAGGTTTTACCAAAAGTCCTTTTCACGATTGATAAACTGCGTTACTTGGATTTACACAGCAACAATATTTCTGTGCTTCCAAATGATGTTGGGAATCTCAAAAATCTATACAATTTGGATTTGGGGAACAATAAAATAGAAACTTTACCAGATCAGCTTTTCAAATGTAACAAGCTCATGACTCTGAAGCTGAGCAACAACTTAATCTCAAGCATAAGTGGGAAGATCTCAAAGCTCAGCCAATTATCTCAGCTGGAACTTCAAGGAAACTACATGGAAAAACTCCCAGTGGAAATAGGACAATGCCCAATGTTGAAGTTAAATGGACTTGTGATAGAGCCACATGTTATTGAGTCACTTCCTTTAGAAGTAAGAGAAAAGATGGGTGGTAGTTAGAACAAGAAGCGCCAGATATTAGTAGGTTAGTTCCAAAGAAGTTGTTACCTCATGAGTAAAGATTCTGGATATATGAAAAGAAATCAACTAATTAGAACTAAATCCAGCTTTTGTATCACAGAAAGAAAGATTTTGAATAAAACATACACCTCTCATTCAGCCTGGTATTGTTACATGTTAATAAAGTTTCAACTTTGATCTCCAGCATCTGCAGACCTCACTTTCTCCTCAAAGATTAACCTTTGTTGGTTAGGCTTACACTGAGACTTACACTGGCCCCTACGTGGCATCCAACACTATCTACCATTTGTCAAACCCAAGCCTGACTGCTATCCAAATCCTGTTGTTGATTGGTACAGGTTAGCTAATTATTACAGGAGTAGTAAATGGAGCTGAACTAATTGTCAGGAAACAGACATTCTGACCTTGTGATAGAACAAAAATCACTCATGAAGACCATAGCCATCATTATCTTTTCACTCTTTGCCTTCAAATGTGTTTTTCCAACACAATTAATGGCTGATATAGGATGTATGTTTGAATTTTCAATTTTCCACCACAGTGAAACTATGATCAATTGTACAACGTACTGCCACTTTGAGGCCAACATAAACCAACAATCAAGTCTCTAAATTTCTGATCTGCTCTAGTTCCTTGTTGGTAGTCTGACATCAAACAGTTTATAAAACCAGGCACTAAGTGGAGAATTGTTGTAAGTGTATTTCCTTTTCAGGTTTTTGTTGATTCAGACTAACTGACTGCACATATGGTCACACAGAATGTGTCTATCTTTTTTTATAAGGAATACTAACCATTCACAGAGAAGGTAGGTAACATGCATCACAATTTATTCAAACTGCAACAAGTGAAGTATGAGTGATTTCATATTTTGAGAAGTTCCTCTAAACCCAGTTTTGACTGGGTTTAAAATACTAGGGGACCATTGTCCTCATTGTATCATGGCAAGTGTGCGATAAATTGCACACATTACAGTTACATTTATTTGAACTAAAAATATTTCCACATGGTTCCCAGGATTGTTCAGAGTTATAGAGTCATAGCGATCTACAGTATGGAAACAGACCCTTCGGTCCAACCCCTCCATGCCGACCAGATATCCCAAATGAATCTAGTCCCACCTACCAGCACCCAGCCCATATCCATCTAGACCCTTCCTATTCATATACCCATCCAAATGCAATTGTACCAGCCTCCACCACATCCTCTGGCAGTTCATTCCATACACGCACCATCCTCTGTGTGAAAAAGTTGCCCCTTAGGTCTCTTTTATATCTTTCTCCTCTCATCCTAAACCTATGCCCTCTAATTCTGGACTCGCCGACCCCAGGGAAAAGACTTTTCTATTTATCTTATCCATGCCCCTCATGATTTTGTAAACCTCTGTAAGGTCACCCCTCAACCTCCGACGCTCCACAGACAACAGCCCCAGCCTGTTCAGCCTGTCTCTATAGCTCTAATCCTCCAAACCTTCCAACATCCTTGTAAATCTTTTCTGAACCCTTTCAAGTTTCACAACATCTTTCCGATAGGAAGGAGACCAGAACTGCACACAATATTCCAACAGTGGCCTAACCAAATGTCCTGTACAGCTGCAACATGACCTCCCACCTCCTGTACTCAGTACTCTGACCAATAAAAGAAAGCACACCAAATGCCTTCTTCACTATCCTATCTACCTGTGACTCCACTTTCAAGGAGCTATGAACCTGCACTCCAGGGTTTCTTTGTACAGCAACACTCCCTCGGACCTTACCATTAAGTGTATAAATCCTGCTAAGATTTGCTTTCCCAAAATGCAGCACCTTGCATTTATCTGAATTAAACTCCATCTGCCACTTCTCAGCCCATTGGCCCATCTGATCAAGATCCCATTGTAATCTGAGGTAACCCTCTTTGCTATCCACTACACCTCCAATTTTGGTGTCATCTGCAAACTTACTAACTGTACCTCTTATGCTCGCATCCAAATAATTTATATAAATGATGAAAAGTAGCGGATCCAGCACTGATGCTTGTGGCACTCCACTGGTCACAGGCCTCCAGTCTGAAAAACAACCCTCCACCACCACCCTCTGTCTTTTACCTTCAAGCCAGTTGTATATCCAAATGAGTAGTTCTCCCTGTATTCCATGAGATCTAACCTTGCTAACCTGTCTCCCATGGGGAACCTTGTATATTAGATACACCCAAAAAAAACCCAGATCTTTAAGAATGGAGTGAGATGATTCCACCTGTTGGCAAAGAGTGATAGATATTCCACAAATGCACTTGATGTCAGTTATTCATTTTAATTATGAAATTGCTAAATGATTGTTAACCAGAGGTATTAAAAGAAATTAGACAAAAAGCAGGCCCACAAGAAGTGGCCTACTCCTGTCCTTATAGAAGACAATATTTCAATCGTGGTCTGGACAGAGTTCTCCTGTTCCTGGGCCTTTAGTTTGCACTGTTTCCCAATGTCATAATGCTCCAAGATCACTACCCCCAGGCTGTGTTTTTGGCAGCAGCTTGTTCACTGTTCGTATTCGTACGCCATCTTCCGGCAGCAACAGATACATGGTTGTCCTGTTAGAAGCTGGGGGCGTAGAATTAAGTCAAAGTAACTTTTCAAAAGTTTCTTATCCAGTATTCGCAAACGACTGACCTCAATTAATGACCAATCAGCTTGTTTTTTTTTCTCTCCGTTCAATGTGTAGCCTTTCTTTTGGTTCAGCATGGTAAACAGAACCCCAGTTTAAATACTTGTTTCGGCATCATACCACTACAGCTGTGTAGTGTTAATCTTTACACAAATTTACAATCCCTTTGAAGGACATTGGTTGAAGCTAACAGCAGTTTAATCCTCTTGCTCAGCGTGATCTAGACTGAGTGTTGCAGATTGGCCCATTCCAAGGTCCAGGACTAAATGCTGAGGGAGGCACTAAAGCTTGGGGCAGCTGTCACCAAGGCTCAGTGGGGAAAGACCACTGTCTGAGATCTTCCTGCTGAAGTTAAATGGGGATCCGTTCAGTTTTCGAACTCTCCCGATGCCTTAAATATGTGTGAATATAATCTTGTACAAGTGAGTAATGCCTGTGATGCAATCAAACTCTAACGTTTGTCCCTTCATATGCTACTGTATAAGGACAGAACTGCTTCAGAGACTATATTTAATTTTTTTTCTGAATGAAACATAGTTTTGGAATAAAACTTGATGTGGCAGGAAGTTTGTGAGAGTGACGTGTCAACTCCTTGCGGGGGGTGGAGTAGGTAAGCCGAACTTTGCCCTTTTCACCTTTTCTCTTTCTCAGTTTGGCTGCTCTGCTCCTGGAAGCGAACCGATTGGAAATAAACATGGGCAGCGTCGACCTCAGAGCAGCGGTGAGTGACATTCTGCCCGTCAAAAGGGATTCGCCAACTTTAGAAAGTACCTGGGAAGACCGTTTCACCTTCACGCTTTATTTTTGCATTGTTACCAGAAAATGTATCGAGTCTGTTTCAATGCCGCGGCTCGGACAGTGTGGCATATAACGCGAAGCTGGGAAATCCAGACAATAATATGACAAGATTTCAAGCAGATTTCAGGACGATGTTGGGAGAGGTCATCTTTCCAAAAAGTGATCTGATGCTGTCAGACTGAATATTTTCATGTTTTGGGGTCACTAGACCCCCGAGACGTTAACTCTGCGTTCTCTCCGCAGATGCAGGCAGACCTGCTGAGCTTTTCCAGCAATATTTTCAGACCTTTTTTGTTTGTATTTCAGATTCCCAACATGCTCAGTGGTTTGCTTTTCTGTTACCATCACATTATGAAATGTATCACATTGAATCCACATTTGTCCTGGAGTTAAATTACATTCTAACAGATTAATTTTACGTTATTCTAGATTCAAACGATATAGTTAGATTGAGAGCACAGAATTTAGTTCCCATTTTATACGGGACTGCATCGCAAATCGTAACGTTGTGGTTTACAACCACCTTCAACCAGATTGCTGAATGGATCTATTTTTTTCATCCTCCTGAGCTCATAGAACCAGGTCTTGAGTCAGTTCGATTCACTCCACTGATAAGGAGCTGAAGGCGTTAGACATTGCAAAGGCAATGAACCCCAACGAAGTTCCGACAAAAGTACTGAAGGAACTGTGCTCCGGAACAAGCTGTACAGCTAGCTAAACTGTCCCAGAACAGTTACACCCAGCAATGTGGCATCACACCAGCATTGTGAATAGTTGCTCAGGAATGTCCTGTCCAATTCAAACAGGGCAACTTCAACCTGGCCAATTCCTACAGTTGTTCAGACTGCCATCAAGTGACACTTAGTAATAACCAGTCTGCAGATGTTCACAAAAAAACAGAAATTGCTGGCAAAAAATGCTGAAGAGTCACCACACTCGAAACACCAACTCTGCTTTCCTGCCACAGATGCTGCCAGACCTGTTGAGTTTTGCCAGCAATTTTCCTTTTAGTTTCAGATGTCCAGCATCCGCAGTTCTCTGTTTTATTTTCCAGTAGATGTTCCATTTGTTTTTCACCAGGGCCACTCTGCTCCTGACTTTATTACAGCCTTGGTCCAAAAATGGACAAAAGAGCTGAACTCATTTGGAGACTTGCGAGTGACTGCCCTAAACATTAAGACAGCATTTGACCAAATATGGTGTCAAGGAACCCTAGCAAAACTGGAGGCAATTGGAATCATAGGGAAATCGCTCCAATGGAGAGGTGACAATTCAGTTCTGAGACAATGATGCAGGTGTTCCTCACGCTAACGTCCTGGATGCATCCATCTTCAGCTGCTTCATCAGTGTCTTTTCCGCCATTATAAGATCAGAAACAAGATTTTCTCTGATGGTTGCACAATGTTCAGCACTATTTGCAACTCCTCTGGTACTGAAGCTGTCCGTGTCCATAAGCACACACTTTCAATAATATTCAGGTTTTGGGGGGGGGGGGGATAATAGCAAGTACCACACAAGTGTCAGGCAATAGCCATCTCCAACAAGAAGTAATCTGAACACATCTTGTTAACATCAAAAAGGATTAACATTACTGGATCCTCCACTATCAACATCCTGGGGTTACTATTGACCTGGTCCAGCCAAATAATTACTTCCCTTAGAAGTACAGATTAGAAGCCGGGAATTCTGTGGCAAACAACTCACTTGCTATCTCCACAAAGCCTGTTCACCATTTACTGGGGACAAGTCAGGATTGTGATGCTATGCTCTGCACTTCCCTGGATCAGTGCATTTCCAACAAGTCTCAGGAAGCTCAACACCATTCAAGCCAAAGCAGCCTGCTCTGATTAGCACTCCATCCAGCACATTCAGTATTCACACTCTGTATTACTGATGCGCAGTAGCAGTTGTTTGTACCATCTATCTCTCACAAAGGCTTATGTTTGCATTCCTTGTTCCAGTCTTACTTTGATGCCTTCCCACTTCTCTTTTTCCAGTACAGTGATGACATGATTGTGCTGCTTCCTCCTCTCATCCAGAATTGGAAAAAAATGATCAACTTTACTTCCAATTTCCATCCTTTCCTCACCTTCACCTGAATAATTTCTGACTCCTGCCTTCCCTTCCTTGACATCTCTTTTTCTATTTCCAGGGATAGGCTGGGCACTGATATCACTACAAACCTACCAACTTCTACAGTTACCTTGACTGTGTGTCCTCACACTCTGCTTACTGTATGGACTTTATTCTCCCAGTTTCTTCATCTCCGTCACATCTATTGTGATAATGCTACCTTCCACAGGCAAGTCTCTGAAATCTTCATCATGTTCCTCAACTAAGGATTGCCCATGGATGTGGTTGACAGAGCCCTCAGCCGTATCTGACCCATTTCCTGCACTTCTGCTCTCACCCCGTCCCTTCTGTCACACAGCACAGATAGAGTTCCCCTCTTCTCGGTTTCCACCCCACCAGCCTCTGCATCCAAAAGATAATTGGCTACGATTTCCACCACCTCCAGGGATATGCCACCATCAGACAATTATCCCCCTGCCCTCCCCTTCTCAACATTTCACAGAGAGCATTGCCTCTGCACTCCTTCTCTATTCCCAACACTTCCCCATGCCTCTACAACACTTGCCCATGCAGTTGCATTTACCTGTTTATCTCCCCACCCCTGACTATCCAAGGCCCAGCCACACTTTGCCAGTATAGCAGCAATTTACCTGCACTTCACTCAATCAAGTCTACTGTATTCGTTGCTCACAATGTGGTCTTCTCTACATTGGGAAGATAAAACACAGACTGGGTAACTGCTTTGCTGAAAACCTCCACTTTATCTGTAAAAATGACCCCAAGTTTTCAGTTGACTGCCACTTCAATACACTACCATGTTGCCATGCTAATATTTGTACCTCAGGCCTACTGCAGTGCTCCAGTGAGACTTAATGCGAACTGGTGGAACAACATCTCCATCTTCCACTTAGGTAGCTTATAGACCTCAGGACTCAACATTGAGTTTAATAATTTCAGAACATGAACACCCTTCTCCATGTTTAGTATTCACCCCCACACTCCCAGATCCTGTTCTGTAAGGGCTGCTCCCAGCACAGCCAACCATTTTCAACTATTCACAGTCCTAGTTATCACCAATTCAGCATTAACTTCTCCCTTGACTTATTGTCAGCAAACCCTTTCCCTGCATCCCTTCTGTCTTTCTCTTTCTCTCTCTCCCCTTCTCTCTCTCTATTTCTTTCTCTCTCTGGGCACCATCTCCATTTATCTGTCTCATTCTTTCACACTCTCCCCTCCCATCAAGAGCATCAAGACCCACCTTTTCCCAGCTGTTTTCAGTATAATGAATGATTCCTCGATGCTAAACATTAACTCTTCTTTCACTACACAGATGCTCCCAGGCCTGCTGAGTTTTCCTAGCAGTTTCTGTTTTTGTTACCGATCTGCAGCATCCCCAGTGCTTTGTTTTATGTCAGTCCAAAACCATTACCTGACTGCACCTTCCATGCCAACGCCCTTGCCCACCCAAAAGGGCAAGGGCAGCAGATGCATGGGAACATGCATCAAACCTGCATATTTCCCTCCAAAACCACGCACCATCCTCATATGGAACTATATCACTGTTCATTCAGGTTCACTTCCCATCTGCAAGAGATTATTGAATAAGAAGTTAGAGCAGAAACTGTAGTTAATTTTGTCTCCCTGCCCCTACCCATGATATTGCTGTTGCAAACTGTAGTTCACCTGCCACTGGTTCCACTGAAATCTGCAAACACGCTCATAGACTCATATAGCATGGAAACAGGCCCTTTGATCTAACTAGCCCATGTCGATCATGTTCTCAAGCTAAACTAGTTCCACTTGCCTGTGTTTGGCCTGCATCCCTCTGAACCTTTCGTATTCAGTACCTATTCAAATGTCTTTTAAATGTTGTAACTGTACCTGCATCCACCACTTTCTCTGGCAGTTATTTTAGCACGCAAACCACTCTGTATACAAAATTTGGCCTTCATGCTTTTTAAAACTTTCTCCTTTCAGTGTCAAATTTCAAAGCCAAGCTGCTATTAAAAAGGAAGAGGTGTTGTACATCTTAAAAAGTATTAAGATAGACAAGTCTGTGGATCATGATGGGATCTATCCCAGAATACTGAGGGAGGCAAGATAACAAATTGCTGGAGCATTGATAGACAGTTTTATATCCTCTTTGGCCACAGGTGAGATCCCAGAGAACTAGAGAATAGCCAATGTTGTCTCACTGTTTAACAAGGGTGACAGGGATAATCCAGGAAATTACAGGCCTGTGAGCCTGTCAGTGAGGGAAATTATTGGAAAAGATTCTCAGGGACAAGATCTATAAGCATTTGGAAGTAAATGGACTTATTAGCGATAAACAGTATTTTTTTTGTGGGGGATGTCATGCCTCACTAACTTGATTGAGTTTTTTAAGGAGGCGATGGAGATGATTGATGAGGGAAAATGGTTGATGTTGTCTGCATTGAACTTCACTAAAGCCTTTGACAAGGTCCCTCATGGCAGACTAGTACAAAAGGTAAAGCCACATGGTATCGGGGTGAGCTGGCAAGATGGATACAGAACTGGCTTAGTCATAGAGACAGAGGGTAGCGGTGGAAGGATATTTTTCAGAATGGAAGGCTGTGACTATGGGTGTTCCACAGGGATCAGTTCTGGAACCTCTGCTGTTCATGATCTACATAAATGATTTGGAGGAAAACATAGCTGTTCTAATTAGTAAGCTTGTGGACGATACAAAGATTGCTGGAGTTGTGGATAATGAGGAGGATTGTCAGAGGGTACAGCAGGATGTAGATCAGTTGGAGGCATGAGCAGAAAAATGGCAGATAGAGTTTTGGCAGACGGACAAATGTGAGGCGACGCATGGATAGAGTGACAAGTATGAGGCTTTTTCCCAGGATGGAGCAGTCAATTATTAGGGGATACAAGTTCAAGGTGTGAAGGGGAAAGTTTAGAAGATATATATGAGGCAAGTCTTTCACACAAAGGGTGGCGAGTGCCTGCAACGTCATAGAGTCATAGAGATGTACAGCACAGAAACAGACCCTTCGGTCCAATCCGTCCATGCCAACCAGATATCCCAACCCAATTTAGTCTCTCCTGCTAGCACCCGGCCCATATCTCTCCAAACCCTTCCTATTCATATACCCATCCAGATACCTTTTAAATGTTGCAATTGTACCAGCCTCCACCTCTTCCTCTGGCAGCTCATTCCATACATGTACCACCCTCCGCATGAAAAAGCTTAGGTCTCTTTTATATCTTTCCCTTCTCACCCTATACATATGCCTTCTAGTTCTGGACTCCCCCACCCCAGGGAAGAGACTTTGTCTATTTATCCTATCCATGCCCCTCATGATTTTATAAACCTCTGTAAGGTCACCCCTCAGCTTCCAACACTCCAGATTGCTTATTAATTGAAAATTTTGATCTTAGCTTACTAACTTGATAGGGGATGTATTTGTCCCTTATATGGACTGTTTCTAAACTCTCAATCATATCAGATAAATTAATTGTCAAACAGCAGGAATAAAAAAGGTATTAAGAGAAAGAATTGGTACCCAGGCAAGAATTTTGGTGGACTTTCCAAGAAAGAGATATCAGTTAGCTGGTTAAAACTACAGCATGTGTGATTATGCAACATTTCTACCTCCTCCCACTGCTCTTCTGGTCTACCATACATTGTTCCCTCTTTCCACTACATCATCAGTGGCAAAATCTTCAACCTCTTGCTTCTGCCATTCTGGAATGCTTTGCCTAAAGCTTGCTAATATTCTCCACATTAAACTTCACCTAACCCTGATGCTCAATTCAGAGTATATGCACAAAAGGGTTGAATTTCAAATTTAATTTGAGAGAGAGCAACTGCTGTCCTCAACTTAAAAGGTGCTGCCAGAAGAGGTGGTGAAAGCAGACACAAAGCAGCATTTAACAAGCACCTGGGTGAATGCATGAATAGGAAGGGAATAGAGGGATACAAATACTGTAAGTGAAGACACTTTTAATATGGAAGGGCAAAATGTGTCAGCGTAGGCTTGAAGGGTCTCATTCCCGATGAAGGGCTCTTGCCCGAAACGTCGATTCTACTGCTGCTCGGATGCTGTCTGACCTGCTGTGCCTTTCCAGCACCACACTCTTGACTTGAAAGGCCAAAGGGCCTGTTCCTGTGCTACATTGCTTTTGTTTTTAAAAATACGTTCCCTAGTTTTGAACTCCTCACCCTAGGGAAAAGCCCCATGCTATTTAGCTTATCTGTACTCCTCATGATTTTATGAGCCTCGATAAGTCACCCCTCAACCTCCTCTGCTTTAGTAAAAAAATGTTCCAGCCTATTTTTATAACTCAAACATTCATTCCTGGCAACACTTTGGTAAATCTCCTCTGAAGTCTCTCCAATTTAATAACATCCTTTTAATGGATTTGACAAGGTGGAATTGGAAAGGATGTTTCCTCTTGTGTGTGCATCCAGAACAAGGAGGCACGGTTTTAAAATTGGTCACCCTTTTAGGACAGAGATGAGGATAATTTTTTTTAGAGGGTTCAACAACTTTGGGATTCTGCCTCAGTAAGCAGTGGAGGTGAGATCATTGAATATTTTTAAGGTAGACATCGGTAGATTCTTGTTAGGCCAAGGAATTAGAGATTATTGGGTGTAGATGTGAATGTGGAATTCAAAACACAAACAGATCAGCCGTAATCTTATTAAATGGCAGAGCAGATTTGAAGATCTGATTGGTATGCTTTGTGAGTGTCTCCCTCAGTACTGCATTGAGCTATAGGTAAGATAATGTGCTAAACACCGCTGAATTGTAACCTAACCAGGTTTGTACCTGTAACTATCTTACTGAAAAATGAGCAGGTTAAGCTGACCATTAGTAAAGAGGTTAATAAGAGCAAGTTCTGATCCAATTTGCCTGCTAAAGTTTGCTGTTTTTTCCTTCATCTTCAGCTCAGCAAAGATGGCTTTGTTAAAATTGAAGGATTTTTCACAGAAGATGAATGCGACTCCCTGAGAAAACGGATATTAGAGATTATTGATAAGATGGATATTTCCAAAGACCTTCACACTGAATTCACAACGCAAGCATCGAAACAACTTAAAGCACAGGTTGTGTGTGTGTCTTCGGATTGTATCTGCTGTACAACTTGTATTTTCAACTTTGCTCTCTTGGTTGCGAGAACTGTTGCCTTGTCTGTTTTCAAGTTATAGAGTCATAGAGATGTACAGCATGGAAACAGACTCTTCGGTCCAACTCATCCATGTCAGCCAGATATCCTAAATTAATCTAGTCCCATTTGCCAGCACCCACCCCACATCCCTCTAAACCTTTCCTATTGTTATAGCCATCCAGATGTCTTTTAAATGTTGTAATTGTACCAGCCTCCACCACTTCTTCTGGCAGCTCATTCCATACATGCACCACCCTCTGCATGAAAATGTTGCCCCTTAGGATCCTTTTAAATCTATCCCATCTCAACATAAACCTTTGCCCTCTAGTTTTGGATACTCCCACCCCAGGGAAAAGCCCTTGGTTATTATACTTGAAACCAAACAGCAGAGGCAGTCAACCGTGCAAGTTCACTTCTGGCTCAGACAGCTGTGCGGGTTTACTTCTCTGTTTCACCTCCCATATGGTCACTGCTTTGTCTCTCTTCCTGCTTTTTAAAGTGCTGCTGTTTTGATCTAATTTTTTTCCAAAGTTCCAAAACAATGCAACACTTTATCCAACAGTAAATACTGCTCCTAGAATTTGAGAAAATCAGCTTCAACATTGAAAATACCTTAAAAAAAGGAGCAGCTCTTACAGACACAATATTCTCCTGTTCTCCATCTTGGATTACCTAGAATCCTAATTAAATGAGCAGAATGTGATGGAACACAACTCCACATCATCACTTTCTATTGAGGACTGGAGGTAAATGTAAAAGGAAAGAAAAAGAGGGCACTTAAATAACTCATTGGCGGAGGAGATTCCACAAATAGACCATAAGGCAATAGGAGCAGAAATTAGGCCATTCAGCCCATTGAGTCTGCTCCGCCATTCAATCATGGCTGATAAGTTTCTGAACCCCATTCTCCCGCTTTCTCCTCATAACCCTTGATAATCAAGAACCTATCTATCTCAGTCTTAAATATACTCAATAACCTGGCCTCCACACCCTTCTGTGGCAATCAATTCCATAGATTCACCACTCTCTGGCTGAAGAAGTTTCTCCTTATCTCCATTCTAAAAGGTCTTCCCTTTACTCTAAAGTTATGCCCTCAGGCCCTAGTCTCTCCTACCAATGGAAATATCTTCCCAACATCCACTCTGACTGGGCCATTCAGTATTCCGTATATTTCCATATGGAGAATCCTTGACTCTGGTGCAGCTCCCTCAGAGCCAGCTCTCAGAGTGAACAGGATGTCTAACATTCCTGTTTTTTTTTCTTTTGCTTTTTTTCTCTTATTCTTTGTGTGTGAGCAGGTGTGAGACACAGTGAGAGACACAAGGTGCACAAATCTTTATTCAGTTTCCACCACCAGGAAGAAAGGATACACCCGAGTGGCCAGTGACAAGCACTGCCCTTCACATCAAAGGGATACTCCTGTTTATTTTTTTTGTTTTTTTTCCCCAGCACCCATGGTGTGTGTGTGTGCAGGTGTGAGACACAGTGAAAGACACAAAGTGCACGAATCTTTATTCAAATTCCACCACCAGGAAGATAGGAAAACACCCGGGCGGCCAGTGACAAACACTGCCCTTCACATCAAAGGGCAGTGTTGTGTGATCAAAACAGTGAAGGGGAGGGTGGGGACTAAATCAAAATGGAGTTGGAGGGAGGACACTTCTGTTCTTCCTTTTTTTTTCTGCTCTTTCTCCTGGTTATACTTTTTTTTAAATTTAACCCCCACACTACCACCTAAGTGCGGTAGTGCTTATTTTTTCCCCAGCACCCATGTTGTGTGTGTATACGTGTGAGACACAGTGAAAGACACAAAGTGCACGCATCTTTGTGGGCGGCACGGTGGCACAGTGGTTAGCACTGCTGCCTCACAGCGCCAGAGACCCGGGTTCAATTCCCGACTCAGGCGACTGACTGTGTGGAGTTTGCACATTCTCCCCGTGTCTGCGTGGGTTTCCTCCGGGTGCTCCGGTTTCCTCCCACAGTCACAAAGATGTGCGGGTCAGGTGAATTGGCCATGCTAAATTGCCCATAGTGTTAGGTTAAAGGGGTAAATGTAGGGGTATGGGTGGGTTGCGCTTCGGCGGGTCAGTGTGGACTTGTTGGGCTGAAGGGCCTGTTTCCACACTGTAAGTAATCTAATCTAATCTTTATTCAAATTCCACCACCAGAAAGATAAGAAAACACCCGGGTGCCCAGTGACAAAAACTGACCTTCACATCAACGGGCAGTGCTGTGTGATCAAAACAGTGAAGGGGAGGGTAGGGACTAAATCAAAATAGAGTTGGAGGGAGAAATAATGCACTCCACATCTTCTGTTTTTTTTTCTTTTTTTTGTCAAAATAAGGTGTTTTTTTTCTTTTTCCCCACACTACCACCTAAATGCGGTAGTGCTTATTTTATCCCCAGCACCCATGGTGTGTGTGTGCAGGTGTGAGACACAGTGAAAGACACAAAGTGCACGAATCTTTATTCAAATTCAACCACCAGGAAGATAGGAAAACACCCGGGTGGCCAGTGACAAACACTGCCCTTCACATCAAAGGGCAGTGCTGTGTGATCAAAACAGTGAAGGGGAGGGTAGGGACTAAATCAAAATAGAGTTGGAGGGAGAACACTCCTGTTTTTTTTTTCCATGGTGTGTGTGTGTGCAGGTGTGAGACACAGTGAAAGACACAAAGTGCACAAATCTTTATTCAAATTCACCAGGAAGATAGGAAAACACCCGGGTGGCCAGTGACAAGCACTGCCCTTCACATCAAAGGGCAGTGCTGTGTGATCAAAACAGTGAAGGGGAGGGTGGGGACTAAATCAAAATAGAGTTGGAGGGAGGACACTCCTGTTCTTTTTTTTTTGAGGGGGAGGGTAGGGGGTCCCTGTTTATTTTTTTTATTTTTTTATTATTTAACCCCCACACTACCACCTAAGTGCGGTAGTGCTTATTTTTTTCACCAGCACCCATGGTGTGTGTGTGCAGGTGTGAGACACAGTGAAAGACACAAAGTGCACGAATCTTTATTCAAATTCCACCACCAGGAAGATAGGAAAACACCCGGGTAGCCAGTGACAAACACTGCCCTTCACATCAAAGGGCAGTGCTGTGTGATCAAAATAGTGAGTGGGAGGGTGGGGACTAAATCAAAATAGAGTTGGAGGGAGGACACTCCTGTTCTTTTTTTTTCTTTCCTCGACACTCCTGTTCTTTTTTTTTCTTTTTTATCCTTCACTCCATTTTTTTTTCTCTTTTTCTTTTCCTTTTTTTTCCCTTTTTTAACCCCACACTACCACCTAAGTGCAGTAGTGCTTATTTTATCCCCAGCACCCATGGTGTGTGTGTGCAGGTGTGAGACACAGTGGAAGACACAAAGTGCATGAATCTTTATTCAAATTCCACCACCAGGAAGATAGGAAAACACCCGGGTAGCCAGTGACAAACACTGCCCTTCACATCAAAGGGCAGTGCTGTGTGATCAAAACAGTGAGTGGGAGGGTGGGGACTAAATCAAAATAGAGTTGGAGGGAGGACACTCCTGTTCTTTTTTTTTCTTTCCTCGACACTCCTGTTCTTTTTTTTTCTTTTTTATCCTTCACTCCATTTTTTTTTCTCTTTTTCTTTTTTTTTTCCTTTTTTTTCCCTTTTTTAACCCCACACTACCACCTAAGTGCAGTAGTGCTTATTTTATCCCCAGCACCCATGGTGTGTGTGTGCAGGTGTGAGACACAGTGGAAGACACAAAGTGCATGAATCTTTATTCAAATTCCACCACCAGGAAGATAGGAAAACACCCTGGTGGCCAGTGACAAACACTGCCCTTCACATCAAAGGGCAGTGCTGTGTGATCAAAACAGTGAGTGGGAGGGTGGGGACTAAATCAAAATAGAATTGGAGGGAGGACACTCCTGTTCTTTTTTTTTCTTTCCTCGACACTCCTGTTCTTTTTTTTTGTGAGACACAGTGAAAGAGACAAAGTGAACGAATCTTTATTCAAATGCCTTTTATTTTTATTTTTATTTTTTTTCTCTCTTTTTTTTTAGGAAGATAGGAAAACAGACATTCCTGTTTATTTTTCCCATTAACCCCCACACTACCACCTAAGTGCGGTAGTGCTTATTTTTTTTTCCCCAGCACCCATGGTGTGTGTGTGCGCAGGTGTGAGACACAGTGAAAGACACAAAGTGCACGAATCTTTATTCAATTTCCACCACCAGGAAGATAGGAAAACACCCGGGTGGCCAGTGACAAACACTGCCCTTCACATCAAAGGGCAGTGCTGTGTGATCAAAACAGTGAGTGGGAGGGTGGGGACTAAATCAAAATAGAATTGGAGGGAGGACACTCCTGTTCTTTTTTTTTCTTTCCTCGACACTCCTGTTCTTATCTGTCAGCCATGGCTCTCTGATTGGACCAGATTAACAGCCCCAATCAGGAAATTCATATTCTACGAGGACCAGCTGCCCTTCTGAGTGTTAGGACATAGGCCATTTTTATTTGTAGCTTCTCCTGGGGTGCTTTAGCACCTGGTCAGATTCCTTCAACTCTGCCTCTGATATGTGCGGTGTGTAATGCACAGTAGCTCGCCTCTTGTGCCTGGAGAATCTAGGAAGAAATTCATTCCCTTTAGGTGGTAAAGGCATTGAGGTGGTGACATTTGCCATGTCCATCTCAGATTCCAAGGTATCTTCAACTCTTGATGGAGAGGGAGAACCCATGGTTTCTGGAACAGTTGGAAATGCTGTTGAGGAGCTGGGCACGTTTTGCTCCCTCACTGTTTGTGAGGTTGCAGCTTTTCTATGGTCCACATGTTTGTTCAGGATTGTCACATCGACCCATACTTTATACATCACTGCACCTGATCTCACATCGAACATGCTTCTTATCCATGCAGGGCCATTCCTATAGTTCCTACACCAAACTTCATTCGCTGAAGTAAACAATCTCTCTTGCTTATCAGAGTTTTATGTCCAGCATCGGCATTTCTGATGCCATTATTGGCACTCCTGACGCTGCATTCAATTCGGACACCAGACATAACTTCACACCAGCATCTTCATTTTGGAAACCCTTAGATGATCCTGGTGAAGTTCAGCCAGTATCTGGCGGTGACCTTTGCTTGGGACAATCACTCATGATTCCCATAATAATATGCCGTCCTCTACCATAAGCTGGTCTCTCAAGGTTGAAAGATGTTTCAGTTCTGGTTCTGAAACCCCTTTGGTTTTCCGCCATGACCACCAGCTGTTTCAGCTTTGCCAGGACCAAATCTTTCTGCATCCAAAGTCAGATATTGTCAGCTGTGACTGTAAGTGTGTCCAGAAAATTTAAAACCATTATGGATTCTTCCAGTGGTCATACCATTGGTGGTCTATGTGCCAGTGGGAGGCAGCTCAATGCATCCGCATTTGCTACTTGGCCTTCTGGATGGTGTTCCAATCTGTAATTAGTGTGAGAGCCCACTGCTGAATTCAACCTGAAGCTGTGGGTGACACTGTTTTGACTTCTTTAAGTAGATCTTAAAGGAGTTTGTGATCCATTATTATTACAAATATACATCCATAAAGATTTGGTGGAACTTTCTGACTCCAAATATAACTGCCAAACCTTCGTTCGGTATCTGGGTGTATATCCTGGATGCATATGCTATTGGATGTTCCTCTCCATTGGGCCACCTATGAGCAAATACTACCCCGATGCTGTATGGGGAGGCATCGCATGTTGATAACAGATCTTGCTTGGGATCCTAGTGTGCTACACCTTTAGAGGTGATAGCTGTTTCTCCACTTCCCTGAAAGTTATAGCTTGGCTATGCAACCATTTCCAAAATGGACTCTTTTTTTAAGAGCTGATGCAAAGGTGTCAGGGTGCAGGCCAGATTATGTATAAACTTTCCATAATAATTCAAGAGGCCAAGGAAAAACCTAAGCTCCGGTACAGATGTGGAAGCTGGGACTGCTTTGATTGCCCTCACTTTAACTTTCAACAAATGAAACACCTAGGGTGACTGGAACACACATTTTTCCTTCCTAAGGCATACGCCTGCTTGGGAGAAATATCTAAGGACTATGTCCAAGTTCTCTAAGTGCTCCTTATTGGTGGTCCTTATTAGCAAATCATCTAGATAAGTGGCAACCTGGGGTAAACCTTGTAAAATGTTCTCTATCATCTGCTGAAAAATTGGACAGGCTGATGATATTCCATACGGCAGTCTCGTTTATTGGTACAAACCCTAATGGGTATTAATTATAGCGTACTTCTGGGAATTGTCATCTAATTGCAATTGCAAGTACAAATGGCTCATGTCCAGCTTCTTGAAGGAGAGCAAACTGAACTGGTTTTATAATTCCTTTGCTTTCTAGCCTTTTGATTTCTGTCTCTACTTTTGACCATAAGGCAAGTGGCAGTCGGAGGGCCTTGCAGAATTGTGGAATTGCTACCTGGTCAACATGTAAGGTGGCCTTGGTTCCTTTGGGAATCCCTAGATCTTTCTGAAAAATGTCCGGGTGGTTAATTAGGGTATCACTCAGGCAGCCATTTTCTAATTGAAAAATGTCAATCCAATCTAGGTGAATCTTCTCAACCAATTTTGCCCCATCAAACTTGGGCCCGGGCCTTTTACACAGTCAGTAACTGAACCAGTTGCTTCTCATAAGAGACCGGAACTGAAGTTGTACCATTAATGTGCCAAGGATCTCTGGTATAGGTTCTCAGTCTAACCAAGATCTTGCTTAAACTTAAGGGTTGGAGACCAGAGCGAATTTTGTTAAAGACCTCCATTAGAACTGGGTGACTATTTAACAGACCTTTATTTTGACTGGTTCTGATTTGGATTTTGCTAAGCAATTTAACTGTTCTAAACCAGATGTAGGTGGACTTTGCAGGGTGTGCACACCTGGATACTGGCCTATGAGTTCTCTTACTCCATTTAGGTTAGTGGGACTATTTTGCTGTCTTTTGAGTCTGCATACCAGCAGCAACCGCAATGGCTTGCTCGCCTGGATCCTGAAAAAAATGTTCACCATTTGACCATGGCTTGGCTTTGTTTTGGGGTTTTGCTGTGGGCTGACCTAGAGTCCGTCTGTTCAGAAATGTCCTGAGTCAGGGACATTAGGGACATTTAAGCGACTCTTGGATCAGCACATGGAAGTTAGTACAATGAAGGGTATGTAGTCTGATCTTAGAGTAGGATAAAAGGCTGGCACAACATCAAGGGCCGAAGCACTGTATTGTACTGTTCTATGTTCATGCTACGCAATTGCCTTCACTCAGGTGTTGTTTCCCAGGCTCAGACTGGCGAAGGTATCCACTGCCATCCAAACATCCTGAAACTCATATGCTCCATTTGCCACATTTTCCAATGATAAAGCCAGTTATAGTTTCTGTTTGAAGTCCAGTTGGGCTTCAGCTATTAGGGGCTTTTGTATGGTTACATTATTAATTCCATATACCAAACAGTCTCTCAGCATCTCACGAAAGGTTAAACCAAAGGCACATGCCTTTGCCAGCCATCTTAATCTAGTCAAAACTCCCAAACTAGTTTCCCCGGTTCTCAAAATGCCAAATAAAACCAATAGCGTCTCAGAGTCATAATAGTCCTTAGCTAAATCTGTCAACTCTTGAAAGGTTTTAGTATCTAGTGCCTCCTAATAACCAATAAAGCTGCGGGTTCACAAGCTGTAAGAAGAATTAATTGTTGCTTTTCATCTGCCCAATGTCATTTGGCCAAAAATAAATGTATTCGCTCTGAACTCCAACTCTTAAGTTTGAGCAAGACCTTAGCTAGACTGAGAACCTATATCAGGAAATCTTTCCAGATCAAGGGTACAACTTCAGTTCCGGTCTCTTATGAGTAGCAACTGGTTCAATTACTGTCGTAAAACGCTGAGGCCCAGTCTTGATGGGGCAAGTCTTCAATGGCAGGATCAAATGAGTCAAGTTTCCCAAATTACAGCAAGATACCAGAAATGCTTACCCCAACACAAAGATGACTGTTGCAAGCGAATTTTTTCAGGAGTGTGTTTATCTCTCGTTGCCACTGAAATAATTCCACAGAGGCTGTTATCCCATCATCAAGTCACTGTTTATTGACACATGGAAAGTCCTTGACACTGATCCAGCTCCCTCAGAGCCAGCTGTCAGAGTGGACTGAACCTCTGACACTCCTGTTTATCACTGTAAATCAGGGCTCCCCGATTGGACCAGATTAACAGCCATAATCAGGGAACTCATATTCTATGAGGCCTACCTGGCTGACCTCGTTATAATCATTAATTTTTTTCTTACTCTCGTGTACTCCTGCTTGGCCTCAAAAAATACATGTGAGCAAGTGTGTTGGGATTGGATAGTGGATCATTCATAAGAATTTCTGCTTTGTTGGGCACTTGGTATTAATTGTTGCAACATTTTATTTTAGGGGAGCAAAGATTACTTCCTGACTAGCGGGGACAAAGTTCGATTCTTTTTTGAAGAAGGAGTGTTTGATAGCAAAGGTAAAGCTGAATGCCATTTGTGTTTCAGGTTAATTCATAAGAGAAAAAAATAGCATGTATTTGATTTGCATATTGAAACAAATCACATAACACTAAGCCGCAGTGCCACTTATAATATTCCCAGGCATATTGGCCATCAGTAACATCCTGGAAATGGTTGTGAAATGTGTGGCCAGTTCATTTATTTTTAAGTTTTATCTGCTAAGAGTAAGATGTAACTAACTTGCAACACTGTTTTAATCCTGAGATTCTTTTATCAATGAACATCAAGATTATCTGCTGGGGAGACCTCCCTGTGCACTGGTCAATATTTATCCACTCACCACCACCACAACTAAATTAAGTGATCTGATTATTTTTCTCCATTGTGTCATGTGAAAAGCATGTGCCACGATGTTAAGAGGGGAGGGAGCTGTTCAAGTCATGAATGGTTTTAATAGAGTAAATAAAGAGAAGTCCTTTCCAGTGGTCGAAGGGTTGGTGCTGAGGACACAAACTTAAGCTGCACAGCAAAAGTACTGGACGCGGCATGAGGAAGCACATCTATATATGCAAGCTGCTATTGTGTGGATTGCACCACTAAAAGGATGCTGGGAGAAGATTCAAGTTCATGCCTTTGATAATTTATACTGTATCTCAGTATTTTAGAGTGAAAAAACTACCTCCTTTCTTTAAGATGTGTTTTATCCCCGTTTTTATTTCTGTAGATGAGGAGTTGGCAGATTTTCTCCTTACCTCAACCTGACATTCTGTAACCACTGCCTCGAATGTGATGAGGTCTGTACAGCAATGGCTCTTTCCCACTCTCATGGCCTCTACTTGGTAACTCTCTGAGGTGTAGGGCTGAGGTTAGGAATACAGCAAACCATAGCTGCCAACTCTTGTCAGTACAGTCTGGTGTGCCATGCATTGGATTTACAATGTGCCAGTATACGCATCTGTTGTTTATGTCTCTGGCTTCAGGAAAAGAAAGGAAACGTTTTACAAAGATTTATTTTGGAATATCATCCGAAAAACACTGCTGACCCCAGTACCTTACTTATGTAGTCATTTTTCATATCTCTGCTTTGACAGTAAATAATGCCCTGATGTTTAATGATGAGGATTTATAACAGCTATCTGTCATCTTTTGATTCATCTGTTCACAGTATAATGTATATTTAATGTCAAAAAGAAGTCACTGCAATGTGATCACTTTAAGTGGAGAGTTAGCACATGTCTTTTAATTTTTTGCCTTCCTAATATGTGGAATGAAGGTTATTTGTTAGCCCAGGCTAACAGCATGAGTAATGCCTAAACTTGGGATTTTGTGCATGTCCCAGTGAGGATCGAAAATTTGAATTTAGGCAACAAGTATATGTAGATTTTTATTAACCACAAAATGTCTTTTAAATTTAAAAGAATACTATAAAATGACTGAGAATAGTGATTGAACCCTGTGAACTTGTGCTGCTGATTTGCAGAATTAAGCTGAAATTCTAACATAAGAGGACAATAGAGTTTTCATAAAATGGATAGTGACACATTAATTGACCATTCGAACTAACCTTGAACTCCTACCATAGCATGACAATTTACATAACTAAGATTTCTTTTCCAAGAAATTACCATTGGATTAGCCTGTTGTCAATCATGTCACCATATTACAGCTGATTGGACTTTTCTTGTAATTTAGAACTCTTTCCCAGGAATTATCATTGGATTAACTTGCTGTAAATCATGTCACCTTATTATATGTGATTGGTCTTTCTTGTAATTAAGGCTGTACTATTTCTTAAAAAACATATAAATAATGTGTGATTTTCAAATGTAATTGCGCAACTTCACCATGGAACACAGAAGTTTTAACCGGTGTCTAACTGGGTTTTGCTAGGGACCCAATGGGATCAGAAGTTTGGGGTGTAAGGCTGCCTGCTTGGCAGCTGCATCAAATTGCCAACTATTTTAGAAACAGTATCAGTTTCATCAGCATGAGCCGAACATCTTGATAACTGTCAGAGTGATTGAACAAAATAGCATTACTATAACGCTGCCCCCCTTGGGGTTAAAAATCTTCAGTGTTCTCACAAGGCTCCAAAATCGTGGATCATATTAAAAGCACAATGAAGAGTCAGTGTATATTAGTAGATTTTCCTTTTGATAGGATGAAAGCATGTTGATTCCCAACATAAGCTCCGAGGTAACATTAAAGACACATTACTCCCCATTGGCCACATTTCAACAGTTAAAGCAAGGGCTAGGCATTTGCCCCTGGAGTTTTTGATGTCTTGTTGCCAGTCTCAAAAGGTGAAATGCTGGGGTCTGTCTGACCCCATTTTCAGGATCCCCTCAGGAAAAGATTGTCCAGCAGTGGTCATCGGGTGGGTACATGAGGTAGGTTCAGTCCTCCGTGGGTATCCTGGTTCAGGGCTGGCAGACAGCATTTGGGATCGCGAGGGAACTGGATTTAATTGGTTTTACCTGTAACTTGCATCGTGGTTCAGTCCGGTTCTGGCCATCCCAAAATAAAACCACTGCTCACCTCATTTGTGACTGGAAATTCCTGGACTGGTTTGTACTGTGGCCTGGATCCTGACAGTGACTCCATGGTGGAAAACATTGCAAAAACATAGGGTTAAATAAAGGTAACTGAACTTCTTGATTATTGTTCAATTGTTTGTCACTTCCATCAGACAGATAGGCACATCTTTCAGTATTGTAACACAAGAGCTGAAAAATGTGTTGCTGGAAAAGTGCAGCAGGTCAGGCAGCATCCAAGGAGAGGGAGAATCAACGTTTCGGGCATAAGCCCTTCTTCAGGAATGAGGAAGGTGTGCCAAGCAGGCTAAGATAAAAGGTAGGGAGGAGGGACTTGGGGGAGGGGCGTTGGGAATGCGATAGGTGGAAGGAGGTTAAGGTGAGGGTGATAGGCCGGAGAGGGGGTGGGGGCGGAAAGGTCGGGAAGAAGATTGCAGGTTAGGAAGGCGGAGTCCGAGGGTTGGGACTGAGATAAGGTTGGGGGAGGGGAAATGAGGGAGCTGGAGAAATCTGCATTCATCTCGTGTTGTTGGAGGGTTCCTAGACGGAAGATGAGGCTCAATATTCCAGCTGAGGTTTGTGTAGCGCCTCATCTTCCGCCTAGGAATCCTCCTACCACATGGGATGAATGCAGATTACTCCAGCTCCCTCATTTCCCCTCCCCCCACCTTATCTCAGTCCCAACCCTTGGACTCAGCACCGCCTTCTTGACCTGCAATCTTCTTTCCGACCTCTCCGCCCCACCCCCTCTCCGCCCTATCACCCTCACCTTAACCTCCTTCCACCTATCGCATTCCCAACGCCCCTCCCCCCTACCTTTTATCTTAGCCTGCTTGACACACCTTCCTCATTCCTGAAGAAGGGCTTATGCCCGAAATGTCGATTCTCCTGCTCCTTGGATGCTGCCTGACCTGCTGCGCTTTTCCAGCAACACATTTTTCAGCTCTGATCGCCAGCATCTGCAGTCCTCACTTTCTCCGTATTGTAACACAAGCTATTCATATTCAATCTACTCCCAGAACTTTACTGCATTAATTCATTGTTAATTAAAGAATGGAAAGCTACCTTTCTGGCTAGTTGAAGAAATTCTGCATATGATTGGGGGATAGGGATAGATATACATAGCAGATGAAACTCCCAAAAGCTGGAGAGGTGACTGTGAAGTTTATTTTCCCAACTGAGAAATTGGCAAGTCAAAAATCCTTTGACAGAAAGATGTCTTACTCAGCCAGTGGTCAGAAATCTACTAATTTTAATTTTCTTCTTCATTTTAGGTGATTTTCTTGTCCCAAAGGAGAAATCTTTAAATAAAATTGGCCATGGTAAGGTCACAGCTGTATACTTTTGGGTAATGGAAAGAAGTGATTCCTTTTTTTCATTTTGAATGAAGACATGCAAGAACATCCTGTTGAAGGGAATAACAGCATTCAATGAAAGATTTCGTGAACTTATTAGATTGCAGAGATCCAGCAAAACACTCATAAACTAGATGGAAGTGCTCAGTGAAAAGCTTTCCTGTCTGCTCAGCCAGGCTGGTTTTTAACTAGCTCATTCAGCTCCCTATTTATCTTTAAGCGATTGTGAGGGAATGGTTGATTGTTTTGCCAATCTTTAAACCAGGCAAACTGAGACCAATTTATGTAATCACACTACAGCAAAATTGAAATAGGATGCATTCAGTTTTTATTTTGTTATTGTAGTAATATGTGTTCCTTATTTTGAACATATTTCTTTCAAACCAGTTAGAAATATCATATAGGAAATGTTAGAATATTTTCCCAAATAACACACTCCTTTACTGTTTTATAATTCTGGCAAGATTCTCTGTTTTCCATGATTTTTTGATAAAAATAGCTTCATATACTACCTTATGTCAGCTGGGTCTCTGTGCTCTAATGAAAAGAAATTGAATTGATGGCACAACAAAGCTTAGACTATGCTCTAAATGATCCCTAATTCCCATGTTTCACCTTAAACAAGATGGCTTCCACAGACACTCACTCGTAATGTGATTCTTATCCACAGCTCTTCATGCCTTGGAGCCTATTTTCAAAAATCTCACCCATTCACTCAAAGTGCAGGTGGGTCTTTCTTGAGTCTACCATTAATGTAGTATCTTGCAATTGCTAGCAAGCAGGACTTGTGTAACAGTGAAGCCTGATGTAGACTATTGTCAAGTCACTGAAATGTTTTCCGTTATTTTAAGTTAGGTGGAAACTAGGTAGAAATAAATAACAATGTTTGTTGAATCCAATTTTAGGAACACTTTACCAGTCTCAACCCAATGAATAGTTTTGATTCAGGTTTAGAAAGGTAGGAACTCAAGAAGGCCATTCAATCAGAGCCATTCAGTACCACCACCCAAATCCCATGATCCTTCAAGCCACAAGAGCTATATCTACTCCCTTATTGAAAATGCCTAATGTTTTGGCCTAAATCATTTTGTAATGAATTCCAAAGGCTCACCATTCTCTGGGTGAAGAAATTTCTCCTCAGCTCATTCCTAAAAGGTTTACCTTTTATCTTTAAACTATGACGCCTTTAACTAAGTCTCCCCCACCATCATGATCATTCTTTCTGCATATAACCTGCCAGTTCTGTTAGAATTTTTTGTTTTCTCTGAAATCCCCCCCTCATTCTTCTAAGCTCCATTGAGTACAATCTGATCTAACTCAATCTCTCTGAGATGATGCCTACCATCTCATAAATCAATTTGGTAAATTTTTGCTGCACTCCTTCTGTAGCAAGAACATCCTTCCTCAGATAAGGAGACCAAACCTGCACATGTTATTCCAGGTGTGGCCTCACCGATGCCTTGTATAGTCACAGAAAGACACCCTTGTTCCTGTACTTGAATCCTCTTGCTTTGAAGGCTGACATACAGTTTGCCTCCTTGACTGTGTTTTAAGTATGCAACCCTGTATTCTGCACTTATGCCCTGTGGTCCTAAACTCTCCCACAAGTGGAAACAAATTTTCCGCACCTACCTTTTTGAGTCCCCTATGAATCTTGAACATAGAATGCCTTTGTTCTTCTGCATGCCAATGGTTATGGGTGCAACCTACTCAACCCCATCTCATAAGACAGTCTCCCTACACCCAATATCAGCCTAGTGAATCTTCACTGGACTGCCTCTAATGCCAGTATATCTTTACTTAGATAATGAGCCTAAAACTGTCCTCAATATTCCAGCTGAGGTTTGTGTAGTTCCTTGCATAGCTTTAACAAAACTTCACTATTTTTATACTCTATTCCCTTTTGAAATAAAGACCAACATTCCACTCACCTTCCCTTATACCTTCTAAACTTGGATGCTAGGTTTTTGTGATTCATCCATTGCACTTAAATAGTTCAGCGGTTTTTGCCACCACTGCAAACCTGTGCTTCAACCTGTGAATTGGTAATTGCATCGAAGATTCCTGAACCCTTTGTCCTATTGCCAATTTAACTGCCATTTACTATTTGTCTGTCTGTGCACGAAGAAATTTAAGATTTTTCAAGCCTTTAATCAGTCCTCTGCTCCCAGTGATCAGTCTCAAGTCTTGAAAATCTTCTTTGTGCCTTTGTTGTATTCCTTTTAGCCACATTTGTTCTTCCATAGCGGAGAAAGGACAAACTAACAAAGACTCTCTGCTGTTCTCATCTATGAACTTTCATTTTTGACTCACAGACAGGGTGTGGGCACCAGTGACCTGATGTCAGCATTTATTGCCCAGAGGTCAGCTATGAGTTAGTCTGTGTCTGAAATCACAGGTGGACCAGACCAGATAGGGATGGCAGATTTCCTTCTGTAAAGGGGTCATGAACCAGATGGGTTTTCCAACAACAAACAATGGTTTCATCTTAATTCCAGATTTAAAAAATTTAATTCAAATTCTACCATTGGTCATGGCAGGGTATGAGCCTGGATCCCCAGAACATGACCTGGGTCTTTGGATAAACAAGGCAGTAATAATACCACTAGACCATGGCCTCCCCATTTTACTTGAGTTTAGATTTAACATATATTTGAGAACAGGTAGCTTGGCTGCTCTCATTGCTCGGAGAATTGTTTGGATCTGACAGAATTAAAGAAAGACTGAAACATTTGCATCCATTGAAATGAATCTGTGTTTCTGTGTGACAGGAGATAGCCCGGAAGTTGGATCTAAAGAAACCTGTCATTGTGCAAAGCATGTATATTTTCAAGGTATGTGAGGAGGTTATTTCTCTGCTCCCACCATTGGTCAAATGGTAGAGCTAGAAGCTGAAATATTAGTCTTTTTGATAGCCACTATAAATCAAGCAGAGCTAATATGTTTTATGAAAGGGAAATTGCGTTTACAAGTTTTATTAGAATTGTTTGAGGGCAAATCGAGCAGGGCACATGAAGGTGTCAAAAAACGGCATCCAAACATCGAAACGACGAACAAGAGAAGGCCACACAGCCCTTCGAGGCTGCTCCACAGTTCAATGAGATCATGGCTGATCTGACTTTAACCTCAATTCAAATGCCTGCATATCCCCGATAATCTTTCACTCCTTTGGTAATCAAGAATCTATCTACCTCTGCCTTAAAAATATTTAAAGATTCTGCATCCATTGCCTTTTGAGAAAGGGAATTCCAAACACTCTCAGTCCTCTGAGAGAAATAAATGTTTCCTCATCTCTGTTTTAGATGAGCGACCCCTTGTTTTTAAACGATGATCCCTAATTCTAGATTTTCCACAAGAGGAAGATCCTTTTAACATCCACATGGTCAATTCCTCTCAGGACCTTACATTTTTCAATTAAATCCCCTTTGACTCTTCTACACTCTAGATGATATAGCACTGGCCTGTCCAGTCTTTCTGCTCATTCCAGGTAAAGATTTTGATAAAGTGTCACATAAAAGGCTACTATACAAGATTAAGAGCTTAGAAGAATGAAGGGTGATCTTATTAAAACATACAAGATTTGGAGGGGGTTGACAAGGTAGACAGTGAGAGGATGTTTGCCCTTGTGGGAGGATCTGGAACTAGGGGTTTCACAATAAGGCCTGTCCCATTTAGGACATGGATGAGAAGGAATTTATTCTTTATGAGCAGTGGAGCTTAGATTATTGAATATATTCAAGGCTGAATTAAACAAATGTTTGTTCTACAAGAGTTATAGAGCAGGTTGCAGAGTAGAATTAAGGCCACAGATATATCAAATGTGATATTCTTGAATGGCAGAGAAACACTTGGTGCCAAATGGCTTACCTCTGCTTCAATTTCTTATGTGATCACCTCTGATCAGATCTTAATCTTCTTTGCATCAAGAAAACTGCCCAGCTTCTCTAATCTTTCCATGTAAATGAAATTTTTTATCCTTGGGACTCTTCTCATGAATATTTTCTGCACCCATTCCAATGCCTTCTCAAGTTTCCTAAATGGGTGTCTAAAATTGGACACAATAGTCCAGTTGACATCAAACCAGTTTTAAAGTATTTCAACCAGAACAATGATGGGGGCACTACAATTGATTTTCCCATCAATTTCCCTGGATGATAGAGTGGAAAACTAACTAACTATATATCTGATTGCAACTGGGGGTTTCCATATGAACATCAGAGGAGGACAAGGCCAGGGTCAACACATTTGCTACCCCACAATCAGACGTCCTGCTGACACTTGCTTTCTAGACTCATGTGAATAATGGTCAGTTCTGTGACACAGTGGAGGACACCTGATGTTGGTACCTTTCTCAGGAGAAGTGCCACAGTTTCAGGAGAAATGAGAAGAAATTTGCTGAAGAAAAATCATCTTGTAATGTAGTGGTGGGAGTAAGAGTTCCTCTGCTCCCCAGTGGAGTGACCGAATCATCATGCTGTCACACGATCAGATCTTAATCTTCTTTGCATCAAGAAAACTGCCCAGCTTCTCTAATCTTTCCATGTAAATGAAATTTTTTATCCTTGGGACTCTTCTCATGAATTATGCTTTATGCAAAATATCTGTACACACTTCTGAAGCACACAGGATGACAATAATGGGGACGATAATAAATGTTCATGTATCTCCTTTAGGAAGTTCCTCAAGCGGTTTCCTCAAATATTATTCATTTTTGCTGGCAAGCTCAGCATTTGTCTAATTACCATCGAGAAGGTGGAACTGAGCAGCCTTCTTGAACCATTATAATTTATGTCCTGTGCTTTTTTTTTTTACAGTGACTTGATTAAATGAGTGACTTGCAGTGTCTGGTTAAGAGTCAACTGCATTGTTATGGATCTGGAGTCATGTGTAGGCCAAGTCATCTAAGAATAGTGTATTTCTGTCCTAAAGATTTTTAGTGAGCCAAGTGGAATCTTAACAATAGCACAATTATTCATGTTCATTATTAATGATATTGGAATTTTATTCCAGATTTATTAATCAATTGAATTTTACATTTTCCAACTTTCTGTGCTGGAATTTGAACTTGTGACAGAGCTTTTTTCCAGGCTTATGGAATACATGCCTATTAACATTACCACTATGTCCCTCTAATTATTGAAATGCAAATGGACCTCCTAATGAAACAAAAACATGGAACTCTTCAATAAATAGTGGGGGGGAATATAGGTTTGATCTGAGAGAATGAACAAGGAGGATTGAATAGTCTTCTATCTATGTTACATTTATTATTGGGTGTTTCTATAGAGCAATTGCTATTAGGTACTTGCCTCTATTTTTAATAATTTATTAACTCCAGTGTCTTAATTTTGCAGTAGTAGCTCAATTGCAGAATAATGAATGGTTTGGAGACTTTGGGCTGAATCTTCTATTTTGGCAAAGTGTCATTTTGGCATGTTCCATGGAGGCTTTCTCTCTGCCCATCATAGAATCCCTATAGTGTGGAAACAGGCCCTTCGGTCCAACAAGGCTACACCGACCCTCCGAAGAGTAACCCACCCGGATTCATTCCACTACCTTACTGTCCTATATTTACCCCTGACCAATGCACCTAACCTACACATCTGTGTTTGCTTGCACAAATGTCCCAAATTCACCTCATTGACTACCTACCATGTTCCCATGGCACCCCACTCATTCAATGCTAGCCCGACTTTAACTCTCAGTGTAGCCAGAAGTCCTTGCCACTGGCAGGATATCCCAAATAGACTATCATTCCTGGCACTGATTTTATCTTCTAAGCCTGGCAGTGAGTCTAATTGAGCACTGGCAGACTAAAGCTACCCTTCACTGTCAGCATAGTAGCACAGAAGCTACAAACTGTTCCTTCTGACAGTACATAAGTGGCACGTCTGACTACCCAACTGCACATTCCTGCAGCTATGGTTGTAAGCCACACAGCTCCCTGATCTTAGCCATGACCCATCTTTCAGCTCTCTCTAAGTCTAATTCTATCCCCCACTGTAGCCCGGCATCTTATCATTGAGGTGCCATCTCATACAGGGAAGCCTTCAAATATTCAAAACAATAACTTTTGTACATCAATATTAAAAGTGGACAGAAGTCAAATAAACAGAAGCTCCATTTCTCTCCTGGAATACAAGTGAATTGGTAAGATGTTGAGCAATAACTATTTTACAGCCAATGAGTGATCATTGTACCCAGCTCTCATTTACCAGAACTAGGTATGAATGAAGTCTGGTTTGCAGTAGTTGACATAGCTGTGCTCTGTCTTGGAGAAGGTGATGTTCTGCTTGCTGAATATCCTTGTCCACTTCCTTGGAAGAGTGGTCTCCTCCTGGTTCATCAGTGTCCATCACATTCCCTTGCTGCTTGCTCCAATTGTGCAGAGTTACTGGTCCCCTCAGACCAGCCCATCTTCAGCAGTCCCATTGCCTAATTCAATATGACCTGGTCAAAGGATAGTACATTGTATCTACACTTCACCTTAGTCACGTTCTGTGTAACAAACCCATCAGCGTTGGCTACAGTGGCTTATAGTCTTGTAAAGCATCTGGACCCTCCAATGTAGCATGAATATAGAGTTCTCAAGGATGTAGAAACTGTATCAACTATCTGAGTACCGGAGCAAATCTCCAAGAGGTGAAACCGGTGATCAGGGATCACTTCCACATTGATGCAATGGAACCCTT